>NC_140583.1:836993165-837593165 GCF_964204655.1 Triturus cristatus
ACCATAAGAAAGAAGCAACAACATTTTTGGGACATCCCTAAACAGCAAAACTCAAGCAGAATAATCCTAGACCAACCCTTTCTTTGCTGCTAATTTAATAACACGGATATATTTTGTTGGATCCTTTAAAAAGAAATAAAATAAGTCATTCGCTCTCACTTTTCTTTCTTCAAATTACATTTCAGTTTGTGGCTGTGCAGGTGGTCATCAGTGTTTATATGTTTACATTGATGACGGCTTTCTCCATTTCAGTGGGGGTTTCTCAGTTTTTATAGGTTTTAGCTTACAACAGTATAACCTAGTTATTGTGTTTGTAGATTGACTGATTGTAGCTCTTGTCCCCCAGACTACCTCTATGAGAAGTCTTTGACTGCTCACCTCTGCTACCCTGAATCAAATACAGAAATAGTGTACTTGGCCCAGTTTGCACAGCCATATGTGGGGGACCCCAGACCACCAGTGGCAAACAATTTTAACTATAATGGTTGGGGTGCAGAAGCTTCTGTCTGCACTGAGGCTAACTTAAGTAGGACTGAAAGGAACTAAGACTGCTAATAAAAGGTCTGCAAATGTGATCACTGCAATTTGAAGCCTACTGCATCCCTAGAAGATTCTGCAATTCTTCCCCCTTGATATGCATTGAAGATGTTAAGGCTTAACATGACCTCATTACACACTACCTTTGTTGGCCGTACACTATCAGTCCATTTCCTGGTAGAGCTTATTCAGCCTCTAAAATTCATAAAAGAACACCCACTTTTTCGTATCCAAATCAGAATAATTTTTGTTCTTTATTCTGCATTTCTGATATCACAAATCATATACTCACAGAGCCGACATATTTGCCGTTCTTCCATGGCATTTTATCAAGGCAAAAAGTACAGAGATAACAAATACAAACAATAGGGATAAAAACTAAGAGACAAAACATTCAAAAATCAAAGCAAGCACCAAAAAAGAAGATAAAGGTGCACCTGCAAATTACTTTTTATATGCAACATTTCTGTGATATATCTCTAAAGTATACATCCCGATGTATGGCTTTCTTCAAACGGTATAATGAAAGCTATTATTAAAGTGACATGGTCAATATTTAATGAACCAACAATGCAAAACACACACATGTCCATATAACTAGGTGCATATATAATATAATCTGATATTAACAAATCAAACTGCACAATACCAATATTATTGTACATGTGTCTTAAATTACGGTCACTGTATCAAATATTGGTGATTCTCATAATAGGGTACATCACTTTATTCTAGCCCTTTCTAGTGACATTAATGAACATTGACAGATTTTCTTTTTACAATACTAATAGTCCAATGGGTTATTGTCTATCACCTGTACTAGATACTACTGTATGTAAAGCATGGTTCAGATGTCGTCCAAAAATCTTGCTTCTCATCAGTCATTGCAAGACCCAAATTTCAAAGTTAACTAAATTATTACAAATGAATATTTTCTGCATTGAAATTTACAGCTTTCCATTTTATTATCACCCCCTAGAAATGACGCCATAATAATTCTTATGCATTTCTTCCATTGTGTGTGCAATATATATACAAGTGCTCAAAACAGATGTTTATCATTAGCCAACACAATGGTACTAATTGTTTACATGTCAGAATGGTGAAAGGCTGAGTGCCCTCACTAAGGGGCATATCAGCAACACCCGGCGATAATTATCGCTCAGCGCTCTTAGCGTGAGGATAATTATCGCCGGGTAACGTGGATTTTTATCACTGAGATAACGTGATATTAGCAACGCTTATCTCCTCAGCGATAAAAATCCTAGCGCTAACTGCCTAACGTGAGATTATCGCTGGAAACCCAGCGATAATCTCACTCAATGTGGCGTAAGCTTGTTGATAGGGACTCACAAACTTAGCCATGATATCCACCTACCATAGGATATCATGGCTAAGTCAGTCCTGAAGCAGATGTAAGGAAAGTAGCGATAACAGGGGTTATCGCTACTTTTCCTGCCGCTATGCTTCATAGCGTGGGGCTTGATGATAGGAGAAATGTCGCTTAGCGACATTTCTCCTGTCATGTTAGGTCAGGAACGCCCACTTTGCATCTCATTAGAGATGCAAAGCTGGGCGTTAGGAATCCCCACCCTAAAGCAAGGTTTCACGCGTTAGCGTGGCCTTGCTAATTAGGCGATAAAATTATCGCCGCTTTTCGGCCGAAAACGGCCGCAAAAGCGGCGATAATTTTTTATCGCCCGCTTGTAAATATGCCCCCATGTTCCAAATCTGTGATCATGAGGTCAATTAATCATCAGTCCACTAAGCCAACATACCTGGGTAGTAAGTTGCAAGGTGAGACTCACAGCCAGCTCATTCCAGTACTTCCACCCTTTCAGAAGTGTGCAGAGTAGTACCCGAAGATGTTATGTTATTTACATTTGTTGAGCGCATATATCACCCACAAGGGTCTCATGGTGATGTAGCAGTTTCGGTGGAGGAGAATCCATCACGGCATAAGAGAGGGGACACAATGTCCAAAAAAAGCCACGTTTTCAGCTACTTTCTGAACAGTCTGTGATCTGTAATAGTTCGAAGTTGCATTGGTAGCTCATTCCAGGAAAGAGGAGCTAAGTAGGAAAAATGATCTGCTACCATTTCTGGTGATACGGATCCTAAGAGGGGTAAGTACAAATTTTGTCCCTGACCTAAGATTCTTTTTTGCTACATACCAGTCACATTTTCTGGTAGATACCTCGGCCCATTTCCATTCAAAGCCTTATGTTACATGCAGGAGATTTTGAAATGAACACGCTTCCTAACAGGGAGCCAATGCAGGGATTTTAAGCTGTGAGCTGATGGGAACCGATATGGAAGATTCAACACCAGTCTGGCAGTGGTATTTTGCAGCACCTGGAGTCTGGTATATAGTTCCTTATTAATGGAGGCCATCAACGCATTTCTATAGTCTAGAGGACTAATTGTTAGACCCTGGACGAGTGATTTCCTTGGTTCCAAGGGAATCCATTAGAACATTTTACGTAGGGTTCCCATAATGCCATAGCAAGTGGATGGGACGTGATCCTCCATAGAGAGCTTATTGTCTATTTTTACACCAAGGTTTTGTACCATGGGCTTGGGGGATGGACAGAGCCCTTTGTTCCCTGGCCACCAGTCATTTGACCAAAATTCATGTGCCTTTCCAAATAGTATTACCTCGGTCTTACTTGCGTTTTGCTGAAGATGGTTTGTTTGCATCCAGGTGTTTATCTGAATCAAAAGCTTTTGAATCTGGTTCTGGTGACTACAGGATAAGGTCCAATAGTGATTAACAGCTGCATGTCATCTGCATATGAAACGACATCAAATCCATACAATCTGATTGTCAGAGGTACAACATAAATATTAAAAAGCATGGGGCTGCGTATCAATCCCTAAGGGACTCCCTTGTCTACCATCAAACTGCAAGAGACTAGTATGCCTAATTGCACAGTCATAGATTGATCTTTTAAGTAGTTTCTCAGCCAGTGTAGGGCTTTGCCTCCAATTCCCATCTCCTGCAACCTTTGTGCTAAAGTTATATGGGAGATTGTATCAAAGGCATCCGTTAGGTCTAATGGGACCAGCATTGCTGACTGCCCGTTGTCTAGGGTCAGTCTTATATTATCGACTACCTCTACTAGGGATGTTTCGGGGCTAGTCTGTCCTTGAGGCTTTTTGTTGTTCTCCATTTACGTTCCGCTTTCCTACTAGCAAGTTTAACAATTTTCAGAGCGTCTGTTTACCAAGGTGAAGCTTTAGACTTACATTTGACTTTTGACAGTGGTGCAATAGTATCCAAGGCCTGTGAGACTGCTTTCTCAAAAGACATCCAAACTGAGGTCCATATTCTCCACACCTGACAGTGGGGGAGGGCTAAAATAGGTGGAAAAGGATATGAGGCTGACTTTTCTCCAGGGCCTAGTCAATTTCAGTTCAGAGGTTATATTTTCATGAGTATCTGCTCCTTGTATGTAAAGTTTAAATTAGCTATGATCAGACCAAATCAAGAGAATAGTTGCATTTGTAAACAGGAGATCAAAGGAGTGACCAGCTAAATGTGTGGGTCCAATCACCTTCAGGGATAGTCCCAGTGTGTTTATGTTGGTAATCAATTGACTGGTGTCTGTGTCGGTAGAGAGGTCTGCATGAAAACTGAAATGTCCGATAAGAAGGAAATTATCTGTGTCAAACACATGAGGAGCAATGATTTCAATCAAACAATTGCTAAAATTAGTTTTTGAATAGGGGGGTCTGTATACAAGCTCACCTCTCCAGGTTCCCTTGTTCAGGTTTTCAAATCTAAAGATACAGAGTTCAATCCAATCAAGGGTGTAGGATTCCACAATACTAGTTTTTAATCTTTCCCCAAAGGCTATTGCTAGACCACCCCCTCTTTTCTTACTTCTATCTAGTCTGATAAGTTTATATTTTGGGAGAAAGACAGTAGCCACATCAGGAAGGGTTGATGTGTGAAGCCAGGTTTCAGTTATAAAACAGACATCTAATTTCTCTGCATCTAGCAGACTCCATATCTCAAATGTGTGTTTGGGAATAGATCGTGTGTTAAAATAAAGCCCCTTTAATTCTTTTTCCTGCTCCACAGTGTTCCTACCTGGGTCGACGTTAATCTGTGGGTTAAAGTGAACTTGCTTTGACTACATTTGAGGACCGGTTCATAATTGGATAATAAAATAAGTGGCACTACAGGACAGTGTAAGAGTTTAGGATTAGGTGGATTGTTTAATTGCTTGAGTTCTGCACTTGTATAATGATAACGAGCCATTTTATAAAGAAGAAGGAGAGGAAACGTTTACCAACTCAACGAGAAAGAGAACAAACGGACAGGGGTCCTGGTGTTTGGCAGCGGTCAGGCGCGGACGGGCGCACCCGGGCTTGCCTTTGACGCGCCTTCGTTGCGCCGCCAGCGTGCTGCCAGCACACCGCTGCACGCGTTCGTGCCCTTTCCTGCTCTAAATAGGCAGAGACTAATGGAGGTGAGGAAAAAAAACAGCAGCTGGAGTGCTGACCTGCCCACCAGGGAAAGAACAGCGCTCCACTTCCGGTTATAAGAGCAAACTCCCCCTGCTCAAACGGCACCAGCCGTGGGTGAACGGGGACTGTTTCTGTAGAGGGACAGAGAGGTAAGCTGCACAGAGAGATGATACAGCAGTGCTGAGATGCCTTTATATATAAAAAAAGAAATATCTCAAAAGAAAATCCCCCGATTCACATGTGGCTAAGAAATGCCCCTGATTTCAAGTAGGAGCCACAAGGAAATCACAAAAATTTTAAACCAAAAGTTAAAAGGATTATAACTTAGACTGCTGAATAACTGACCTCCGGTCTAGTAACAGAGTCTGCTGCACGTCCATGCCCTTTCCTGCCCTAAATAGGCAGGGACTAATGGAGGTTAGGAGAAAAAAAAATGGTAACGAAGTACGCTCCTTAGATATGAAAGCTGAAATTCAAGTCCACCATTTAACCTCACTGTCCCTGTATGAATGAACAAATTCTATTTTATATGTATAATGTGTCAAGTCGTAGAAGTTTAATGCTTAATTTCAATGTAAAAAAAATCTAAACCAGCAGTTGTCACTTCTCTCAGGGTGCATTTGAACACTTCTCTGAATAACATCTATTGTCTTCTAACTAGACCTACGAGGAACTCATGAGGTTTCTCTCCACAGAATTCCATGGAGTTACAAAAATAAACTCTGCGAAATTCTGCAGAATTCCACGAACGGGCGGAAGTAGGCACGTCATTCTTCTTGCGCTGTGATTTAGCACTGGGAGCTTGTTCCATGCTGAAAAATCAGCGCAAACAGCCCCACATGGCCTGCCAGAGGTCGCTGCTTCTCGAGTTGATTTTGCTGCTGATTAAGTTGATTTTCTACTCGAGCGGCTTACAGACCGCGATGGTCACAACCCCTCACCTTGAACAAATGTCCCTGGCTGCCCTCCTAGCGACCGAAAATTACACTAGGGGATGCCAAATCTCGGTCGCTCTTGCCAATTTATCGTTTTCAATCTGAACTCGAGAAAAAGCTTACTACACAGCAGTTGCCGGAATTTGGCCAGAATTCCATGTCACAAGTATAATGCAGAGTGGCCTAAATTCCGCCAATTTCACCGGCAGCGCAAAATATCACCCACTACGACTTCTAACGCTTCACATCATTTTTTACTCACCAATTCGATTCCAATTTCTACACACTACTCGTAAGAGAGTCAATTTTATAAGGCAGTAAGAGGACAGCATGTCCCTCAATGGTTTCAAACCTGTGTCTTCCGCCTACATTTTAAATTTTCTAACCCATTTCAGTCAGCAGTTACTACTCTCTAAGCATATTCTGTTTCCAGACTATTAAGACTTAGGCATCCCATTAAATTGGGCACCAAAATGCCCTCATGATTTTCTCAGTCTCACCAATTGGATTAGAAATGACTTGTGTTTCATCTTTTCTTTAAAGAGCAGTTAGTCACATTATTATCCAAACACAATGTGATTGTTCTCAATGGATAAAAAATAGTTTCTTAATCTTTTTTGTCTGACCAACATTAGTAAAAGTCTTGGATTCATTTTCAATATCTATAACACACTATGGGAAAGTTGGGAAACCAACCCCCATCCCTTTGTTTAATTAATTACCTCATTCGGACATATATATTGTCTCAGACATTTTTCTGACTTAAAAGGTATTAAAGATATCTCAGAAACAGACATAAATAGGCTCTTATCAAGATGCAGGTTATAATAAGGTTTTCAAGGAATAGCACATTGTGTTTTATTTGCCAATCTACAATTGTTTATGAAACATGTCTGGGTCTAACGTTCTCAACATTTTAGTTTTTTTTTTTCAAAGATTCTGTTCTCATAAGTCCTCTAACTTTCATTTACCATTTTTATATGTCTCTGTTGTCTTTCCTTCCTCCGGCAAGTGCTACTAATGCTCACTTCGTTTTGCCTTCATTCTTTCCAATTACTCAAGGGGGATATTGTTGACTTACGTGAATGAATTTCCTGAAGTAGTATAAAAAATCCTGTTGAAATTAGTTCAATTATAAACATTTTATTTTGTAATTTCCCATTTTCATTGCATTCTAGAGCCAGGAGTAAGAATTATCATTGAGAAAATATTATTTTTAAATATACTGCCTCAGTGCCTTTCCAAATTACAGTAATATTATCTATAGATCAGCATTAAAAAGTGACATTTGTTCCCCATGTGTTTGTATCACTGTTTCTATGTGCAACAGTGGATGTCCATCTTTGATTCAATCACTGTCCCCCTAAAAAACAATAGGGGCTGATATCTTTGAACAAACAGGAGATAGCCTTCTGTATATCAGGCAATTTCTGCTTGGTTGAAAATATAATATTCCAGTTACCAGCAACACTCAACAGAAACAAAAGAAAGACTAATTATCTAGCAGATCGGGTAATTGGATATTACCATAACAGGCACCATCCATAACAACAGAACAGACCTGATCATTTTACTAATCATGAGATGTTCTTTGGCCCTCATTCTGCAATTCAGCGCTGGCCATCAAATGTTTTCAAAAATCCCCTGAATCATTAAGAAGACACAGTTGCATAAGGTGCAGTGTTTATTTAAGTAGTATGATTGTGCACATCTCTAAAAACCTTTCAATCTGTTCTTATGTATGATGCTTGTATAGCATATGAAACTGTGTTTCTGCTTGCACACACATTGGGTTTTGTGCACACTATAAAAAATCTATAAATAAATAAATAAATGCCCCCTCTGACAACAGCACAATGAGGAGTTGTCATAAGAGGGAGCACACCTAGTGCCCATGGTTATTCCACATGAAATGCCAACGGCATAGGGTCTCCTGTTATAGAAAATAATTGTTTACTATATAATCCATTGTCTGAAGTGACATTTTTGAATTTTAAGATAGCTAGCTGATATTGTGAATAAGAACTATTCCATGTCTTCTATGCCCTTACTATATTTCATGACTGTGTACAAGTACTGCACATCCTCAGTTACCAACAGGTACTACTTATTTCAAGAGATATGATAAAGCATTTTACAAGATCTTTTGTGTCTTTGATATATGATGATAATGAGGTTCTGGGGGGGATATACACAAAAGCAATATATTCTGGTGCACTCTGTTCCATGCCAGATATCATAGGTCGCTATCCTTGGGTTAAACGTGTTTTCTTATCATTTGAGGCAAGAAATAGATGTTGGGTAGGCCCAGTCATCCAACATTGAAATATCTAACCTCCTCTTCACCCACAATTATTTGAAGGTGTATCAGTTCTAAATCTCTCCCTAATACAGGCATAATTGCACTCTTTCTCCTTTAACCACAATCTGCGTTCATGATAGCATTTAGACCATACATAACTACCCATCCTACCTTCATACCGAAATGGAAAAATTAACCTCTCAAGAGACCTCAATTGCCAGATGACCAAAGGTCGCCACAAGTGCCTGCAAATTATGTCCTGCTTCACTGTCAGTTACTCACATGACCTTCAAACCATGTGCTAAGATTGAAATGCGGTCATCATGATTACAGCTAGGCTAAGGGATTTTTCTGCACAAAAAATGTTTGGAAACTTTTTTCAAAATTGAAAAAAAGTCTTGCGACTACTTAATAAGACTGCATACTTTTATATACACATGCTCTCACTGTTTTAACACTTATCCCTGGCGTGATCACCTAAGAGCACAAGATGTTCATTGTTCAATTGTAAATAAAACTATCTGCTGATCATTTGCAAAGGTGACTGGGACTAACATGTTGCTACATTAATTGCACTCTAGATAAAGTGTGCCTCCTCTGGCAATGTAGGTTCTCATTATGAGCTCCTGGACACATTGTATGTTGATTCTACACCCCTAGAATTACGATGAGTGATGCGGGAAGTGCAGAATTAACAGATCCTATATTGAACCCTAGGAATCCAATGGGAAATTAGGAATTATGAGGGAAGTTTGTATTTCTGACTGCAATTCCCCTGGTAATTTCTCATTCTCCTACACAATTTCCAAAGATTTTTCAGTTGCTGAATGCAGTTGGCCATCAAAATCTCCGTGGCGAAGCATAAGAGATTTATGGCAACTGTGCAGACCTCATAATTCTTGATGGAGACAGTATTAGGGTTACTGCACCCATAAGGAATTAGGGCCCTCTCATAATGAGGGCTTAACTAAGGTGATATGTGGATGATGACCCCAAGACCTCACATTCTTTTAATGCAAAATGGAAACCAACTCTTAGTAAGGTTCATGCTCGTAGACTTTGCATAAGCTGTCAGCCCATTGAATAGACGGTCAAAAAGGTGTTCAAAATGAGTTCGCTAAACCATGCAGAAGCATGTCAAACTGCCCCAAAACAATACTGAGTGTTCTTGGATGATCTTTGGCCCAGTGTGACCTCTCCATCAACCCTATCTCCATTTACCCTGCCTTCAGCTACCCTCTTCAATGCACATCTACAGCCGTACCCCAGGATTTTGTCTTGGGTTGGCCTGATAGTGGTACCTATTTGTTTATGAACATATGCATCTAATTATTTTTTTAAGCACTCAGTCTGATAGAGACATCTGAGTGTAAAATCCCCAATCCAATTTTAGCTCGGTTCTCAGTGACAATTCACATTCTTTAATCCCACTACAAATTACAGAACCGAAAACCCTCAAACCGTAAGTATCCCTGAAAAAAAGGATTGTGTGCTGAACAAGTTTAATCTGCATATCATCCAAGACAAACAATGATTTTTTGGAAAGACGTTCACACTAGGAAATAGAACCAAATATAACGCAACCTGTATTTGTCAAGTATAAGTACCTTGTCGTTGATTAACAAATATTTATTTTGCCCAGTTCAACTGCACTTATTTTATCAGTCTCAGAAGGATGAAAGGCTGAGTGGATCTACTAGGATTAGACCATTTATCCTTAGTCCACTGACTAAGCCGATCTTGTCATCTAATAGATGAGCATTAATTGTGAGGAGCCGCCCCTCGAGAACCGCATTTCACCACAAAAGGCAGCATGAACAGAGCGGCAATCAGTTTCAGCAGTTAATAACTCCTGCCCAAGATTTATTGGACACAAAATGAGGAAACAAGTAAATTAGTGAAGGCGACAGTTCTTTCTTTTCCGGATGGATATGTTTAAATGCTGCTGGGAGCTTTCTAATCAAAATCATTTCTGTCAGAAGCCTTTGAATTATATCTCTGCAACCAGCATCCTGAAGCTGCAAAGACAAATCTTGCCTTCATTAATACCGAGAATGGCGGTGCAAGTTTGCTGGTTCTTCACAGTCAAAGGGGATACAAATCGCAAAAAGTAATCTCCTACCACCCCTAAAGAGACTTTCCTGCGAACAGCATTTCATTCACTAACTAGATTAGCTTCCTAACACTTCAGATAATAATGGAATGGTTTAATTAACGGCAATTAATCAGTCGACATCACTAATTTTAAAACTGATATACTGTTCCGCAGTAAGATTACCTCGTAGGTTTCGGCCTCTTGAATAAGATGTTTTATAATTATATTTAAAAGTAACAATTAACGGTAAATGTTACACAGAAGGTTTTCAAACTATATAGAAATGAACAAATATTGGATTGTGTACCTAGCGAAGGGTGCATATTACTTTACATATATATATAAGGAGTACCAATTTAATGTACTAGGGCGAGGTAGGAATTAGGGGCTTTTAGGAAGCATGTGAAAGGTTTTAGCAATTATTTACAGACAACGGGCTCAACTACAAAAATAATTAGAATTGTAGGGGTTTCTCAAACATTCCTAGACGTACCACTGGAAAACAGAGCCGGGTGCAGGTTTCCAGGCGTGCGTTCAGAGTTGGACTGGCATGAACGGGAAACTGGCAGTGCCCGAAGGCCTGGGCTGACAGGCCAATGTATGACCAGTTCTGTGGCTGTTTGTGGCCTGTTTTATGGTCTGGTAGGCCAGTTCATACAGTCGGTTTACCTGATATTACCACAAACATTGCTCGCGACAAGCACAAACACATGCAGTCTCCCATTCTTTGCACTACACATACATAGCTTGTATTCACAAGAGCCATTAGCTATTTTCTGCCCCTTTCCGACCATGCGTACATTTAGGAATGTGACACACTGCTTGAGATCCTATTCCAGCAGTGCGAAAATCCACATGATGATGTGTGCATAGTGGGAGTGGAGTCTCCTGTGCAAATGCACCTTTTCCTCCCAGTGAAAATATTTTTTTATCAGTGGAAAAATGAACTCCTCTTCACCCCCAGCATATCTGTGGGCGATTCATTAACCTTTCTATCCTGGCAGGTTAGTTAGTTTGTGACAATGTCCGGGGTAGGAAGGGGTCGGATTTCAGTTTCTGAATGGTCGGTCACACACATACATGTCCGTGGGCAACCGCAAACATTCAAGGTGAATCACGCCTTGTGGCACCCATTATGAGGTCCATTACTATGAGAAATACGGTCAAAGTGAGTATGTAGGCCTCTTGGGAAGTTGAACAACTGCCACAGGTTCTTTTCCAAGAGTGCTGATTGCCAAACCCAAGAGAAGGATAGGAAATGGTCAGTGGAAACAGTTCTCACCACGTTTCTGACTGATGGAGGAGGAAAGCAGTGCGGTGTATGCCTGCTCCCCAGTCTCCCCAAATGCTGCCCTGGCCACCTTTGCAAGCTGTATGTATTTCGTTGCCTGCGTAAGCCATCAACAGTGGAGTGTGTGGTTACATTTCTATTCATAACTGCCTAGAAATGTCATTGTTTCTAAATGTAACTGCATTGAGCTCTACAGACTCTTTAAGGCGTAGATATATATAGGCTCGTAAAGGCCCCTGCATGCCAATTCAGCGTCCATAGGTGGCTTAGGGTCAGTGGTCGGAGCCTGGTAAAGGTAAACAAACCCCTTCATTGTGCCCATGTGGCTCATGGAAGCTAATGTTGATTAGAGCAGCATGCAGCCTTCTGCTGTAAAATGCAACAATGGAAGGAATGAAACTGCAATCTCATACTCTGTGCGTGGGGTCTGGGCCTTCCCTGGGAAGCAAGCCCTGATTGTGAACTAGAACCGGAATGCTCTTAAAACCTGCCTGCACATTTGTGAGATATTTTTTGGGTTTCACGTAAACGTCACTTGTCTGTGATTCCAAAATCTCTATTAACAAAAAACAATCTTGAAAGTGTCTTAGAGCCTGCCCATTACCAAGTGCTGCTCTTGAAACATACTCTATTTGTTTTACTTTCCAACGTCTACATTCTGTTCATTCCTTGCCCATCGCTAACACCACGCCACTTCCATTACTGCATGTCCCTTCCCCACATTCTCTTCCCCGTTTGTTGCTGGCCTGGACTTCCCATCACCTCGCTCCCATCACTGCAGGCCCTTTCTCAACCCCGTGGCTAGTCATAGCTCCAAGTCGACTGGAAGGACTGGGAGTGCTTCAAAAGAGCGCTTTACATGAGTGCTGTAACCTTACACAACGACACATTACTTTTTACAGGTACAGGGAGATTAAGCTATTTGCCCATAATCACAGGATGTTGACCTGGACTGAGATTCAAATCTGGTTCCCAAGCTTCAAAGTCCGCAACTCTAGCCATTACATCACATCCTCTCCCCTAGCAATCTGTGCAGGAAAGTGGGGATGGGGTGGAGAGGAGAGGAGACGTGGCACCCTAGAATTGGCTGGGCATGCCTGGCTTCTTTCCCCTTCCACTTACCTTTAAAAACTCTTGCACAAGGGTAAGACTCTCCCTTGCTTGGTGTCTTTTTGTGCCTCGCTGCTAGAGCTTGTGGCTCCCATGGACAACTGGAAGGAAGAAACCCCTGATGCCCACAAAGGACTCTACCCCAGTTGGCCCAAGGACCACTGCGTCTCCCTAAGAGCCAGTGAGGCTGCCCCCCCTTACACCTCCTAACAACCAGTTGGGGGAAAGCCATAGACTTTTTCACCCAGAGACTAAAAACAGGTGGAAGGCTGGCACAGGGAGCCAGGAGAACACAATCCCTGTGGATTACACCACTTTGGTGGTGAGGAGGTCTGTTGAAACTGCACTTGGTAGCTAGAGCTCACCACCAAGAGTAAACTGAGGTCAGGCTCGTCCAGAACGGCTAATGGGTACCATGCTATTGCATTCGGAGGTCTGGCGACCTTTTATTTTTCCTCACCGAATGGAGTGTGTGGGGCTCCGCTGCATTTCCTCACTTTGTGCCAGGGCCTGGGGATTTGTGCACCATGTTTTAAAATGTTCTGCCAGGGATGCGGCAAGCATGGGGCCTGCTCCCTAGACTCTCCATTGGCCCGGTCCCATCCCCTGGGCTGTACTTAGCAGGATGGGGGCCAGGACCCCATCCTGGACTACCAAACGCCTTCAGCAAAGCAAGCACCATCGCACCCCCAGTAGTAGTGGGATGGCCCCATTCACCATGCCTGTGTCTGGGGGGACTGGGCATCCACCACGTCAACAAAGGTGATCCCTGTCCAGAGGAGCAGGCAGGAAAAGAGATGCTACCAGCTCCGGCAGCCACAAACACACCTGTGGACCAAGTGGGAGCCAAGCAGGACTGGGTGTGGTGGGCGCCCTCCGCTGCTCCCAATGACAGAAGGCATGTGGGTGCCCGGGTGGGACTGGGCACCCCCCAATAAAATAAACAAAAAGAGGAAATGCCATGCAGCATGAAGCTGCACAGCAACACCAAAGCACTTGCTTTCCCCAGCTCAGTGAGAAAGCTGCTCATAAAATATTCACTGCTCCTGCTAGAGTGTCCCATAATGCCCCACAGGCTTTTGCAACTGCACATTTTTCTGGTTGTGGTGACCCCAAAATAGACAGGGGTCACTACTAATGAAATTAAAGAAGTGCGGGAGGGCTGCAGGAGTGCAGCAGATTCTGCCTTAAGAGCTGGAGGGATACTGACCCTATGTCTGTAGGGGTCTGAAAACCAGGACCTCTCTGGAATTTTCAATAAAGTTTTAAAGCACTTCCAAGACTGTAGCTTTGGCTCTGCAGCTGAGGGAGCAGAGTTTTCTAGGGGCTGTTTTTTTGGTTGCTATTATTATGACCTGAAGTTGTGAAACGGATATACATATACTGAAACTACCGCTAGGGGCTAAGTCTATGGTTGCATGTTATGTGATCAAAATGTTATGCCTTACAGAGGCTGTTTTTATGATTGCATTTTCATGGTTGGCAAGAGTATTAACAAGACACACAGACACCTGACATATTTTACTTGTTTCAAATGCATCATTTATATTGTTAGAAATGGGGTCTCTGGTTGGCAAAGGTTTGGACACTGCCCAAGCCAGGACCCTCACTCTAGTAAGGGAAAGCAAGTTACACCCTTAGAATAAAACATGCAAACCCCCTTGGTAGCTTGGCAAGAGCAGTCAGGCTCAGAGGAAATGTGTAAAGGATTTGTATACCCACACAGTAACAAAGTGAAAACACCACAAAAGTACTACACAAAGGTTTAGAAAAATAGCCAATATTCACCTAGGTAATACAAGA
This sequence comes from Triturus cristatus, assembly GCF_964204655.1. NCBI lineage: Eukaryota > Metazoa > Chordata > Amphibia > Caudata > Salamandridae > Triturus > Triturus cristatus. Next base: position 837,007,715 of record NC_140583.1, read on the forward strand.
CCAAAACAACAAAATCCAACATACACAAATCAAATTACGAATTTTCGGTACCGGAGTCCTCCGACAGCCGCCCGGTGGACCTCGTGGTCGAGGAACTTATCCTGCAACAGCTGTCCCCGGTTGGCCTAAGCAAATTCTTCGCTGTGGAGCGGGCCCATCGAGTTCCGGGCGGCCGGCCGCGGCCGGGGGCCCCCCCGAGGCCTATCGTGGCTAAACTGTTCCACTACAGGGACCGCGATGCTATTCTGCAGGCTTCACGGACCCGTGGCCCGGTCCGCTACGAGAACTCGACCATCAATTTTTATCCGGACTTCACGCAACTGGTCCAGAAACAGCGGATGGGATTCCAAGGGGTGAAGCGCCGTCTCCGCGAGCTAGGCCTGAAGTACTCAATGATCTACCCGGCGAAACTTCGAGTGGAGCATGGAGAGCGGACAGCCTTTTTTGGCTCTCCTGTGGCCGCAAGTGACTGGCTGGACTCGCTGCCGGACGGGGGTGGCCGGCCCGGGCCCTCTGGGGGCACCGCAGGTGACGGGTCCCCTTAGACTGACCTTTGGTCCTTACTTTTTGCGGCTTGGCACTGTACAGTTGGGTCTTACTTCTTTTGCATACTGTGCTTAACCAGGACCCGTGAGGGGTGCGGGCGGGTACGGGTCCCTTTCCTCCTCCGGGGTCTTTTTGTAGAATGGGGTTAATGGGGCGACAGGCACACTGCAAGTTGGGGGGGGTCTTTGGCCCGCAGGGGTGCAGGGTGGGGGGCGTTGGACTTGGGGTGGGGTTGGGGGGGAAGAGGGGTTGTTTAGTTGTGTGTTTTTTGTTTACAAGGCGAGGTATTGATTTTTATCCATATTTGGGAGCGGTGCTGCGGGCTGGGGGCCTCTTGAGCTATTGGATGGGATGGGGGGAGACGGGTTGAGGCTTATGTCATGGAACGTCAATGGGTTGGGGGACCGTATTAAGCGGGGTGTTGTACTGCAATATTTGCGTCGTTTGACTCCTGATGTGGTGTTTCTCCAGGAGACGCATTTGGTCGGCAATGTCTGCCATGCGATGAACAGGGGGGGATACCGCCTCGTAGCCCATTCTGGTTTCACAACTGGCTCCAGGGGGGTGGGCATTCTCCTGCGAACCTCCCTTCCGGTGGAGATCACGAGGATAGTCTCGGATGACAGGGGGCGCTATGTGTGTTTGACTGGGAGGTGGGAGGGGCAGCCCCTTACCCTGGTTTCAGTCTACGTCCCCCCGGGCCTCCAGAACTCCACCTTCACTGACTTGGGTCGAATGCTGCTTGACCTTCCGGACGGCCTCCTGCTCATGGGCGGGGACTTTAATTCTGTGGTTTCGGGTGAACTGGATCGTCACCCACCAAGGACCCTCCCCGCTGCCCAGTCATGGCTGGGTGGGATGTTGGAGACCTTCGGCTTGGTGGATAGTTGGAGACTATTGCATCCGACCCAGTGTCAGTTCACCTTTCATTCGGGGGCGCATGGGAGTCTCTCCAGGTTAGACTACTTTCTTATGCCTGCGGCGCAGACTGGTCGGATTCGAGAGGTCAGACACCTGGCGCGTGGTATCTCCGACCATTCTCCGCTGTGGCTTCTCTTTGACACCGGGTCGCGGTCCGCAGGTCGGATAGCTCCCATTAACCCCTGGTACCTGCGGGACCCTGTGACTCGTGACAGCCTGGTTAAGGCCATGGACCAATACTTCAGTGAAAACGAGGGGTCGGTGTCGTCTGCGTTGTCCCTTTGGGAAGCCTTTAAAACTGTGCTACGCGGACACGCCCTCGCCCAGATAGTGGTGGCCAAGAAGGTTAGGAGCGAGGCGGTGGTAAAGCTGGAGACTGACATCTCGGGGCTGGAGTCGGCCCTGGAGGCGAATGTTACTCCGGACGGACTACATGCCCTTAGCCTGAAACAGTTCGAATATAGGTCCCTGGTCACTGACGCGGCCAAAACTATGTATAGGGAGCGGCAGGGCCGACTGTTTGACGCGGGGGACAAGGCGGGTAAGTTGATTGCGTGGCTGGACAAAAAAGAGAGAGTGAATCGTGTGGTCCCTGAGTTGCGTGCTGCGGATGGTGTGTGTGTGACTGAGCCGGATGAGATTGTGGAATGCTTCGCTGATCACCTCCGGGCGGTGTACTCCCCGGTGACTGACAGGGACGAGGATGACTCTCGCCTCCTACTGAGAGATATTGCTCTGCCCGGCCTGTCCGTTGAGGACCGGGAGCGGTTGGACGCCCCCTTATCGTCGGATGAAATAGCGACCGCGATTCGTTCCCTTCGCTCGGGCAAGGCTATGGGTCCTAACGGTCTGCCCATTGAACTATACAAATTGCGTCCTGATAAGCTTGCGCCCTTCCTCGGCCGCATGTTCCGCGACTCTCTTGCGGCGGGTTCCCTTCCTGCCGACCAGCGCTTGGCCACTATAGTCGTTATTCCCAAGGAGGGCAAGCCTCGTGACCGCTGTACCTCTTACCGGCCTATTTCACTGCTCAATGCGGAGCCTAAAATCCTGGCGAAAGTCCTGGCCAATCGATTGTTGAGTGTAGTGTGCGACCTTATTCATCCGGACCAATGCGGCTTTATCCCGCACCGCAACACCGCTCTTAACTTGCGGCGTCTGCACGGGGTCCTCGCCAGGGCGGAGTTCCTCCCCGAACCGGCCGTGCTGGTTTCTTTGGATGCCACGATGGCATTTGACACTATTGAGTGGCCATTCCTCTGGGCCGTCTTGGATAAATTCGGCTTTGGAGAGGGATTTATTGGCTGGGTGAGGCTCCTTTACACGGGACCCATGGCTCAAGTGGTGGTGAATGGGCGGGTCTCTCGGCCCTTTGCCCTTGGCAGGGGCACGAGGCAGGGGTGCCCGTTGTCCCCGTTGCTTTTTGCTCTCGCCCTGGAGCCACTCGCTGCCTGGCTCCGTTGGGAGCCCTCGCTTAGAGGGATCCGGTGGGGCCCGGGCTTTGAAGATCGGGTCTCGCTGTATGCGGACGACATTCTCCTGTACCTCACCTCACCGCGGCAGTCACTCAACGTCCTCTTTGACGTTCTGACCTCCTTTGGGAACAATTCGGGTCTCACGATCAATTGGTCTAAATCCTGCGTTTATCCCATCGCTGGTGGTCCTCCTCTCCTGCCGCCTCGGCTCCCGATTCAAATATCTCTGAGCGGCTTTAAGTACCTGGGGATATACGTTTCGCTGGACCCGGTGGCTCGCTACGAGCAGAATCTTCTGCGTCCACTTCGGCGGCTGCGGGAGGACACGGCCCGGTGGTGCAGGCTGCCCCTGTCCCCGCTGGGTCGGGCCGCGCTGTTTAAAATGATGTCCCTTCCCAGGTTCCTCTATGCACTCCAGAACTCCTTTGACGTTATCCCAGTGGCCTACTTTCGGGAGGTGGAGAGCCTGCAGAGGAGACTGGTGTGGAACGGCCGGGCGCGTATTGCTCTTGCCAAGCTCACTCTCCCCTGGTATGACGGGGGCATCGCGCTTCCTGACATTCGCAGGTACTATTGGGCCTCGCAGCTATCTGCCATTAACCACGCCACGTATGCGCCCGGCTTGAATCCGGCGTATGAGATGGACAAGTTCCTGCTTCCCGGCGGGAACTACAACAGGGCACTTTATTCCCGCCTGGCTGACCGGACCCTTACGGGTCCTACTAAGATTGCTGTGCGGACCTGGAGGGCTGCCACTGCGGCCACGGGCTGGAGTGAGCGAATGACATGTGCTACTCCCTTGTTTGCCTCCGACCGCCTGGGCAGCTTGTGGACCGCCAAGGGGTTTGACCAGTGGGACACGATTGGTATCAGCAAAGTGGGAGACCTGTGGCACAAGGGCGCGGTCAAGACTTTCGCGGTGCTCCAGGCCGAATACGAGCTGACCGACAGGGAGTTCTTCCGCTACGCCCAGGTTCGACACGCCCTGCTCTCGGTCTTCGGGGAGGGGACCAAGATCCCTGTTTCCTCGCCCCTCGAGGACCGCGTACTTGACGGACATGTCCCTGATAGTACTATTTCTTTAATTTATAAAAAATTGATTAATCACCGGGCGGATCTCCTGGTGCGCCTTCGGGGGGCTTGGACTGGGGATGGGGTTGAATTGGACGACGAAGACTGGCAGTCTGCACTGTCGTCCCCCAAGGAGGTTGCCATTCCGGCTCGTCTCCGGTTGGTACAGCTCAAGATTCTCCACCGGGTGTATGTCACGGGTCCGCGCTTGGTCGCGATGGGATTCTCCGACGACGGACTCTGTAAACGAGGCTGCGGGCTCAGCGCCACCTTTCTTCATATCCTTTGGGAGTGTCGCGAGGTGGCGGACTACTGGCGCCGGGTCCACACGGTTATGGGACAGGTCACCGGGGTTGTGCTGCTGCCGGAGGTGCGTCGCTGTGTCCTGAATGTGTGGGAGCCCAATGACTACAACGCGGCTCAGACTCGATGGGCGGCCCTAGGGAACATGATTGCCAAGAGGGATATAGCGCAACTTTGGGGCGCTCAACGGCCGCCCACCGTGTCAGTATGGAAGGAGAATATGGACTGGTGTATGTTTCGGGAGAAGACAGTGTATGTGGCCCGTGGCGAGCCGGGGGCATGGGGTAGAATTTGGGGTCAATGGAATGCGTATCGCGGAGGCATCTGTACGCCCCCCCTGGTAGACACTGATATCGCCATGTCCCCCTGACCCTTGACGGCTCCTAGCGCTTTTTGTAACAACCACATATGGACGTTCATCTCCCTTGACCCCCTTCCCCCCCCCCCTCCGTTCCCGGCCTCCCGGTACTCCTCTCTTTAGCGGATTGCTCAAATGTTCTGACTGGAGTTTCCCGGGGGGAGCCTGAACCGCACTGGTATCCCTCGTAACTCGCCTTTTGTTTTTATTGTTTTTCTTTTTGTTTCTGTTATTGTTGGACTGACGCTTGCTGTTCTTCGAGGACTATCTTGAGCCACTGCGGGGCAGTGCCCTGGGAACGGATTGCAGCCTTGATATGTGTATATTTCCTTATGTACCTAGCGGCCGGCCCGGGTGGTTGTAGGCCCATACTTGTAACCGAATTATTGTTCAATAAAAACTTTTTCCAAAAAAAAAAAAAAAATTACGAATTTTCAATGATTAAATGCAGTTCTAACACTTATAAACACACCAGCTCCTACTAGAGCTAAAAGACGTGCTTGACCAAGTTGTATCTCAAAGTTCAGGCCCAACTGCAATGGAGTATGGGCCGGCTACGGAGTCGTACAGATCTCAGTTAGAGTACCTTGGAAATTATGACAAAACAAAGACGTTGCGGGGTGCTGAGGAGGTGAGACGGCGTGGGTTCCTTACTGTCAGTGCAGGTCGTTGGCACGTCGGTGCTCGGGACGTTGCAAGGTACAGGGGAGGTGATGTAGCATTGGCAGCAAGAAGTTGGTTCCACTGGCAGTGTGGGGTTGATGAAGTGTGGAGAGTCAAGCCATGTGATGCCGATTTAGCAGTGTGATGTCACACCACAGGGCCACCGGTATGGCGGTGGAGTTGGGCCCCATGGACTTCAGTGGCACAGTACTCAAGACTCCCTCTGCGGCAGCTTTTGGAGGCACTGCCGCGGCATTAGGGCCTGTGTTGCAAGTCATGGTTGATACGTTGATTGGGGACCCTGGCTCTGGTACAGGCAGAGGTGGGGTGTTGAACAGTGGCGCTGGCTCCGAAGTCACACTCAAAGTCGATGTGCTGGTTTCTTCTTGTTGAATACAGCAAACTCACTTCCAATGGCCCAGGAACTGGATTTGGCATCACTTGCCAGAGTATGGCTATCAGCAAAAAAAGCTCAGATTCTGCAGGTTAATTCTCTGATGGCCCTGAGACTTCCAACAGGAGGCAAGCTCAAATCAAGCCATTGGAAAAACTTGGAAAGCAGGACGTAGAAAGAAAAGTCAAGTCCTTTCACTCCCAGGACAGAAGCAGCAGCAACAGGCCAGCACAGCAAAGTAAGCTGCAAAGTAGCAGTCCCTCCTGACAGCAACACAGCTCTTCTTCCTGGCAGAATGTCTTCCATCCAGAAGTGTTCCGAGTATATAGTGGCAGAGATCCAGTACTTATACCCAATTCCACCTTTGAAGTAGGCACACTTAAAAGAAAGGTCTTTGTAGTAGAGACTGCTTTGTGAAGGGACAGGTTCAGTCCTATTCAAGTGCAAGTGTCAACTCCTTCCACCATTCTAGCTCAGGAAGACCCATTAGCCTGGTGATGGGCCATCAGGATATGCAAGACACACCTCAGCTCCCTTGGTGTGATTGTCTAGAGTGAATGCACAAACAGCCCAACTGTCATCCTGACCCAGACGTGTATTCAGAGACAGGTTGAGGCATAGAATGGTTAAAGTAAGGAAAATGCCATCTTCCCAAAAGTGCAATTTTCAGACCTGCAATTTAAAAATCATCTTCACTAAAAGATGTATTTTTAAACTGTGAGCCCAGAAACACCAAACTCCAATTTTCTATCAGCTCCCAATTGGAATATACACTTGTAAGATGTTACAAGGCAACTCCAAGTCTAACCAATAGGAGCGATAGTCCTTGTTGTAGTGAAAAACGAGTTTAGCAGTTTTTCAATACCAGGACATGTAATACACAACAGTACATGTCCTACCTTTAAAATACACTGCACCCTGCCTATGGAGCTTCCTTGGGCCTTCTTTAGCTGTAGAGCAAAAACCAAAGGAAATGATGGACGGAGTGTTGAACATTGCAAGCACTCACCCCCAGTCAACTGATCTAGGTTTAATCCATCACCGTTCTTTAGCCCACTCTGCCACCCCAGTTCAGACATGGCCATATGCAAATCAGTCTGACCCTGTGCCTCATGGGAACAGTCCAGCCCGAACTGCCAAGCCATGTCTTCCCTGGACCGGAAACAAGCTTCCTAGGACCGGTTTCTGGCATTTCAGCCGTCTTCAGCCAGGCTTGCTTGAATCCAGTGGCAAAGTGAGCAAGGGACTCACGTCTGAGCATACCCTGCCAACTTATGGCAAACAAAGCAAAAACCAAAGGAAATGATGGACGGAGTGTTGAACATTGCAAGCACTCACCCCCAGTCAACTGATCTAGGTTTAATCCATCACCGTTCTTTAGCCCACTCTGCCACCCCAGTTCAGACATGGCCATATGCAAATCAGTCTGACCCTGTGCCTCATGGGAACAGTCCAGCCCGAACTGCCAAGCCATGTCTTCCCTGGACCGGAAACAAGCTTCCTAGGACCGGTTTCTGGCATTTCGCCGTCTTCAGCCAGGCTTGCTTGAATCCAGTGGCAAAGTGAGCAAGGGACTCACGTCTGAGCATACCCTGCCAACTTATGGCAAACAAAGCAAAAACCAAAGGAAATGATGGACGGAGTGTTGAACATTGCAAGCACTCACCCCCAGTCAACTGATCTAGGTTTAATCCATCACCGTTCTTTAGCCCACTCTGCCACCCCAGTTCAGACATGGCCATATGCAAATCAGTCTGACCCTGTGCCTCATGGGAACAGTCCAGCCCGAACTGCCACTGAACTGGGGTGGCAGAGTGGGCTAAAGAACGGTGATGGATTAAACCCAGATCAGTTGACTGGGGGTGAGTGCTTGCAATGTTCAACACTCCGTCCATCATTTCCTTTGGTTTTGCTTTGTTCGCCATAAGTTGGCAGGGTATGCTCAGACGTGAGTCCCTTGCTCACTTTGCCACTGGATTCAAGCAAGCCTGGCTGAAGACGGCTGAAATGCCAGAAACCGGTCCTAGGAAGCTTGTTTCCGGTCCAGGGAAGACATGGTTTGGCAGTTCGGGCTGGACTGTTCCCATGAGGCACAGGGTCAGACTGATTTGCATATGGCCATGTCTGAACTGGGGTGGCAGAGTGGGCTAAAGAACGGTGATGGATTAAACCCAGATCAGTTGACTGGGGGTGAGTGCTTGCAATGTTCAACACTCCGTCCATCATTTCCTTTGGTTTTGCTTTGTTCGCCATAAGTTGGCAGGGTATGCTCAGACGTGAGTTCCTTGCTCACTTTGCCACTGGATTCCAGCAAGCCTGGCTGAAGACGGCTGAAATGCCAGAAACCGGTCCTAGGAAGCTTGTTTCCGGTCCAGGGAAGACATGGTTTGGCAGTTCGGGCTGGACTGTTCCCATGAGGCACAGGGTCAGACTGATTTGCATATGGCCATGTCTGAACTGGGGTGGCAGAGTGGGCTAAAGAACGGTGATGGATTAAACCCAGATCAGTTGACTGGGGGTGAGTGCTTGCAATGTTCAACACTCCGTCCATCATTTCCTTTGGTTTTCCTTCTTTAGCTGTGCCTTACATGTAATAAAAGGGAAGGTTTTGGCATGGCAAGTGCACCCACTTGCCATGTCGAAATGGCAGTTCATTTTTAAACTGCAAAACAAAAAAAAAAGTGGCAGGCCTGAGAAATGTTTGCAGGGCTACTAATGTTGGTGGCAAAATCAGTGCTGAAGGCCCACTACTAGCATTTGACTTACACACTCTTCACCTAGTGTGACTATTACATTCTTTCATGCAGGAAACGGGCCTACGATGGCTTCAGCTGATATCTCACCTATACTGAAGGCGGGCAAAGATCTGTCCTTGTGTTCTTCCTATCATCCCATTGCCCTACTCAACATGGACACAAAACTATTTACCAAAATCTTGGCCCTAAAACTTGAATCCAATCTCCCGGGCCTTATCCATCCAAAGCAGATCAGTTTCATTCAACACAGGCAGGGTGCTTACAATGTCCGCCACATAGCCCACCTCATTGAGAAGTCGCAATGTTACTATACTCGAGCATACCTCCTCTCACTGGACATGGAGAAGGCCTTTCGTAGAGTAAATTGGTCCATTCTCTGCACAGTGCTAGTAAAACTTGGGTTTGGGCCATGCTTACTTTCCTAGATAATGACCTCATCTGTGGCACCGGTGGCCACTGTATTGGTTAATGGACAACATACAAGGCTGATAACCTTCCGTCGGGTAACACCTCATGGGTGCCTACTGTCGCCCTAACTCTTAGCCCTAGCGGTCCAGAACCTCGCTATCGCAATCTCCTTCTCACACTCTCTGAGCCCAAAATCTTCCTCCCAAGCGTAGTGAGCTGCTTACAGTCCTATGAATCAGCCTATGGCTTCCGCATTAACATGGCTAAGTCATCAGTGCTAAACTTGGCCATCTCAGCTCCAGATCTTCCTGCTCTACAATTCCTTGCACCTTTTCAATGGTCCCAAGACGCCATCAGATACCTAGGCCTTAACATCACTCCCACGCTTTCCTCCTCAACTCACGCCAATTGGCCCCAGTTGGCCTGCTTCATTCTGGCTGAGTTTCAAAGATGGAAGGCCATTCACATCTCCTGGATAGGCTGAGTGAACGTAGTGAAAATGAATGTGCTCCTGCGGGCCCTTTACCTCTTCCAGACTCTACCTACATTGATCCCACAGGAAGACATCCTTTGGTTGCAACGGGATATCCAAACCTTTATATGGAATGACGACAGCCCCAGGTAGCCAATACACTGTTGATGCTCCCCTAGGACAGAGGAGGCCTGGTGTGCCCTAACCTGCATGAGTATAATAGGGTGGGCCACTTGTGTTACATTTCGGAGTGGGTGGTCCAAGAAAGTGAGAATCACTGGTTCCATATGAACGGAGCAGTAGTGTGCAGGCCCTTGTGGGACCTAGCTTGGCTACCCAAACAAAATTGCCAGGCCATTGACAGACTTTCCTCACAAAGAGAACGTTGGATTAATCTTCCCTTGTCAATATTGGGCAGTGTGGCGATAATTAAAATGGTTGTCCTACCTTGATTCCTGTATATTCTTTTAGCAATCTCATCCAACTCACATCACAGTTTTTTAACTCTCTTCGCAGCCTCCTACTCCGGCTTATTTGGGCCGGCCGCAAACCCTGCATCCGATGGGGCACTTTAACGCTATCCTATGACAAAGATGGCTTCCGAGTCCCAGATTTCCATCTGTACTATCTCCCCTATCTCCAACATGAGAGGGATCAACTCTGTGACATGCCACTCTCATCTGACCTGCCAAAAGGCATTCCCTTAGATGTTGCGATATACAAACCATATACACCACTTGCTGAGCTTAGAGAAAACTTCACCGGCTCTTGGAAATAGGCCCCCTGTACTCCCCAGCCCTCCCACTGGCAGACAATCCCTGGCTCTTTCTCATGAAAGAGAGGATTGTCAGGCTCCCCATATTAAGACATGGCCTACATACTATCGAAGATATGTTCACTGATGGCCATATTATTGCATACACCGATGATGCCTGTTTCCATGATCCTTCATACATGGACCATTTCATTCAACCGTGACTCCATAACACATTGCGTTCACGCATCCCCACATATCCCTTCGCCCCTGTGGATTTCCCACCACTGACACTTCTCATAACTGACATGGATGGAGACAGACTTGTCTCTAGATTATGCCCTGCATGCCTATCAATGAAACCTGACTCCACTAAATGCGTGAGGAATCTGGAGCATCCATTGTCCAATAAAGAATAGTCTTATTGCTGTTCACAAACAAAGCTTGTTTCTGTTAATCACAGGTACAAACTTCTACACATCAAGTTCCTTCACAGGGTTTACATAACTCCTACAGACATTGCGTGTTTTGATCCCACGCACTGCACAAATTGCCCCAAGCGCCATACCCTTGGCACCAACTTTGCACATTTAACCTGGATGTGTCCATGTATCAGCCGCTACTCGTGCTCCGTCCTTTCTCTCCTCTCCATGATGACTGATATCACCATCATGCCAGATCCCATGATGGCCCTTCTGGGTTACACATATAACATATCTAAATCTGTTTTCAGATTTGTGTCTATTGCACTTCTTGCAAAACATGAACTTACAGTACACTGGGGCAGCGGGAGGGTCCCAACGGAATCGAAATGGCTTCTCATTATGTCACATTGCTATAAGATTAGTGAGGACTATGCACAGCTACAACCGCATTCCTTGAGACCTAAAGATGTCTGGCAGACCCAGAGAGATTATTTGCTTTCCTTTGAATCCAATGACTGCAACTGAACAGCTATTCACTATTTTCACACCAACATTTCTCTTCTGAACTATTTTCTTCATTATGTCTTTGGCACCCTAAATTTATTTCAAGTTATGAGACTTTCTCTTTCCTGTTTTTGTTACTTCCCTTATCGATAATTTTAGATTTGGGGGTCTCTAGTTGGCACAGGTAGGTACTTCGGACAAATAGGGACCCTTGCCTCTAGTCAGGGTAAGGGGTACACTCCTAAAATAACACTTGATCACGCCCTTGGTAGCTTGGCACAAGCAGACATAGTTATCTCAGAGGCAGTGTGTAAAGCATTTGTGAGCTCAGTTGTATATTAAAAATAAGTATTCTTTATATAGATTTATCACAAGAGCACAAACAACACAAATTCACAATACTGGTACTTTATAATGGTAGAATTGGCTTCGTTCTTTTTAGATCTTAAAATGCGACACTTTGAGTCAATGTACCTTTGGATGCGACACGCATGGCAATGAAAGTGTTGCAACGATGGTGATGCGCTGATTCCTTACTGTGCTTCTGGGGCGATGAGGCGAGCAACGCCGTGATGCGATGAAATTTTGGTGCAAAGAAATAAAGATGTTGTCTTCTTCTTGATGCGGCACACTTCTCTAATGCTGCGAGAAGTCTCGACTCGAGGTGTCAGCTGCAGCGGCAACACCCTTGTTCCGTGATGCGATGACAGCGGCTTTGGCGGCTACACTCTTCTCCTTATGCGAGATGCTTCCGCTCAATGCGACAGCTGCAGCGGCGACACCCTTATTCAGTGATGCGACGAAAGCAGCTCCGATGGCGGCATGCTTCTCTGAGGATGTGAGGCGCTTCTGTGGTGCAATGCGACAGCTACAGTGGCGACATCCTTGTTCTGTGATGCGACGGCAGCGGCTGCGACGGCGAGACGCTTCTTATTCGTTGTGAGACGCTTCTCGTTATGCGGTGCAATGCGACAGCTACAGAGGCGGCATCCTCGATGCGACGGCAGCGGCGGCGACGGTGACCTGCTTCTTCTTTGTTGCGAGATGCTTCCAGCTCCTTGCGATACGCAGTCCCTCAGAAGGCCCAAACAACTGCAGGCACTTCCAAAGAACTCTTGGGGAGCTGGGGGTTGAAGTCTGTTGTCCCTGAGACTTCAGCAGGAGGCAAGCTCTTTTCCAAACCCTTGGAGATCCTTCACAAGTTGAATGAAAATGCAAACAAAGTCCTTTCTCCTTTCTTTGGCAGTCAGGCAACCACTGCAGGCCAATCCCCCAAGCAGCACTTCAGCTTAGGGATAGTCTCTCCTCAGTTTCTTCTGGTTCCTCTCCTCAGCAAAGGTTTCTTCTTGTTGACCAAAAGTGATCTAATTCTCTGGGGTTTGGGACCCCTCTTTTATACTAAGTTTCTCTTTGTTCTCTGAAGGCAGAGAGGCCTTTGCCTAGTCCAAACCAGTTCTGGTCAGTCCTGGAGCACTTTGTTGACAAGACTCCTTCTTTCCTTTCAGAGAGCAGGGCAAAGACATCAGAGGCACCACAGGAGGTGGAGCCAGCATTGTCGAGGGAAGGCACATCCCTATACAGGTCCCAGGTGCAACTTCTCCCTCCCATCTAGATGCAGATCTCTCTATTCACCACTGGACTGACTCACCCTGTCTCCTGGAATCCCCACGCCCCTGTCACTCAAACTCCAGACAAGGAATACACAGCCTAGCAGAGGCAGGTTTGGATGGTTAGACAAGAAAATACCTACTTTCTAAAAGTGGTATTTTCAAACATAGAATATTAAAACCAACTTCACTAAAAGATGTATTTTATCATTCTGAGTTCATAAATACTAAATTCTAATTTCCATCATGTTCCCTGAGTCAGTTAGGATTATAGGATGTAATAATCAAACTGCCCATTCTGGCCTATGGAGAACAGGTAGCCTTGCAATAGTGAAAAACGAAAATGGCTGCAATTCACTATTAGAACATGCCACACACACCAGCACATGTCCTACCTTATACTTACAATGCACCCTGGCCTTGGGCCTACCATCGGGGTGTCTGATATGAAGAAATGGGAAGGTTTAGGGACTGGCAAGTGGGTGCACTTGCCCAGTCAGCATGACAGTACCAGACTGCACGCAGGCTCTGCAATGGCAAGTCTTAGACACACTTTTACAGGCTGCTTCTGTGGGTGGCACAACCAGTGCTGCAAGCTCACCAGCAGCATTTGGATTACCAGCCCTGGGCACTCCTGGTGCACTGTACTAGGGTCTGACAGGTAAACCAACCCAACCAATCATGGAATCACTAATTCATACATCAATTTACAATAGGGAGCACTTGCACTGTGGCACTGGACAGCAGTGGCACAGTGCCCAAAGCATCTAACACCAGCAAAAACACATTAGGCAACAGCGAAAAAGGGAAGGGAGACTCTCGCCAAGGTGCCAGGTCTAACACGTGTCCCCTCCAGCTGAAATGTGGGGAGAACTACCCTACCTCCTGGGAGTTCTCATCACTAAGGCGGAAAAATCTGGACAGACCATCCGCGTTGGCGTGTTCTGTACTAGGGCGGTGTTCCATTGTGAAATCCATCCCCTGTAGGGAAATGGACCACCTCAACAGCTTTGGATTCTCACTCCTCATCTGCATCAACCATCTGAGGGGCCTGTGGTCTGTCTGAACCCGGAAGTGAGTCCCAAACAGGTATGGTCTCAGTTTCTTCAGTGCCCAGACCACAGCAAATGCCTCACGCTCAACAGCACTCCACCTCCGTTCCCGTGGAAGTAACCTCCTACTAATGAAGGCTACGGGTTGATCTAGGCCCTCCTAATTCATCTGTGCGAAAACAGCCCCCCCACCATGCTCTGAAGCGTCTGTTTGTACTATGAACTCTCTGGAGAAGTTGGGTGCCAAGAGCACGGGCGCCGTGCACATAGCAGTTTTTAGGGCCTCAAAAGCTTTCTGACAGGTGTCAGTCCAAATCACTCTCTTAGGCTGCTTCCTGAAAGTCAGCGCAGTCAAGGGTGCAACAATGTTGCCATACCCCTTGACAAACCTCCTGTAGTAATCCGTGAGTCCTAAAAAGGCTCTCACCTCTGTCTGGGTTTTGCGCAGCTCCCAAGCCAGGATGGTTTCAATCTTGGGCTGTAGGGGCGCCACCTGGCTGCTCCCCACCTGGTGTTCCAAGTACACCACGGAACCCTGCCCGATCTGGCACTTACTCGCCTTGATCGTGAGGCCTGCCCTCCGCAGCGCCATCAACACTTCCCAGAGGTGGCGCAGATGTTCTTCCCAACTGGCGCTGAACACTGCGATGTCATCCAGGTAGGCGGCACTGAACTCGTCCAGTCCAGCCAACACCTGGCTGACCAACCTCTGAAAGGTGGCAGGGGCATTCTTCATCCCAAAGGGCATAACCCGGAACTGGTAGTGTCCATCTGGTGTGGAGAATGCTGACCTCTCTCTTGCCCCATCAGTCAAGGCGATCTGCCAGTGCCCAGAAGTTAGGTCAAACGTGCTGAGGTACCGTGCAGCCCCTAGCCGATCTATGAGCTCATCAGCTCTGGGGATGGGGTGCGCGTCAGTCCTGGTGACTGATTTGAGCCCTCGGTAGTCCACAGAGAACCGGAGTTCTGGTGTGGCACACGGTGCGGCAGCCTTTGGGACCAAGACCACTGGGCTGGGCCAAGGACTATTAGAGGACTCAATCGCCCCTAACGCAAGCACCTTGGAGACCTCCTCCTTGATGCAAGCTCTCACCCTGTCAGTCACCCTGTAGGTTTTGTGCCTCACAGGTGTACTATCACCAGTGTCCACATCATGGACGCACCAATCAGTGACACTGTGAATCAGGGAGAACAGATCAGAAAACTGTCCCAGCAACTGGCGGCAGTCATTCTGTTGCTCAGGGGTCAGGGTGGAAGAGAGGTTGACAACATCCACTGACACATCTTGCTCTGTTGCCGCCAGGAGGTCTGGAAGAGGCTTGGTCTCCTCCTCCATTCCACCATCTGTCACTAAGAGCATGCCAACTTGGGACCTCTCCAAGTGGGGCTTCAGCCGGTTGACATGCAGGACCCTCAAGGGGTTCCTGGGAGACCGCAAGTCCACCAAGTAGGTAACCGGACTTTTGCGCTCCACAACCTCAAATGGTCTGTCCACTTATCCTGGAGCATGCAGGGCTCCACACTTTCTGACCAGGCTGAAGCTCTACCAGAGTGGCATTGTGGTCGTACCACCGCTTCATCTTCTCCTGGCTGACTTCCAGATTCACCTCAGCGAGTTGCCTGAAACGCCTGGTTTGGTTCCTAAGGGCCAGCATGTAGCTATATACATCCTGGGGAGGTTTCCTGGGAGATTGCTCCCAGCCTTCTTTGACCAAACTCAGAGGTCCTCTCACTGGGTGTCCATAGAGAAGCTCAAAGGGGCTGAACCCTAGCAATTTCTGTGGCAGCTCACGGTATGCAAAGAGTAGGCATGGTAAGAGGACGTCCCACTTAAGCCTCATAGGTTCCTCAAGACCCATAATCATACCCTTCAGGGTTTGGTTGAACCTTTCAACCAACCCATTTCCTTGGGGGTGGTAAGGAGTGGTAAACTTGTTGGTTACCCCACACTCCTGCCACAGGGACTTCATATACTTGGAAATGAAGCTAGTATCTCGGTCAGACACTACCTCGTGAGGGAATCACACTCTGGAGAAAATTCCCATCAGTGCTCGTCCCACCACGGGGACCGTCACTGTCCTCAGAGGTATGGCTTCCCGTTACCGGATGGCATGGTCCACCAAGACCAGGATGAACCTGTTGCCCATGGCTGTCTTGGGGTCCAGTGGTCCCACAATGTCAATACCCACCCGTTCAAAGGGGGTGCTGACCACAGGGAATGGCTGGAGAGGAGTCTTGTTATGTTATGTTATAATAATTTTATAAAGCGCACAGCTACCCAACAAGGGTTTCCCAGCGCTGAAGACTAACAGAAAAACTGGAGCACTCAGACAGTAGAGGGAATTACAGAAACTGATTATTGGTCAAACAACCAAGTCTTAAGGAATTTTCGAAAGACCAAAAAAGACGGCTTGATACGGAGTGCTATTGGGAGGGAATTCCAAAGCACAGGTCCGAGATAGGCAAAGGAGCGGCCGCTCATTCTTTTCAGCTTGATAAAGGGCACCATGTATTTACCTTGGGTAGCAGAATGAAGCACACAAGAGGGCAAATAAGGGTGCACCAAAGCTTGAAGATATTTAGGGGACAAACCCGATTTAATTTTGTGCATATAGCACAAGGCTTTAAATTTAACTCTGCTTCCAATCTTGAGCCAGTGCAGATTATACAAGGCACTTGAAGTGGAAGAATGTTTGGGCAGCAAACAGAGCAGCCTAGCAGCTGAATTTTGCACAACTTGTAGTTTCCGAGTGACCTCCCTATTTACACCCAAGTACAAAACATTACAATAGTCTAGTCGCGAAGTCACAAGGGCCTGGACAACGGTTTTTTGGGTGGGCATGGGGAGCATCCACATGATTATTTTTAACCATTTTAAGATGGTGAAACAGGTGGCGGCTACTTTTACCACCTGTTGTTTCATAGATAGGTCGACATCGATCAAAACTCCCAAGTTACGAACACATTCAGCGGGCTGAGGCGGGGCTCCCATTTCACACGGCCAATGTAGAGGGCCCCAGAGATCTTTATTCTTCCCTAAGATAAGGAGCTCGGGTCTTATCGCCATTAAGCTTAAGGAAATTGCTCTGCATCCACGAAGCAATATTCCTCAAACCCAAGTTTAGATGAACCATGCCACTGTCCAGAGGAAAGGGAAAAAATAATCTGAGTATCATCAGCGTAGGAAAATAGACAGAGACCTGCTTCTTCTGCTGTAATTGCCAAAGGTTTGACATATAGATTAAAAAGAATGGGACTCAAGATAGAGCCCTGAGGCACACCATAGGAAGAGAGGTAAGTTTTAGACATAGCTTTAGAAGAAAAAACTTGAAAGGTGCATTTATTAAGAAAACATGCAAGCCAATCAAGAGCAGTGCCGATAATACCAGAGTCCTGTAATATTTTTAGGAGCACAGTATGGGACACCGTATCAAATGCAGTGCTCAAATCAAGCAAGATGAGAGCTACGGTGTCCCCAGCATCCAAATGCTGCTTTACTCTTGCGCTTCCTCTCACTCTTTCCATTGCCCGGCAAGTCTGACATGTCCTGCAGTGAGTATCTGAACTCCTGCTCATTTGGGGCCAACGAAAGTGGGTGACAAGCCTCTCAAAGGTCTTGTCCTGCCCCAAATGTCCTGCCAATGGCACATCATGAGCCAGCCCCAGTAGGAAGGCTCTGAAGTGCTGGGGTACCACCAGCACACGGGCTGACCCAGGCTCAGCAACCTTAGGCTCAGAATACAGGAGACCATTCTCCCAGTAGACCCAATGTGACCCAGACTGATCACCTGCTGCCTGGTCCTACCTTATACTTACAATGCACCCTGCCCTTGGACCTACCATAGGGGCGTCTGATATGAAGAAAACTGAAGGTTTAGGGACTGGCAAGTGGGTGCACTTGCCCAGTCAGCATGACAGTACCAGACTGCATGCAGGCTCTGCAATGGCAAGCCTTAGACACACTTTTAAAGGCTGCTTCTGTGGGTGGCACAACCAGTGCTGCAAACCCACCAGCAGCATTTGGATTATCAGCCCTGGGCACTCCTGGTGCACTGTACTAGGGTCTAACAAGTAAACCAAACCAACCAATCATGGAATCACTAATTCATACATCAACTTACAATATGGAGCACTTGCACTGTGGCACTGGCCAGCAGTGGCACAGTGCCCAAAGCATCTAACACCAGCAAAAACATATGAGGCAACAGCGAAAAATGGAAGGGAGACTCACGCCAAGGTGCTAGGTCTAACAGATAACATCTCATTATTCATTGTTAATATATATAGTTTGTGTTACCATGCCGAATGGTTATGTCATGCATATAGTGTTGTTAATTTTTTTTCTTTTTTTCTTACTGTTTTTCCTAATTCTGTATGTTCTGTTAAAGCATTAAAAAATGTAATAAATACATTTGAAAAAAAAAAGAGAAGGCAAAACTTCAGTTGAACTAATCTGGAACTATAATCAAAAATCCGATTGGCCGCACTCTGCTAATCCTACCAGCGTGTTACCCCAAAGAATTGTGGTCCATGAAGTAGCGTCGGCGGGTACGCCTATGCCAAAAGTTTAAAATGAAAATAAGTGTCGCGTTAGCCATCCCTGGACACGTGTTTCGAGGTAGTTGCCTCTCGTCAGCAGGGAGTAGGTATGTGTGTAGGGTTGCTGCGTAGGCTGCCAAAAAATATTCTCAGGTAAAGTACCACTCAAGGCGCGCAGGTGCGTAGCCATGGGCTCGTCAGCCCCACCGGCTTTGTTTATGTATTTAAGCTCCCTCGAGCGATTTGGGCTGACGAGCCTTGGTTCCGCACCTGCGCGCCGTGAGAGGTATTTTACCTTTAATATTTTGGCAGTCTACTTGGCACCCCACATACCTACCTGCTCCTTGCTGACGAGAGGCAATTACCTCGAAACAAGTGTCCAGGGATGGCATTATAGTGACATACTCGTGGCATAGGCGTACTCACCGTTGCTACTACATTATCCAGAGTTCTATGGGGCTATTTGCTGGTATGACGAGCAGTGTGCGACCTACTTTGTTTATGTAATCTGGGACTATATCCGACCCGCACAACATTGTGATTGGCCTGAACTTTTGACTTTGACCTGGTCCAGTGCGACTAGATAGCGCCAGGTACCACTTTATGCTTTTAGGCGCTATTTTACAGTTTATTCTTTAAAAATTGATTACTCTGGTGCTACTTATTGGATTTCTGTCATTTTGGTTATTTTATTTATTAAGTTCAGCTCTACTTTTCTTACCTGATGTGGGATATTTTTGTGTGGTGTTTTCACTGTTTTACTGCTTAAAGTATTGCACAAATACTTTACACAATGCCGCTATGTTAAGCCTGACTGTTCTATGCCAAGCTACCAGGTGGTTGACCACAGGTTAATTTGGGGTTTGCTTGTGCCTTACTGTAGTATCTTCATATAGAGTTAACTGTTCTCCTGTTCCTTGTAACTAGCTGCTCAGCCAGTGTGAGTGTTCCATGTGGAATGATGACGTGATTGGAATGTTGGTGTGGTGTGAGACAGTTAGTAGAGGATGGGCTGAGCAGCTAGCAGGCTGCTCCTGTTGGGGCTATACTATGGACTTTACTATCTTAATAAATAACCTAAAGATATATACTGGCTACGTCTGCTGTGTCACATCATCCTATGGAACCAGGTCACTTCAATTGGCGACGAGTTGGACTAAAGAAACCGTGCGTGCAACCGGGATAGACTGATGTGTAACTGAACTAGTGTAACGTGAATAAAATTGATTTAATGGAGAGAAACTCCTCATCTGGCGAAACCACCTGGCACCGTGAGCCCCACCAGTGACCACAACACCGGTCGCCCAAACCTCTGTGTGCCAGCCGAGTGAGGAGTGGAGCTGCAAGTTGGTCATTAGTCCAAAACAGAAGTTTGCCTCAGTTCTGTTTCAACTAAAAGGTGTTGTCTCCCTGAGCCATCTTCTGGATGTTTTTGCGACCAAGTTGGCTGTTTTAAGATCGCTGCTGGCCTTAGTGACAGTCGTGTTGATGTACCTGCTGGTCTGTGGAGGGTCAGTACAACAACCTATTTCAAGCCTCCAGTACTAAAGGACAACGTGCCTTTGTTATCAAGGTAATTGGTGACTGTCTGTGCTGTCTTGCTGTCTTGGGAGAGTGTCTCCATCAAGAGGAGTTCCCCAGTGGACTCACAACTGAAATGATTAATCACCGAGTGCGTGCTGTTGTGTGGGAAAATTTGTTCGGGGGCAAAAATCGGGCCCCGGTGTTAAACTACTGTGCCTCAACTAAAGCAGTGTGTTCTAAAAGCAACAAGTGACAGCCTAAGGTTTGCGGTAAAATGCAAGCTGCCAAGTTTAAGGAAGCGAGTGGGCCAGTTCAAGTTTAAGGAAGCGAGTCGGCCAGTTCAAGTTTAAGGAAGCGAGTCAGCCAGTTCAAGCGGCCAGTTCAAGTTTAAGGAAGCGAGTCGGCCAGTTCAAGTTTTTCCTTGCTTGTTTGTTCAAGTTTTTCCTTGCTTGTTTTTTGTTTTTTGTTTAGCCTTCTTCTGTGTCAGCGCTACAAGTGAACCGTTTTTATTTTAAAGTGACGCCTCTTGAGAGCACTGTTGTGTGTCTAACTTTGTGTGTTCTCTGGGGCTGGCGCTGGACTGGTGTGAGTTTTACTTGTGCCTGTTTAATTTCGGGTACGATTTGGTTTGTTTTGGATCGCCTTGTTGCATTGCCTGCTTAAAAGGAGACCGTCACTGTGACCAAGATGGGGTTTTTGATTAAAAGTCATGTTGTGGCCAGACTTGTTTGAGCTGTTAGTTGCGCTACGTTTTAAAAATTCTAATTCAGCTCGCACACACCTACCTGCGTTCTTCAGTCTCGCGGAACCATGGCCTCGAGGTTTTCATTCCGAGGTTTTCGTTGCTTGGCAATATGGGGCTCTGCTTATGGACGCATTGCAGCATGTACGCGCTGGGAGCCACCCTGCGCGAAGCGCAGCAGCGTGCCGCCATTTTGGAGTTGGCGGATTGGCGTTTTCTGCAACCATGGTCATTTAATGTGCCTGCCACTACGCAGCCAATCTTTGTTCAATTAATAAAGTTTTAAAAGCACTTCAGCAGCGTCGTAACGTTCAACGTGGAGTTGGTTTCTTTGCCTCTCAAGCGTCCACTTTTTCAGTCTATCGCTTGTCTGCTGAGGCCTGTTTTCATGTCATCGGACATTCAGTTTGGGTTATTTCCATCTGCTGCCATCTGCTGTCAAGTACTTTGGTCTGCTGGCAAGTACTATGTTCTGTTTTCATGTCACCGGACATTCAGTTTGGATTATTTCCATCTGCTGCCATCTGATGTCAAGTACTTTGGTCTGTTCGAGCACTGTTGATCTTCACAGTCAGAGCGCACTGTATCGGTTGCAGAGTGTTTTCTTCTGGGATGTTACCAAGTACTGTTATACGCTTGTCTAATCATCGTGCTGACAGGCACACCAGTGTCGTTTTAAGCGTACAGTGGTTATATTTTGTGTGGTGTGTTCACATTTTTGTTTTAGTAATGGGTGTTAATCCCATATACTTAGTGGTTTATGTGAGTTTATGTGTGCTACATGTTCGTTTTAATTGGGTGTGATAGTTATTTTGTGCTACACCTACTCAATTGGAATGGGTTTTGCCTCATTCCCACATCATAAGTCACCTTTCTGATATTTGAGACCTGTCTTTGGAGTTAGCATGTTAGTTACTTTAGGGGGTGTTAGTCCCACCTATGTTAGAGTTTATGGGTTTTAGTCCCATATTCTTAGTGTTTGGTGGGGGGGTTAGGCCCACCTACGTTATTGGTAATGGGTGTTAGTCCCATCTACTTTGGGTACAGGGAGTCTTAGTTCCTCTCCACCTATGTATTAGTAATGGGTATTAGTCCTTTTTACTAAATTTTAAGGGGGTGTGAGTCCCACCTTTTTCATGTTTGTGTTGGGTGTTAGTCCCACCTAGCTTGTGGTTAATGGGTGGTTGTCCCATATACTTCGTGTTTAGGGGGTTTTAGTCCCACCTAGGTTATTGGTAATGGGTGTTAGTCCCATATACTTAGAGTTTAGGGGGTCTTAGTCCCACCTACGTTTTAGTGATGGGTGACGTCCACCCATTGTGTATTTGTTCTGGGAGTGTTTTTTTCTTCTGTATGTTTCTTCAATTTCTAGAGTATTTGTGGTCGTTCTCTATTGTGATTCTCTGTGTTTTCTTTCATATGTATTTTATGTCTTTTCAATCTCCGTTTGCTAGTTTAACGTTTTTGTGTCTCATTAAAGGAGGGGGTTGGTGATAGTGTGTGGGTTTAATGTTCTCTTTTGTTTCCTATTATGAGAGGAGGATGGTGATAGTTCATTCGTATTTTTCCATCCTTTTCTTATCCTTTTTCTTCCCTTTTATGGTCTGGTTCCCTTTCGTGGTATGTTTTATTTATCTTACCCTTGGGATTTGGACTATTTATCTCTTGTTTATATTTTGTGTCTAGTTGCTATGTACTTTTAGTATTCCTTGTTTGATTGTCAATTGGAAAGAAGGGAGATATTGTAGTATCTTCATATAGAGTTAACTGTTCTCCTGTTCCTTGTAACTAGCTGCTCAGCCAGTGTGAGTGTTCCATGTGGAATGATGACGTGACTGGAATGTTGGTGTGGTGTGAGACAGTTGAGGGGATGGGCTGAGCAGCTAGCAGGCTGCTCCTGGTGGGGCTATACTATGGACTTTACTATCTTAATAAATAACCTAAAGATATATACTGGCTACGTCTGCTGTGTCACATCATCCTATGGAACCAGGTCACTTCACTTACCCCGACAAGGATTGCGGTTGCTGCTTGACCAGATCTCACACCCCAGTCAACCAACAACCTACAGAACCCATTTCTGAACTGTGTCTCACTACCAGAACAGGGTCTTGCTTCCCTCGATCCCAGATAAAGTGCAACTTTAATTATCGCTCATAAGGCACTAAATTTGAAATGTTATATATAAAAACACACGTGATACAGGAGCAATCTTAAATCATGACAGTTGCTAAATCAGCCTTCAGAGGGTCCATTACTTGTTTGTTAGTAAGATCGTCTTCATATGTATTTATGAGCGCCACCTGGACCTGTGAGAAACACACATTGCACTTGTGCAGAGACAGACTGACCTCCAGCGAAACCTACCAACCTTGTGACAGACCTATGTGTCAGAGTGACCCATATGGCGGGGGTCTATTCAGGCCCTTCCCAGGCATAGCACTGCCTCCCTGGCCTCCCATACCCGCTGGTTTGTTAGTCGAGAAATGGGAGATTTAAGTCACATGTCAGGCAAACCACACCATCTATCTGTCCATCGGTGCTCGAATAGTATATATCCCCCTAGATGGAGAGCACTGGGACTGTTTCATTGAAGACTCTGGATAAAGGAGATCAGATGTTCCGACACGGATTACTGCGATGCCCCATTGTAAACTATGGTTGTGTTGTTTTTCATGCTAAATCCGGTAGTGTTCCCTCAGGTGTTCCCTCACTGGTGGAGGGGAAGGGGCTTGAAGAACACTTTGATGCTGTAGCAAAAGTAACTACGGGGCATATCAACAAGGGTTTTATCTCTGCTTTTTTGGCTTTAACCCCTTCGCCGCGGCCGGAATTCCGCCGCGGCGCTGGAGGGTGCGGGGGGGCAGCGACGTGGCGCTGTGCTCATGACGGAGCCGCTCCGTCATGAGCCACAGTTGAGCTGTGCTCATGACGGAACGGTTCTGTCATGACTCCGCCCAGTTGCGTTGTCCCCCCGCACAGGCGGGGAAACAGCGCCGCGTGGGCGGAGCGGCTGCCAACGGTCGTGGCATGACGGAACCGTTCCGTCATGAGCACACGGCAACCGTGGCTCATGACGGAGCGGTTCCGTCATGAGCGGGGAAGGGGTTAAAAGCCAAAAAAGCAGAGATAAAACTAGCACCCTATCAACAACAGGGTGTTAACATGCAAATTTGCATGTTAGCACCCTTTTACTCTACGCTTCCCCTTGCATCTCTAATGAGATGCAAAGGGGGCGTTCCAGAGTAAAATAATAGGAGAAATGTCACTAAGCGACATTTCTCCTATTATCAAGAATATCACTAACCCTGTTAGATACAAAAAAAGCAGCGCTAACCGCGGTTAACGCAGCTTTTTTACGTCTGGTATTTTTCTGACTTAGCTATGATATCCTATGGAAGGAGGATATCATGGCTAAGTTTGTCTGTCCCTATCAACAAGCTAACGTGAGATTATCGCTGGGTTTCCAGCGATAATCTCACGTTAGCCACTTAGCGTGAGGATTTTTATCGCTATTGAGATAAGCGTTGCTAATAGCACGCTATCTCAGCGATAAAAATCAACGCTAGCCGGCGATAATTATCCTAGCGCTAAGTGCGCTTAGCGATAATTATCGCCGGTTGTTGTTGATATGCCCCTACGTTTTTTGCAGAGCACTTACCGATGTTTCCAATATTTTCTCTAAATAAAAAAATTAAATAAAAAAGGGCCCAGAGAGTTCAAAAGTACTGATGAATCATTGATCTATTACAATATTAATATACGAGGAGCTTAAAGAAAATGGCTTTATCTGCAACTCGTGGGGGATTAACCTGTTATTGAACTAACAACTGGTTGAGAAAACTTGGTTCTAAAAATCACAAATTGGTAAATAAGATCCATCCACTCTCTGCTGTCACAGGTACTGCTAATGTCAGAAGTTATAGAACCCATAGCACAGGTACTTTCAAATGCCCTTTTGAGGCATGTGTCTCAGCTGATTAACTCCACTAAAGGAGGCTGGAGAACGTCAATTAACATATTAGGTTCACAGCTTAGTCTGGACAATAACTCTCATAGCGGGGAAGAGGTGTGGCGCAGCGCCCAGGCCACAGGGTTTATTGTTCAGGTTCGATCCCCGATCTTGGCAGCAGGTTAGCCCAGCACAATGTGACTCAGGACAACTGCTTGCTTATTGTTACCGACGGCTCCCAGCGCCGAGACACCTCTCCGGAGGTAGCTGTGCGCTTCAAATGCTGGCATTTAATAGAGCGGCCCTGTCAAAATAATTCCATAGGCCACGGGAGCGACACAGTGGTGCAGATGATCCCTGCACCAGCGATGCAGCTTTCAATAGTGCACCTGGTGATTGGGCGTGGAGGCGCGAAATGGGGCTGCACCAAAGTTATGGTTGTCTTTTACTACCCAACAGGTGGGAATAGGGCTCAGTTTTGTTGCTGGCATTCCGGTGCATATCACTCTTGCTGTTCCACCAGGTAAGTGCTCAAACTGTGGCAGAAAAAGGAACAAAGACTGAACACTTTGCACACCAGTTTTAAATCCAAGTATCAAAACCCTAAAGACATGCCGTGTTTCTCTTTCATTCACCATGCAATGGTGTGAGGTGCTGGCGTAGTGAATGTGTGTGTGTGTGTGCGTGTGTGTGTGTGTGTGTGTGTGTGTGCGCGCGAGCGTATGGATGTATGCCTATTTGCTTGTGTACACAAGCGCATAAAGCTAACATCTGTCTCCTGCACAAATGCTACTTATCTGTGTATGGTATATAAACAGACGTGCTTCATGGGTTACGTGACTCTGAGACGGATTCATAAAACACAACTGTGAATATTCGAGTGTGGCCCCCTACATACAATATACAATGTACACAGTTTAATGGGGGTCGTCCAGCGAAAATATGTGAACGTCCTTTATCTCTAATTTGGGTCGTAATAGCTTAGTTCCCAAGGTATTAGAATTATTTCCACTGGAATGAAACAATAGGAAACCTTTTATGATGAAACAGTAGTAACAAAGGTCATAATCGCCCATGCAAGTGAGAAGAAAAGTCTGTTTTCCGGTGCTAACAGGCGGATGACACAGTATTTATCGTGGCCCTCAGCCAGCACATCTTGTTAGAATGACAGAGGTAGCATGGCAGTGTGGCTGATAGTGAGTTTCATCACTCCATGGCCCCAAGGAAAGCAGTGTATTGTGAGGTGCCAAGTAAACACGGACATTTGCATCTCAGCGAATTATTATTCTCAAAAACTATTTAAACAAATACAGTGCTACCGTTTGGAAACGCACCTCTCTTGTCTTGTGCATGTGGCAGCATCTGTCATAAGGCAACAGCTGCCAGAATAAGGCATTTAAGAATAAATGAGACACCTGAATATGTAGAGAACCTGCTCAAACGCAGGATGTTTTACACCCAAATTAATTTCTACATTAAAATACATATGGACTTTCCATAACCTTCTTCTCCTGTAGTTTATGATTGCTTTGCTGGTGTACAAATCAAGTTTCTGTGCTACCCAAAAAAGACTTCAGCAAATATCTATACTTACCTATTGTGCAGGGGAAATGTGGGGTCATATGTGCTGTGTATTTACTTAAAACGGGGGACAGGATGTAACCGTGGTATGTCCTGATGGGACTATATCACTGGTGGATTTATTCATGTATTGTCTTTAATTTTGTATGTACCCTGTGCATGTCACTTAAGAGTGCACAGTTATTGCATGCTACCAGGATCCGTATCACATAAAGTAGGCACCCGGAGAACTAAGTGGTTGAACAGCTGGAGCAGAGCTGTTTTGTCACTTTAGAAAATGGTAAATGGTTGCTTGTTCAAAGGAAATTTCAAGGCACGTGCTTCTTTTGGCTGGAAATAAAGCAGTGTTTGCTGACATATCTAAATTAAACAACTAAACATATCACAAACATACACCGCAGATATGCGTAGATGTTCATGTCACACATTACCATTTGCAGAATCCTGTTTTCTTAATAATTGGTAAAAGGTGTTTAGAGCAAAGACTATCTTAATAGTGCCAGTCAAATATGTTTTTTGATCCAGTCTCTGCTGAGCTTTGGGCTGATTGATGCCCTAAATAGCCGAAGAGCTGCAGCAGAGTTATTTTGCCACCATAGACTGGTTGAGATGGAACAGGTTTAAGATTCTCCAAATATGGTATAATCAGAAAGGGGAGTGAAATTCCTATAAAATGATGAACTCGGAGTGGATGGGGATTGCACAGTATGGTACAGTCAGGACAGACTGCAGACTCAGTGTATATGACTCCTTTAAATTGATTGCATCTACTTGAGCTGGACATTGATGTAACATGCCTGAAAATGAATAGTAGTGAAATGACATTTACTAAAAGGAGTATAGGAAACTCTCATTACTGTTACACAATTTGATGAATACTATGTCCTTTCTCTACTGAAATTAATATTGTGGAAAGGAGTGGACATTTTTGTCACAAAGGAAATGCAAAAAGTTAACCCAAGTTGGCCCAAGAGACAGGACAGGAACAGCATTGGGATACCCACTGATGGTACAAGAGTTTGTGAAAAGGGAGAGTAGAGAGCATTAGGACAGACGGTGGAATTACATAGTGACTGCCAAAGGGAAAACGTTTTTAAACAATTTTATTTCTTCAGGTTTTCATTAAGAAGAAAGAATAAAAAAAAGAGGGGGGGCGTGGCTAGCAGCCAAAGGAAATGGCCGTAGGTTAAAACGGCCCCAGAACCCTCGCCGTCTATCCTGTAGATTATCCAGTCACAATCCTGTCAAACACCCCCAAGTGGAGAGAGTTTCGGCCCGAGTGTCCCAGGGCGATGACTGGGGGCGAATATCGGCCTGTGGTGGTGAGAAACCGAAGAGGAGAGTCCAGCGCCGCCGGAGCCCCAACTGCTCATGGCGGCACACCCTCGCTCCACTGACTGAAGGTGTATTAGTGTCGGGTGCAAATCAACTAATTATCACCAGCGGGGGCGGCTAGCAGCAGCGGCCAAACCACAGCTGAGCCATGGAGAATACCGGTTTCAGCTATCCAGTGATCCCGCTATCCCCCTGCAATAGGCGGACCCATACCACCGGGCGTAATCGCACCCAGCCGGCACCAGCAGTAATTGAGGCCCCGGCTTAGTGGACCTGGCAGGCCGTGACTCCAGCGTGCGAAGACTGAAGGCAGAGTCAGCTGAAACTCTGCGGTGAGTGTGGTGCGAAGAACTGTTTTCCTTGCCTGACCCCTGAACAGACCTGTTTGGTGCGCCCGGAGTACGAAGGCTGTCATCTCACCTGAGGCCCTGGTCTCTGAGGTCTACTGGGCCGCTGCTCCTGACTATCAGCATCGGCGGCCGGGAATGGCGCACATTGGCAGACAGCGCTGCAGGTAACCAACGCAGCCCCGCAGCCCTACAAGAAGCCCTGGGGGGCCATAAATAGGCGATGACTGGAGCTTGCATGTCAGAAGGGGTAAAAGGCCTTAAGGGGGATCGACGCGAACGTGTTCACTGAGGGGCCTCATGGGGACTAACTCAAGAGTGCCCAATGAGTGGTGGCCAGCAGGCCTTGAAGAGGCAACAATACGCCCAGAGACAACGGCTTAAATGTGTGGCATCATAACGTGCTGGGCATGTTGTGACAGGAGCACCTGAGCAAAGAAAGAAGAAGCACAGACCCTCTTTGCACATATTGAATTGCTTCATCATAACTCCGCCGTAACTCCAACATAAATCAGAGACCCAGAGACCGGCGGGTGATAACGGAGGGAAGGAGTACCACACTGTACCCCACTTAACTTTGTGCTCGTCGTGGGCCTGTGTTTGCTCTGCTTGGCGCTCTGTCCTTCATCTTCCATCCTGCTACCTGGGAATCAGTCGGCTAGGAAACCCGATAGGCCGCCAGGGAGTATCACTTTCCCCCCTGGGCAGGCAGCAGCGAGTACTGGGACTGATCCCACAAGCCTCTGATACAGCTTGGCTAACGTAGCCTACATCATGGCAACCGGGACAACTTGACAAATATGAAGGTCGGGCGCGCAGAAACAATATACGAATCCTAGGTGTCCCGGAGTGCGCGGAAGGGCCTACGGTGGACCTATCCGTTTAGGATCTGATCCTGAAACAGTTACAACCGAAGAGACTTTCAAATTATTTCCTCATTGAGCGCGCCCACTACGTCCCCGGAGGGAGGCCCAAACCTGGAGCCCCCCCAAGGCCAATAATAGCGCGAGTTTTCAATTTTAGAGATCGAGACATTATACTCCAAACCGCACGTGCTAACCCACCGCCTAAGCTGGAAAACAGTGCAGTTACTTTCTTCCCAGACTTTACCGCAAAAGTCCAAGCCCAACATCGCAGTTTTTTGGCAGTCAAACGGGCTCTGCGTGACAAGGAGTTGAAGTACGCCATGTTGTTTCCTGCAAAACTTCGTGTGGAATCTGAAGGCAAGGCTTGGTTCTTCTTCTCCACTGAGGATGCTTGGGACTGGCTAAAGGGTTGGCTCTGAATGGAGAAACCAAACAGAACGAAACGGAGGTCCCCGGACAAATAGAACTGAACATGGTGCCGGACAGCATGGCAACCTGGCCAGATCGGAGAAAGAGACAAAATCAGGGTCATGCAGCTGAAAAGAAGGCGCTCCTGGGTCTGGTATGGACACACTAGCCACGCATATGTGGCTCTGAGGTGGGACTATGACATAAGCTGATAGCTGGGGGCATTTTCCCCACACTGGGTCTGCACGGGTGTCTCTGGAATAGATGCATGGGACAGGTGCCATCTGGTTCCTTATTCTTTAGTAACCAAAATAGGTACAGAGGCGGGGATTCACCCACAAGCTACAGTATACTGTGCAATTATCCTTGCAATACAGCGGGGGGGAGGGACGGCTGTAACCCAAGCACCTTTCAAATGGCGGGTGGGGCGACAGGCACTCTGCCTCGTTGGGAAGTGGGTAGTTTTAAATCCACTGGCAGAGGGGCAGGGAGGGGTGAGGGAAGGGAGGGGAGTTTAGTAGTATGGTTTTGTTGTTGTTTTTGTTCTCCAATCACCAATTGTGAACAGTCAGACTCACTCAATGCTTCTCTCATGCCGAATGCATGGTATGCAATCAGGTTGATTCTTAGACAGTATTGGCCAGAGGGTCATTTCCGATATAGACATCAAGTTAATGTGTTAAATGATACATCTGGCGCTCCTCACCAAGTGCCCCTGAGCTTCAGTGGATCTCCTCTACATCACTTATGGCTGGAAATATGATAGAAACATCATTGTCTGTTCTGATGTGGAACGTCAATGGGATAGGGGACAAAATCAAAAGAGGTATAGTGCTACAATATCTTAAGAGACAAACTCCAGATCTGGTTCTCCTACAAGAGACCAACCTAGTGGGAAATAAATGCCAGGCCCTTACACAGTGAGGATACAAACCCCCCCCCAGGGGAGGTTTCCAGTTCTAGAGGCCAGCTGGGTGGAAAAGCCACTCAGCGTGATATCAGCGTACCTTCCCCCTGCACCGGGCAAGGAAGCGCTAATAGACTTGGGTAAAATAGTAGTGGATCTCCCAGTAGGAACCCTAATTCTGGGGGGGGGGGGGGGGGGGATTTTAATATGACCATGGATGACCAAAGAGACTGATATCCTCGACGCCCTCTAACATGTCCAACCACACAAATGGAGGAATTCACTCAGGCTATTGGCCTGACAGATGTGTGGCACTCCTTACAGCCAGACGTGACACATTATACGTTCTATTCAAAAGCACACAAGAATATGTCCCGCATAGTTTATTTTCTGACACATCTGGCAGATATTGAACATTTTCGACATCCACGGGCCTTGCCGCGAGGCATCTCGGACCACTCTACAATATGGGTTGAGCTCACTTATTTTCAGTACATGCAACGCAGCACCATAGTTCTTAATCCATGGTTGCTGAAGGTCCCGGACATAAAGGAAAACTTGCTCACCAAGACAGACCAATACTTCACCAAAAATGTTGGTTTGATGGACTCAGCGCAGATAGTATGGGAGGCCTATAAGGTGGTGTTGAAGGGGCACGCATTGGCACTAAAGGTTGAGTATGTTAGGAAGCAAAATCAGCAGTTGCTCAATTTAGAGAGCGAGCTCCAACAGTTAGAGACGCAAAACGCTCCCTCACCTAGTGAAGCCACCACACATCAACTAGCTGTCAAGCAACTAGAATATAAAACCTTGGCCGGAGAGAAGACGCGGGCCAGGCAGCTACAGTCACAACATCAGATTTATGAGATGGGAGACAGGGCAGGGAAAATGCTAGCCTGGCTGGAGAAGTGGGAGCAAGGGGAACGCTGGGTACCCAGACTGACCCTGCCAGATGCAGTGCAGATTTCGGACCCTCAGGGCATTGCAGATGCCTTCGCGGACCACCTAGAGAAGGTTTGCACCTCCTCAACTAACTACACGGCGAATGACTCCCGTCCACTGTTAGCAGATATGCACCTACCTACTCTATCCGCTGTCGACAGGAACGTAATGGAAGAGGATCTTACAGAGGATGAAGTTTGCTGGGCTATCAATGATATCCAATCGGAGAAGGCAATGGGACCCAATGGAGTCCCTATTGAATTCCTCAAGACAATGGCCACACGGGTCGCTCCCCACCTTAAAAATATGTACCATGAGAGCTTTGAAAAAGGAATGTTACCAGACGATCAGCGCCTGGCCTCTATTGTCATCATTCGAAAGCCTGACAAACCTGCTAACAGCTGTGGCTCTTATCGACCGATCTCTCTAATTAATGTTGAGGCCAAAGTCTTGGCCAAACTTCTGGCTAACCGTCTCATCCCTCTAATCTCATCGCTAGTCCATGCCGACCAATCTGGCTTTAAGCCGGGGAGGAATACGGCACTGAATATCCGCCGTCTTCACAGCGTCTTGGGGTGACAACAATGTATAGAGGAGGATGCCGAGTTGCTCTCATTAGATGCCTCCATGGCATTTGACTTCATAGAATGGCCATATCATTTTCAGGTACTGGAATGCCTGGGGTTCGGCCCAAAATATTTGGGCTGGATTAAACTGCTTTATACAGAGTTGCGTGCTCAAGTCAGAGTTATTAATCGTACATCCCAGACTTTTACCTTGGGTAGGGGCACCAGGCAAGGCTGCCCCCTATCCTCCCTGATTTTCTCTTTGATCCTGGGACCGCTGGCATCCTGGGTGCGAGGGGATGTGATACTTAGAGGACTGAAAAGGGCGGAGGACTTGAGGACAGAATATCACTGTATGCGGATGACATCCTGGTATATCTGGCATCCCCCGTACGTCCCTCCATAGACTTTAAAATATTTTCACCAACTTCGGTAAGTACTCCGGTTATGCCATTAACTGGACCAAATCAGTATTCTTTGTTCTTCGGGGCTCAACTCCTCGGCTCCCCCCAGGATGCGAGGTCGACGGTTGATGGTTTTCGCTATCTGGGGATCTTTATCACCCCTGACCCCCAACTATTCCATGAACAAAGTTAGCCGTCCTCTCAGATAGACTT
This sequence comes from Triturus cristatus, assembly GCF_964204655.1. Classification (NCBI taxonomy): domain Eukaryota; kingdom Metazoa; phylum Chordata; class Amphibia; order Caudata; family Salamandridae; genus Triturus; species Triturus cristatus. The sequence continues at coordinate 837,039,750 of NC_140583.1, forward strand.
AGAAAGGATGTCACTCACTGGAGATCCCTGCCGCTCTCGTTGCTTGGCCGTGCGACCTTGTTTAAGATGCTTGCTCTACAGCGGTTTTTATATGTCCTCCAAAATTGCCCATACAAGATTCCGACTCATATTTCAACAGTATTGACAGCGAGGTCAGATCATTATTATGGAGTGGCAGAGCGCCTCGTATAGCTCTAAATAAATTGACTAAAGGGTGGTACGATGGAGGGATTCCGCTCCTAGACATACGACTTTATTATTGGGCTTCACAACTGGTGGTAGTCAATCACTGGTTGTTCCGCTCTCCGATAGACCCTGCCTATATGCTCGACAAATACCAGATGGGTAGGGAGGGGTGCCTTGGAGCTCTGTACATGAAAGTCCGGAAAGGGAGATATCTGGGCGCCACAGCTCGAACGTTGGAAATTTGGCACCAGGCGACTAAACGCTTAGGCTGGACTGATATCTTGACTCAGGCCACGCCATTGTGGTACACCCAGAAGTTTGGACTCCTGTGTTATCAACCAGGGTTTGATAACTGGGATACGATCAGACTCTCCAATATAAGCCACCTCATCAAGAATGGTAGAGGCTCCACTTTTCAGGAACTACAGGAGAAATATGAGTTAGCTCATGGGGAGGCATTTCGTTATTTGCAGATCCGCCATGCCCTAACAACCACTCTCCCAGATATGGGTAACCGTCCGGAGTTGTCCCCATTGGAGGATCTGCTGCTCTCTGAACCAATCCCAGACAAAGCCATTTCATTAACGTACCGCAAGTTATGCAATAACTTACCTGACCCCTTTCAAGCTTTCCAAAGTCGCTAGCAAGCTGACATAGGAGACATCGAAGACGAAGACTGGCAAACAGCACTGATGACACCAAGGGAGGCAGCTATCACACTTTGTTTTCATCTGATCCAATTAAAAATCTTACACAGAACGTACCTCACCATGGTTACATTGGCGAGAATGGGGACTAGGCAGGACACATTTTGTCTGAGGGGGTGTCACCAAGATGCAACTTTCTACCATACTATATGGGTCTGTCCACTCATACGACCTATATGGGAGGGGGCAGCAACACACATGCAGGATGCACTTTGCAAAAAGATCAACCTAACTCCACCATTGGGGCTTCTTAACATGTGGGAAGCGACTGACCTCACGGAGGTGGAACAACAACTGGCCACGCTGGGGTACACACTAGTAAAAAGAGGAATAGCAATGAAGTGGGGGGTAGCGGGGAGACCATCAACAAAGGCATGGGCAGCCGACCTATATAAGTACATGATTGCAGAAAAAGAAGTGTTCAAATCTCGTGGGTGTCCCAAGAATGAGAAAAAAAATGGAGTTGGTGGAATGCATATCGAGGGAACTTATGTATATCCCCGACTGTAGAAATGGAAATGTCTAGGAATAATAATTCTGCAATTGACATGATTGGTTGACAATAAGTTCGCTACTTAATAATGTGTACCTGCTGTCATGAGATCGAATTGTATGTACGCTAATATTTGTGATTGGAAGTTTATGAGTAATAAAAAAACTATTAAAAAAATAATTTAAAAAAAACAAGAGAGGAGTGGGGGATGGCAGTGCTTGATTTGTGAAAGAAAGAGTGCTGGTGCCCGCAGCCGTTGCAATGAAATGTCTGCATGCCAAATGCCAAGCTAGTTGTGTTTCAGACACTCATTGCCACTTTTTCTCGCTCTTCCAGGTTCCTGTGTTCTCTCTTTGCTACAGTTTTGTCCTCTGTCTCTTCCTCCATCTTTCCAATCTGTGTGTTTGCCCTCTCTTGCACTCCGTAAATATCTGATGCGGAAAAATAAGTGCTGGTGCCCAATAACAAGTGCAGGTGGCCCCCACTGGGCAACCACCAGCTCAAATTAAGCACTGGTGGTGAACTCTACAGTATACAGCATGAAGTCTATTCCACTTCTCCGCCAATAAAGTATGCACATGTGATTTATATGATTCCACAGAAAAAGTACTTTAAAAGGAGATTAGCAGATGAGTTCACAGACAATCTGTTAAATGACAACTTCAATTGAAATAGTACAAAGGGGGTCGGCTCCCTTGAGCTAGCCCAATCTCAGCACTATCTCAGATTAATTACTGTGGTTCTGCTAGAGGGGTCTAGATGGGCCTGCACCTCAGCTCTGTTTGTCTCAGCAGCTGTTGCATGTGAAAGAGGCAAAACAGAAAAAACACAGGGACTGCATCACCTCGCACACATTTATTTGTGCCTTTACCTATCACACAAGCATACATGTTTGCTTAGAATGGTTAAAACTAACTTTCTATGTATGTGTGTATGTGAATGTATATATTCCTATATGGATAAAAGTCCATGCAGACATGTGCAAAGTGTGAAGGGGAAGTGTGCAACATAGTGCCCCATCACACATGACATGTGTACACAGGTCGCCACACATCTATTGTGACGGGTCCGAGGCTGAGCTCCCTGAGGGGGCGGAGGCTGCTCCAACAGCTGGCAGCAGCACTACAACTGTCACCGCCCCCTCCATTCCCATCACCGCCCTCCCACTTGCTCGGATCCCTTCTGTCTGTGTAGGGCAACAACGTGTCTCCTTCGTGCCAGGCACCGCACCCCCTGCCCCTGTCTCCCCTGCTGCCCTCACTGCCGAGGCTGTGGACATTCAGCGGCAGTTGCAGGTTGGGCAGACATCGATCCTGACTGTCCTCCATGGCCACACCAGACTGCTGACACAGATGGTGTCGTACATGGAGGGCATGTCATCAGCTATGTCTGACCAACGGATGTTGCTGAGGTCCATGGACTCGTCACTGACGGCAGCAGTGAGTCTCCTGCAGCGCTTTGTCCCCCCCTACCCCTGCACCATCCACACTTCCCCCTCCCATGCCTGTCCCAAGCACACACAGACATTCCCAGCCACGCACCCCACCAGACACAGGCAGCACACCAACAGGGATGGGCAAGCGCACACCTCCTGTCACCCACACTCAGGGGGAAGAAGGCACACCCACTGGGTCTAGGGCACACAGGCAGACACGCAGCCACAGTCCAAGTCCGCATGCCTCACTCCCCAGTCCCTCCAATGTCACTCCCCTCGGCTCCCCTGCCCCACAGTCTGAGAAGGAGACATACTTGGCCGTGCTGGGCCTCAGCCCCACTGGTTCACCATCACGCAAACGGGCAAGGTACTCCACGGGTAGGGGAGTTGAGTCCCCCCCCTGTCCACCACCTCCCCCAGTAGCGCTGCAACCCATCCCTCCGACCCCACCTCCTTGGGGCCTGTGGTTCCTTCCGGTGCAGGGGAGATGCTGGCCGAGCTTTCGGACGTGTGCAGCGCCATGCTAACCGCCACCTTTGGTGCTGACCCACCCCCTGTGGTGGAGTCGTCCATCCCTGCACCCACAACACGTACCCTTCCCCCTCCTGTCCCTGCGGTGCCTGGTCCTTCCCCACATGATGCCCCCCCCCCCAGTCGCTGAACCAGAGGTTTAGTATATGCAGGCAAGCTCGGGGAGACACGTGGACATGTGTTCCCCCCCAGGACTTCACTTCTGGACTGGCCTATGGCCTTTGTAAATATTGTCCTTTTATACCTTTTAATTTGATGCTGAATAAAGCATTTTGTTTTTCCTTTGACCACGATTGGTTTTCAGGTATTGATGTTGGTGCTGATGCTCCATGAGTTGGGGTGGTGATCATGTGTTAGGTGTCTGGGAAATGTTGTAGTCTGCTGCTCATGGGGTGGACCCTGGTATCTGCGTGCCATCACAAGGTATCAGAAAAGAATCTTTGGTCGTGTATGCTCTTTGTGTTTGGAGACATTGTCCCTAGGAGTGTTCCTTCCTCTGTGGCACCAGACATCTTCCCTGCAGGGAGTTGCACAATTGTTGTGCTGAACCTGTGTCTACATTTCCTTTGTGGGTGACGGATCCCTTCAACTCTGGCCATGCCTGCTCATCAATGTCTCCGGCTGCATCGTCTGTGCCATCCTTGGTAGTCACTGTACTTGTGTATAGAGTATGTTGCCATGCCTTCATGTAGAAATTGTCCCTTTTTCGCACTATGCATGTGTGTACTCCCAGCCTGGCTCACATATGGTACTTGTTCAGCAGGGTATTTGTTCACCTGACTCACAATTGTGGGCATTGGATCTGTGGGAAGTCCTCCCAATTCCTTCCATGGTAGACAACAACTTGGTGGCTGTCCCAGCACCTGTACATTCCTATCAGTCCTGGAATGTGAGTGACAGTGTGTGTTCCCTTTGGCTCTCTTAGTTTAGTAGGTTTTAACATAACTATACAGTCTAGTGACATGATCTCAGTGTGTGTATTGTGCTGCATCCGCCAGGGGTGGTTATGCATGTGTCATTTGTCCTCACACCCACATGTGGTGTGTCATGCAGTGGGGGAATGAGACATCCATCCTCATGGGAGTGGGACACTGCTGTCAGTGATGTGTTGTTATGGCACTCTCAACATAGTCGCACATTGGGGATGCGTTCATACACCCATGGAGTTGTGGTCATCTGAGGATGATGTACACACCCCCATGTCTCTGTCCAGTGCTGGGAGTGATATGCACCCACCCCTCATATGTCTAGGCACTGCTGGTAGTCCTCTGCACCCACCCCTCATATGTCTGGGCACTGCTGGGAGTGATATGCACCCACCCCTCATATGTCTGGGCACTGCTGGGAGGGATATGCACCCACCCCTCATATGTCTGGGCACTGCTGGGAGTGATATGCACCCACCCCTCATATGTCTGGGCACTGCTGGGAGTGATATGCACCCACTCCTCATATGTCTGGACACTGCTGGGAGTCCTCTGCACCCACCCCTCATATGTCTGGACACTGCTGGGAGTCCTCTGCACCCACCCCTCATATGTCTGGACACTGCTGGTAGTCCTCTGCACCCACCCCTCATATGTCTGGACACTGCTGGGAGTCCTCTGCACCCACCCCTCATATGTCTGGACACTGCTGGGAGTCTTCTGCACCCACCCCTCATATGTCTGGACACTGCTGGTAGTCCTCTGCACCCACCCCTCATATGTCTTTACACTGCTGGGACTCCTCTGCACCCACCCCTCATACGTCTCTGTCCACTGCTGGTAGTGATATGCACCAACTCCTCATATGTCTGGACACTGCTGGGAGTGATATGCACCCACCCCTCATATGTCTGTCCACTGCTGGGAATACTCTGCACCCATCCCTCATACGTCTCTGTCCACTGCTGGTAGTGATATGCACCCACCCCTCATATGTCTGGGCACTGCTGGGAGTGATATGCACCCACCCCTCATATGTCTGGACACTGCTGGGAATCCTCTGCACCCACCCCTCATACGTCTCTGTCCACTGATGGGAGTCCTCTGCACCCACTCCTCATATGTCTAGACACTTCTGGGAGTCCTCTGCAGCCACCCACCCACCCACCCATCCCCATGGTGCAGTACACTGCTGTCCTGGCCATACACCCCCCCCCCAAATGTACTGCTAATATGCTGCACCAGGCTGTAGTCCGACATTTATGGTGTGTGTACGCATTGTGTCCATAATGTACTGGTGCCGTAGGGGTATGGGTGAGACGGACCGTACCCCTGCATTCATAGGGTGTGTACGGTCCGTACCACGGTGCCCCCTGGGCGTGGGTACGGTCCGTACCACCATTGTAGTGGTGACGTAGGGGACCGCGTGGTACGGACCGTACCCACGCTCTGAGGGCATGGGTACAGCCGTACCACGCGTACCCCTACCTCACCACTACAATGGTGGTACGGACCATACACACGCTCTGGGGGGCGTGGGTACGGGCCGTACCACGCGCACCCTCACCCCACCACTACAATGGTGGTATGGACCGTACCAATGCTCTGGGGGTGTGGGTACGGTCCGTACCACTCGTACCCCTACGTTACCACTCCAATGGTGGTACGGGCCATACCCATGCCCCCCAGAGTGTGTGTATAGTCCGTACCACCATTGTAGTGGTGAGGTAGGGGTACGCGTGGTACGGCCCGTACCCATGCCCTCAGAGCGTGGGTACGGTCCGTACCACGCGTACCCCTAAGACACCACTACAATGGTGGTACGGACCGTACCCACGCTCTGGGGGGCATGGGTACGGGCCGTACCACCATTGGAGTAGTGACGAGTATGCGTCCACGTCCACTTCCGTTGTGGCGGTACGTGGGATTGGTGGACACGCCCCCCAAAGTGACCTGACCATGGAGGTAATTTATGTGTAGGATATATATGTTTTACATTGGGTGGGGGTTATGTTCCCTGCCCCTCGCCCCCCCCTTTGGCCCTGGGTGTTGTTCTGACCTTCTGCGGCGTCTGCATCGGTTTCTGTGCACCAGGTCGTAGGCTAGGAGGGCCGGGATGACACGTAGGATGGGGTCCATGGCTGTCCATCGCGTACCGGTGCTCCTTCTTCACGTCGTCCTCAATTTCCCAGGAGTTTTTGGCTGCCGTAAAAAATGAGCGGTGCGGAGTGACGTGGGCACTGATCGTACTTGCTGGTCCGTAAAACACTGCTTGACTCCGTCCGGACGTCACGTACGCGATGTCCCGGATCGGAATTGTGGGTATTTTTTAGCTGGTCTGTGTTTTGTACGACTCGTACGGAAATGGTATTTCTGTACAAATCGTACTTGCGGGTTTGTAAGGTGGTTTTCCCGGGTACGAGTCGGATGGAGAATACGCTCCGTACGACCATTCGTACCCGGGTTTTACAGGATCGGAATCGGCACCTAAATGTTAAAAACATAATTTTAAATATAATTACATATAGATATATATATCCAAGAAACGAAAGTGCTCCTGCTGGATTACGGGGACCCTTGGAGGTTGGCATACACTCCGGCGGAGCAAGCCGGCGAAAATATCCAATTATAAACCACAATGAAGTATGCTCTCAGTAAAGGAAGACGAAACCTTCAGTGAAATGTGTAGGTCAGGTTTAATTCACACAACGCGTTTCGGCACGCAGCCTTGTTCACGTGTGAAAACAAATGAAACCAACAGTCTTACATCTCATACTGGTCACATGAAAATGGACAGCAAAATAGGACTTACTTTGTCAACCAGCCCTAAACCCAGCCGAGATCGGCGGCCATCTTAAACTGTGTATAAACCTGAATGGGTGAATACGTAACCATAGTAAGTCTCAAGTCCTGGGACTGGGCAAAGAAAAAAGTGGAAACAGTTATCCTCTAATTAAATGCCAAGGTACATTATAAGCAAGAAAAATGCAAAATGCATCACAAACATGTGCTGCTGTCCAGAAAAAGTGAAAGTGAAACAAAAGTGACATAATGTAACAAGTGTAGGAATCCCCAATAGATATACGCCATTCCACCTCCTATTGATAGCACAAACCCCTGTGGGAATGCGACGTGAATGCAGAGAACGTGTTAACGTATATGTTCTGCATTTTGAATCACTCGAATAGACGTGAGGGAGGCAGGATCTATGGAGCCGTCTGTGAGATAATCTTGCCCCAGTGGGCAACGACCTTAAACTGAGTGGAAATCACATCGTGGCAATGTCAAGAAATCACTAAAAGAACAATGAGAGAGCTGTAGGTTAAGGATACAGGTGGTGAGACTCATGGATGGTGCAGGTGAAATCAAAGGGAAAAGGGTAGGATGCCCGTGCAGGTGCTGTCAAGTGATAGGGCCCCTTCCTTCTCTCCTGTAAAAAATACAGATAAAAATCTGAATTAAAAACATGAACAGTGGAATGAAAACTTCATTCTAACGAGGAGGCTAATAGAAGAAGCGATAGCAACAAAGTAAACTGTAAAGTAGAGAAACACAAACAACATCCATTTAGGTACATCAGAGGAAATGACATTGCAAACATTAACAGTCAGTTTTGAGATGTATTGACATTTCCTCATCCATGTTAAGACCTCCAGGGGTCTTAGTTTGAAACTCTATGATGTACCTGGATTCTTTTTGTCTTAAGGCCAATACCCTATCTCCCCCACGAGGGTTCTTAGGTATGTGTTCCAGAATTAGGTAACTCATTTCTCCTACATTCGAGAAATGGCGATCATAGAAATGGCGTGCAACGGGATATTTAGGATCATTATTCGTGATCGCCCTTTGGTGTTCCAGTACCCTCTTTTTGGCTGCACAAGTAGTACTGCCAATGTACCAAAGATTGCATGTGCACATAATGGCATAAATCACGAAATTGGTGCTGCAAGTGAGGAATTGAAAGATCTTTTTGGTCACCCCTCGGTATTCTAATGATGCTTTGTATTTGCTGTGTTTACAGGCTTTACAGTGGCCACATGGGTAGAAGCCTATCAATCCATGATCAGTAGTGGTAGGGAAGACCGTGATATCATTTTTGACCACCCAATCACGAATGTTCTTGTCTCTTCTATACGTGATAACGGGTCTGTCAGCAATGAGATTTCCTAGTGTGTTGTCTGCCTTAAGAATATCCCAGTGTTTGGAAACTATGTGCTTAATTTTGTGGGAGTCAGTGTTGTAAGTCAGGATGAGGCGGGTCCCCGCCTCACCCTGTTCTTCCTCTACTGCCCTGGTGTCTAGTAAAGTTTCCTTCCGCTCTACTTTGTCTGCCCTGTCCCTGGCTTTGTTGAGGACCCAGAGTGGGTAACCTCGATTAAGGAATCTGGCCGTGATGTTGTCTCTTTCCTCAAAATAAGAAGTGATATTGTTACAGTTACGTTTGGCCCTCAGCATCTCCCCATAGGGGATACTCCACTTGAGAGCCTCAGGATGGCTACTGAGGGCATGGAGCACACTGTTGCCCGCAGTTGCTTTGCGGAACAGGGCGGTAACTACCTTCCCCTGTTCAATTTTGAGGCTTACATCTAGGAACTCTGCTTTCTGGGCATCGATGTTCCCAGATAGCACAATGTTGTGATCATTATCATTGAGAGTTTCAACAAAGATCTCGGCTTCTTGTTTATTGCCATTCCAGACAATGAACAAGTCATCTATGTAGCGTCGCCACATGATGACTTTGGGCAGATGTTCCTGCAATGGGGTCCTGCTTCCGATGGTATGCTCCCAGTATCCCATGAAGAGATTAGCAAAGCTGGGAGCGAAGCAAGAACCCATCGCAGTACCGTTCACTTGCCTGTAGAGGGCGCCGTTGAAAGAAAAAATGTTATTTTGGAGACAGTAGTTAATCATCTCCAAAATCATGAGGCTGTGCTCACGATATTTTAGTGGTCTCTGTTTAAGGAAAAATTCACAGGCTTGCAAACCTTGACTGTGGTCAATTATTGTGTAAAGTGATTGTACATCTAGCACAATGAATAGATAGCCAGGTTGCCAAATCAAATCCTCAATTTTGCCCAGGAAATCTTTCGTGTCTCTTAAGTAACTGGGCAGGGATACCACATATTCCCTAAGAAAGAAATCAACATATTTCGAAATGTTTTCAGTTATACACCCGATGGAGGATACAATGGGGCGTCCTGGGGGGTTGATCTTATTCTTGTGCAATTTAGGTAACAGGTATAAGATGGGTACCCTGGGATGATCTTTCTTAAGGTAACAAAACTCCTCCCACTCAAGGAGGCCCTTGTCTCGCCATGTAACCAATTTATCCCAAATGTTGGTGATACTCTGATGGTAAATCTCCCAATTGGCTGGAGTGTAGAAGTTAGTGTCCTCAAGTTGCCGTAAACCTTCAAGGATATAATCCTCTCTGTTAAGGATCACTATATTACCTCCTTTGTCTGCAGGACGTATGATAATCTCAGTGTCAGAGGCTAGAGTTTTAAGTGCATGTCTTTGTGCCCATGATAAGTTGTTGACCTTGGTACCATGTTTTCTATTCTTACTGAATCTCAATTCGGTGAGGGATTTGATAATGCAGTCTTGAAAGGTGTCTATATGGTCATGCGGTAAGATGGGTATGAAAGTGGACTTGGTTTTAAAGGGGGTTTTCTCTCTACTGTAAGTGTTGATTTCCATGTCACTGAGCAACTGTGTGGCATTGGTATCGGTTAAATCCCCATTCTCACTATAGGCTAATTCGGTCATGGCGATTAAGGTATCTATATCTTCAATGGCCAAATTGTCATTATTGCCGCTAGTGTTAGCTCTGTTGTTAGTATTGGGGCTTTGTTTTTTCAGTATGTGCCATTTTTTTAGTTTTAATTTACGCACATATTTAAACAAATCAATTCTGGTTTCAGTGTACTTGAAAGTAGAGGAGGGACAGAAGGATAGGCCAAGACACAAGGTTCTTTTTTCAGTGTCACTCATCGGTCTTTTAGAAAGGTTAACGACTGTCAAATTTACCATGGTCATATCCATTAATAGTTCCTGTTTGAACGGGTTCTGCGGCTTCCCATGGTACCCCTTCCTCTCTCTGTTGAGCCATCGCTGTGCGAGTCTCTTTTTTCTATTTCGGCGTTTCCCCTGCCTCTTCCTCGTCCGCGTCCTCGTCCACGTCCCCGTGTTTTCGGTAGTTGGTTCTCTCTCGTTGTTTGGCGATCCTTTTGTAGGACCCGAAACTCGTCTAAAAAATTGACTTGTTTGGGGTGGTGTTCTTCTCCCGATGTTGTACCTCCAGAAATGTCGGATTCGGTGTCACTCAATAGGATGTTTTCATTGGTTGAATTGACAGAATTAGCAGTTGCAGCTGCGTTGTTAGTCGTGGTGCTTAGTTGACCTTTATAGAGATGATCATATTTTTTACTGAAAGTTAGAATCCTTCCACTTTCGTAGTCAGCATAGTCCCGGTTCATCTTTCTGGCCTTTCTCGCTTTTATTTCTTCCTCGTGTTTGCCGAGACGTTCTTTCATGGGATCAAGGATTTTGCTTAGTGCATCACTGTCCATGAGTAGTTGTAGGTCAGTCATGAGAAGTTTGATCTGTTTGAGTAGGTCATCTCTATCTTGCCACGCATATTTGATGAGTATTTCCATCATTCCTTTTGAGCTTAGTGCTGAGTGTTGTGACCACTCTTCTAGCATTTTGGGATTGGGAGCCTCGTAGGTTGGAGTGACAAAGATCCGCAATCCTCTCGGTGCCATGTTCTGGTCCACGTAGTTTTGAAGAGAGATGGCTTCCCACCATTTTGACACCTCCGCTCTTTTCATTTTTTCCAGCTTTTTTATTTTTTCTTCCAGCGCCTGTGTTGGTAGGTCATTCCTGTTGGCCATGTTTTGTCTATTGAGGATTGGATTTTTTCTGCTGAATAGCGTCACTGCTGCCGCTCTCCTCTCAGCCTCCTCCTCCATGTTGTCTGATACCTGACCAAGAAATCTTGAAAATAAGGGATCGTCTTCGCAATACCCCTCCGTGCAATGCGGAAGTTACCTCTGCTGCCAAAAATAGACCCAAACTGTAATGTTAGAAGGTGAGAATACACTGTAGGATTGGATATCGTAGCGACAGTTCACTGGTACGGGAACCAAATCCTATGAAGAATTCTCCTAGTTTGGAAATACTCGGTGTCGACAAGTGATCAGTACGTAAGTGACCAGGGGTAAAGTCGCCCAGCTAGTCGTTAACCCGAGGTGGTGTAACTATAGCTAAACGCTCTCCAGCGATACAACTTAAGTCCCCCACCTAACAGGACGAACATGCAACGGGCAGACTTACCTGGGGGTCAGCTGTACGGCGATCTCTCCGAAATCAGAGGCTTGTGCGCGAGTATTCAGATGTCATCTGCAGCCGGTCCAAAATGTAATCCTCAGTAAATATCCAAGAAACGAAAGTGCTCCTGCTGGATTACGGGGACCCTTGGAGGTTGGCATACACTCCGGCGGAGCAAGCCGGCGAAAATATCCAATTATAAACCACAATGAAGTATGCTCTCAGTAAAGGAAGACGAAACCTTCAGTGAAATGTGTAGGTCAGGTTTAATTCACACAACGCGTTTCGGCACGCAGCCTTGTTCACGTGTGAAAACAAATGAAACCAACAGTCTTACATCTCATACTGGTCACATGAAAATGGACAGCAAAATAGGACTTACTTTGTCAACCAGCCCTAAACCCAGCCGAGATCGGCGGCCATCTTAAACTGTGTATAAACCTGAATGGGTGAATACGTAACCATAGTAAGTCTCAAGTCCTGGGACTGGGCAAAGAAAAAAGTGGAAACAGTTATCCTCTAATTAAATGCCAAGGTACATTATAAGCAAGAAAAATGCAAAATGCATCACAAACATGTGCTGCTGTCCAGAAAAAGTGAAAGTGAAACAAAAGTGACATAATGTAACAAGTGTAGGAATCCCCAATAGATATACGCCATTCCACCTCCTATTGATAGCACAAACCCCTGTGGGAATGCGACGTGAATGCAGAGAACGTGTTAACGTATATGTTCTGCATTTTGAATCACTCGAATAGACGTGAGGGAGGCAGGATCTATGGAGCCGTCTGTGAGATAATCTCCTAAATATCCCGTTGCACGCCATTTCTATGATCGCCATTTCTCGAATGTAGGAGAAATGAGTTACCTAATTCTGGAACACATACCTAAGAACCCTCGTGGGGGAGATAGGGTATTGGCCTTAAGACAAAAAGAATCCAGGTACATCATAGAGTTTCAAACTAAGACCCCTGGAGGTCTTAACATGGATGAGGAAATGTCAATACATCTCAAAACTGACTGTTAATGTTTGCAATGTCATTTCCTCTGATGTACCTAAATGGATGTTGTTTGTGTTTCTCTACTTTACAGTTTACTTTGTTGCTATCGCTTCTTCTATTAGCCTCCTCGTTAGAATGAAGTTTTCATTCCACTGTTCATGTTTTTAATTCAGATTTTTATCTGTATTTTTTACAGGAGAGAAGGAAGGGGCCCTATCACTTGACAGCACCTGCACGGGCATCCTACCCTTTTCCCTTTGATTTCACCTGCACCATCCATGAGTCTCACCACCTGTATCCTTAACCTACAGCTCTCTCATTGTTCTTTTAGTGATTTCTTGACATTGCCACGATGTGATTTCCACTCAGTTTAAGGTCGTTGCCCACTGGGGCAAGATTATCTCACAGACGGCTCCATAGATCCTGCCTCCCTCACGTCTATTCGAGTGATTCAAAATGCAGAACATATACGTTAACACGTTCTCTGCATTCACGTCGCATTCCCACAGGGGTTTGTGCTATCAATAGGAGGTGGAATGGCGTATATCTATTGGGGATTCCTACACTTGTTACATTATGTCACTTTTGTTTCACTTTCACTTTTTCTGGACAGCAGCACATGTTTGTGATGCATTTTGCATTTTTCTTGCTTATAATGTACCTTGGCATTTAATTAGAGGATAACTGTTTCCACTTTTTTCTTTGCCCAGTCCCAGGACTTGAGACTTACTATGGTTACGTATTCACCCATTCAGGTTTATACACAGTTTAAGATGGCCGCCGATCTCGGCTGGGTTTAGGGCTGGTTGACAAAGTAAGTCCTATTTTGCTGTCCATTTTCATGTGACCAGTATGAGATGTAAGACTGTTGGTTTCATTTGTTTTCACACGTGAACAAGGCTGCGTGCCGAAACGCGTTGTGTGAATTAAACCTGACCTACACATTTCACTGAAGGTTTCGTCTTCCTTTACTGAGAGCATACTTCATTGTGGTTTATAATTGGATAGATATATATATATATATATATATATATATATATAAATAAACCTATAATTTAAATTTAAAAATAAATTATATATAAGATAAAATATTAAACTTATTATTTAAAAAAAATATTTTGCACTACATTAAATATAACAATACTGAAAAGACTGCATAGCGTAAAAGATAACATTACTATTTCCACTCCAACAAGTGGTACAGTAGGGAACATGTTGGATAGTGGGAGGGTAAAAATTACTATTCCCACTCCAGTGAGTGAAACAGTAGGGAAAGTGTTGGATAGTGGGAGTGTAAAAATTACTATTCCCACTCCAGTGAGTGCAACAGTAGCGAAAGTCTTGGATAGCAGGAGGGTAAAAATTACTATTCCCACTCCAGTGAGTGCAACAGATGAAAAGTGTTGGATAGCAGGTAGGTAAAAATTACTATACTCACTCCAGTGAGTGCAACAGTAGGGAAAGCATTGGATAGCAGGAGGGTAAAAATTACTATTCCCACTCAAGAGAGTGCAACAGTAGGGAAAGCGTTGGATAGCGGGAGGGTAAAAATTACTATTCCCACTCCAGTGTGTGCAACGGAAGGGAAAGTTTTAGATAGTGGGTGGAAAAAAATTACTATTCCCACTCAAGTGAGTGCAAAAGTAGGGAAAGTGTTGGATAGTGGGAGGGTAAAAATTACTATTCCCACTTCAGTGAGTGCAATAGTAGCAAAAGTCGTGGAAAGCGGGAGGGTAAAAAATACTATTCCCTCTCCAGTGAGTGCAACAGTGGGGAAAGTGTTGGATAGCGGGTGGGTAAAAATTACTACTCCCACTTCAGTGAGTGCAACAGTAGGGAAAGTGTTGGATAGCGGGAGGGTAAAATATTCTATTCCCTCTCTAGTGAGTGCAACAGTGGGGACAGTGTTGGATAGCGGGTGGGTAAAAATTACTACTCCCACTTCAGTGAGTGCAACAGTAGGGAAAGAGTTGGATAGCAGGAGGGTAAAAATTACTATTCCCACTTCAGTGAGTGCAACAGTAGGGAAAGCGTTGGATAGTAGGAGGGTAAAAATTACCATTCCCACTCCAGTGAGTGCAACAGTAGGGAAAGTGTTGGATAGCGGGAGGGTAAAAATTACTATTCCCACTCCAGTGAGTGCAACAGTAGGGAAAGCGTTGGATAGTGGGTGGGTAAAAATTACTATTCCGACTCCAGTGAGTGCAAAGGTAGGGAAAGCGTTGGATAGCGGGAGGGTATAAATTACTATTCCCACTCAAGAGAGTGCAACAGTAGGGAAAGTGTTGGATAGCGGGTGGAAAAAAATTTCTATTCCCACTCCAGTAAGTGCAACAGTAGGGAAAGTGTTGGATAGCGGGATGGTAAAAATTGCTATTCCCACTCCAGTGAGTGAACAGTAGGGAAAGCGTTGGATAGCGGGAGGGTAACAAATACTATTCCCTCTCCAGTGAGTGCAACAGTGGGGAAAGTGTTGGATAGCGGGTGGGTAAATATTACTACTCCCACTTCAGTGAGTGCAACAGTAGGGAAAGTGTTGGATAGCGGGAGGGTAAAACATTCTATTCCCTCTCCAGTGAGTGCAACAGTGGAGAAAGAGTTGGATAGCGGCTGGGTAAAAATTACTCTTCCCACTTCAGTGATTGCAACAGTAGGGAAAGCGTTGGATAGCAGGAGGGTAAAAATTACTATTCCCACTTCAGTGAGTGCAATAGAAGCAAAAGTCTTGGAAAGCGGGAGGCTAAAAATTACTATTCCCACTCCAGTGAGTGAAACAGTAGGGAAAGTGTTGGATAGTGGGAGTGTAAACATTACTATTCCCACTCCAGTGAGTGCAACAGTAGCGAAACTCTTGGATAGCGGGAATGTAAAAATTACTATTCCCACTCCAGTGAGTGCAACAGATGAAAAGTGTTGGATAGCAGGTAGGTAAAAATTACTATACTCACTCCAGTGAGTGCAACAGTAGGGAAAGCATTGGATAGCAGGAGGGTAAAAATTACTATTCCCACTCAAGAGAGTGCAACAGTAGGGAAAGCGTTGGATAGCGGGAGGGTAAAAATTACTATTCCCACTCCAGTGTGTGCAACGGAAGGGAACGTTTTGGATAGTGGGTGGAAAAAATTACTATTCCCACTCAAGTGAGTGCAACAGTAGGGAAAGTGTTGGATAGCGGGAGGGTAAAAATTACAATTCCCACTCCAGTGAGTGCACAGTAGGGAAAGCGTTGGATAGCAGGAGGGTAAAAAATACTATTCCCTCTCCAGTGAGTGCAACAGTGGGGAAAGTGTTGGATAGCGGGTGGGTAAAAATTACTACTCCCACTTCAGTAAGGGCAACAGTAGGGAAAGTGTTGGATAACAGGAGGGTAAAAATTACTATTCCCACTCCAGTGAGTGCAACAGTAGGGAAAGTGTTGGATAGTGGGAGGGTAAAGATTACTATTCCCACTTCAGTGAGTGCAATAGTAGCAAAAGTCGTGGAAAGCGGGAGGGTAAAAAATACTATTCCCTCTCCAGTGAGTGCAACAGTGGGGAAAGTGTTGGATAGCGGGTGGGTAAAAATTACTACTCCCACTTCAGTGAGTGCAACAGTAGGGAAAGTGTTGGATAGCGGGAGGGTAAAATATTCTATTCCCTCTCCAGTGAGTGCAACAGTGGGGACAGTGTTGGATAGCGGGTGGGTAAAAATTACTACTCCCACTTCCGTGAGTGCAACAGTAGGGAAAGCGTTGGATAGCAGGAGGGTAAAAATTACCATTCCCACTCCAGTGAGTGCAACAGTAGGGAAAGTGTTGGATAGCGGGAGGGTAAAAATTACTATTCCCACTCCAGTGAGTGCAACAGTAGGGAAAGCGTTGGATAGTGGGTGGGTAAAAATTACTATTCCGACTCCAGTGAGTGCAAAGGTAGGGAAAGCATTGGATAGCGGGAGGGTATAAATTACTATTCCCACTCAAGAGAGTGCAACAGTAGGGAAAGTGTTGGATAGTGGGTGGAAAAAAATTACTATTCCCACTCCAGTGAGTGCAACAGTAGGGAAAGTGTTGGATAGCGGGATGGTAAAAATTGCTATTCCCACTCCAGTGAGTGAACAGTAGGGAAAGCGTTGGATAGCGGGAGGGTAACAAATACTATTCCCTCTCCAGTGAGTGCAACAGTGGGGAAAGTGTTGGATAGCGGGTGGGTAAATATTACTACTCCCACTTCAGTGAGTGCAACAGTAGGGAAAGTGTTGGATAGCGGGAGGGTAAAACATTCTATTCCCTCTCCAGTGAGTGCAACAGTGGAGAAAGAGTTGGATAGCGGGTGGGTAAAAATTACTACTCCCACTTCAGTGATTGCAACAGTAGGGAAAGCGTTGGATAGCAGGAGGGTAAAAATTACTATTCCCACTTCAGTGAGTGCAATAGAAGCAAAAGTCGTGGAAAGCGGGAGGCTAAAAATTACTCCCACTTCAGTGAGTGCAACAGTAGGGAAAGTGTTGGATAGCGGGAGGGTAAAAATTACTATTCCCATTCCAGTGAGTGCAACAGTAGAGAAAGCGTTGGATAGCGGGAGGGTATAAATTACAATTCCCACTCAAGAGAGTGCAACAGTAGGGAAAGCGTTGGATAGCGGGAGGGTAAAAATTACTATTCCCACTCCAGTGAGTGAACAGTAGGGAAAGCGTTGGATAGCGGGTGGGTAAAAAATACTATTCCCTCTCCAGTGAGTGCAACAGTGGGGAAAGTGTTGGATAGCGGGTGGGTAAAAATTACTACTCCCACTTCAGTGAGTGCAACAGTAGGGAAAGTGTTGGATAGCGGGAGGGTAAAATATTCTATTCCCTCTCCAGTGAGTGCAACAGTGGGGAAAGTGTTGGATAGCGGGTGGGTAAAAATTACTACTCCCACTTCAGTGAGTGCAACAGTAGGGAAAGCGTTGGATAGCAGGAGGGTAAAAATTACTATTCCCACTTCAGTGAGTGCAACAGTAGGGAAAGCGTTGAATAGTAGGATGGTAAAAATTACCATTCCCACTCCAGTGAGTGCAACAGTAGGGAAAGTGTTGGATAGCGGGAGGGTAAAAATTACTATTCCCACTACAGTGAGTGCAACAGTAGGGAAAGCGTTGGATAGTGGGTGGGTAAAAATTACTATTCAGACTCCAGTGAGTGCAACAGTAGGGAAAGCGTTGGATAGCGGGAGGGTATAAATTACTATTCCCACTCAAGAGAGTGCAACAGTAGGGAAAGTGTTGGATAGCGGGTGGAAAAAAATTACTATTCCCACTCCAGTGAGTGCAACAGTAGGGAAAGTGTTGGATAGCGGGAGGGTAAAAATTCCTATTCCCACTCCAGTGAGTGAACAGTAGGGAAAGCGTTGGATAGCGGGAGGGTAACAAATACTATTCCCTCTCCAGTGAGTGCAACAGTGGGGAAAGTGTTGGATAGCGGGTGGGTAAAAATTACTACTCCCACTTCAGTGAGTGCAACAGTAGGGAAAGTGTTGGATAGCGGGAGGGTAAAACATTCTATTCCCTCTCCAGTGAGTGCAACAGTAGAGAAAGAGTTGGATAGCGGGTGGGTAAAAATTACTACTCCCACTTCAGTGATTGCAACAGTAGGGAAAGCGTTGGATAGCAGGAGGGTAAAAATTACTATTCCCACTTCAGTGAGTGCAACAGTAGGGAAAGCGTTGGACAGTAGGAGGGTAAAAATTACCATTCCCACTCCAGTGAGTGCAACAGTAGGGAAAGTGTTGGATAGCGGGAGGGTAAAAATTACTATTCCCACTCAAGAGAGTGCAACAGTAGTAAAAGTGTTGGATAGCGGGAGGTTAAAAATTACTATTCCCACTCCAGTGAGTGCAACAGTAAGGAAAATTTTGGATATCGTAGGGGAATAATTTAATATACCCACTTCTGCAATATAATTAACATTAATTAACAATTAATATTGTTTTTTAAATTAATTTACCTCTCCAGTGAGTGCAACAGTGGAGAAAGAGTTGGATAGCGGGTGGGTAAAAATTACTACTCCCACTTCAGTGATTGCAACAGTAGGGAAAGCGTTGGATAGCAGGAGGGTAAAAATTACTATTCCCACTTCAGTGAGTGCAATAGAAGCAAAAGTCGTGGAAAGCGGGAGGCTAAAAATTACTATTCCCACTCCAGTGAGTGAAACAGTAGGGAAAGTGTTGGATAGTGGGAGTGTAAACATTACTATTCCCACTCCAGTGAGTGCAACAGTAGCGAAACTCTTGGATAGCGGGAATGTAAAAATTACTATTCCCACTCCAGTGAGTGCAACAGATGAAAAGTGTTGGATAGCAGGTAGGTAAAAATTACTGTTTTGGCATGGATGTTCTGTGAAGCTGTTGATGCTGACCTTTGAGTGAAAGAAAGATGCGAGGTTAGTATCTGTTTTGATAAAGTGTTTTGCTATTGTGTTACAGAGATCTTGAGAGTGATTCACGTTTCTTGATGTGTTGGCTGTGTTACAGGATTCACTAAGCATTTTTGAAGAGATATTTGGCTCTGGTAGATTTAATCAGTGATATGTTACTTGTTGTCCTTTTGATGGAGCTTCCGTGAATTCTGTACTGCCTTGGAAGTTGCTTCTTTCAATTAGATTGTAGTATTTTATTGCACCAAATCATGTAACATTTGGTGCCGATTACGATCCGCTAAAAAAACTCCCCGTACGACTCGTATCCGGTCTTTTTACCGTACGAATCGCACAAGTGCCGTACAAACTGCCAATTACGATTCGCATGGGAAAAAGTCCATACGAATCGCATTGGGAATTATTCCCCACATGTCCTCGGGTCGGAAAATGTGTCCGACACGTCCTCGGACGAATCACCGTACAAATGTGAAAAGTGAAGTCCGACCGCGGAATCACGATCCATCCCGTGCGTCCGATGTTACAACCGTATGGAAAAAACACCGTCCGCACCGAACTCCCATTGCAACCATGGAGACATGTGCCCGCATACGCGCCCGACACTCCCCCCAGCCCCTGTATGTTCGAGTCGTACCCCCCGTGTATGTACACCCCTGTACGTGTCGAACCCCCCGTGTATGTACACTCCTGTACGTGTCGTACCCCTGTGCATGTACACCCGTGTACGTTTGAGTCGTACACCCCGTGTATGTACACCCGTGTATGTGTCGTACCCCCCTGTATGTACACCCGTGTACGTGTCGTACCCCCGTGTATGTACACCCGTGTACGTGTCGTACCCCCCGTGTATGTACACCCGTGTATGTTAGAGTCGTACCCCCACCCGTGTATGTACACCCGTGTACGTGTCATACCCCCCGTGTATGTACACCCGTGTACGTTAGAGTCGTACCCCCACCCGTGTAGTTAGATTCGTACCCCCCGTGTATGTACACCCGTGTACGTTTGAGTCGTCCCCCCATGTATGTACACCCGTGTACATTCGAGTTGTACCCCCGTGTATGTACACCCATGTACGTGTCGTACCCCCGTGTATGTACACCCGTGTATGTGTCGTACCCCCGTGTATGTACACCCGTGTACGTTCGAGTCGTACCCCCACCCGTGTATGTACACCCGTGTACGTTCGAGTCGTACCCCCCGTGTATGTACACCCGTGTACGTTAGAGTCGTACCCCCCCTGTCTGCACACCCGTGTACGTGTCGTACCCCCCGTGTACGTTCGTGTCGTACCCCCCTGTATGTACACCTGTGTACGTGTCGTACACCCCCCTGTCTGTACACCCGTGTACGTGTCGTACCCCCCGGGTATGTACACCCGTGTACGTTAGAGTCATACCCCCCCTGTCTGTACACCCGTGTACGTGTCGTACCCCCCTGTGTATGTACACCCGTGTACGTTCGAGTCGGACCCCCACCCGTGTATGTACACCCGTGTATGTGTGGTACCCCCCGTGTATGTACACCCGTGTACGTTCGAGTCATACCCCCACCCGTGTATGTACACCCGTGTACGTGTCGTACCCCCCCTGTACGTTCGTGTCGTACCCCCCTGTATGTACACCCGTGTACGTTAGAGTCGTACCCCCACCCGCGTATGCATGGAGCGTACCCCCACCCCAGCATTCTAAGTACGGAGCGCACCCCAGGCCTCAACATCACCACCTTCACACAACATCACGCATGTACGAGTCGTACCAAGCCACACACAAGGACAGCACTGTACAACAAAATGGCCCATGTACACACCGTACACACGCTAAAAACGCACGTACACAACCAGGACAAACCAAAACGACACAAAAATACACCATTCGAATGGTACAAAGCCACTAAACATGTCCAACAACCACTAAAACAACACATTCACTGACCTGCAACTGCCAAAAACCAAAACAGAGGCCCAAAACACAACCACTCCTTATAACACACCCACCCAAAGTTCAAACACAGCCACACCCACCAATGGACCAATAAAAAGGGCCCACACACACAAACCATGAGCCTTTGCAACAGACTCACTGCTGCCAGACCCCTCAGACAACCTACAGCACCATACTACAAGCTTCACCACACCTTACACTTGCACACCTTCACACAACCACCTTCACAAACACCCCCACATCACATTCACACACACACCTGCACAACCACACCCACACACCCACAACCATCCACACCCCACCCACCATCCACACCCACACCCCTCACCATGCCCACTAACAAGAATCCAAAGTTCACTAGCCAAGAGTTGGAGGTCCTTGTCGATGAAATCCTCAGAGTTGAGCCACACCTCTTTGGAACATTGGTCAGACAGACCAGCATTTCAGAAAAAACAGCCATGTGGCAGACGATCAGCGATGCTGTGAATGCTGTTGCGGACACAAGAAGGACCAGGCATGAATGCCAAGCCAGGTGGTACGATCTGCGGAGGAGGGTCCGAGCCAAAATGACGGATGAACACAACCAGGCCAACGTCACTGGAGGAGGGCTGCCCCGCAGAACCGTACAATACCATCCCTGGGAGGAGAGGGTGATGGCCATACTGCCGGTGGTGGCAGTCCACGGATTAGAAGGACTCCGAGACCCGGGTGAGTACACAAACAACTCACCTCACATGGGGGGAACATCATCCACAACCAAACTCACAAACAGGCACGCAGCCACCCCAAGCTATCGCATGACTCAACCACACTCCATGAACACGCACATGCCACTGGCACCACCATGCCCCATGCACCCAGCTGGACAATGCCAAGTCACAGGCCACAGAAAACACCAACACAAGACACGGTAAGCCGGATGGCGGGAGTGTGGGCCCCAAAAATCACATAGTGCAACTCAGAAGCAGACAACAATGCCCCCTGCCCATATGGCCTAGGTCACAGCCAGACAAACAGTGTGTCCCCACACAGGAAAGACTTGCCAGCAAATGGCGGATGCCTTGCATTAACACATTGGGGTGACGGCACGTTCTTGCACATGACAGCAGCTAATGAACAGCCAACACTGTGAAAGAGTGGCAGCACACACCACCACAGCAGCAGCGCAGACACAGACACTACACCCAATGGGTGCCTGGAGATCAGAAACAAACTCACATCAACAATCCAAGGGCCATTCAAAGATCTGCTAACAGTGTGTGCCCAGGAAGCTGGGCTGAGGTGACAGAGGGTGACACACAGAGGGAGGGAGAGGGGGACAGAGAGGGAGGGAGACACAGGGAGACGGACAGAGGGAGGAGGCTGACACACAGAGGGAGGGAGAGGGGGACAGAGAGGGAGTGAGAAAGGGACACACAGGGAGAGCAAATCAGCCTTGGGGTGTGTGGGAATGTCTGCTCGTCAGCAGGTGGACTGCGTGCATGTAGACAAGGGTGGCCAGTGCCAGAACCCCCCCTCTTCTCCATGGCAAAACACAGGGCCATGTCACAACCTGTGCATGAGCACAACGACAGCTACCTGCATCATATAAGTGTGTGGAACCACTCCATGTGCACACGTACAGTGCTACACAGAAGGCACCAATGCATGGCTTGCCACACCTGCCCACTCCACTCCTGACTGCAGTCACAATTGACGCAGCAAGTAAGACTGTGCCACACATAGGTAAAGTCGCAAAAGCTGTGCCCAAGGGACATACCCATGCACAAGTGCACTGTGAGTGGAATGCAAGACATATCCAAATTCCCAGAGGAAATGTGTCAACTTTGAAACCAATGAAACATGGATGTTGCATGGAACAAAATTAACATTGTCTCTCTCACACACAGGTCAACGTCGTGGATCACCCCCCAACACTGGGGGGGAAGACTCACAGGACCCGGCTCGGCGGGATGACGGAGCCACCGGCAGCGACGACTCTCACCACTCTGTGGACGAACCCGACCCCGACCAACCTGGCCCCTCTGGTGTCCAACGACCTGCTGCACCTGCGTCAGGTACAACTGGGCCAACCACCACCCCCACTCCTGCCACATCCCAGGAGACACCCAGGATCCCTGCCCCACTACCACAATGCAGCCAGGCTGGCCAGGAGGGACACGGTGTCCCGGGCACCCAGGAGGAGGCAGGCGACAACGCCAATGCCACCCCTCAGGGGTCCCGGAGACCCGATGTGCCCACAAGGGTAGGCCAGGTGCAAGTGGGCAGGGGTGGTGGGAGTGGAGGACGGCGGAGGCGCGAACCTGACCGGTTGCCTGGGGAACCGGTATATTCCCATGTCCGAAACATCCTGGACACATACCGGCAGGACACCACGGGCATGGCCCAGGTTGTGTCCACCCTCAACGATATGAAGGGGACCCTCGATGAGATCAAGACCCAGCAGGCCCAGCAACATGCGGAGCAACATGCCTGTCTACTGCAACACCAACGGAGGATGGAGGACAGACAGGCTGAGCTCATGACGGTGTTCACGGGAATTCACAGTACACTCCGTCGGATGGCCGACAACATGGGCAACCCTCCCTGTGCCAGAAGGCGTAGAACATCACCACCCACAGGGAGGGATGAGGAGGAGGAGGAGACATCCGACAGAGCATCCCTAACATCGTCACGGCCTGCTTCTGAGGGTCCCCGCAGGAGGGCGGGTCGTCCACGGAAAAGACCGTGAGGGTCGGCGCAACAGCACCATCTCCCAGGACACCTGGCCTGGCACCTGGCCCACTGGAGCAACAGCAGCACAGCATCAAAAGACATTCTCTGCCACATGGCCTTGCTGGTCACTGTCTGACCAATGTTGACAAAGACTGTGGCATGGACTCTGAGGATTTCAAATGGCAAGGACACCAACTCCCCTAGTGAACTTTGTATTCCACACACCCGGAAAGCCCCTCATGTCAAACACCCCCCTACCCCAACCAAAATAAAAAAGTCACACCATAAAGAGAAGATGCCTACTGATTGCATTATTACCTTACATGTGTCTTGTAAAGTCTAACTATGCCTGAGTTCTCATTTGACTGCAACCATCCACACCCTGGGGCCTGAGTCTGGCACAGGACACACATGGGTCACATTGTATTAGGCAAGACAGACATGGAGCACCATACACACCCGTGATGGGCCCAACCAGCTGAGGGGGTGGCCGCACAACCATGCCGACAGACATATTGAGTACAGCGACAGCCATGCGCAGAGGTCAGGGATCATGTGGAGTGTCCTGGGGGCACCCAGGTATGTGTGGACAGGTGGCAGAACCATGTCCTGCAAGCTTGAGTCAGGTGGATGCAGAGAATGGTGGTGTAATGATGTGGAAGATTTGGACACATGGCTAATGCAAGTGAGTGTCCTGCTAATAGGGTTACTTGCAATGTATGTGGAAAAAGAGGACATTTTGGAAAAAATTGTAGGATGAGGAATAGGAGAGATTCAAGATCAGAAATAAAGGAAGTCAGTTTTCAAGTTAGTGAGAGTGAGGTGGAACATCCCTCTGAGTGGGTTTTGGTGGGTGATGTTAGAGTCAAAATGAAATTTGATTCATGCTCTCACATCACGTTTCTCTCAAAGGATCTTTTTATGAAGAATTTTCAAGGAAGGAAGAAATTGTCCAAACCTAATATTAAACCTACGGGTTATGGTGGGTTGCCAATTAAGTTATTAGGTTATTTTGATGACTGCATTGAGTACAATGGTAGGTTCACTGATGCTAGGATTTATGTTGCTGAGAAGGGTGATAATTTGTTGAGCTGGAGTCATCAAGCTCGTTTGGGTGTCATTCTCAATCCTAATGCACATCCATCTGTTCAGGTACAATCTATTGAGGGTGACGAAAACAAGTTTGTGAGAGCGTTTGGTGAATTGTTCAGTGACACCTTGGGGTGTTTAAAGGGGTACAATCACCATATTAAGTTGAAACAGGGTGCAGTACCAGTTGTGGCAAAAGTTAGACGCATTCCCATTTGTATCCAAGATGCTGTACAAAAAGAGATAGATAAATTGTTGTCCACTGGTGTTATACAGCCTGTAGAGGCAACGGAGTGTTAGCTCCCATTGTTGTGGCACGTAAACCAAATAATGAAATCCGTTTATGTGTGGATCTTCGTGCCTTAAATAAAGAAGTAGTGGTTGACAAGTTCCCACTTCCCAATATTGAGGAATTAGTATCATCGTTGGATGGTGCTGGTTATTTTACCACTCTGGATATGGCATCAGCATACCATCAGGTTCCGTTGAGTAAAGAGTGTCAAGAATTAACAGCTTTCATTACGCCAATGGGGGCCTTCAAGTTTTTGCGTATGCCGTTTGGGCTTGTTTCTGCGGCCTCTGTATTCCAGAGGATTATGGAAGATCTTTTTAAAGGCATTTCAGGCGTAAAGTGTTACCAGGATGATGTATTAATATGTGGGAGAGACGTGAGAGAACATGATGAGAGGGTACATGCTGTGCTTAAAAGGATGCTTGATGCTGGGTTATCTCTTAGGCGAAGCAAATGTAAATTTGGAGTCACTGAACTGGACTATTTGGGTCATCATATTTCACGGCAGGGGGTAAGTCCAAAAAAGGATTTGGTGGACACTATTGAAATGTTAAAGGAACCGTGAACAAAAGATGAGGTTTCTTCATTCTTAGGTATGGCAGAATTTTATAACAAATTTATACGAAATTTTGCAGATAAGACAGTAAATCTAAGGAAGTTGATGTGTAAGAATGCAGAGTTTGTTTGGACGGAAGAGTGTGGTGCTGAGTTTAAACAAGTAAAAAATGATCTCAGGAATGCACCAAACTTACAAGCTTTTGTACCTGGGAATCCCACTTTCATTGTTACTGATGCGAGTATAAAGGGGCTGGGTGCTCTTCTCTTTCAGATCAGGAAGGGCCAAGAGGTGCTAATAGCTTGTGCTTCAAGATGTTTGAAAGGTGCGGAGATAGGTTATTCTGTTATAGAGAAGGAAGCGTTGGAAATTTTCTGGGCCATAAACAAGTTCAGAAAGTTCGTGTGGGGATCTTCTTTTGTTGTCAGGTCTGATCATAAACCCCTGAAAGAAATTTTTGAGAAGAAGGGTTTGGACTCAATTTCCTCGAGGATCAGGAGATGGGTCATTTCCTTACAGGAGTATAACTTCATGTTTGAATACATTCCAGGAAAGACAAATGTAACGGCAGACTGTCTGTCGAGATTGGTGGAGGTGGTAGAGAATGATAAATCTCAGGATGAAAATGATCAGTGTGATGCTGAGTGTGGCATAAGAGTTTGTGACGTTACGCTGGGGGCTGTAAAGGAAGATGAGTGGAGGGATGAGTTGCAAAAGGATAGTGAATTGTGTTCTGTGATGTCTCTTTTGGAACAGCATAAGTCTCGAAGTCTGGTTAAACCTTGGTCCTTAGTTGCGAATGAGTTAGCTGTTGTTGATGGGGTTCTAATGAGGGGCACAAGAATGATTCCCCCATTGAGTTTGAGAGAAGTCATCGTGAACATGGCTCATGAAGGGCATATGGGCATTTCTAAAACCAAAGAGCGCATCCGACAGGATTTCTGGTGGCCTGGATTAGATTTGATGGTGGAACGTACTGTTAGGGAGTGTACACCTTGTCAAGCTAGTGATAAGGTGCTCAAACCAAGATATTCACCTATGGTTTGTAGAAATTTACCAAAAAGTCCATGGGATGAATTAGCTATCGATATTGTGGGACCATTGCATGGAGAACATCAGACTCCTTACCTGTTGGTGTTGCTGGATTTGTATTCACGATGGGTGGAGGTGAGTTTGGTGAGAGAGATCACTTCTCTTTCTGTGATCAGTTTTTTAGAATCTGTGTTCAAACGCAAGAGTTTTCCTAACTCTATTCTTTCTGACAATGGTCCGCAGTTCTGTTCTGCTCAGATGGAGGAGTATTTTGTAAAATGTGGAATTGAACATAAAACAATTGCATTATATCATCCAGAGGCGAATGGTGCTTTGGAGAGATTTAACAGGACTTTAAAGGAGAGTATACAATTAGCAAAGGTAAACTGTTTAGATTGGAGAAAAGAACTGCAGTGTCGTATAACAGCCTACAGGTACGCCTCATGCATCAACGGGGAAGACCCCTTTTGAACTGCTCAGGGGAAGGTCTCCAAATACTTGTTTGTGTCCTGGCTGGATGGTTGCTGGGAAGGGTTTGAAAAACAATGGTATTGGGGAATGGAGAGACAAAGAAGTGTCTCTGCAAAACAAAAGGAAGATTTATGTTGATAGAAGGAATAATGCGAAAGTTACAAATTTTGAGGTTGGAGATAAAGTAAAGGTCAAAGCTCCTGTTGGGTGTCAAAATTGGTCAAAATATACCTCTCCAAAAACTATCATTAAGCTGTTTAAAAATACTGTCAAGACGGATGATGGTCGCATCTGGAATCATAGTCGTGTAGCACATTTTCGGGGGTGTGGTGTGGCCGACAGGAGGGATGATACTTCTTATCGTTTTCCCTCAGACATTGATGTAAGGTCTGATAGTACTTGTAGGGGTGTCAGAACACGCAGGTTTCCTTTGCATTTACGTGATTTTGTGTAGTTCTTTCTACCTTCTTTTTCTTGTTGTTCAAATGTGTTTATTGTTCTCATGTTACTTTTGTTCTAATGTAAAGAGGAAGAAGTGTAATGATGTAAACATGGCTCCATGCCAGAACACTAGGCATGGAACCAGCTTGTTCTGAGGTTCTGTCATGTGAGGGTTCTATGATGACAGTTGATATGCTGGCTGTTGGTTGAGGCTGTAATAAATACCTCTCACCACATATCTTCATCTGGTGTGGATTCACTTTATTACAGGTGGCCTGGCCAACGTTGGATGCATGGGGATGGCACATGTCACAATACCCACACAGTCATGGACATCATGCACAATACACAGTCTAATCCCACACAAACAGCTTGCATCTTGCTACTCGACACATAGACACATAGCCACTATCACGGAAAACCATGCCAGACATGCCGGAAGCACCGTGGCAACACACCAGCATTGACTGAGAAAAGGCACCTTGGAGGCATAGGGACACCTTTATTAGTCATGTATTCGGGATTGCAGAGGCAACTAGGAGTACACATGAACGGGTCATGTGGAGTAACATGTGGGTCCAACACTGGAACCCCCCTTCTGCAGCACAAATGCGTGATAGCCATGGAACTGGCACACAAGTGTCGGCTAACAGCTAAACACCCCCTGCTGCTCACGGAGAGACTGCCATACACCATTGATCCGCTGATGTGGAAATCCCATAGCATGTCAAGCAAAGGCAAACCGTATGTGTCCGAGGGCAGTGTAACACACAATGATGCCATCATCACATTCCACAATCCCATCACTGATGACTGTCAACAAGTCTGACCATCTATTCAGGTGTACCCAGCTGCATGTGATGTGTACCATGGTGATGCGACATGTCTGCAGAGGAACCAAACATCGACTGGGGCAGTGTGCATACATCGTGAACAACTGCCACACCCAATACACCCCTGATGCATCCCTTACCCTAAGGAGACTTCCAAACTTGTCTGTGCGTGTAACGCTGAGTCAGCACACGATGACGTGTCCATGAGGAATAGCAGTGCCACAACAATGCAACCAGCAGACGGCATGTGCAAGTACCTGGGGATGAGAGACACACAAGAAGTCAGCCACAAAAAGCACAGCCACTTGCATGTGCATGTAGTCGACACATGTAAGGATGACAACATGCCAGGTCACAATTATGACTGGGGAAATACACATCACTGCCACCATCACTCCAGTGACACATCCACACACACCTCTGACTCACGTGGCATACATGCAGATGGACACACACATCGCAACACATGCCACACAGGGACCAATGCGTGCACACACAGACACTGGTACTCACCACTAAGCAAAGAAGTCGTGTATGAGCCGACTCCAGATGTCCGCTTGCGGCTCCACATCCTCCACATCACTAGCCCCATTGCCAAGACCTTCGTCCTCCACGGGTGGATGGTCCTGATCATCTTGATCCAGGATGAGTGGCACAGCTTTCTCAACTTCCATGTTGTGCAGCATGCAGCAGACCATGAAGATTTTGCAGACCTTCGCTGGGGCATATGGGAGCGCGCCGCCGGTCTTGTGGAGGCATCGGAATCGGCTCTTCAGGAGGCCAAACGTCCTCTCTATCACTCGCCTTGTCCGGCCATGGGCGGTGTTGTAGCGGAGCTGGGCCGGCGTGATGGGGTTGCGGAGAGGTGTGATCAGCCATGGCATGTTGGGATAGCCAGCGTCCCCTACATGGAAAGCACATGGACATCAGTAGGACAGGAGAAGCGGTCGTGCTGGAAGTCTACGCAAAATACAGGACAGACAGACTGTACCCACCAACAACACATGCTCGTTCGTTGCGCAGCTGCGTCATCATTTCAGGCATCCTGCTACGCCTCATGATGTAGGCATCGTGTGCTGATCCTGGAAAACGAGCACAGACATGTGAAATCACCATGTTGGACAGACACACCACAAGGGCATTGATGGAGTGGTAGTGCTTGCGATTCCTGTACGCTACCTCCTGTGCCTGTGGTGGTACCAAAGCCACATGTGTCCCATCTATGGACCCAATGACATGGGGCATCCCTCCCAGGGCATAGAATCCACGCTTGACCCCAGTCAACATTTCAGGGGTTGGGAAATGGATGAAGTCATCCAGGTGAATCAACATGGCCTCTAAGAAATCATGCAGCACACGGCAGAACATGCTCTGGGACATGCCACCAACATGAGCTATGGTATTTTGAAAGGTACCCGTGGCAAGAAAATGTAGGGCTGCCATTACCTTCAGCTTGGGTGTCAGTGCCGTAGGATACCTGTGCAGCGGTTGCAGGTGTGGTGCCAGTCTCGCCGTCAACTCCAAAATCAACCGTTGGGGGAAGCGGTAGCACCGGATACAGTCATTCTCCCGCATGGCAGCCAAGTCCGGAATTGGTCGTGGAAGAGGCGGTGCTCTGCAGTAATTTGGAAGTGACAAGGAAGAGTGAGTGCACCACAACAACAATTTATTTGTACTGAGCACATGTTAATCTGTCAATACACATATGCTACATACGGAGTCAGGTATGTGCCACATGCCCTGGATACGTATGGCTGCCAGGTGACACTCCTACCAAGACCCAGCTACACACGGAGATTGTGAACCTCCACATGCCATGGCATGGGATTAGCTGTGTCCCAGTGTAAGTGAACAGCCAGACGCAAGACAGGAGTGACATACATCCACACATCAGCAGAAATAGGATGTCGATTGCAGAGACTGGTAGCGGTACACTAGAGCCACAGGTCACATGACATTACACTAGGACAGCCCACACACCTTGCCATGAAGGTGTACATGTGATGACTCACCACACATTCATAGAGAGGATGCAGACATGTCCTTGTTACGCTACTCCGTGTCCCATGCATACATACGCACCTCACATCCGATACCACATGTGGCATGGTGTGCGGGAACAGTGTGCCATGTCCATCTACACACAGACACATGTTGGTTGCTGCAACAGCTGCAGCTTTTGAGGGAGCTCCAACATCAAGCTAATGGAAATCCCCCACACATACATGACATAGTCACATCGTGCACCGTGGGTAGTGACATGTCAGGTGTGCTAACCCCTGTACCGGGCCTCAGGGGACACTTCCGTGTGTTGTTGTCCGTGCCATGCCAGTGACGCTCATCCCAAGGGTGCAGTACGACATGCACACATGTCAAAGGAGTCAAGGGCATGCCTGGCACACATTGCACCGTCACACATTACATGTGTACACATCTCATCATACATCTGGTGCCTTCTCGACTCTGGAGTAATGTGCCACATCACAGCCTTTCACACCTGTGCCCCACACATGTAGTACTGCCCAGACAATGCCTTGATGTCCATCCATGGACAAGTATGTCAGCCCTATTCCTTCCTGTGTGCTGCCTGTCACCACTGTGATGTGTGAAAACCACCGTACTTTCGCAAAGAGGGCCTGTGTACGTTCCCGTATCACTATGGGAGTGCTGCCGTATGTGTACCCATAGTGATGGTGAGCGTACAGGCGTGTGTACGGTCCGTACCACCATGAGTACGCATACGCAAGAAGACCCATAGTGGTACGGACCGTACACGCGTGCGTACGCCCACTATCACTATGGGTGTCCTCGCGTATGCGTACTCGTAGTGGTACGGCCCGTAAACAAGCCTGTACGTTCACTATCACTATGGGTGTCTTCGCGTATGCGTACTCGTAGTGGTACAGCCCATACACACGCCTGTACGTTCACTATCACTATGGGTGTCCTCGCGTATGCGTACTCGTAGTGGTGCGGCCCGTACACACGCCTGTACGTTCACTATCACTATGGGTGTCCTCACGTATGCGTACTCGTAGTGGTACGGCCCGTACACACGCCTGTACGCTCACTATCACTACGAGTACGCATACGCGAGAACACCCATAGTGATAGTGAGCGTACAGGCGTGTGTACGGGCCGTACCACTACGAGTACGCATACGAGAGAACAACCATAGTGATAGTGAGCGTACAGGCGTGTGTACGGGCCGTGCCACTACGAGTACGCATACGCGAGAACAACCATAGTGATAGTGAACGTACGCATGCGTGTACTGTCCGTACCAATATGGATGTTCTTGCGTATGCGTACTCATAGTGGTACGGCCCGTACACGCGCCTGTACGCTAACTATCACTACGAGTACGCATACGCGAGAACACCCATAGTGATAGTGAGCGTACAGGCGTGTGTACGGGCCATACCACTACGAGTACGCATACGCGAGAACAACCATAGTGATAGTGAACGTACGCACACGTGTACGGTCCGTACCACTATGGGTGTTCTTGCATATGCGTACTCATAGTGGTACGGCCCGTACACACGCCTGTACGGGCCGTTGCTATGCATTTGGGGTGCCCTAGGGCCCCGGAACGCACCGTACCTGTGTGTGAAGCTCAAAATTACATAGGGGACACATGAGGGACAAGTATTAAGGCCTACATGCATGCTGGTTGTCATGGAGACCAAGTTTAAAGTTTGAATTTGTTCTGGAAGGTGCACAGCAGAAGTCAGTTGGAATGAATCTACTTTGTTGCAATGTGTTTGTGGGGTTGACATCATGCTGAAGAAAAAAACACAATAAGAACCCACTGACTGTGCTAGGTTTGAAGTGATTGGAGGAAACATAGGATGCAAATGTGAGTGAACAATCACTCTGTACTCCTGTGCATGAAACAGGCCAGCAAGGCAGATATAAGGCAGCCAGGTCCCATGAGGGAGCACTTGCCTGCACATCTCTGGATTCCACGACCCAGCTGCTGCTACTGATTACCTGGAACCATGTCAAGGTCTGTGGAGAGGTCACAGCCCTTCACCCTGGAGGAGAACATGGCTTTGCTGGATGTGATCCTCCCACAGTACCCCATGCTGTATGGGCGATCAGGGTATCAGGTGAGTGCAGAGTCTACTAGCACAGACTGTGTCCCTTTTTTGTGAGTGTGACTTCTGCCATTGTGTCCAGGTGTCTCACACATGCTATGTACTGTAGCGGGAGTCCCAGGGGGGGGAATGCCTGATGTCTCCCAGCCAGAGCATGCAGTGGTGCATGTCTGCCGTCCTCACTTGCATTGTGTTTACTGTGACAATCACTGCATGGTGCATGCCACATTCTGCCTGTCTTATCCTCCTGGAAATGTTGCCTCTACAGTCCTCATGTGATTATGTGGTCAGCCCAGTGTGACAGGTGACTGTACCCACAGATGTGTGTTAGTTCTGTGTACCTGTGCTGAGAGTGTCCACATGATGTGCTCGTACCCTGGACATCGGTGTGTGTGTAAGTCCCCTGTCATGTGGGTGGGTGCATATGTGGAGTGTAGCACCCCAGCTGCATGAGGGATGGATATACCCTGGCCATGTGATGTGAGCAGGGAGCAGTGCTGTGTGTCTGACGTGCAGAGCCAGCCCCACACCTGTGAGCCCCCCCCAGTCTAGTGGCACATGTGCAGAGTGAGGTTTGTCGCTGCATTTGGCAAAGGCAGGTGAATGTCCTGTGCCTGTGTGTGTCTGTGTACTCTGCTGCGGTAGCGTCAGTGGCCTGTGGCATGTGACTGCTTAGAGGTGCTGCACATTATCCTGGTGTAGCTTGTGATGCACAGTGTGAGCCTGGATCATTGATTGTGTAGTTGCCCTCATTCCACCTGTGTCCTTTCAATGGCACGTACTGCTTTTGCCCTTCCCCAGAGGATCATGTCCCTATGACAAAGGTGCAATGCGTTGGATGCAAACTATGCCTTGTTGTAAACAGCAAATGTGTTCGAATATGTGTCTCTGTGACATGTGCCAGGTGTATTGATGTAGTGTCACTTGTTCATCCTCACAGGTAGGCGCCTCTGCCAAGGAGCAGATATGGCTGACCGCTGTCAGCGCTGTGAGGAGTGCGGCTGGTCGGAAGCGGCGCCTGTCCCAGGTGAGGAAACGCTGGCAGGATATCCGGTGCTGGACGCGGAGGATCGCACGGGTCCTGCTGGGGGACTCACCTGAGAGCCATAAGAACCGCGGGTGCCGCCGACTGAGCCACATCCACAAGCATGTGCTGCCGGTGGTCTCCAGAAATGGAGAGGCGCTTACAGGAGATGCAGCAGCAGGAAGGGGGTAGGTACATGTGTGCTTGTTGTGTTTCACCAGCATTTGTAAGTGCACAGTTGCATGGATACACTGCCAGGGTTTAAAGGTGATGTGCAGATCCAGTTACCCACTGTATAGCTGTGCTCTCCTGCCTCCCTTCCCCTCCTTGCAATGTGTTCCCTGGTCTGTGTGTAGTCACTCCTTCACAAGGTTATCTAGGCTGGCACTTTCTCCACGTGAACAATGCCTGTAGCATCATGTGTGGGGGTGGTGTGTAACAGGTTTTGGGACCTTGCCTGTGCCCTGTCCAGTTCAGTACATGTGGGTTCCATGTCAGTTGGCACTGATGCAGAGTCCAGACATGGGAGTTAGTCTCACAAGTGTCATGCCTTACAGTGCGCATGTCCTATGTTGTGGGTTGTGACATGATGTGCATGAGTGTGCGATACGCATAGTGCAGGGATGGTGGCGTGTGTTGCAGTCATTCCCATTCAGGACCATGGAGCTGTGTTGCCACTACTGTCCCCTGGGTCATATTTTCCTAGGTGTCATGTGTGTCATCACAAAACGTGGACACTCTCAGTGTCTACAGCATAGGTTGTGCTCTGTGCCATTGTCCCCTGGCACCATGTATATTGACGTGAAATGTATTACAAGTGTCCACTGTACAGCCTGACCTGATTTTCCTTGTTCATAGTCACAGTGGCCAGTGCCTGTGTGTCTTGTTACAATCATCTGATGCTGGCCATTTGTATATGATTATTTGGACAGGCGCACCTCGGGTATTTGGCGTCCAATCTTGCATTTATGCATCCCCTGTGTATTTCACCCAGACTAAGAGATGTAAGTGCCACCTGTGTCTCAACAAATTGTCTCATGTAGGGGGTGGTTGGTGCGGGGCAAGCCTACATGTCAAAACCTGAAATCTCCTTGCTAGTTCTGGCCAGTGTGTGATGTTTGGCTGGACATACACTCAAGGTGCAGTGAGCCAGTCATGTTGGGCATGTTTTCAGTATTACCTATGCAGCATGTGCCTCAAGCTCATGGATTTGGTCCCTCCTCATCCCTATTGTCGGCAACGCTGTGTGGTGCAGATGCAGTGCTGGATTGTCCCCAGGGCCTGGCTCCTATGTCAAACTCCATTTCATGTCATTTGCTATTGTGTCATGCTCTCCATGGATTTTCATTGGCATGGTGGGTCAACCAACTGTGTGTTGCATGCCCTACATCTGTACCTTGTTTTGTAGATGTTACTGATCTTTCTTTGCAGGCTATGCACTGTAACCTATGTAGATTGGACTCATGTGACATATGTATACAGGTGTGTGATTAATTGCTGTCTCTTCACCTTGCCCACACCATCGTCGGGGGACACGGAGGGAGACATGAGCACAGACGGAGCGGAGGGACCGAGCACCAGTGCCAGCGTTGACATCGTGGCTGGCACATTGAGTGGTACAGAGGCGGAGGAGAGTGAGGCCGAGGACCTGTCCACTGGCACCACCGAATATGAAGCCGACAGGTCCGAGGATGATCTCTCCGAGTGGGCGGAGGCTGCACCACCAGCTGACAGCAGCACAACATCGCACCCTGCCCCCTCCATTGCCATCAGCCGCCTCCCACTTGCTCGTGTCCCTTCCCAACGTGCCCGGTCACCACATGTCTCCTTCCTGCCAGGCACCGCACCCCCTGCCCCTGTCTCCACTGCTGCCGCCAATGCCGAGTCTGTGGACTTCCAGCGGCAGTTGCAGATTGGTCAGGCTGCGATCCTTAATATCCTTCATGGCCACAGCCAGGTCCTCAACAACATGGAGGCATACTTGGAGGGCATTCACTCATCGCAGGCTGACCAACGCAGCTTGCTGAGGTCGATAGACTCGACACTGACTGCAGCAGTGGGTCTCCTGCAGCGCTACGTCCAACCCCCTACCCCTGACCCATCCACACTTCCCACTCCCATGCCTGTCCCACGTACACCCAGATGTCAGCATGCACCCACCACGACGGACACAGGCACCACACCAGCAGGGAAGGTCACCCGCACTCCTCCTGGCACGCACACACAGGGTGAAGTAGGCACACCCACTGGGTCGGGGGGCAAACGTAAGACACGCAGCCAGAGTGGGAGTCCGCATTCCACCAAATCCACTCCCTCCAAATCCCCTCCCCTCAGCTCTCCTGGCCACATATCACACAAAGACTCCTTCATGGCCGCTCTGTCCCTGAGCCCCACAGTGACACCACCCCGCAAGCGGTCAAGGGAGTCCCCGGTCAGGGTGGTTGAGTCCCCCCCTTGTCTACAACCTCCCCCAGTGGCGCTGCGACCCATCCCTCTGACCCCCCCCCTCCTTGGGGCCTGTGGTTCCTTCGGGTGCAGGGGATTCCCTGGAGGACCTTGCTAAGGTGTGCAGCGAGATCCTGGCCTCCGCCTTTGGCCCTACCCCACCCCCTGTGGTGGAGTCCTCCATCCCTGCACCCACGACGCCTACCCTTCGCCCTCCTGTCCCTGCGGTGCCTGGTTCTTCCCCCCCACATGATGCCCTCACCCCTGTGGAAGACGACGGAATCTAACTGTGCAGGCAAGCTAGGGGACACGCATCCCACTGTATCCGCCATCCAGCTGTGACTTCTGGACTGCCCTATGGGCTTTGTAAATATTGAACTTCCTACAAACAAGATTTTTTGGTTCATGCTGAATAAAGCAATTTATTTTTTTCCCCTTGGAACACTACTGCTTTGCTGGTATTGCTGTTGGTGGGGCTGCTACATGGTTTTGGGTGCTGTTCATGTGTTGGGTGTGTGGGAAATGTAGTAGTGTGCTGGTCATAGGGGGGACCCTGGGATCTGTGTGCCATCACACGGTGTTAGCTAGGTTTCTCTGTTCATGTAAGCAGTTGCTGCATGGTGAAATTGTCCAAAGGTGTATTCCTTCCTCTGTGTACCCTGACATCTTCCCTGCAGGGTGTTCCCAATATTTAGCGCTGAGCTGTGTGTACATTAGCTGGGTGTGTGACGGACTCCTTCAACTTTGCACATGCATGCTGAGCGATGTCTCCACCTGCATCATTCGTGGCATCCTTGGTAGTCATTGTACTTGTGTATGTGGACTATTGACATGACTTCATGTGGACATGTTTTCTTTTCTGCGCTATGCATGCATATACTCCCAGCCTCGCACACATGTGGTACATGTACTGCAGGGTCTTTGTGCACCTGACTGAAATTTGTGGGCATGGTATCTGTGGCTACTCCACCCTTTGCGTTCCATGGGCACTGCTGTGAGTGTTAGGCACACACCCCTCCTGTGTCTGGGCACTGCTGGGAGGACTCTGCACACACCCCTCCTGTGTCTGGGCACTGCTGGGAGTGATAGGCACACACCCCTCCTGTGTCTGGGCACTGCTGGGAGGACTCTACACCCACCCCTCCTGCGTCTGGGCACTGCTGGGAGGACTCTGCACACACCCCTCCTGTCTCTGGGCACTGCTGGGAGTGATAGGCACACACCCCTCTTGTGACTGGGCACTGCTGGGAGGACTCTGCACACACCCCTCCTGTGTCTGGGCACTGCTGGGAGGACTCTGCACACACCCCTCTTGTGACTGGGCACTGCTGGGAGGACTCTGCACACACCCCTCCTGTGTCTGGGCACTGCTGGGAGGACTCTGCACACACCCCTCTTATGACTGGGCACTGCTGGGAGGACTCTGCACACACCCCTCCTGCGTCTGGGCACTGCTGGGAGTGATAGGCACACACCCCTCCTGTGTCTGGGCACTGCTGGGAGGACTCTGCACACACCCCTCCTGTGTCTGGGCACTGCTGGGAGGTCTCTGCACCCACCCCTCCTGTGACTGGGCACTGCTGGGAGGACTATGCACACACCACTCTTGTGACTGGGCACTGCTGGGAGGACTCTTCACACACCCCTCCTGTGTCTGGGCACTGCTGGGAGGACTCTGCACACACCCCTCTTATGACTGGGCACTGCTGGGAGGACTCTGCACACACCCCTCCTGCGTCTGGGCACTGCTGGGAGTGATAGGCACACACCCCTCCTGTGTCTGGGCACTGCTGGGAGGACTCTGCACACACCCCTCCTGTGTCTGGGCACTGCTGGGAGGACTCTGCACCCACCCCTCCTGTGACTGGGCACTGCTGGGAGGACTCTGCACACACCACTCTTGTGACTGGGCACTGCTGGGAGGACTCTGCACACACCCCTCCTGTGTCTGGGCACTGCTGGGAGGACTCTGCACCCACCCCTCCTGTGTCTGGGCACTGCTGGGAGGACTCTGCACCCACCCCTCCTGTGTCTGGGCACTGCTGTGAGTGTTAGGCACACACCCCTCCTGTGTCTGGGCACTGCTGGGAGGACTCTGCACACACCCCTCCTGTGTCTGGGGACTGCTGGGAGGACTCTGCACCCACCCCTCCTGAGTCTGGGCACTGCTGGGAGGACTCTGCACCCACCCCTCCTGTGTCTGGGCACTGCTGTGAGTGTTAGGCACACACCCCTCCTGTGTCTGGGCACTGCTGGGAGGACTCTGCACACACCCCTCCTGTGTCTGGGGACTGCTGGGAGGGCTCTGCACCCACCCCTCCTGTGTCTGGGCACTGCTGGGAGGACTCTGCACACCCCCCTCCTGTGTCTGGGCACTGCTGTGAGTGTTAGGCACACACCCCTCCTGTGTCTGGGCACTGCTGGGAGGACTCTGCACACACCCCTCCTATTTAACAATATGTATGCTTAGAACATACACGTGTGTGGGTTCGCTCCATGGGGGTACGGGTCGTACTTACACTGTTGGGGTGGGAGTACGCTCCATACGTACGCGGGTGGGGTACGGGTCGTACTTACACTGTTGGGGTTGGGGTACGCTCCATGCATACGAGGTGGGGGTACGTGTCGTACATACACGGTTGGGGTGGGGGTACGCTCCATGCATATGCGGGTGGGGGTACGGGGAGTACTTACACTGTTGGGGTGGGGGGTACGCTCCATACGTACACGGGTGAGGGTACGGGTCGTACTTACACTGTTGGGGTGGGGGTACACTCCATATGTCCGCGGGTGAGGGTACGGGTCGTACTTACACTGTTGTGGTGGGAGTACACTCCATACGTACGCGGGTGAGGGTACGGGTCGTACATACACGGTTGGGGTGGGGGTACGTGTCGTACATACACGGTTGGGGTGGGGGTACGCTCCATGCATACGCTGGTGAGGGTACGGGTCGTACTTACACTGTTGGGGTGGGGGGTACGCTCCATACGTCTGCAGGTGAGGGTACGGGTCGTACTTACACTGTTGGGGTGGGAGTACGCTCCATACGTACGCGGGTGGGGTATGGGTCGTACTTACACTGTTGGGGTGGGGGTAAGGTACGTACATACACGTTTGGGGTGGGGGTACGCTCCATGCATACGGGGGGTGGGGGTACGGGTCATACATACACGGTTGGGGTGGGGGTACGGTACGTACATACACGGTTGGGGTGGGGGGTACGCTCCATGCATACGCGGGTGGGGGTACGGGTCGTACTTACACTGTTGGGGTGGGGGGTACGCTCCATACGTACGCGGGTGAGGGTACGGGTCGTACATACACGGTTGGGGTGGGGGGTACGCTCCATGCATACGCGGGTGGGAGTACGGTCCGTACATATCCGTACCCACGCTGTGGAATGCTTGTGCGGGCCGTACCCAGGCCTTTGCCACCTGGGTACAGCCGTCCCGCCATTGTTGGGGTGACGTAGGTGTGGGCGTGGTATGACTCGTACCCACGCTCTTAAGGCGTGGGTACGGGACGTACCTGTATTGTTGTGTTGCCGGTTCGCGTCGTCAGGCACTTCCGTTGTGGCGGACGCTGGCTTTGCTGGACACGCCCCCACCCCCTCGTAGTGACCAGGGCCTGGGGGTCAGGTATGTCCAGGGCATGTGTGCTGTGTGACTTTGG
Organism: Triturus cristatus; assembly: GCF_964204655.1. NCBI lineage: Eukaryota > Metazoa > Chordata > Amphibia > Caudata > Salamandridae > Triturus > Triturus cristatus. The sequence continues at coordinate 837,079,367 of NC_140583.1, forward strand.
TGGGGGTTTTGTGGCCTGCCCCTGGTCCTGCCCCCCCCTTTCGCCCCTCCCTTTGTTGTTCTGACCTTCTGCGGCGTCTGCGTCCGAACCTGTAGAGGAGGTCGACTGCTATGAGGGCTGGAATGACACGTAGGTTCGAGTCCATGTCTGTCCGGCGCGTACAGGTACTACTTGTTCGCGTCGTACTGATTTCCCGGCAGTTTTTGGCAGCCGGAAAATATTGTCCGTGCGGGATGACGTCAGTGCGAATCGTAATTCCTGGTTCGTGAATGGCAGGCTGCGTGCGTCCCGACGTCACGTCGGCGCTTTCCCGGATCGCATTTGTATGTTTATTTTCGTCGGTCGGGGTTTTGTACGATTCGTACGGAAATTGAGTTTCCGTGCGAATCGTAATTCCATGTTTGTACATTTTTACGACCGGGTACGCGTCGGACGGAGAATATGCTCTGTCCGACGGTTCGTACCCGGTTTTTACAGGATCGTAATCGGCACCAAATGTTACCGGTGCTGTTTAAATGCATGATGATTTGCACAATTGTAAACTTCAAACTTATATGCAGTAAAATATGTCATCACTGTCAACATAGGACATTAAAAAAAAAAAAAAAAAGAAGTATATATCATGAACAGACATGCCCACCAGAGGGGCACAATGCAATCCATCCTTATTTTAAGAAACAACTAATACACGTCTCAACCAATATCAAAATAACTCAAAAGTCTAAGAATTCCCAAAAAATAGAGGACATGAAACAAACTTAAACATGAAGGAGCTAAGCTAATTGCGAAGAAAGACCTGGTGGTTTTCAGCACTACAACGTTACACCTTTAATAGGAAATACTGTATAGTACACTCAGGAAGGGGTGTGAGCTAGCATAGATTTTCGAATGTAATATTCCAAAAAGCTAGAGTAAATTCTTTACACTCAAAGCAGCAGAACAATTGCAAGTAATGTTAAAAAATCAAATTACTCTTTAAAAGTTCACACAACGAGGGCAAATATATGTTCAACATCGATTTCTTTAATGACAATTGTCTATCAAAATGTTGCATTCATCAGCAAGGAGCAAACATAAACATAACAAGAAATGTCATAGTAATAGAGACTAAAATGTATACTAGCAATGGCCAGGTCTGAATTATGGGATTTGCCCCAGCATTTGCACACGTTGTGCTTTATTAACTACTTGAAGAATGTAGTTTCACTCTTGATTACACACATACACACTGTTATTGTGCTAATATTTTTTCAACAAATGTCCTATGATGTAGAAGTGTATTTTCCACACCCTTGTTAGCTAGGCCTCAATTTAGGTATGGCATCCATGTTTTCCAAAATGGATGTCTTACCCACTTCCCCCTGCACATTTCACTGTTTGTTATTTTGCAGCACACTTATGCAGTTACTTTTGTTCCATTTACTATTGTTGCCCTAAGTGGGAAGGGCATGCCCTGACGTTGGTCCAGTGCTCACTGCGCCACTGGATTCAAGCTAGCCTGGCTGATAGGGTCTGATGTCCCGAAACTGGTCCCAGGATGCTTGTTTCCGGTACTGGGAGGATCTGGCTTGGCCGTTCCGGCTGGACTGTCCCTATGAGGAGCAGGCTCAGGACTGATTTGCATATGGCTGGGTCCAAATTGGGGTGGCGTGGTGAGCAAAAGAATGATGGATTAAACCGAGATTTTTGTGACTGGGGGTGAATGTTTTCAATGTTCAGCATTCCGTCCATCATTTGTTCTTTTTATTTCCTGTTTTTGCTGCTCTCAAAGCAATCTTCCTAGCTTGGTCACAAAACCGTTTTTTACGTTAAGTTTGTTCTGTTAGCTCACTGCTCATGCATAATAGTTTGCTATTGTTCATGTATCTACTTTGTTCCACCATCTCCAGATGACCTTAGCTAAGAGTGGGCAGAATCAATATTCATGTAGTGGAATAGTGCTTAGGTGCTAAGGCAATATGACATTTTATAAAACTGTGCTGTGATTTGCTGAGAATGTAATGTTTCTGATCATACCACGATGAATTAGCAGTTTTAGTGATTAAATATGTGAAAATGCATTATATAAACCCTGGATTTTGGAGGTGTGCCAGAGCTTTTCTGATTGCGGCTAGGGATGCTGTACATTTCTCTTTTAACTTTGCTGCCCACTTGGGGATTAGAGTATTTTTGATTTTGCATTTCTCTGTAATGTTTTCTGCTGAAAGACTTCATGGCAATTATTCTATACTGCATTTTTTAAACTTTGCAATAAAACCCTTACATGTATTCAACTGATCTAGAACTCAGTTATTGAGTGGGCTCTTTCAATAATTTGACTGTACTTCTGATATTTTTATGTATTTGGAGGTGCCTTGCCTCGGGGACACATTGCCTCACAAAATTGAGGTTTACTCCATTTCTGATTCATCCATCAGTGGATGTTCTGTTGAGGTTCATATTTGGGGTACAAGAGCTACGGGGACTCTGCTTCTACACATTGCAGGTGAAAAACAGTGCTCATTATCATTTCAGAGCTGTGCTTTGTTTGGGGTCACTTCTGCCTGAAATGCCATAATTCCTGAAATATCTCAAATTTAAGACTGACAATGAAAGAAATATTGACTACACAATTGAAAGATTGCAGTGTTTCAAACATTTTAGAAGGATAATAATTTTGAAAAGTATCCCTAAAGAGAATTGTAATCATTTGAGTGATCACATTCTCCTGGGAGATTAAAACAATCTTGCAATGAAAGGTGGATGTTGGACCTGGACCTTTCTCCAGGGTCACCCCAAATGTTTTACCTTCATCATTCCTGTTTTCTGAATTCATTTTTTGTTGGCATTAGGACTCTGTATATGTTACCACTGCTAACTAGTGCTAGAGTGCGTGTGTTCTCTCCCTAAAACATGGTAACATTGGCCTGTCACCTGACTGGCACATTTATTTTAAACTGGTATATGGTTCTACATGTGGGCCTGTAAAGTAAATGCTACTATGCGGCCTGCAGTAATCATTGTGCCACCCACTAAGGTAGCCTTTTTTAAACATGTCTCAGGCTTGCTATTGCACTTAGGAGCCAATAGGGCTTACCTTAGGGGTGATTTAAAAGTATTGAAAAAGGAAGGATTAGGCCCAGCAAAAAGGTTTATTTTCAACAGTTAAAATGTCAGTTTAAAACTGCACTACGTGCTGCAGTTGAAGGCTGAGACATGTTTTAAAAGACTACTTTAGTGAGTGGCTCAATGAAAACTGCTTGCCCACCACTAGCATTTAATTTACAGGCCCTGGGTACATGTAGTGCCATAAACCAAGGGCTTACAATTAAATTAAGTGTGGCAATTAGGTGTAAGCCAATGTTACCATGTTGTAAGGAGAGGGCACACGCACCTTAGCACTTGTTTGTTGAAGTGCACAGAGTACTAAATCCAGAAAGAATGAATTAAGCAAAATAAGGAGTGGTGAAGGCAAGGAGGACTGTCGAACAAGGTTGTCAGTTCTAACACTATTTTGCTCATTTTCAAGTAGAAAATACAGAATACAAGGTATTTTCACCACGCATTCTAAAAACCTCACTTCTGGATTATGGTACTTACATTGTGTGGTAAATACTGCACCCTGTTCCTCACAATTTGTACTGATGACCTGGATTTTCTGGTGTATTACCTGTGGTTCTTCCTGCTGTAATTATTTGATGAATTCAGAACTATGTGGCAACTGGATGGGTGTTTCACGTGTCGTGTTCGGATCTTTGTGAGACCTGTGCACTAATCTCAAAGTTTCAGTGGTTGGATAATTACATTCTGCAAAGCAATGATAAGTTTGAAATGTCTTGCTTTCTCAAAATTATATCCCCATCCTTGCTGAATTACTCCAAGGTGCTTGAAGGACTCAAATCTTAAGACTTGCTTGTTTTCAGTTTTCCTACAATATTATTAACTTCATACTCTGAAACAATCACAGATAGAAAATACAGACAATGATTTCATTCGGTGCTCACAGATGATGGCATCATACATTGTGATACATGTACATTAATGGGAATAAAGATAACAATGTGACACTGACACCATTGATTTCTACATGAGTCTTGTGGTCATGCACAGATAATAAGAGACACCAGCATTGAAGAATTTTAATCTGCTAACCACTGCATTGTCCAGGCTCCCACACAAGTCCCAAGAAGACCCAATTACATCATAGGAAACCCCCTTTTAAGTGTCACATTTTCCTCAATTCATGATAAATGTGGCAAGGGGACCGCTGGGGGACTGCTGGTTTGAATAAGCCAGAGAACTGTTCATATATTTTTTAATACAGATTTAAATAGCGCGAACTCAACCCGGAGTTATTGGAGCGCTTTACATGAGCACCAGCTACGTCACACAAGGACACATTCATTTTTTTGGTAGGCACGGGGAGATTAAGTGATTTGCCCAGAATCACAGGATGTGGACGCTACCCCGAGGCTCGAACCTTGGTTTCCCAGCACCAAAGTCGTCAACCTAGCCGTCACACCACGTCCTCTCTCCATCCTTCATTTAAAGTGGTTCTCTCATTCTATCACAATCTGAAGCCCAGAGTGTTGATTTTTACTTCGACTCATGGAGGAAAAAGGAAAATAGGTGTTAGAATGGAACCAAAATCCTACATTGTGAAAATTAAAATACCCATCCTTCCATCTTTAGTTATTTAACAAAGGGGTTGATGATTCTCGACGCAGTTGAAAATGCTGACATGTCTATTACTGAGGAATCATTAAAACTGTGAAAAGGAGAAAGCATACTTGGAGGAACAATGATGTGGGGGCTGTTCAAACATAACAAATCAAAACTGAAAATGGATAAACAAATTGAAGAACAAACATTGAAAAACTCTGTCAAATTCCCCCAAAAAATGACTCTGGGGGGATCTGACTGATAATCCAAAATAGGCTTGCAATCTTTCTACTGTTCCAAAGCCCCATTTATTATACCTCCCTTGGAGAAATCTAATATTTTATTGCACAACAGGAGATTAGCATTATGCATAAACTTTTATTTACTTTCTTCTGAGCATCAACCATTAAAAGTTCCAACAATAGAACGCAAATTACATCACAATGAAAAACAGAACTCTTGAGTCCATACAAATCTCCCTGACTTACATGTTCTTCATGTTTTTGAGCAGATAAGTATTACTCAGAGCTCTATGATTTTTTTTTGCAAAAACAATTTTTATTGCATTACTCAGACACAGTTGACATCCACAATGTTCATCTGGCCAGTGGCCGCCATCCGCATATAAAACCACGTCCAAGTACAATCTGGGCCACGTCCACCTACCAATGCGCTGTCCCCAAACCCTCCCCTGAACGAATACATCCCCCTCCCACCCACATGTCAGTGTGCCGAGACGACAACTACCAGGATAAACCTCTCTCAGAAGTAGCCGTGTTAGGAGCCACGGGCCACCCCCCACCACCACAGACAGGCCCCAAGCAGAAAGGAAAAGGAAAGCCCCCGGCCCCCATGAGCTAATCAGCTAGCCTCCCCACCCCTAGGTTCCTGCCGGGTGCTCCAGTGCCGCAGGGCCCCCCTCCCCCTCTATTCCCCAGACTCAGAGCTCTATGATATTGTTAACACATAATTTTTTATTGTGTTAATTGTTATTAAGGATTGTAGAGATTAATAAATAATTTTACAGTTTAAAAACCCTATATATGGGTTTGAGGGTTAATTTTTTATAATGAATTTGAGTTAACGCTTTGGTCATCATGAACTAGGTCTATATTTCATGAGATTTGTTTGCGTGGCAAAACGGCTTAGTTTACATTTTATTTCAGTTTCTGCAATTGTAAAAGCTGATCATGTAAGAAACTTCTTTTAAATGAAGGGAAGGCCGTACTTGGTAGTTATTGTGCGTGTCCTGGCTCATGGAGTCTGTAGTGATCAAGTCCAGGCTGATTAGGATGTTTTAAGAGGATTTATTCAGGTTGGTTACAAGATGTAGGTTCAGTAGCATTCAGCAGTGGATCAGCCTCACCAGGTCAGCCAGCAAGGTGCTCAGCCCTTCTCCAACTGTGGATTTCATAGATGAACATTCCATATTACATCATCTCCACAGTGTTCCACTGGTGGAGCAGTGAATGGCAAGAACAGCACTATAACAAGATACTACATATCCTCCTTTCTTTCAGAAGGAAAAAGAGAAAAGAGAGATAAAGAATTAGATGTAGAACTTAGAAGAACAAAATAGAGAGGAGAGTACTAGGGAGAACAGAGCAGAGGTAGAAAGAAAGAAAACAAGCAAAAGGCGGAGGTAGAAAGAAAGAAAACAAGCAAAAGTCTTTCCCATCCTCCTTTCTATAAACGAGAAATAAAGAAAAGAAGTAGAAACCATCAAAGAGTACTCTCTGTACACCAACTGGCCAGGTAAGTACACAAGAGAGCAATCCATATCATGAGAATCAGAAGAATAGAAGATGACAGAGAAGAAGAGAAATACATTATATAACCCATACTTCTCCATAATATAATACAAATTTGAGTTAAAACAAAGTAGAAAGGAACTGGGCTACAGTTAGGAGAATGAAAAAGAATACAGAGTTGAGAGAGAAACTCCCAATGGAAAAGAACCAAACTATACACCCATGTGGGTAAAATATGAACGTGCAGAGGCAACCACAAGAGAGGTCTATACATAGCACTAAGAAGTGAGGGTGTTAGACCGTGAAATATACCTCAACTGGAGGTCTATTTATATGCACAACGAAAAAAAAAGAAAAACCCAAAAACACACCTCGCTGAGAGGTCAAGAAATGTGCATGTATGTGCGTGACAACAGTGTGCACTGAAACAAAAGATACATACCTCATAGAGAGGTCAATGTTGTGCACTAGAGTAGTGGGAATACAACCCAAGTGAAACACCCCGTGAAGAGGTAAAAACATTGTGCACTGTAATAAAAGACACATACCTCGTGGAGAGGTCAATGTTGTGCACTAGAGTAGCGGGAATAAAACCCATGTGAAACACCTCGTGAGGAGGTAAAAAAACATTGTGCACTGTTATAAACGGGATGAAGACCCATGCCACAGACTTCGTGAGGGAGCAAAAAGAATGTGCACGGTGACGAAAGTTAAAAATCTACGTGACACACCTCGTGTGGAGGTAAAAGCGTTGTGCACTGTGAGGGGTAAATCAAAAAAACTTAGAGCAAAACATCATCGTGTGGAGGTAAAAATGTTGTGGCTGGAATGATGGGACTATAATCCAGACTATACACCATATGTGGGGTAATGACACTAGAATACAGACAACCTTTGACCACTTCGTGTTCTGGGACAACCCTTGTCCCCTACTATTTCTGAGAGAACATTTGTCCCCTGCTGGTTCTGGGACTTTAGTCCTGGTTCAGGATTATCCACCCTAGTTCTGGATTCTTTTCCATTGTACTGCACTTACATGTAATGAGCTCACAGTCACTGTCCCTGGAAGTATTTCTACGCTGATGTTGTAAATGACGCGCTAATAATGGCGATGACCTTTGCTGTTGAGAATATCTAAATCCTTTGGTGTACGATAAATAAAGCAAATCCCAATTTACTTACTGCTCCTTCACTGTCCACAAAGCACAGACGCGCTGTATCTCCTCACCACAAGCCTGACAGCGAGCGTCTGACATGGGGCGTCAGCGTTAGAAGAAGGAGAAGAAGAATCGGCACTCATAGCAATTGACTCACTGTTTGTATTTCCCTGGTTTAACTGTTTGTGGCAGCTGCTGGGGATACTTGGAAAAAAAATATTCTCAATATTTAATTTCGCTCAATTGCATTGTGTTCCCCTAACCCAGGGAACGAAATAACAAGATGGCTGCACAACGTTTCAATCTTCACACCGGAACTATCGTGGCAAGATTCAGCATTAAAAAAAAAACTTTATTTGAAGAACAGGATGTTTGGCAAGATACCGCAGGAAATAACAGACAAGGAAAACTGAAAGGAAGCTTGAATCCCTGCTCACGCCACTTCCAAGATGGCGGTACGTCAAGAGACGTTTGTTCCGGGTGGCTCACAGTGCACCCATGCACCAAAAGAGAACAGAAGAAATCCAGCAGTGCCGAAGGCTTCGAGAACAGGAAGAAGAGATATAGGCAAAGGCACACGAAGGTGAGTGTGCACGCGCGTATGTTTTCAAAATGTCTAGTTGCGGTTGAACTGCTGTTGTTGCCACCAAGTTAAAACACAAAAAAATAGCAGTTCTAGACCATGTAGAGATGTGGCAATCAAACCAAGTTGACGCGCAAATATTGCGCATGCGTGAAAGTGTTTGAGCGTGAACTGCATCGCATGTCACACAAAACTAACTGTGAAGTGACTGCTGTGCCCCACGGTAAAAGACAAAAGTAGACTCACCACCTAGAGCATGAAGGTGTTTGAGGGGTCCATCTGTCCACCCAGTGTACGCTTTTGTGACAGGTTAAAACTGTCCTAAAAGGTGCCCTTTTATTTAAGATGCTGAAGATTGAGGACACTGTAGCAATGTGGTAAAACAGAAGCACCTCACAACACGCTGAAACAAGGACAGGCAGTCACTAATTACCTCGGTTGAGGAAACCACACAAGCACAGGCAGTAGCTGATAACCTTATTTGTAGAGGCTCTGAAGACACAGCATGAGCTGGTTTGTGCTGCATGTGAAACAGACGCTGTATGGAGAACAACAGCAGGCAGAGACTTGAATAGCGTAAAGACTTGAACTGGCACTTTAGCGAAGAGGGCTACCGGTGGGAGGTCACTTGTGGGGCTGATGTGTGCCAGTAGAAGGGTAAGTGCAGCTGTAGATTCAGAAGTAGCTTGAGGTTGAGAGTAGGAACTCAAGATGTCCTTAGAGGGGGCAGAAGCAAGTTCTTAGGTTCAACTTGTCGCCATAAAATTGTAGTGATCAAGTCCAGGCTGATTGTGATGTTTTAAGAGGATTTATTCAGGTTGGTTACAAGATGTAGGTTCAGTAGTATTCAGCAGTGGATCAGCCCCACCAGGAGCAGCCAGCAAGGCACTTAGCCCTTCTCCAACTGTGGATTTCATAGATGAACATTCCATATTACATCATCTCCACAGTGTTCCACTGGTGGAGCAGTGAATGGCAAGAACAGCACTATAACAAGATACTACATAGTCGTTTCATCTCCATCGCATCCGAGCAGTGCAAAAAAAAGATTAGAATGGCCTAACGCAACGTGCCACCATATTGCGTGCATCCAACGCATCTTGTAGACCGTATCAGGAGCCAGAGTGGTTTGGCTTTACTGCATTGAAAGGCATGCAGAGGAATCACGCTTGTTTCAGCAGGAATTGTGGCTTGCTTTGGAAGAATGCACAAATGCGGTTGAGCAGTGCTCACGCATTGAAATCAGCTGTTCATTTATTTGGCAACTCAGAGTGCCGCCAGTTGATTTCTAAAGCAAGTGTGATTTAGGAGTACAGTTATATGTTGGAAGATTAATAATTTAATAAAATTAAAAATGAAGGACATTTTTTGAAGAATAACAACTTATACTGCCAATAGAGTGAGTAAAGTGAAGGCAAAAGCCAGAATTTCAGTGAAGCAGTCTGTTCTGAGGAGGGTTTATTCCAAAAGACTGCCTCTCCTGAACTGCAACAAGCAGTTAAAGAGATACTAGAGGAAGTGTTGAAGACCAAGAGAACAGGTAGGGGACAGGATGAAGATGAGGACTTTTCTATCTCAGAGGAAGAGGAGGAAACCCACAGGGGTCCAGGTGAGAAATGCGTGAGAAAGTGAAAGCACTTGGCTAGTGGCTTTGAGATAGGAGTCCCTAGTGGCTCAGAGAGATTGAATGTCCAAAGTGACAACCAGGATGGGCAGTCTAGCATTGCATTGGAGGAAGATAAACTATACTAGTTTGAACAGACAAATGAGCATCAGGATTATGATGATAATATATGGAATTTAGACTATAACGTTGGTCTAGAGGATGAATTTGAAGAGAATTTGAGGAAAAAAGAGAAAAGAAATGTTGTGTCGTTGTGGAGTTCCAGTAGACTTGGTTAGGCTACAGATGAATACGTTTATTGTTCTTAGGTTTTTCAGTAAAGATGTAAACAAGGCCCCACCTTGAGCAGCCTCTCTGCTGCTCAGTCCAGGGTCTAACTGACACTCCACCTCACAGCAATCCTAACATTCCAGTGACATCACCATCCACACCAACATTCTACTCTCACTAGCTGAGCAGCAGAGGCAGAGAAACAGGCAAGATGTGAGGTAAAAACTTTAGATATAACACACCTTCCCCCTTTATAAAATGCACAAAGCAAAAGCGAAAATAAGTAGAAACATCACAGTAATTCCTAAGAAACTTGAAAGAAGAATAGTAATAGCACAGTAATTATGCAAAAACATGCTAAAATACAAAATTTCTAAACAGCATTGCAATAAGTAAATCACAAAAGTAGAGTAGAAGAATGCGTAAACTAGAAAATACACACATCTCCTTCCTTAGCAGAGCAAAAATTTAAACGAGAATTTTCAAAAGGAAGGAAACTGTCCAAAGACGCATGGCAAAAGGAGAAAGAGACATACATAAATAAGAAAGAAGTATACCACGAAAACAAACAAAGAAAGAGTGAACCAAAGTTACCACCACACCAGCTGGCCAGGCTGGTGAAGAAAATGGGAAACACAGAACACAGCACAAAGAAGGAGAAAGGACAAACACTACAACCAACCAAAAGTAAGCAACGGAGGACTAGCACTGAAAAAAAGGAAGCAAGGGGTGAATTACACCCAACAGGATGAGAATACACCCAACCAGAAAGCAAGCAAAGGGTGAAATACCCTCAACAAGAAAATAAGCATGAGGTGACTAACACCCAAACAGAAAGCAATCGTAAGTAAGCAATGGGTGTCTTACACCCAACCAGAAATCAAGTAGTGGGCGGCTTTCACCCAACCAGAATAAAAAAACGGGTGACTTACACCCAACAGAAAGCAAGCAATGGATGGAAACACCCAACAAGAAAGCAAAACGGGTGACTTACACCCAACACATCATCCCCCGGGAAAGACATGTAGGGAAAAGTATAGGAAGGGTGAAAACACCAAATTGTGAATCCCCAAACAGTAAGTGCAAGGAAAATGCGATCTGGGTGAACTGCACCATACAGAAAATAAATACAGACACACCTCAAGTTAGACCACACAACAGAAAATAAACAAAGGGGAAATGTAGACGAAACCAACATGCAAATAAATAAAAGCATTAACAGTATAGTAGCATGTAGATTACAATATGGTAAAAATGCATTATATGATTAAATTAAGGCAGTAATATCAGAGAAGTAATGGCAGTACTATACGAAACAAATTAGCATCAAAATATAGTATGATAGGTGAGAAACATTAAAAAACATAAGGGAATGGCAAAAATAACGAAAGAAAGAAAATGCAGGTATGTGTAAACATAGACAAGGCATAATAGTAAAACGCCGTAGTAATGGGAGCCAAATGAGATAGCAAAACACGTTGCTAAAGTACTCAGTATAACCTAAAGTTCAGCACTTAAAGGTGAAGCAACAAGGAAAACTGCAAAGCGTCTTTAATTCAAAGGCGGCACGACTGTAGAAAGTAAAATGAATGTCCCCCGAAATACCTCACACACATATGGCTCCACGGACGTCAAAGAAAAATCAGCAGGGAAAGTTCGGAAGGATGCAGGAAAATAACCTCAAATATCTCACAGAGTCATGATAGAAATCCAGCAATATAGACTCCATACCGTGAATGTGCCGAAAACCCTTGAGTCTCATCCCGCTCCATGAGGGTGTACACCAACATCGCAGGGAAGAAATGCAGACTCGCGTTAAAGAAAACTCCTATCAAGATGGCGGCATGCAGCGAAGATGCACACCTGGTGGCTCCAGGCATGTCTCCGTGGAAAGCGTGTTTGAGCAGCTGGAAGTCCGCCGTTCCAGAAAGGCAGCAGAGAGAGGTCAGGCATGTCAGGCAACACCCTCACGTGAACAAGTGCACGCTTTGCAACCAAGGACTCCTCGCGGACCATTTTTATGGTGCAGGTCGCTATCGGTAAGAGTGCCCAAGCTGAGCAACTAAATAAAATGCCACATGGTCAAACCACACGAGTAAATTCTTTTAAATGTGTAACTCAAAGGTTTGATTTCTCCACAAAAGAATGGGATGACCTCTCTCCTGCTTGTATATTTAGAGCCATCACAATTCATGTGCAGAGACTGGAGCGGCACCAGGGTTTAATAGACAATCCAAGTGAGGTGTCAAGCGTACTGTACCAAAAGTAATTCTGCCAGTCCATCAGAAACCGCTGCTGCAGATACAGTAGAAAGGTTGCCTCTTGAATTGTGTAAGAGGGAAGCAGTAGAAGAAAGCTGAATTTAAGCAGGAACATACGCCTTGTCAATGGCAGCAGATGTCAAAGGCAGCAGGAACCATACACCATGACAATGGCAGCAGGAAACATACGCCCTACCAATAGGCTATCAGGTGAATCTGGACACTGGTGGGGCGGGAGGGCATAAAATCATTAGGTAGTTTCTTTTTTAAGTCAAATCTTGAATAAAAGTTCCGATCCAACTCGTTGCCTATTATGTTGTGTCGTAGTAAGGATTTCCAGTAGACTTGGCTAGGTTACAGATAAATACGTTTATTGTTCTTAGATTTTATATAGGGTTTCCAGTAAAGATGTAAACAAGGCCCCCCCAGGAGCAGCCTCTCTGCTGCTCAGCCCAGAGTCTAACTGACACTCCACCTCACAGCAATCCTAACATTCCAGTGACATCACCATCCACACCAACATTCTACTCTCACCGGCTGAGCAGCAGAGGCAGAGAAACAGGGAAGATGTGAGGTAAAAACCTTAGATATAACAAGAAAGAATATGGTGTATACCGCATAGGTGAGAAGTATTTTGATCCTAGGTAGATAAAGCACAAAAGGAAAGAATAGTGAGCATTAGATCACGTGGCAGATTACATTAAACTATGCCATGATATTGACGAGAAGGTTACTATGACCCCCAATATTGATACTGCGATGATCACATATTTATTTTAAATGGACAAAGGCTCGAGAAAGGGGCTAGACAAATCCCTTAAGTCTTACCAGGATATGGTTTTGGACATCCTTGGTCCAGTGGCATGGATTTCTGATCAAGTGGAAGAGGCGTACATGAAAGAGAAGGTTTAGAGCATCCACGTATTACGTGCCTGGTGTCTCAGGGCAATTTTCTTTTTAGGCAATGCTGGGTTTTTGTCGAAAGGCGTAATCTATTCTGATGTGAACAAATGCAAATACACTCTTTAGTGTAAAAGAGTCCAGTGATGAGACAAAAGGTCTGTTATTTGGGGAGGGCATGGTAAAGAACATCTGTACATATGTTCAAACCTTTACAAGCCTGGACAAAGCAGAATTGGGTACGGACCCTTATCAGGTGAGAGATCCAAGAGAGTGAATTTTTCAAATGGATTTGGAGGCAATTGTAACACAGGAAGTGGTGCAGATTTGCAAAAACACAATAGTGCAAATAGAGGAGCAGAGAATGGGTTGTCAGTACTCTTTTTTTTAGTAGAGAAGACGGACAGAGGGTATAGACCTGTGATAAATTTTAGAGGGTTATACCAATTCGTAACATATAGACACTTTATGATGGAGGGTATCCATCTGCTAGGGAACATGATGTTTGAAGGAGACTGGATAGTCAAGTTACATTTCAAGGATTTATACTTCACTATTCCAGTTCATTCAGAAAGATTAAAGTTGTTACAATTCAGATGGAGGGATCAGTTTTACCATTTTCAAAGTCTACCATTTGGCCTATCATCATCCCCTTGGTGTTTTATAAATATATTGAGGCTAGTGGTAGGGTATTTGAGAGAGAGGGGAATAATGATTATTGTTTATCTGTCCGACATCTTGCTAACAAATCAAAGTCGAGAAGAGTTGAGAGAAAATCTGATGATAGTAAGAGATCTATTAGAGTCGTTAGGATTCAAAGTCAACCTAAAGAAGACTGTTTTTATTCTAAACCAGACATTAGAATGTTTTGGTTTTGTTGTAGAAACATTAAAGAGTCAGTTGCAGCTTCTGGTAAGGAAGATAAACAAAATAAAGGAGGAGATAAGAAAAGTGATTAAGAAAGAGGACATAAACCTAAGTTTTTGGGCTCAGGTAATTGGACTTCTTTCCTCATCAATTCAAGCAGTGTTCCCAGGTCCCTAACATTACAGGGCTTTGCAGAGACTAATGAGAGCTGCATTTGCATGAGGATTATGGTATGGGGACATAGTATCATTAAATATGGAGGCAAAGGAAAAATTAAGATGGTGATGGAGAATTTGGAAGCATGGAATGGACGTGAAATATTTGGACTTTGTTCAGGAAACAGAAGCCAGTATGTCAGGATGGGGAACAACCTACTCTGCTCAGGAGTCAGGTGGTATTTGAAATATCTTAGAATGAAAAGAACATATCAATTGTCTTGAATTGAGAGCAGGTTTCCGTGCCCTTTGCATTTCAAACAGTTGCAAGGAAGGTCAGTATTGTTGAAAATGGACAATGTGGCAGCAGTGACTGGTTCAATATAAAACCATGCTGATTACTGTAAAAAAGGGCCTTTTTTACCAGCAGATTGAGTGAGCCAAGAACTCATCCAAATAACTTTTTGTAGTAGTAGAGAAGCTCTCCTCCCTACCTAAGAAAATTCACAAAGAACAATCAACGCTTTTGTGATGACATTGCTAATGCCTTTAGAAAATAAAGTTAAAGATATCTATGACTCCTTTGAAGCCACTCTCACACACGAACTAACTGAGGTATTTCCGAGTTCAGATCCCCCAAAAAGATTTTTCAGAGCTTTTCACAGGTATCTACTGAATTAGTTGAAAAACTCTTTAGGGAAATTAAATCTGGATCCCCGTTGGATCCTTGTCCCCCTGCAGTTTTGAAAGATGTAGTGAAGGAGGTGAGTCCTATGTTTCTCAGAAATATTTAACAGCATGTTTCCGTCTGGTAATTTTCCTGCGCTATTGAAGGATTTGTCAATCCTTCCACTGATAAAAAAGACCTAATCTGGACACATCAAATCTGAGCAACTATTGCCCAATTGCCAGGCTGCCACTTACCAGCGAAAATAGTGGAGAAAATCATGAATACACAGTTAGCTCATTTTATCAAAAAAAATTATGTACTTGATCCCTCCAAATTTGGTTTTCGGCCAGAACATAGTACAGAGACTGCCCTGATCAAGGCCACCGAGGAGATTAGGACTGTGATGGGTAGAGGGGGTGTTGCCGCCCTTATCCTCCTTGATTTGTAGTCAGCTTTCGATACTGTTGACCATAATTTACTGCAACTGCGTCTGGAAACATTAGGGGTTAAGGGTATGGCACTGGACCGGCTATCTTCTTTTCAGAAGGAAAGAATACAAACAGTGACCCTGAATCAGATTAAATCAACCCCTTATGTTCTACCATTTGGAGTTCCACAGGGCTCATCACTTAGCCCATCCTTGCTTAACATCTATGTATTAGAACTGGCTCCTTTGATCCTGCATTTCGGCTTCAGTCTAACATCATATGCCGATGGCACACAGATTGTGGTTGCGGCATATAAAGATCAAGCCTCTGCAGCACTGCAGTTTCAAAACTGTATGGTGGAAATTAACAGATGGATGGGCAAGAACTGTCTTAAACTTAACTCGGAGAAAACCGAAGTAGTGATCTTTGGGAATCTACAACCCAGATGGGACGGCCTTTGGTGGCTGGCTGAGATGGGTGAATTGCCAAAACCAGTAGAAAAGGCAAAGAAATACTGGGGTACTGATTCACAACAAACTAATTTCTCTCAGCAGACCAATGTTACTGTGTCGGCCACCTATCATCTGTTTAAGAAACTGAAGAAGATTCTGCCCTATATCCCCATCGGCTCCAGGAGGATGGTGGTGACTGCACTTGTGCTGTCAAAGTTAGATTACAGTAAGGACTCTACCTATATATGCAGAAACAATATTTTAAAACACTGCAGATGGTACAAAATACAGCCGCAAGACTCCTATTTAATATCCCAAAGTATGAGTCAGTCTCTAAAGAAATCCGGAGACTCCACTGGTTTCCTGTGGTACATCGTTTCAAGTTCAAAACGCTATGCTTAGCATATAAGGCCTTGAATAATACCGGACCAATGTTTCTTAAAAACATTTTCTCCTGGTACCATCCTGCCAGACAGCTACGATCCACTGGCACCAAACTTATGATGGTTCCAAGGATTCGCACCTCCAGTTGGGGAGGCCGAATCATTGATTTTGGCACAGCTAAACTATGGAATACTTTTCCAATGGATACCAGAGCTGCAAGCTCACCTGCCTCTTTTAGAAAGGGTCTTAAAACATGGTTATTCCAGAATTAGGTCCCACTTCTTACAGGCTTACTTTTAGTTCTCAGCGCCCAGACAACTCCGGGTATTTGTGCGCTCAATAAGTTATATTAACATAACATATCAACAAGCTAGGTAGGAGCAGATCAGAGAGTAACGGACTTGGCAAGAGAAATTTGGAATTTTTGTTTTGAGCACAAGATTGGATTAAGAGCGGAATATTTTCCAGGAATGCACAATGTAGTAGCAGACTGGAATTCGAGGGATCAAACAGATCACAGTGATTGGAAAAGATTCAGAATCTAATGGGTCTGCTGGATGCAGATCTTTTCGCATTCAGGTTAACCTTTCAGTTAGCAAACTATGTCAGTTGGCTTGGGCCGCAATGACAGTGGATGCACTATGCAGGATTGATCAGGGATGAAAGTGTATATGTTTCCCTCTTTCCCCATGATGCAGAGAGTTTTGTTACAGTGCAGGAGACTTCATCCTAGTGACACCGTTTTGGAAGACTCAGGCATGGTGTCCGCCTGCTTTGGAATTAGCTATGGAGAGTCCTATAGTATTTGCTGATTCGGAATTGCATTAGGTCATAGAACCTAATGCTGCTACCAGCCTTCGTGTTCTAGATGAAATGCGATGATTTTAAGAAAGAGACAGAGGTGGAGCAGCTGGAAGGCGGTGGCTGGGATGGCTTATGAAGGTTTTACTTGGAACAAAGAAACTACAGCGAATCCTTACTTAATCTCAAGAGTGTCATTGAATAAAACCTTCATTTCTACAAGTCCTTATTTAATAAGGTTCAGGAAGAGATTGTTAAGAGGAGCAAAAGAGAGCGAGCAGCTGTCAATTCTATCCGGTTTGCTCAGCCTTCCAGTTTGGAACATTTCAGGGGATTAGGAAGATTGTTAGACTTGACATCTTTTGGCATGGTTTGCCTTGACATTTTGCCTTCTGACCTTCTGTTTCTGATTGTGTGTTGAACTTAATTTTTGTTGGCTTTAGGGCCAGTGCTAAAGTGCATGTGCTCTGTGTCTAAAAGGTTTCTCCATGATTTGCATATTTAGGGCCTCATGTAGGTAGCCAAATACCGGTCGGTAACGGCCGATTTTCGGTAAATATGCCGTTACCGACCGGTATTCAGACAAGTGAGATGTAGGAGTCCAAAAACCACCTTTCGGTAAATATGAGGCGGTAAATACCGAATCATATTTACCGAATTCTAAAATACCGAATCAGATTTACCGAATACATACTTAACGAATCGGTAAATATGAAGTGGTAAATATGAAGTGGTAAAAATTAAAATGACATGTAGGAGCACTCGGTAATTAAGAAATCCAAGAAAATCGGTAAATAAGAGTCGGTAATTAACATGGATTGAAAGCAGGTGGTAACCATCAACAGTGCATATTAGCAATCCCAAAATGCAACAGCGTGGACAACATGGCCGCTATGTATGTCATTGCAAGGCGCCTACGTCTACAGGCAGCAGGACTGAGGGTGTGGCGACGGGAGGAACGCATCTACAGACAGCGCATCACACTATTCCAGCTGACTGATGCAGAGATACATGAGAGGTACAGGCTACACCCCGAAACCATCATGGACTTAATCAGGGACCTTCACCCACTCCTAGACCAGCCAATAAGAAGGGCGCACGCCATACCCCCACATGTGCAGGTGCTCTGCAGCCTACAGCTGCTGGCATCCGGCAGTTATCAGGTGGTGATAGCTGCGGTGGGTGGGGTATCCCAGAGTTGCCTGTCACGTTTCTTCAGGAAGTTCCTGGATGCCATGATGCAGAGAATGCACCACTACATCAGCTTCCCCAACACACAGGCTGCACTGCATGAAACAAAAACAGACTTTTATCACATGGCACAGTTCCCCCATGTCATCGGCTGTATTGATGGTACACACATCCCAATCTGTCCACCAGCTGACACAGAGCACATCTACAGGAACAGGAAGTCCACCCACTCCATCAATGTGCAGGTGATCTGTGATGCAGGGAACATCATCACAGATATTGTTGCAAAGTTTCCTGGAAGCACCCACGACTCTTACATCTTCCAGAATAGTGGGATCTACACACGACTGAGTGCAGGAGAATTCGGAGAGGGATACCTGCTAGGTAAGTAACAGTGACGCCCCTTGCAACCTGCAAATCATAGTGTATAGAGGCATGTTACTGATGTCACCCTTTTACTCATCTAGGCGACAGTGCATATGCATGCCGGTCATTCATCCTCACTCCCTACCTACACCCAGCAACCCAGAGTGAGAGACGATACAACGTGGCACACAAAACAACACGCAATGTGGTGGAGCGCACGTTTGGACTACTGAAGAGCAGGTTCCGCTGCCTCCACAAGAGCGGAGGCGCACGCCAGTACAAACCCATCACCTGCTGCAAGATTATCGCCACTTGTGCAATGCTGCACAACCTTGCCACGAAAAAAGGGACAGATGTGGAACTAACATATTTTGAGGACAACGAGGATGAGTCAGGACAGCCACAGGGCAACGCAGCTAGAGTGCCAACTGCAATCGATGGGAGAGAGAGACGGGCAGAGATCACATGCAACTATTTCTGAGTAAGTAAGGGGACACAGCCAGTTGTGAGAAGTCATGACGTAGTTTAATGTGGCACCACGCCATGAACACATGAACAAGCCAATCTGGCAATATCC
This sequence comes from Triturus cristatus, assembly GCF_964204655.1. Lineage (NCBI taxonomy): Eukaryota > Metazoa > Chordata > Amphibia > Caudata > Salamandridae > Triturus > Triturus cristatus. The sequence goes on from NC_140583.1 coordinate 837,098,445, forward strand.
CATCTATACAAGAAGTAAGTCCAGGGTTACGTCACCCAATGGGAAGTGGCTAAGCAGGGCCACATCAATGTTTGCGCATACGCGCTGCAGTGGTGGATGGCACGGCCTGTGCATCCTCACTAGAGCCAACCCCAAGCCGCCTGCTGCTCCTGCGTGCTTCTGGGACGGGGGGTGTGATGCTGCTCCTGCTGCTGGTGTCGATGCTCTCCGCAGCATCCCCTGCAGCAGTTGTCGACGCCTGACTAGTCAATAGCACCCCTAGTGCACTTGTCACCTGCACCATCCCCCGAGACAGGTCGCTGCAGCACTGTGTTAGGCCCTCCTGCATCGTCACAGAGCGCCGGCACAGTAGAGAAGTCGCCGTTGCCAGACGGTTGAGTGCCCTGTTGGTAGTGTCCCTTCTCTGGCGTTCCCGGCGCCGTGCTTCGATGTCAGCATCTAATTTGCTGCACAACTGCTGGATTGACTGGGACATGTCCCGAATGCCCGCAGCCATGCCGCTGATGTTATTGTCCATGGTGACTAATGTGGTTTTCATCACCCGCATGTGCCTCTGGACTGACATGACTGCCTTTGTTTGCAGGCGCTGTTGCTTCAACATTTGGCCCTCGAGACCCAAGAAGACACCATGGCCGTCAATGGGTGCTGGTGGACTCTGGACACGCGACCTGCGGCGCCCTCTTGCTCCCGTCTGTGCTGCCTGTGAGGTGTGGGGCACAGTGGCATGGCTCCCTTCCTGGGACATGGTGAGTTCGTCAGGGCCCATGCTGTCGTCTGACGAGGTGTCTAAGGCTCGTAGCCTGGCTGCTGGACGCCTCATCATTCTCACACCTGCAAGCGGAGATGTGGCCGGTGACTCAAACATGAGTGGCGATGCTGGCTCTTGGTGAGGTGATGCTGGCTCTGGGCGAGGTGATGCTGGCTCTGGCTGCGGCGAGGCTGCCTGTGTTGGTGGTGCGGGTGCCAGTGGGCCTGCTCCCTGGTCTGTACTTGTGCTGGCTCGAGGTGATATTTGTGGCCGGTGTGCCGTCTCTCCTGCAGCATGCCCTGTCTTGCATGATGTCACATCTGTGGACAGAAATACAACATTGGCTCAGTGTCCCCGAAGGGCTGCATTGAAAGCGTCACAATAAATCATTTCACATTCCAAAATGTCCTCTGTCTCCTTGTGCCTCGAGTGCGTGACATGCCTTGTTGCCCTGTTACATTTACGTCATGGTTAGTGTTTCCCTGACTACATCTCCCGGAATGCATTGCCTGTCTGCACTGACACGTGTGGACTGCAGTGTGATTCTCGTTTCACAATGGGGGATGTGGGATAGGGATAGGGGGTGCTACATTGCTGTGCTTTCGTCTTACCTTGTTGTGTGGCGGCTCTGGCAGAGCTGTCGGCGTCCCCAAGACCCACGACGCTCTCTTGCTCGATTGTGGCCCCCACCAGCTCCTCCAGTTCGGTGAGGGCAGGTGCCCTGTTGGTTCCACCTCCAGTCTGGCTGGCCTCCTTCTGGATGTCGCCCATCTTCCTCTTGGTTACAATCCTCAGGTCATACCAGCGCTTCTTTAGGACCTCTATGTCCCTGTGGGTCACTCCCACTGCATTCACCTGGGCCTGGATGGCCAGCCATATGTTGCGCTTTTCCGCCTCAGGCACTTGCAGGGATTGCCTTCCGAACAGCTTCTGGTGCTGCTTCACCACCTCCTCCACCAGCACCTGGAGTTCCTTGGGGCTAAATTTCAGCTTCCTCCTCCTTTCCCCTCCGTCTCTCTGTGTTCTCTGGCTGGACATGATGTTCGTTTTCCCGCTCGCACAGGCACCGGCTCCCTGCCTCTCCTCTGCACTCCAAGACTCTCCAGGGTCGGCTAATTATGTACACCTGCCTGGGTGTGGCCACTTCCTGGTTGGGTGGGCTGTGGTTGCACGGGATTAGCTGTTTCGTCAAGTCATGTGATTTTATTTGCCGAATCCGTACATACCGATTCGGTATTTTCCGATTCGGTAAATACCACCTCGGTATTTTCCGATTCGGTAAATACCACCTCGGTATTTTCCGATTCGGTAAATACCACCTCGGTATTTTCCGATTCGGTAAATACCACCTCGGTATTTACCGATTCGGTGGATTCCGAATCGTGATTACCGAATGTTACCGAATCGGTAACTGTTACCGAATTTTTACCTACATGTAACTTACCGATTCTAATTTACCGATTCGGTACGGCTCGGTATTTAAGAAACGGTAAAATTTATTTACCTACATGAGGCCCTTAGTTTACTGATAAGTCCCTAGTACAGTGCACTACATGTGCCCTGGGCCTGTAAATCAATGGTATTCGTGGGGCGCTGATTATGCCACCTACATAAGTAGCCCTTCTAGCCTGTCTCAGCCCTGCCACTGCAGAGCCTGTGTGTGCATTTTCAAACTACCATTTCGACCTAGCAAGTTCACCTACTTGCCAGGCCCAAACCTTTACTTGTATTACATATAATGTCACCCCTAAGTTAGGCCCCAGGTAGTCCCATGGGCATGGTGCAGTGTACTTAAAAGGAAGGACATGTACTTTGGAGTTTTAAATGTCCTGGTAGTGAAAAACAGCCAAAAATGTGTTTTTCACTACAGAAAGGCATTTCTTTCTCGTGTATTTGCATTGTAGCTGCATTATAACACTTTAAAAGTGTAACGTCCAATTGGAAAAAGATAGGAAGAGTAGGTTTGGTGTCTCTGGACTCACAATTTAAAACACATTTTGTAGTGAAGCTGGTTTTTAAGTTGCAGCTCTGAAAATGCTAATTTCAGATAGTTGGCATTTTCTTACTTTAACTATTCTGAGCCTCTGCCTGTCCCTAGAATACACGGCTGGGTTGGGTGACAGCTGGGATTGATTCATTCCCTATAGACAGTCACACACAATGGAGCTGAGGTGTGCCCTGCATATCCTGATGGCTATCACCAGGCTGATGGGTCTTCCTGAGCTAAAGTGAGAGGGTGGAGCTGACACTTGCACCTGAATAGGGCTGTGCCTCTCCCCACACAAAGAGTTACATACTCCCTGTATTGTGTGTGGAGCCAACGGCAAGCAAAGATGGTGTCTTGTGCACTACAAAGACCTTTCTTTGAAGTCTCCCTACTTCAAAGGCTAATATGGGTATAAGTATTGGACCTCTGTCACCATCAACGCACAATACTTCTGGAATAGAGGACATTCTGCCAGGAAGAGAAGCTGTTGTACTGTCAGGAGGGACTGACACTTTCCTGCTTGCTTTGCTGCATTGACCTGCTGCTTGCTGCTTCTTGCCTTTGAGTGAGAGGACTGGACGTGACTCTGTGCATCCTATCTATAGGTTCTCGAAGGGCTTGTTGGTCTTACGTCCTGTTACTGAAGTCTCAGGGATATCAAAGACTTTACCAGCATCTTGCTGCCAGCACCTGGGCTCCTCTGCTGGGAGTCCTGCTTTTCCAAGTGGTGCAAAATCCAATCCTGGGTCCTTATGTTTGGTGCTGCAACCTAAGAAACCAATGCATCGATACAGAATGCGTGACACAGCCACGTCTTTCCCAATGCATCACCTCCGAATCGCAGCTGCAGCACGAGTTTCTGACAACGCATCGCTGACATCTGTGATACTCAGTCCCTGATTCTGATGCATTCCCTGCCCTGAGTAGCAGCCCGCAAACACAATGTCTTGATCCCAACGGTTCTACATCCATGCCTCAGAACCAACACACCGAACTTTTGATATCGACGCATTAATGCCTTTGTCCGACTTCGAAACCGATGCATCGCCTGCGACAGCAATGGCTCACCTCAGTTTCCAATGCATCATTCCCGAACATCGCCACATTGAAGGTACTCACTCTCAGCAGGACTGTGTAACTTCTGTATCCAGCCCATGCTCCATCGCGCTCGGACCGAATTTTTGAATTTGCCCCGGTCAAGCGTGACCAGTTAGCTTCAGTTGGAGCTATTGATTTCTAAGCGCTGCTTTTTGATTTATTCTTGCAAAATTCATATCTTGACTTGTGAATGTTGGATTTTTGTCATTTTGGTCTTGTTTTAGTCAGATACATATTGGCTATTTCTCTAAACTGTGGAGTACTTTTTGTGGTGTTTTCACTGTGTTAATGTGTGTGTGTGCGCAAATACATTACACATTGACTCTTTATTTTAGCCTGACTGCTCTGTGCCAAGCTACTAGAGGGTGAGCACAGTTAAACTTTTAGTGTGTACTACACTTACCCTGACTAGGATTGTAGTTTCTGCTTGAACAGTGTGCATACCTCTGCCAACCAGAAACGTAATTTCTAACAAATATTCACAAGACCTTCAGAATTGGTTACTCAATGAGTATTGGACCTAAGGAACTAAGAAAAGATACAAGAGTGCATTGTCTGTATGGTTACGTTTGTGCATGGAAAGGGATTTGGATGCCATGGAGAATGATTAAATAGAGGTAGCTAATTTGCTTGCTAATTTATTTGATAAGGGTCTGGCTTACAGAAAAGTAAATTGTTATCATTCAGCAGTAGCAGCAGAGCATTCTTTGATTTAAAGTATTTCAGTGGTAAAAGCCCTTTAATTTGTAAAAGAATGAAAGAGATTAAATTGAGAAGATGACCAAAATCTAGGTATCAGTCACTTTGGGACATAGACTTTGTGCTAAAATTGTTTCGAGAATGGCCTAGTAATAAGTATCTGGGTATAAGAGAATTATCCTGGAAATCACAATGTTATTATGTTTAATCTCCTTAAGAATAGTTTCAGATGGGGGAATTTTGGAGGTGTCAAACAGATTTTACCAACAAATGGGACTGCTTTTTTTAATCTTGAAAGGACAAACACTGTCAACATCTATATTTTATCCAAGTGCAGATAATTTGCCAAAGTTATGTGTAGTTAAATGAATTGGAGAGTATGAATGTAGAATGTTGGAGAAAAGGAGTGCTGGAGTGGATCATTTATTGATCTCCTATGTACAACCTTTTCATATGGTTACTAATGCAACCATTGCAAGGTGGGTCAAGTCTGCAATGATGGAAACAGGAATTGACATGACTAAGGGCCATATATATCAAACCCCCCTTTTGCGAATCTCAATTTGCGATTTTTAGCAAATCGCAAGTTGAGAATCGCAAAACGGGATGTATATAAAAATCGCAATTAAATAGCGATTCCGTAAAAATCGCTATTTAAATGCGAGATGTGAAATAGCGATTCCTTATCTGAAATTCGCAAATTAGAGAATCAGAAACTCAGGTGCAGCATGATGACATCACAACCAGGAAGTGTGACTACCCATGCTGCACCTGAGTTTCTGAAGCACAGTGTGAGAGAAGGAGTGGAGGTGAGGGAACTCTGCAGTGCAAGAACCAATGGCAGACACTGGAGACATGGCCAGCCAGGACAAACAGCAGCAGGGGGAAACAGGCAGGAAGAGAAAACATACGTTTTCAGAAACTGAACTGGAGGTCCTGATACAGGAAATGGTGATAAGCCACAAACTGCTCTTTGGGAAGAAGTCTCTGCGGGTGCCAGAGACACGCAAGCGCCGGATCTGGTCGGACATCCAGCGCAAAGTCAATGCCGTAGGTGTCACCCACAGGAGCCTGGAAGATCTAAGAAAGCGCTGGTATGACATGCGCCAGCGCTCCAAGGAGAAGGTGGCTACCAGGTTGGAGCAAGCAAAGAAGACTGGTGCTGGGCCCTCCACCACCACTGACTCCACACCACTTGAGGAACTGGTTGAGGGGACCCTGCTACCAGAGAGTGTGATGGGACTGTCCGACCTGGACAGCTCCGACCCCCCGGCACCAAGACAAGGTAAGAAGCATGCCATCACCCCCTTGATACCCCCCAATTACCCCCACACACCCAGTAGCAACCCATGGGCAGAATAAAACAAAAACTCCAGTGCAGGTACCCAAGCACACACAGCAATGCATTATGGGAGATGTAGTCACATGCACATAACAATGGTGCATTTACACCCAGCCAGTCCCTAACAGCATATGCACATCAGGAAAGGCAAAATACAGACAGACAGTACCCATGTAAATCCAAACAGTGAAATTTAATGCATGACAAGTGCAAGTCTGGACAGAAAATTAATGTATGCATTTACGTCCACAGCACCATCAGAAACACAGGAACTAGCCAGAGGAGGAGAGGACGAATCACAAAACCCAGAGGCACCAGGGCAAGAGGAGGAAACGGAGGAGGAGGACAGCCCAGTAATCCCTCCAAAACGCCGCAGGCGTATTGTAGTGCCACCACTGCCCCCATTGGAGGATGAAGGCCAGGACACAGATGGTGATGTAGAACCAGTCCCAGCACAGCCAGAGCCACAACACCGTGCTGATCCGATTCCGCCAGTTCCAACAAGGCGCAGGGCACGTCCATCCACCAGTGGAGCAGCCCCAAGAGAGGACACAGTCTTCGGCGGGCCGGAGGGCCAAATGTTGGTGGTGCAGCGCCTACAGGCAAAAACCATACACTCATTACAGAGGGAGGTCAGGGCTGGCTTCATGGGCATGACGGGTGCCCTGGAGGCACTCTGTGCGGAACTGAGGGAAGATCGTGCTGCCAGGCACAGGGAGATGCAGCGCCTAGACCTGTACACACGGGCAGTTAACCGGCTGGCCCCAGCAACAAATGTGCTGTCAAGGCGAAGCATATGCATGCAGCGTGAGGTGGCACACAACAGCCAGGACGTGGCAAGGGCCCTGGTACAGATCACATCTGCTGTGGATGAGCTGCGGGCAGCTAGCACTACAGGACCAGGAGTCCTCACTCCAACCAATGAGGACACACAATCAGGCAGGAGCAGCATCACCCCCTGCGCCACCCCGGAGAGGCGCCGTAGTGGGTGTCACAGCAGGGCTACTGGGACATGTGAGGAGGGCACTGTGCACCCCCTGCCAGGGGCTCCGGCATGACAGCGCCGCACTTGAGGTGCACTAAGTTGGACCAGGAGTTGGGTGCCTCAACACAGTTCACATGGACACTTGCTCCGGATTGTGCAATCGCAATGTGATAATAACATGTGCTGTGCATTTGACTATACATTGTGGGGAACACAGGCTGTGTGCCGTCATTTCTCCTGAAGTTAAGGAATTAAAACACTGCATCTCAACTGATATTTAGCATTGTGTCATATATTCTTACCTAGAAATTGTTGCGTGTAATCTCATCCCGCCTCTGGTGCCCAGCAGCTGCACCAACAACACCGTCTGGCATGAGTCCTGGCGCTGGCCCCTCATCATAGGATGAATCCGATTCACTGAGCTCCACTGGGGTGCCCCTCCTGGTGGCGATGTTGTGCAGTATGGCACATGTTACCACTATCTTGCAACAGGTCTGGGGGCTGTATTGTAGTGCCCCTCCACTCTTATGTAGGCATCTGAATCTGCTCTTGAGTATACCGAAGAATCGCTCATGGTACTTCTGGTTGCTGTGTGGGCACTGTGGTACCTCCGCTCCCCAGCGTTGGCAGGATTCAGGTAGGGAGTCAGAATGAAGTCACGGACCGCATACGCACTGTCACCTGTGGGGTGGGAGGAATATGGTTAAACACTATCCTGACAATGCTATCCTTTACTTGTGTGTCCTTTGTACAAATGCATTTACCTAGTAGGTATCCCTCACCAAACTCCCCACTTGCGAGTGGGGAACAACCTTTACAATGCAACTTTTACAACGCACTACACTTACAACGCATTTTTTACAACGCAACATCCACTACAACGCATTCCATTACATCGCATGACACTACAACGCATTTTTAAAAACTACCTTTACAACGCATTCCATTACATCGCATACTACCTTTACAACGCATACCATTACAACGCATAATATTACACTATACTATCCAACACTTAACCTACTGTTGCACCCCCTGGAGTTAGAATAGTAATTTTTACCCCTATACTATCCAACACTTACCCTACTGTTGCACCCCCTGGAGTTAGAATAGTAATTTTTACCCCTATACTATCCAACACTTACCCTACTGTTGCACCCCCTGGAGTTAGAATAGTAATTTTTACCCCTATACTATCCAACACTTACCCTACTGTTGCACCCCCTGGAGTTAGAATAGTAATTTTTACCCCTATACTATCCAACACTTACCCTACTGTTGCACCCCCTGGAGTTAGAATAGTAATTTTTACCCCTATACTATCCAACACTTACCCTACTGTTGCACCCCCTGGAGTTAGAATAGTAATTTTTACCCCTATACTATCCAACACTTACCCTACTGTTGCACCCCCTGGAGTTAGAATAGTAATTTTTACCCCTATACTATCCAACACTTTCCCTACTGTTGCACCCCCTGGAGTTAGAATAGTAATTTTTACCCCTATACTATCCAACACTTTCCCTACTGGTGCACCCCCTGGAGTTAGAATAGTAATTTTTACCCCTATACTATCCAACAATTACCCTACTGTTGCACCCCCTGGAGTTAGAATAGTAATTTTTAACCCTATACTATCTAATACTTACCTTAAATGCAATTTAATATTATGCGTTGTAATGGTATGCGTTGTAAAGGTAGTATGCGATGTAATGGAATGCGTTGTAAAGGTAGTTTTTAAAAATGCGTTGTAGTGTCATGCGATGTAATGGAATGCGTTGTAGTGGATGTTGCGTTGTAAAAAATGCGTTGTAAGTGCATGCGTTGTAAAAGTGTGCGTTGTAACGACATACATCCCTTGCGAGTCGACGGTGTATCCCACTGTGGCGGAAGATGAATGCGTCGTGGGTGCTGCCTGGGTATTTTGCGACTATGTCGGTGATGATGTGCTTGGCATTACACACCACCTGTATGTTCAGGGAATGGTAGGATTTGCGATTCCTGAACACATACTCGTTCTGGGAAGGGGGGGATATTGCGACATGTGTCCCATCTATGCATTCAATGACGTGGGGAAATTGGGCTATTTGATAGAACTCCTGCTTGGTCTGGTCTAATGCCTGTGGTGTTATGTTATGTTATATAAATTTATAGCACGCACGGCTACTCCAAGGAGTGTCCCGGCGCGAGCAAGGGGAAACAAAACATAGCCTGACCTTTAAATAAAGAGATGAGTTTTTAACAATTTTTTAAAAACAGCAATGTCATCAACACAGCGAAGAGCGAAGGGAAGTGCGTTCCAGGCGCGGGACACAAGAACGGACAGGGAAGCACCCCCCAAGCGATGCCGCTGGAAACCAGGGATCCTTGCCAGTTTGAGGGAAGCGGAGCGCAGAAGCCTCCCCGGAACGTAAAAAGAGAATCGTTTCTGCAAATAGCCTGGCCCTAGGCCGTGGAGTGCCCGATGGGCTATGGTGAGGGATTTAAACACCACCCGCGCCTTGACCGGAAGCCAGTGCAGGGAGCACAGGTAACCCTGCACACTCTCCCTGGGCGGGATCCCTCCCAGGAGGCGGGCGGCCGCATTCTGGATCACCTGGAGTCTATTAAGGGAGTAGGCTGGAATCCCCACATAGAGCGCATTAGCGTAATCCAGGCGAGACAAGATAAGCGCACACACTACCGACTCGCGAGCCGAATGCGGAAGAAGCGGAAAAAATCTTCTCAGAACTCCGAGGAGCCCAAAACAGCAACCAGCCAGTCGATTTACCTGGCTGGAGAAGGAAAGATTCCCATTGAACCAAACACCCAGGTTCTTGGCAATCTGGCTACTGGACAGGGGGGGCGGGAACTCGGCTGGCCAGATCAAATCTCTGAACCCAGGTGGAAAATCTCCAAACAGCAGAATCTCTGACTTGTCTTGGTTGCATTTCAACTGGGCGTTGGCCAACCATTTGAAAACTGCAGCGAGGCACGATTGCACAGGGGCCACAGCAGCCGTGTTCTTATTCCAAGTGGACAATAGTTGCGTGTCATCAGCGTAAGCAATCACCTTAGCCCCCAAACCCTCCGCCAGCATGACAAGAGGGGTAAGATAGATGTTAACCAGAAGGGGGCTAAGGGATGGACCCTGAGGCACCCCTGTGCAGACCCGATGAGGTGAAGAAGCCGCCGGGGGAAGCCAAACCTGCTGAGACCGACCCTCCAAAAAGGACTTAATCCAGCCCCAGGCTGAGCCAGCCACACCAATTTCTGGCAGTCTGTCTAGTAGCAAGGAGTGGGGGACCGTATCAAAAGCAGCCGACAGGTCAAGCAGCACTAAGGCTGCTCTCCCGCCGGCATCGAGACACTCCCGAATAGCTTCCAATACTTCCACTAGAGCACCTTCCGTGCTAAAGGAGGGGCGGAAGCCCGACTGAGCAGGATGTAATAGGCCCGCCCCCTCCACATACTCTGATAGCTGCCTGTTTACTATCTTCTCGCACACCTTAGTAAGGCTAGGGAGAAGAGAGATCGGTCTATAATTCCCCGGAGTCGAGTGATTAAGAGTAGCTTTCTTCAAGAGGGGGAGGATTTTAGCCTGCTTCCAAACACTCGGAACCCTAGCGACGTGCAAGGACATATTAATGATGTAATTGACTTCGGCATTCACAGTCTCTGCCACGGAAGCCAGAAGTCTTGCCGAGCACGGGTCAGCCGAGGAGCCGGACTTCAAGCCCTTCAGTACTCTCAACAAGCAGGACAGGTCAACCGGGGAAAAATTTGCCAAGGAATGGTTGGAAGAAATAACCACCCGGCTGGGAGCATGAGAGACCGCAGATGGAGACATGCAGTCTTGCACGGCAGGACTTAAAAAGCTATCTTTTATCCCTTGAATTTTATCCCAAAAAAATTTGGATAGGGACTCGCACCAAGCAGCCGTCGCAGGCATCGTGCTGCTTTGAGCTAATGGAGACATAAAGCTCTGAACGATGGCGAAGATCTCTTTAAAATTATTTTGAGCCTGATCTATGCGAGTGACAAAAAACTGCCTTTTAGCTAAAGAAATGGCCTTATAATAAATTTTCTGGCCCTGCCTAAGCCGGCCCTTGGCCTCCAAACAGTAGTTGCTGAGGCACCAAGATCGCTCCAGTTTCTTACAGTCCTGCTTCAGGTGGAGCAGCTCCACTGTAAACCAGGGTTTAGAGGGAGAATCCCTAGACCGTCTAGAAGACGTTGGAGTGGCTATCTCAGCCATAGAGTCCTGCAACCAGTTATGAAAGGCAGCGAGACTCCCATCCAAACCCTGCGGCAGGGCCGGTCTGTTAACCTCCAAAACTCTTGCAAAATTGACAGGGTCAATTTTCTTAAAAGAAGGTTTATGAAAAACAGCAGGCCTTGGGCTCGGTGAGGCTACTTCCCATGTAAAGTAAATTAAGTAATGGTCAGACCACGGGACCAGAAGTGGAGCCTTAATTTTGATGGGAAAAGTCGAAAAGATGGGATCAAGAATGTGGCCACCTTGGTGGGTCGGCTGGCAGACCCATTGCGAAAGCTGCGCAACCTGGCAGATATCGAGAAGCTCCACCGTATCCCTTAAATCCCCTTGATCCAAATGGATATTGAGGTCTCCAAGAATTAAATAGTGGGAAAACCGAAGTGCCCGCAATGAGACAGCCTCATCGCAAGCCTGAAGGAAGGATTTAGCCACGCCTGGAGGGCAGTAAATCAAAGACCCGCCCAGCGTGAAATGAGCTGAGAAACGAATACTAAAATCCAGGGCTTCGCAACCGCCCCAATTGCAAAGCTCACTTTTGCCGAGCTCCCACTTATCCTTACAAATAACAGCCACCCCACCTCCTTTCCCCACAGTGCGATCTAATCTGCAAATTTTATAACCTGCAGGGATAGCCATCGACACTACAGGGTCAGATGAGCTATCCAGCCAAGTCTCAGTGATAAATAGAAGGTCCAAAGAGTTGTCCTCCAATAAATCAAACACCTCCAAGTAGTGCTTCTTCAGTGAGCGCACGTTTAACAATGCTGCTGAAATGGAAGGATCTCTAAACGGGGTAGAATCCAAACAGAGATGAAACCCACAGACCCCACACACATAGTTTTGCATCCCGCAAAGTTGTGGTATCTCTGATTGACACAGCATACTCCCCGCAAACCTTTCAGAAACTCACTCGAGAAGCATCGACGGCCAACATCACCCCCCATTTGCGGAGCAGCATAGCCGACGAGACGCTGACGAGCGCAGACAGGCTTGCCTTAGGCGCGCCTTCGGTAGCAGCGTGCATTCAAATAGCTCCGGTGGCCAGACAACTAGAGCGCGCCTGCCAAAACAAAATGGCGCCTCTCTCTGGCACACCGGAAGTGAGGGCAAAAAACGGAGATGCGATCAAATTAAGAATGCCCCCAAAATCGGGATTAAAAACATAACATGTGCAAACAACGCTATAGACGATTTTTAAAAAGACCCCCACACAGTAAAACACAAATAGCTGCAAGGAAGAGCAGCGTTTTCAGGAAGGAACAGGTAAAATGAATGTCAGGCCTTAAGCACCTGCGTAATGCGCAGCGTGCATTCAAATAGCTCTGGTGGCCAGTGAAACTAGAGCGCGCCCGCCAAAACAAAATCGCGCCTCTCTCTGACACACCGGAAGTGAGGGCAAAAAACGGAGATGCGATCAAATTAAGAATGCCCCCAAAATCGTGATTAAAAACATAACATGTGCAAACAACGCTATAGACGATTTTTAAAAAGACCCCCACACAGTAAAACACAAATAGCAGCAAGGAAGAGCAGCGTTTTCAGGAAGGAACAGGTAAAATGAATGTCAGCTCTTAAGCACCTGCGTAACGCGCAGCGGGCATTCAAATAGCTCCGGTGGCCAGAGAACTAGAGCGCGCCCGTCAAAACAAAATGGCGCCTCTCTCTGGCACACCGGAAGTGAGGGCAAAAAACGGAGATGCGATCAAATTAAGAATGCCCCCAAAATCGTGATTAAAAACATAACATGTGCAAACAACGCTATAGATGATTTTTAAAAAGACCCCCACACAGTAAAACACAAATAGCAGCAAGGAAGAGCAGCGTTTCAGGAAGGAACAGGTAAAATGAATGTCAGCCCTTAAGCCTTGGTGTGCTGGGAAAGTGGATGTGGTGATGCAGCCTCTGGAACATGGCATCAAGGAACGCGTGGAAAAAGTGCGACAATGCACTCTGTGAGACCCCTCCTGCTGAGGCTATCACCCCCTGGAAGCTACCTGATGCAAAGAGATGCAGTGAGCACAGGACCTGGATGTGGGTGGGGATGGTGTGTGTCCTGTGTGTGTGGTGTTCAAGGATCGGTTTGAGCTCCTCAATTAAATCAAAGATGCTCTCTTCATCCAGCCTGTAGTTTGTATGGAACAGGGTTATGCGCGCACGAAAGATCCTCTCCTGGCGTCTCCTCCTCCTCTGTGCAGCAGCTCTGATTCGCAGCGTCCTGGCTATCACATACAGCCCAGCCATTGTGGAAAAATCTGTTGCATTGTGGGCCTCCTTAAATAGTTTGCACCTGGTTACCACCTGCTCAGACTTGGTGGTAATTGTGATTCTCAAATTTGCGAATATGATGAAATCGCAATTTGCAAATTTTTCATACATTTCATTGCGATTACCAAAATTGCGAATTTTCAAATTGCAATTTTCGCTAGGAGCTAAATGCAATTTTGGCATTCGCACCAATATTCGCAGACTTTCTGATTCGCAGTGTGATTAATCGCTATTTTAGTGATTCCTTCTATTTGCGAAGCGAGAATTTCTCCTACATCGCGTTTAGCAAATTTTTTGTCGCAAACGCTGTTTTTTGCGATTCGCAGCGTTTGCGAGTAAAATTTTGCTTCATACATATGGCCCTAAGTTTATAGCGCATTCGGTAAGGGTTCCATGGCAAGTAAAATCTTTGTCAGGGGGAAAGCTGGATGTGATTATGGAGGCAGCAGACTGGTCTATCTCAGATACATTTAGGAAATTCTGTTTTAGACCAATACATCATGCTTCACGCTGCGCTCTGAGAGACTTTAAACATGCATAATGCAAGCCTTCTGTCTTGCCATAAAATGTTGATTCTTAAAGGCTTACTGTATAAAGAATCACAATTTTATTAAAGGCAGCAAGGCTAGCATTATCTGACCACACCCTCCCAGGTTACTTGGAGGAAGTGGGATTGTTTTTTGTTGACTATATATATTTTAAAGAATAAGAGTAATTCTATATTAGGTTGTGCAGTTTGAGACTTAGAAAAAAGATACACTTGTGTTTACATATTTTTAAGATCAGTAAGGAGATGACTGTATGAGGACACAGAAGAAGAGGATGGGTCGGAGAGAAGAAACAAAAGAGGAAGAACATGGAAGTCAGGGAGATTTAAATGGGTTGAGAGTTCTGTTTTTCATTGTGATGTAGTTTGCCTTTTGTTGTTGGAGCTTTTTATGGTTGCTGCTCAGAAGGACGTAGATAAATGTTTATGCATAATGCTAACCTCTTTGCCTTTCATAAAATCAGTATTCTTTATGCAGTAGAGCTTTAAAATGTACTTTCTCATTGAGCTGTACATGCAGGTATTTGACAGCATTGACTGTAGCAATGTACATGGCCCAGAACTTATAGATGCCTTTGAAATGTTCCCAGCAACATCCTGTCAATCAATTGATAATACTACTACCTTCCTCAGTTATCAACTGTCTGATGTTCATTGTAAAGTGTCAAATCATATAGTGCACAATTGGTTAACTGCGATTATTTTTCCCTGGCCAACATGTACATGCGATGAAAGGATTAGGAAATTGGCAATAGGAAAAAAATATAGCAAATTCCTTGATTTATAATCGTGTAACTGACATTCTTATTGACAACCCAGGATATCACCAGAATGGCTTATGTATTTCGAGAGAAACAGGAAAGAGAGATTGTAACACTCCCTGTTAATCTTCATGTCTTACTGTAGAAAATTATTGCATCTTTAATGAAGAGAGTCAAAACATCTTGAGATCTGAGCATTTTGCATGGCAAACAATATAAAGAACTATAAATATGTGTAAGAAATTGGGTTGCTGTTGTTAGCGCTGGTCAAGCAGCAACCATAAACCGTGTCAGGATGAGGCACAAGCAAAACCAAAAAAAACCTGTGCTAAACCCTCTGGTAGCTTGGCACACAGCAATTAGGCTTAACTTAGAGGCAAAGTGTAAAGTATTTGTGCGACACTTTAAACAGTAATAAAGTGTGAACACAACACAAGAACGTTCCTACACCCAGTTAGGTAAATAGATATTTAATCAATAAATAAAACAAGACCAAAAGGACATAAATCCAATTGGTAAAACCAGAGATATTCAATTTTGAAGGTTTTGATGAGAAATAGCAGCAAAAAACACAAAGCGCCAGCTGCGGATATCTGTTTGCACTGGACCGGGACAAAGTCACAAGCGCAGTCCAACCGCGGTTGAGTGTGGGTGGCTACCGGGCTCCAGTTAGGCCCCCTAAACTAAGTACCTTGCATCCTAGATTGCAGAGCTTTGTGAGGATCCACATAGAGGATCCGTCACACAGCCAAAGCGGGGTATCGGTTCCAAGGTGCAGCGAGGCTGTGATGCGAGGTCCTGCATCATCATTGAGGATGCCGTGGACAAGGGCTTGCGATGTGAAGTATGCCGTCGAGAATGCGTTGTGCAGTCAAGTTGATATGTAGGTTCTGGTGAGCTGGGAGGCTGTGATGCAGAGTCCGGCATCGGCGTTGAGGCTGCTATCGACAAAGGATGCGAGGGGCCTGTGCCGATGATGTGTTGTGCAGCAGTGGTTTTAAAGAGGCTGCGGAGGTGATGCGAGACTTTGTGATGGGTCCAATCCACATAGCAGTGGCTCTGCGACGGTTCTGCTCGGGATTGCGCCATACAGCAGAGGAGATGCGCTGGTTTTGATGGATCTACAGGGACTGGCAGAGCACCTTAGAGACACATCCATGTGCCCAAGACTTGGGTGGCAGCACTTAGCATTGGGAGGTCTGGGTTCAAGAGAAACAGGACTGACCAAAATTATAGGGAGATACCCTAATTCAACGAATAGGGACGGGTAGTAGTATCAGAAAAAACAAAGAAAGTCCCTTTCCACAAGACTGTATTGTGGGTAAAAAAAGCCCTGTATTCTAGAGCTTCATTAGGTATGGATCATGTGCTGTATATCTTATCTATCATGGAAACAAATTTTTAAACAAATTCTAAACAAAACTGCTTAACAATAAACGTATGCAATGAATTATTTATTTTAAAAATTACACAACTATTGAGAGATCCAAAACATGACAATCAATTTTCTCAATGGATTAAAAATATCTTCTCACAGAGAAGACATAATACAAATACAAATACATAGTAAAATGTATTACAAATAAATAAAAAATACTTTTTATGAAGAGATGTTGACGCTGCATTTCGGTGAATAATTTCAATTTCTTCACCTTCTTCAGGACATAATTTTCAAATCAATATGAATAACAGAAAACATTTATTATAGTCTTATATTATTTATAGCACAGCAGTAAATACCTATTACTTTACAAAAGAACATATTTTTTATATAAACATAGTCCTCTAGTAGTCCAAACATGATCCATACCTAATATACGGGGCTTTTTTTAGCCACAATACAGTCTTGTGGAAAGGGACTTTCTTTGTTTTTCAAGAGTAACAGGTCCAGTCCTTTCTCGAGCAAGAGAGCTGCTGGTCAGTATAGCAGGGCAGCAGTCCTTCAGAGCAGTCATCAGCAGAGTGGCTGTCCTTTCAGTAGCCCAGCAGTCATTCTTCCTTGCAGAGTATCCACAGGTCCAGTGCTGTACTGAAGGGTTGGTCCTGAGGTCCAGTACTTATATACAGTTGTATCTTTGAATTGGGGAGAAGCTTCTAGAGGAAAGCCATTGAAGTACACAACACAGGTGCCCTGCCTTCCTTGCCCTGGCTCCAGGCTAACCACATGGGGTAAGCAGTCCTTTGTGTGGTCAGGACACAGACTATTCAAGTGTAAGTGTGGCTGTGCCTAGTTCCTCCCTCCCATTCCCCCATTCTGCCAGTGATGGCCCATCTGGGCATACCTAAGCTCCCAATTGTGTGTGGCTGTCTAGGAGGAATACACAAAGCCCGACTGCAAACAACACCTAGTCATGGGACCCAGAGACTGGCTGCAATGCACCAAATGGGTAAGACAGGAAAATGCCATCTTTGTAAAAGTGCATTTTCAAAATTGTAATTTTAAATCTGACTTCAGCATAAATTGGGATTTTTTATTACAATTCCTAAAACACCAAAAATAAACAGGGTACCTGCTCCCAATTGGAAACTACAGCTTATTAAATGTAATAAGTTAACTTCAGTGTTAGTATTTGGGAGGGATAGACTTTGGAGTAGTGAAAAACTAATTTAAGAGCTTTTCACGACCTGGACATGTAAAACTTAAAATTGAATGTCCTACTACTTTTTAAATACATTGCACTCTGCCGTCTGGGTTGTCCCGGGCCTAAACTAGGGGTGACTTATATGTATTAAAAGAGAAGGTTTGGGACCGGCAACATGTTTATTTTTACAAAGGTCGAAATGGCAGCTTAAAACTGCACACACAGGTTGCAATGGCAGGCGTGAAGCATGTTTAAAGTACCACTTAAGTGGGTGGCACAATCAGTGCTGCAGGCCCCCTAGTAGCATTTTATTTACAGGCCCTAGGCACACATACTGCCACTCTACTAGGGACTTACAAGTAAATTAAATGTGCCAGTTGGGTATAAGGCAATTCTACCACATTTTCAGGAGAGAGCACAAGCACTTTAGCACTGGTTAGCAGTGGTAAAGCATGCAGAGTCCTAAAAACAGCAAAAACGAATCAGCAAAACGGGAGGTCTGAAGGCAAAAAATTAGTGGGAAAACAACGCCAAGCATGCCAGTCTAACAATATGTAAAACAAACACTAAGGTGGAACTTTATATGATGGAGTGGTAGGAAATTGATACCATAAATTGAATCTCATGAAGGATGAAAATCATTTAAACTCTGCATATTTTTGGAGAAGGATGTCAAAAAGTATATTTTAGAGGTGTGCACAATTTGTGATTTATTTGAGAAATGCATGTGTTTGTCAAAAAATTACACTATTATATGAAAAGACGTTTCTGGTATCTAGAGTAAAATTTTGAAGCAAAGGTATACATCGCATTAAACAAGAGTTAACTGATCAGACTGTGTTTGAGTACAAAATGGCTTGTTTAAGGAGAAAGTTATTCTCAGGAGACACTTTCTACTCAAATCTATCTCCTACAGGCAAATATTACGCACATTTTATGTTAAATGTGAAAAACTTTGCATGCATGCATACACACCCATCATCTTGCACTCAGAAAGACACAGCTCTCCCATTGACACACCTTTCACCCTGCCCCCACAAGTCACAGAACCCACTTATGGATATTTCTACTGGTCTGTTTGACAGGCCGTGAAGAGGCAAAAAAGAGAAAGCCTTTGTCTCTTTCCCTGGACAGACTGAGAATTAGAAAGGGAAGACCATGCCCCCTAACCTTTCCCTTAGGTGTGAGGGCAGTGGAAAATGATAAATGGACAGCTGATTATGACCCCATTTTGTGTCCCCTCATTTCCCACCAGCCAAATGAAGCAAGTGATGCATGAGTGAGTCAGCATGTGCCTACACATGTGCCTCATTCACATTTCAGAACAGGGTAGGTGAGCGGGTCAGATTACACCCCTTTCTGCACCTTGTTTGCAATTGTGAACAGGGTGCAGGAGTAGGTGGAATGCTAACACCCGCTCCGATGGCAAGGCAAGAGGGGAAGGGGCAGATTTCTCTGCTCACCACTATGCAACATAATATGTAAGTAATTTGAATGAAAAAGCACTATGAATCTCTTAACATATTAATGATTACTTTAGGAAACATACATTTAATTTCTTTATTGTTGTGGTGCCTGATTACTACTATAGCACACAATAGACATAGTGAATTAGGATGACATTTCTTATTATTTAAAAAATGGACAACTTACAGTGTGCTTTCAAAGTTGGAGGGCAGTATTAGCATTGCACTAAGAAGTAGCATGTTCTAGCCTTGCTCTTGTGCAAGATGGTGGTATAACTTACAGAACAACCCCAGCCCCTGGGCAATAATGAGTACAAGGCTCTAAAGCCATGAAACACACAAAAGGTGATGGGAGGCTGCTTTCAATAAGTCTAAACACTGGCAATCGCTCAGGGTAACACTCCAACCAATCGTTCTTTCACTCACCATGTCTCTTCAGTTTGGACTCAGCCATATAAAAATCAGTTTTGACCCTGCTCCTCATGGGAACAGTCCAGCCAGAACTGCCAGGCCAGGTTCCTGAACTGGAACACAAGCAACCCAGGACCAGTTTTGCCCTACTTATGGGCTCACCACCGGGGTACAGCTTGGTTCCAGTGACACAGTGAGCATGGGAACCATGTCTAGGCATACCAATGCCTCTTAGTGTAGTACATGAAACACACAAAAGGTGATGGGAGGCAGCTTGCAATAAGTCTACCCACTCACAATTTCTTAGGGTAGCACTCCAACCCATCGATCTTTTTCTCATCATGCCACCTCAGTTTGTACCCAGCAATAAACAGATCAGTCCGAACTGCAATGCCAAGTCTGCCCTGAACCAAAACACAAGCAAACCAGGACCAGTTTTGTCCTAGCTATGAGATTTACCCAGGTTTTATTCTGTTCAAAATATGTCTTCAGCAGCATATGATGCCACAAGGCCTACCTCCTTCTTAAGTTATTCATTTTAATCCCTATTGCTGATGTACTTTTATGTGTTTACGAGTACAACAAAACTGCATTACTTATGCAGCACTTTCTTAACTAATGGAATATGCATTGGAATATATAAATAAGACAAAATGAAGTATAGTTGTAATGGTGTAAGCAATTGGGTTATTAGTAATAGGTCCACAATTGTCTCCTTACTGGGAACCAAGAACCCACTGTAGCACTTTCATCTCTAAAAGTAGCGAAGGAGAACAGTTGCTCTCTACAGGCCTTTCGCCCCCTGGATGTCCTGCAAAGCACCTGGGGGGCAAGGGAGTCCAAGTCTTTTCTTTACTGGTCCTTGGAAGGCATAAAGGGACCAGCACCGCTTGCCCAGGTGAGACCTATCTAGTCCAGGTGGCCAGCAAAGTCCTGAGTCCATCAGTAGCATCAAATGACTTTTCCTTCCAGCTGTCCATAGTTCTGCATCATCGTCTTCCAGATCCAGGGTCTTGCTCCCTCTATCCATTGTACTGGGAGTTATAAGTGTTGGTGGAAAGGTCTAGATTCCAGGAACCCCTGGCCTATCTGAGTATGCTACATCATCCCTCCACCCCTGTCCCAACCTTACCTGCACAGGAGTCTAGAACAATCCATTATGGCAATGCATCTTCCACTGTGCAGAGATCCTGTACCCACCCAGAGATGACAGGTTGAATTTGTAGTTTAAAACTGTTACAGGAATGTTATCTGTGGGCAGCTACTAGGCTGCATACGGCAGTAGTCTCTCAAATGCAGTCTGCAAATGTGAGCACATGTGTGCACACATGTACATGTGTAACCAGCTCAGTGCTTCTTACACTAGCTGCAGAACAGTAGACTTATCTTAAAATGTCGACCGTGGGGGTAAGCATGCTCAGTCCATAAAATTACTGTGAGTGAGAATCAGCTAGTGAGACTTGCCCACAGTAAAGGTCCAAACACAGGGTGAAGTATCAAAAACCCTGGCAGACTAAATGGGCAGAATGCATTTGCAACAGTTGGTCAGACCTAATACCTTTTTGTGGGATTACAATAAAGGGACAATTCAGGAATACGACCATCCCCAATCCAGGTGGAGTAATGTTCCAAATAAAGTAAGCTGTAACTCTGATTACAGGAGCAATTGCATCCAACACCTCACTAATAATGTGTGGGTGTGCCTAAGGACATATGTTAACTCTCTCCATATAACAATAACAGTTATTCTGTTTTTCATTGTTAATTAGAATTGAAAAATAGTAAATAAAAAATAGATGACAAGATTTCATGGTCTTTTTGTTTGAATTTGATATATGTAAATTGATATGCATGTGACATAGCACTGACTCGTCACTGAAAAGTTAATTCTTTACCATTTCAAACAGGAAATGATCCTTCCAGCTCTCTCCTGTACGCGTAAGTGACACGTCCTATTTTACTTAGAGGCAGAGCGACAAGCTCACTCAAGGTCGATACGGACAATTTCTCCAGCCCTGAACGTTTCACCGTGAAATCATTGTTTTCAGCTGTGTTAGTCTAATTCGTTCAATGGAAGGCAAACAAAACTACAACACCCTGAATGTATCAGGTTATCTATCTCATGAAAGTCCAGGGCAGGGAACAGTGTGTATAATACCCTATTGGGAGGTGGTCACCCTACTTAGCGAATAGCATGGTGTATATTAGCAATTGTAATTCTCAGTAATTGTATTTGGAAAGCCAGTCAGAAAGCTTTATGAGGTGACAGGTGCAAAATTACCTTATGTGCTTCAAGGATGGCCCTCAAGGCAGTCAGAACTTTCTGGTCTGAGACTATAGAGATGTCTATAGGGCAGTCTCTTGGGCTTCACCTTTTTCTTGCATATTAAGAGATGTAAGTGTAGGGTTCTATCAAAAGGCTAGTCCTATCCTCCATTGTTCAGGCAACCTTATCCTGTGTTTCAGCTATCAATCCATATAAAGTTTGTCAATCTTTCCCTCTGACTTGGGGGGGGGGGGGTTGCTTTCAAATAACTGGTTCTATTTGTTATCCAAATAATGACAAATTATATAAAGAATTTAATGGAATTATGTCAGCAAATTAACATGCTGTGTGAATTGTCTCAGTCTAATTGAAAATAAATAGCAACTTTGTCCTCTGGCTGTGTTTATTGGCAATAAAAGTGGTTGCTACATTATTCTGAAAATCCACTTTTGCAGCTATAATTATGCTATGTGACTTGCCTTTCACCTTGGCAGCTGACTCTGGCAGCATGTACTGTCACATCACAACTCAACTGTAATGACATGTTATATTTGAGCAGTCACATCATTGCTTTATTTAAGGTGACTAGAGATGTCACAACTTGGCTGCAATAAGTGAATTAGACATAGGCATTTATAAACCAATTGCAGACTCCCATATAGTCTATATGGGCTAAAGTACCCTCGGCCATGCATTATAAAAGGGATAATGTACCCCCATCATTCACTTTAAGGATATTGAAAGTCACAGAGGAGTTCCATCATCATTTAGAGCAGGGTTCTCCAAAGTCTGCCCTGGAGTGCCGGATCCAAGCCAGATTTTTAAGATGACTACATTTATCTAAATGGGGACATGGTAAAAATCTGGCATAAATCAGGCCCTATAGAGGTACAAGGCCAGGGTTGACTTCCTTTATAAGGTTATGGAACTCTGAGGTGACTTGCAATACCCTTATCATGTACGGCAGGGTGTAGCTCATTCCTTATATTACATGGTAACAGCATTACCTTATCCACAATCCGCTTAAAAACTTGGGGCATTGCTCTTTCATATGAAAGAGAAAGCATGTTTGCAAACATGAAGGCTAAAAAAAGAATAACTAGTTCAAAATAAAACACATCAAAAAGCTGTTAGATATTTGGTGCAAAAATATATTAGAATCATTTTTATTCAAGTAATTTAAAAAAAAGAAAAAAAAAGGTTCCAGTAGCTTGGAATGTGTAGAAACATGCAGAAAGATGGTAACTTATCTATAAATAGCTAAGGAGTAACCCTGGGCGGTGAAATCCGCTCCGCTCCACTTGCGGAATTTGCAGATTTTTGGCAATTCCGCGTTCCGCGGAGAACACGGAATTACCGAAAAATCCGCGATCCGCGACATAGAGGAAATATTTCCTTGTTTGCGCATTAAAAATGTGTTTTTGCGTGCGCAATAGCGACTTACCAGGATCCCTGCATTCGCCGACGAGTTTTCCTATCCGTTCACCACGAGATTTTTGTAGCCAGCCGCGCGATCCCGAGAGAGTGTGCGATCGCGAACACATCATTCGCCACGCCAACGGACAATGCGAGAGTGTGCAATCGCTAACACGTCATTTGGACGCGCTGTCGGACATCCGGCGGCAGTTTGGTGAAGCTTGCGATGCCGAACACGCAAAATTTGAAATCTGGAGAAGAATAATATCTCAAGCAGCATAAAACCTTCTCTAAAATGAAGATTTGGATGAAAAAACCTCCTCAGATTGACATTTGGCTGTACTTTTTTGTGCGAGGAGTCCTTTTTTAAATAAAACTTTTTGGGGGGAGAGGAAGGAAGTGCCACAGAATCTCCAAATTCCTGTTCCTGACCATTTATGGCATGGATGGCTTTGGATTGAATTGCAAAATGTGTTTTTGGGGGTATTTCACTTTTTTGGTGTGTGTTAAATAAATGCCTTTGTTGTGTGTGGTGTGTTTGTTGTGTAACTTGCATACCTTGTTTAGCCCTGTGGATTTTTGTTTTTGCATTTTATTGCATTAAAGCTGTCTTGTTTAGTATGCCTCCTTTGCCTGGCTCTTATAGGCCTGTTTCAGATCATTGTTTTCCAGGCCTCCTGCTTGTGACTGTGAGAGTGTCCATGTGGCTGGGGGCCATTTTGTGGAGGTACTTTAGTAGTGTGCTGCTTTTGCCATGTATGCCTGCATGTCTTTCCTATGTTCCTTTTGGCTTACTGCTTCCATCCATCCCCTTTGCCAGCTGCAGCTCCCTCAATGATGTGATGAGCAAATAATGTAATGCCAAACAGGTTCCACTTCCATTCCATGTGTATTTTTGTTTTTGTTCTTCTTATTTCCTGTCCTTCCTGAGTGTACACAGTATACCATGAAAGCCCTTGTTGTCAAAGTCACACAAATGGCTAGACTGTTATGTTTTTAAAAAAACTTAAACAGAGTTAATAACATTTAATAATATAACACTAACAAGTGTGACCACCACACACTAAGTTATATATTATATTTGTTTGTTTGTACTAGTAGTAATTGAACCACAACAACAAATGCAACATTTCACTGATGTTCTTCTCCTGGCTTCTTTGCTTTTAGGTGCACAAAAAGACAGAAGAGGAGGTGGCATCATCACCTGTCATACTGCCAGACAGAAGTCCTGCTGCGCACAACGTCACGTGACGTTTGGCCACAGATGTCTCTGCACCTTGTGCAACAGCGCCCTGCTGACATCTGAAGAAGATGGCCCCAAAGAAAGTTACCAGGTCCTCCAGTACCAAGACAGTTGCCAGTGAGAAGAAGGAACAGAAGAAGGAAGTGGTACTTAACAAGATTGGTGGGCCGACCACGATGTTTTTTGGGAAACAAAAAATTATGCCTGCAGCAGCGGTGTCCGGGGACCAAGCTGGGAGCAGCACCTCCGCATGGCGGGCCCACCCCACCAACCTAGGCCCAAGCCCATGAGAGTCGCAGATGTACCCAGTCTACTAACGAGCAGTGAGGTTGAAATGTCATTATCGCAAAGTAGTACCCAATAAACGCAGGCGGAAACTCAGCAGGTAAGTGGGCAACAACAGCCGCCACAACAGCCGCAACAACAGCCGCAACAATAGCCGCAACCGCAACAGCAGCCGCAACAACAGCCGCAACAACAGCCCACAATAGTAGTTGTTCCTCCTGAAGTAGGGGCAGTTCAGGAAATCGAGCTTCATGCAGACGAAGAGGAGCAAGCCACTCTTTCAGAAGATCGATTGTCTTCCAGATCCCTAGCAAGGAAAAGGAGGGTTAGTCCATCAACTTCTTCTTCAAGCCCCGCTTCTGATGATCTAGATGCCACTTGGAATCCACCAGCTCAGTCTGAGAGTGATGCACGCCACAAGACAAGGCTAGTGAAAATGAAGGTTCCAGAAAGCCTTAGAGTTATGGAGGTAGATGTAGAAGAGGGGAATGATGATGATGATGAACCAGTCATCATGAACATCACTCCCGGCCTAGAGGAGATGAAGACCAACATTATTACCCTACCCAAAATCGCTGCGAGGGATGTAGCACGGATACCACCAGCTCCAGCTTCCATATTTGCTAAGGCCCGGCAGGGACCTATATCAAGCTCAACCACCACCTCATTAGGTAGTGGTACTGTAAGTGCACAGAGTCAAATTCCACGCCCACCCTCCAGTTCATCTGGCATTGAAAGTGGCAGCACCAGAAAGAACACCTCCCCAGTTTGGACCTTTTTTCGGTTAGCAGTACGGAGGAGAATATTGCTATATGCTCAAAATGTCTTCACGCTGTTAGGTGGGGTAAGCTTGGTACAAACTATGGTACCGGAGGCCAAACAAGGCATCTCAAAAAACACCACAGCATCCAGTGGGAGGCTCACCTACTTCGCTTACAAAAAAGTAAAGTTGCACCCATTGCTGTTGGTGGGGATGAAGCAGTAGAAAATTATATGATCGTGGTGGAAGGTGAACAAGAGGGTGACATTTCTAGCCCTCTCCCCAGCAGTGTTGTGGTACCGCCCACATCCTCAGCAACATCTCAGTGGCACCATAGTAAGAGTCAGGCTGAGACACCAATGCAACAGAGTACTTCAATACAAAAAAGTGCGTTGTTGAGCCTAACTGGGTTCAAGAACACAGATGCACCACAAAGGAATATATTCCAGCCTACAATTGACAGCATGCTTAGGTCAGAAGGACAGTACGAACACAACCACCCGACGGCACATTTGTACAATGCGAAGCTGGCTAAAATGTTAGCGCTGAATGTTCTCCATTTTTCTTTTGTGGAAGGGATGGGTTTCCTTGAATTTGTGTCAGCCATCTGCCCTAAATGGAAGGTTCCCAGCCGGTCCTATTTCACCAGAGTTGCTGTTCCAGCACTACACCCCGATGTGCTGGAATTGCTTGGACAAGCTTTGCAGCAGAGTGCTGTTCACAATAGCCACCTGACAACAGACATATGGACCAGTTGCCAAGCCACTGATTACATGTGCATCACTGCACACTGGATGTCTTTTGTGGGGGTTAGAGAAAAGATATCGGAAGCAGGTCATGTTGACACTGCTGAGATGTGTACTTCTACTCGGAAACATGCAACTGTAGCCATGTTCGCCATGGAGAAATCTCATACTGCTGCAAACATTTTGGAAGAGTTTAACCTCAAGGTCTTT
Organism: Triturus cristatus; assembly: GCF_964204655.1. Lineage (NCBI taxonomy): Eukaryota > Metazoa > Chordata > Amphibia > Caudata > Salamandridae > Triturus > Triturus cristatus. The sequence goes on from NC_140583.1 coordinate 837,124,520, forward strand.
GAATGGCTGCGCCCAAGAGGGCTTATCATTGGTTTTGTTGCCACGGATAATGGCAGTAATGTACTAAAGGCCATGGAGGATGGTGCCTATTTCAGGGTCCCGTGTTTGGCGCACTGCATTAACATTATTGTTCAAGACTTTCTGAAAAAAGAAGCCATAGTCAACAACTTACTGACCACCTGCCGAAGAATATGCACACATTTCAGCCATTCTTTTAAAGCAAGGAAGCAGCTGAGGATCATTCAACGTGAATATAGAATGCCAGTCAAAGCACTCATCCAGGAGGTGGCAACACGTTGGAACTCAACTTATTACATGCTTGACCGTTTGTTTGAGCTGTACAGACCAATCAATGAATATATCATACAAAGAGGGGATGCTACTGTGAAAGGCATGACCCTTCAGATGGACCAATGGTGCCTAGTTAAATGCCTGACAGAGATGCTTCTTCCTTTCGAGGTCTTGACACGTGAAGTCAGCAAGGCGGACTGTACTATGGGCCAAGCTAGCCCATTGTTGCACATGCTATAGCAACAGCTGAAGGAAGCGTACATAGGTGTGGAGGAAAAAAAGAAGCATATGAGTTGGTGGAGAGCTTATCCCGTTGCTTAGCTGAAAGTACAAGGGTGCAAACTAAGATTGTGTCAGGACAACATTACATTTGTGCCACAATTCTGGATCCACGGTACAAATCGGCACTGAACAGTAAGACTTTAATTCCTTTTTCAGAAGTGAACGTTGCCTGGTACAAAAGTTGGGTAGCTGAGGTAGCCAGTAACTTTGAAAATGAACGGCTGGCAATTTAAAGGCCCGCTACTCAAACCCACAACAAGTACTGCAGCAGGGCATCCGGGAGTCAAGTTCCACTTCAGAGCCTGAGGGCAGTGCATTTGGCTCAGAGCGGTCACCAACACTATCGACAACAACAGCAAGAACCGGATCATCAGCCCTAGTAAAATCTGCAAAGGATTGGTATTTACAGCAAGGGCTTGCAAGGTCCAGTGCTGATACAAAGACAAAAGAGACCAAACAAACTGTAGCATCCCTGAACATTAAGTGGATGGTACAGGACTATCTGGATGACCGAATAGAGGTCTACATTGAACAAAACCCACTGCGGTATTGGGATGGGAAAAGGAACCAGTGCTGAGCCGGCTGGCGATCAACTATCTGGCTTGCCCTGTCGCAAGTGTCTCTTCTGAACGTGTTTTCAGTGCTGCTGGTGCCATTGTAACAGTGAAAAGGACCAGTGTCTCGCCCAAAAACGTGGAGAGGTTAACCATGATCAAAATGAATCTGCACTTTATACCAACGAATTACACAATACATGAATCAACGCAGGAAGATGAGGACAGCAACTTAGGTAACGGAAGTAGCGTGTTAGATGATGATTACCTACTTCTGGTTGAAGCCCCAGAGTTTGAGGACGAGCTGTACTTCCCTGATAACTAGGCTTGAACTTCTTACTTTCTTCCTCCCTTATTTACTCTTATTTGTGTATGTCTGTCTTTCTGGTTCGAAACTTCGAATCACAACATATCCATCTTCACCGTCTTCTAGTTTTTTTTGTGCTATTTTGCACTTGCAGTTTTCTGCATTTCACTGAAGTCTACTCCTCCGAGTCCTGCTCCTCCATCCTCCTGACTCACCCTAATTCCATTTACCTCAAGACAGATGATGATTGGATGTGGAATAGAAGAAAGAAGAAAATGTTGCTTCGTTGAGTCCCTCCAAAATAACTAAGTGGAACATGATGACTATTATAGCTATCCTCCTTTCCGAGCCTAGAGAGAATGCCCCTTAACTTAAGATGAGAAGGAACAGGTAATGAATGATGGCATGCATTGGATGCTGACTGAGTGAATTGTGTTGTTGTTGTTTGTTGTGCATAAAGTGAATTCATTGTGTACTATTATTTAATCTACACACTAAAAGTAACTCAAGTCAATGTTTCCCTTATTGTTTTTTAATAACAAAATTGTTCTTCTACTGCAGGCCGATCCATTGCATTTTGAATATGGAATGTGGACTCACTCTGTACACTGCACACTGAGTTGGACAACACCATGATGATTACCACAGGGACATATATCTTCGCAGTCACTCAGTAGGATCGGAGATGATTGATGGAATAAGTCAGGGTGTTTCATGAGTGGCATAAAAGATAAACAAGTCAACAACAACCACACCAGACCTACATGTCTGTGTTGTGGTGGAGTCGTGCATTGATTTAGTCACTTAATTTGTACAATGCTATGTTGCTGTATATGTCTGCCTCTGTTAAAAAATGTACACTAAATGGAGGATGGGTCACGGGTGCCGTGGGCCTGCTTTGGCCTGTTGTAGTTGTTGTAGGTTAATGCTGGAAACAGAGTAGACATGATGTATCCTATTCATGCCCCCACTGAAAGTGGTCTTGTTGCACTTCACCGTAATTTATGCATTTATTTTCTCCTTGATTTTTCAATATCCCTTTTGTTTTTCCATCTACAATTACAAGCCGGACCTTACCCTGTGCTATACTGGGAAAACAACTCACACTTACCTTATCAATCCACATCCACCAGGCAGGCAGTGGCGTCACCCAAGATTGATGGACGGAGCGTCCATGGAAGGGAGGACCAAGTGGAATGCCATGATGCAACTCCCCAATTTGACCAGGATAACAACATACAGTAACAGTATCAACATTCATCATATTTTAAATAATTTGAATCATTTTTTATCTTCAATCATTACGACTGTGTGTTGTTGTTATTATGTTTGCTCTCTGCTTATAATTCATTCCCACAGCTATTTTAAAATTTTCTTTGCTATCTTTAAATGTAAGCCCGGTACAACAGAACAAAAACTGTATGTAATTTGGGTCTCTCTGAGGGCAGACAGGCAAGGCACATTGCATAATATACTGCTCCCCTGTACTGTGTAATTGTCTAGTAGTAGTTAGTAAGTACTACTTATCATTAACCATCAAGTTATCAATATCATCATCATGCATGCATTTCCTTTTTCTCCCTTAACCCCTTCCATGCTGCGCAGATTCCGCCGCTGTGCTGACGGAATCTTGCGCGGGCGTGGTCATGACGGAACGGTTCCGTCATGAGCACAGCTCAACCGTGGCTCATGACGGAACCGTTCCGTCATGAGCACCGAAGGGGTTAACAGATTTATGGATATGGTCGTCTGCCAAGATTCTGTTTTGTTATTTGTCCATGCGTAGTGTTTTTCTTTGTCAAACCTTTCCCCACCCCCACCTTCCCAACCATTCATCAAACCTCAACCCTCTTCCCCCGGGCTGTGTGATTTATTGAGGTGTGACTAAATTAAATGTACACCAATAATTGATTACACGCTTGCTAGGGCGGATGTGGCAAAAGCAACACTGATTTAATTTCAAGGCAGGGCGAGGATCTTCTTCTGCTTGCCCACCCCTGCTCAGTATATTTAAATTGTAAGTCCATTTTTTTTCCAAAGGAACCTAATCTATCATAATTATATTTCCGGCATCGATTGGATTCATCAACCTCACCCTACACAGCACTAAAGGTTACGCTTGTGTCGAGTGACTCAACACAACTACAGTTTGTAACCTGTTGTACTAGGCTATCCCCGCCACCATTATGTTTTATTTACTTCATTCTACTTCTCCTCCTAGAGTCTCTCTCAGGTGACTGACTGTCTGATTTTCTTTTTTTGCAAATGCTACTGCCAGTGTCTACTACTACCACCACAACCATAGCATCTCCATTCTCTTGGGAAACCCTGAAACCATCATCGTCATGCAGCCATCGCTGTGCCTAACTTAAACATCAATCACAGGTAAGAAAAGAAATTTGGGGGAGGTATAATAATGGACTAGGAGGAGAGACTGACAGTACTAGTAGGACAAGTCAGTCAGTGAGGGGACCGCATCTATCTGTTTGTGTGTTACAAAATCGGCAGATTTTTTCAATCAAACACCGGCTGCAGCCCTGCAGCAGCAAGGAAGGAAACCATGTGACATAAGACAGTAACCCCTCCACAAAACATTAACAACGTATGCTATGTTTAAGTATAAATATAACAAAAAAACGATGTAAAAAAAAAACAACACCCGACCCACCCCTCTCCCTAACCCCAACCAATGTCCAAAACGAGAAGTCCAACGGTAACCAATGTCCAAAATATCCATAATAAAGCACAACGCCCAATTCCCACCCACCAAAAAAAGGATTAAATAGGGGCAATCAGACAGGGTCTTTAAGTTAGCGGCGGGCTATTCGGTTTTCCCTCTCCAGGACCTTGACCCTCTTCTTCAGCTCATCTACCTGCTCCTCTAGTCGCGCATTTCGGAGGAGCATGCGGCACGCATATGCCCTGCAGTTGCATCCACGGGGGGGCAGCAGTGCTGGATGTTGATGTTCGGTGGTGGGAGGCTGCCTGACTGCGGCGCGTACCACTGGAGGGGCCTGGCCGGGCCCGGGTCATTGGAGGAGGCTGCAACTGCTGCTGCCTCCTCCTCCTCCTCCGTCAGAACTACCAGCCGCCAGTATTCATTGCAGATAGCCTCCAGCTTTCGGCGCCGGGTCATGGCTGCCAACTACTTCCTGGTTGGTTTTGCTTGGGAAGGAGGAGCTATATCAAGAAAGACGAAAAGACTATTACCAATACTCTTAGCAAAACAGTAACACAAAATGAATTCAACGCATAGAGGCCCAGTAGCACTAGCAAGCACAGTACATAACATTTGTGGTATGTATCTGTCCTCCTACTTCCTCTGCTTCTAACATTTGTGGGAGTTTCAGGCATTTTACTAGCACTATGGACTCGAGTACACAGTACACCAGTCTTCTTCTTCTCTCCTGTTTAATTAAATTACATAACCTTGTTGTAGCCGGCATGCCAGCTCAGTCAGCTTGCGCCCAAGACAAACATACTCGAGTCATGACGCAGACTCACGTTAGTTTTATTTACTACTGTCTGCATGTGGGAAAGCTTGTATATTCTATTACGGGTGGCACGGACCATACTATTTATGTTACATCAAGGGAAACAGCTCAATTTCACTTTCACCCTGTCCTGAGTACTGCAAAAAGGAAGATGATATCTTATCCAATGATCATTGCTTATATATGGGACAACATGAGGTACTCTGTTTTGATTGACTGTGTAACCAGCCGATAGGCCACCCATGGCAGGCTGGCTGACATAGTCGAAAATAAATTAACATAGGTAGGGAGTGTTCCTCGGAGTCGGAGGAAGGCGCTTGATAACTACATACATACACAATAGATATATATATATATGCTGTGCATGCAAACTACTGTGAGTCAAGGGAGGTTTCTGAAAATACAACTTCTATTCTCCTCGGCTTTGCTACTCTGGAGCGGTTTCTTTTACATTCTCTTCAAACTAAGACTCTTCATCCAGTGACAGTCTCCACCTATGCTATCTATGATGAATACCATCCAGGCATCCATCCATTCAAAGTAAACGTCTATCATTCTTCTTGATCTCTCAACAAACCTTAGTTTATTTCACCAACAACAAACATTTATTCTTTTTTTTTTTTAAACCACCACCCATGCGTCCTTCCTTGCTTGCCTTGGCTTTGAGTTTGACCCAAACACCACTGACGATTCTTGCTATCCACCCATACAGTTTCATCCACCCAGGCAGACATCTTTTCTTTCACCTTCCACCCATCCTTCAACCACCCATGGATCTGATTCCTATCAGCCACCTATGCTTGCTTCCCACGTATCCTTCTCTTCCAGTCATATTACATCTCGCCCGTCCTTCCTCCTTCCACCCTTCTTTCACTTTTCGCTCAACACATCAATCAAGGTCATCTGATCTGGCTTTTAGTCTTCTCCATAAAACTTACACAGCTGAGTTGAAGTCAGAAAGAAGAGGCCATAGGTTACTCAACTCCCACCGCTAATGCTATTGCTAATGCTAAGTAAAGGGTGTCTTCTTCAACCGTTGTTCACTGCAACTTCATACTTACTAAGTCTCAACAGTACAGTGAGTGTACACCCTTGCAGCGGGTGTAATGTTAATAAGTAGGAATATAACTTACCACCGCCCACCACTGCTGCTGGCTCACCTCCCGTAGCTCCTGCAGGTGCCGCATCTCCTGCTCCCTCCAAAATGGACGCATCGCGATCGCCGCTGGCCCCGGCACTAGTGGTCGGTAGTACGCCAAGAAAAAACATTACACATTTTTTAGATGCCATACACACCTCCCCCAATTTATTCTTTTTCACTAGCAAGATTGAAAAAAAGTTAATACATACATATACAACATACATCACTAGTACAAATCGGGTACTACAGTAGAGTAGACACTAGAAGTGTTATATGGTCCCTAGGGTCATTCTAGTCTACTCTTTGCTAAGTTAGCCTGAGCCATGCAACCATTTTAGCTTTGTGTCTTTTGCGCACTTTACCTCGCAGCTTGTTGTGTAAAACGCCTTTGAGCCCACATGAGTTCATACTGCTACTGTCTGAGCGCTGCATTCAAGAGGTCGAAAAATAAGCCACTTTGTTATGGAGTTTTGGTCTGTCCGTATTGCTTAGCCATAACATGCTACACTTTTTTGCATGACTGAGAAATGTTTGCATTATACTGTCTAACGCGCACCATTTTTCTCACAACAGGCGGAAGATTCCCATCTACTAACCAGAACTTTGCAGAGCTTATAATGTAACCAGTACTTCTAGGTTCTAAGGTGAGGGGTCCCCCAGAATTCGCTCAGAGATCTTTTGTATTTTATGGACTTGTAGTTGTAACAATGTTTATTGTTTTAATCTTATGCATTTTGCTGTTGGTGCTGGCTCGTATATTGCATTATAGAACAACGTACAGAGCTTGTCGTTGAAAATAATCCTTTTAAACTTACATAGACTCCGTGGTATTTGGTGTGGACTCACACAAGTGAGTGAGCGAAAGGGTGTGCATTGCTTCTGCAACTGTGAGAGGTCGGGAGTGTTATGTTCTGGGTTGTCTAATCATTAGGTATCGAGTCATAGCAGAAGCAGTTAGAGGCAGGGATAACAAGAATTTAGAAACAGATTGTCTAGATCGAAGAAGATTTTGTGAAAAATAGAATTAGGAAACCGAAATATTAGTTCGGAAAAAATAAGGTGCAGTAAAACTTAGGGAAATATAATTATTAATATTAACCACTGAAGGACTTACTGGGGCCAGCAGCAGAGCCCTTGGTAGAGGAGCGGTACTGGCCCTGGGAGGCATCTTGTTCTTGTCCCGCCGACTCTGACCCCGTCTTCTTGCCCCTGAGTGCTGATCATGTAAGATATAATAAAGAAATAGACAAACATTAATGATTGGTGTGAAACAAATAAAATATTTTTAAAAACGCTCAAAAAACATTTTAGAAAACAACAATTGCAATAATATTGACCTATCTAATCTGATCGACTAGTAGTATTGCGGGATCCACGGACCGTCTACTTATTATTTATGAATACTAATCCAGTGTTCCATTCTGATTCCAGAATACTAACTAAGCCTAAGTACCACCTGACCTAGCCCACCTATTCCAGAAGGGCCAATTGTTCACTAAGTTTGCATTTCCATTTATTTTAGCCCTCAAAAATGAATAGATGGAGGATACTTGCATACATTTTTGCATACACCAAATTGTCGGTTGGTTGCTGCTGATGTTCTGCTAGTGAGTAGCCTATTGCCACTCACTAAACAAACGACAAAAGATTCTACTAAGGACTGGGGTAAGCAGCACTCTGCAGCACGTGACGTGACAGAGGATGCGTCACGCAGACCACTAAAAAATTACCAACTAATACTAATAAGTAACTAAACCTATCAATCCACCACTATCTCGTCTTCTTAGTGGCAGCAGGACAAAGGAAGGACTAGAGTTTCTCTAGCATTACCTAACCTAAGTTCTCTAAAGTAAACTCTTACATAATCAGGCCAAGCGAGTGCAAAGTTGCAAACAAGTAAGAATAGTAGCGCCGAGCACCTGTGTCATAACAATCACTGACGATTTTTAAAAGTAATTTACCTGCAATATAAGCAGCATCATTCTTGCTGTTTGGAAAAGATATATATTCGCAATATATAACACAGAGCAGAAGAACACAAAGAAGTAATATTAAATACCTACTCACCAAGCCCTGGGTCCTCCACTCTTAGTAGGTCCAGCAGGTCCTGCTCCCGGTCCAGGATATCGGACCACCGGTGCGTCAGCTGGGCATCGGTGCACCGGACACCAGAGCAGTGAAAAACTGCCCGGCGCACCTTTTGCCATTGCTGGCGACGCTCCCGGAGCCCGTACCCGGACCCAGGCAAGCCGCCTGCTGCTAGGGTTCAGGGGAGGTGGTGCTGCACAAAAAAAACAAGTGCGGCCACCTCCGCCTCACTAAATAAGGCCTGTGCCTGCACCCCTTGTGGGCACCGTGGCTGCGACTACGGGCAGCCTTGCCCTTTCCCTTGTTGCCCCTGCTCTCTCCCTTGGGCTTGGTTCTGGGACTCGGGGGTGGGGGGAGGTGGAAAAGAAAAGGGAGGAATTAGAAAAGTAAGTACAAGAAATGAAAAAAGCAAGTTATAGAAAATGAGTGAAAAAGTAGTAGAAAAAGTCACAAAAAAGTTTAAAAAACTCAAAATATAGATTCAGGAAAATGGAGACATAGATAATAAATAAAAAAGATTTTTAAAAAGTGTACAGAAACAAAGGATTGCAAAGATAGAGGGAGGATAGAAAAGCAGGCCAAGAACTATAGCAATAGAATGAAAAACAAGATGGCCGTGCCCATTGCAACCGCATGGGTAAGTACGCGCGATATTTCTCCCCGAGCATGCAAAAAGCACCGCAAACACGTAATACGCGTTCCCGAACAGGGAATGCTCATCGCAAACGGGCGGGAGCATGCAATATGCGACCCGGAACAGGAAATAAGCAGTGCGAGCGGGCAGGACAAGTAAAAAACAAGATGGTTGTGCCTATTAGCGACCGTATGGGCAAGTTAGCGATATATTTCCCAGCGAGCACGCAAAAAAACATCACAAACTTGCGGGACAAGGAATTTCGCGTGTTTGCGAAATTTCCACGTGCTCGCGGAGATTTTTTACAATTTCGCAGGGATTTGCGTAACGCGCCTACGCAAATTCCGCCCACCCTTACTAAGTAGTTCAAAAAATAAACATGTTGCCATACATATCGCCTTTCTGCTTGTCAATGTACAGCTAGACAAACAAAGCAGAAGAATGAAAAAACACGTTTTGTTTAAATATACTCTGACTTCATCAGCCTCTCCCTATGGCTCCTGTCTCCTGCAGCAGGCATTGTGGCATCAGATCTCAACTTTATGAAGGTATTACAGTTGAGTTTTGGTGTTATTTCTTTACAATACGTGGGATTCTGTAATCCCTATATCAACAACAGTCTCTAATTTCTTGATAATCTTGTGGCGCACAGAGTCGCCGATTATAAAGAAAAGAGATCAGAATTTGACTATTATAAGTTATTTCAGTTGAGTTCTGACATCACAATGTCTGCTTCCAGAGCCAGATGCCGAGGTGATAGGCAGGTCCGTCATGGAGCATAATTGAACCAGCTGTTTAAAACAACGGAAACAAACGTTGCTTTTATTTTTTCTCTTCTCTTTCAATACAATGACTGGCAACGAGAATATGTGTTTTTTTGCACTCCTATCTTTCTGCATGGGCCAACACTTTCCGAGCTACTACTGATTTTTTTTATTTTTAAGTGACTTGTATTGACCTATTTTTAATACCTGTTTGCCACAAATATCTAACAGGTTTGGGATGTGTTTAATTCTACACTAGAGGTTTTATTTTTATTTTTTATGTTTGTAAATATATTTGCTCCTTCATATAAAAGAGCTACACACCAAGGGGTCTATTACTATAGCGGGCGGATCGCCACCGTCCGTATGGCGGTGGCAATCCACCTGCCAATCCTCCCTGCTCACCCACCATTTCCCCCCGCCATATTACGATGGCGGGGGGGACCCAGGCGGACGGAAAGACCGTCCACCGGTTTTCCGCCCATCGACGAGTTGACCGGGCGGAAAAGGGGTGTAATATGGTGGCGGTGTTTGCAAGACACCGCCATCCATATTATAATGCAGGCGGAGACGTGCCTTTCCCCATTGAAAGGCATGTAGTGTCTGCTTGTGGGTGCCCGTTGCAGACCCCCAGGGTGTTGGGGGGCTGGGGGGGCACAGGGGCCGTACCTATGGTACCCCTCTGCATTTGCATGCACAACGTGGCAGGCACCGCGCGGTGCCTGCCACGTTGTGCACTCAAATGAACAACATACCGTTTTTAGGTCGAGGACTACCGGTCTGCCGAAGGCAGAACCGGAAGTCGAGATTTAATGTTTCCTAGAGTGGCTCCTTAGCCCGCCTCTCTTTTTGCCTCTCCTCCATTGGCTGGCTTCCTAAACGGAGGCCCGCCATTGGAGGAGAGAGCCGTCCCTCCAAATAGGCTCCGTCTTTTTCAGATTCGGGGGCGTGTTCCTTGCTGTTCTTTCCACTTTTTAGCCACGCCCTTTTAGAACAGCAGGAACACGCCCCCGAATCCGAAAAAGTTTCGGAGCTTCCATCCGCCATTGTTTTGCTGTCCTCTGGCCGTGAGGATCTTCGTGCTGTTGTGAGTATAGTTGGCGGCGCTGCCCTTCGATGAGCAGGGATCCGCACCGTGCCTTGGACGCCTTTCCCCCTTGTTTTTCTCTTGGGAGGCCTGTGGGTCCAGCTCTTTCTCTCGCGCGCTTCCCTCTGTACCTGTCCCGTCACCTCTCCTGTCTCTGTCACGAGCCTGGCTCTCTCTCACCCCAGTGATAGCGCTCCGTTGCCAGGCCAGTGAAGGCCGAGTCCCGCGCCCTCCCCACCCCCTCTTTTACGAGTCTCGGGGAAGTGCAGAGAGGGTTTAAGAGACTGGCCGGCTCGGGGTGGTAATTAGAGGGCAGGGAGGGAGGGAGGGGTGACGGCAAGGAGAGCGCATAGGATCCTAAGGTGTCCGTTTTTCTCTCTCTCCGATGTAATATTTCTCCCATCGCTCATATTTAATACTTTATCTCTTCTTCCTCACTAATATTTTTGTTCCATTTCTCCGTTATTTCCCCTGGTAAGTCTCCCACTCCTCTCTGATATTTCCTACTCTCTCTTCTGTAATATGGCTTGTTCTGTCTCTCCTCTCGCATTTGTCAGCCCTCCCCCCCCAATATCTAACACTCTTGTTCTCTCTCGTTTCTTACATTTTTGTTCGCATTTCTGCATCTCATCTCTAATATCTCTAGTCCAGTGCGCCTATCTCTTTCGTGTATGTGTAACTCCCTGCCTCCACTCTAATGCTTCTCTCGTCCATCACTGTCTCTTTTTCTCTTGGGAGGCCTGTGGGTCCAGCTCTTTCTCTCGCGCACTTCCCTCTGTACCTGTCCCGTCACCTCTCCTGTCTCTGTCACGAGCCTTGCTCTCTCTCACCCCAGTGATAGCGCTCCGTTGCCAGGCCCGTGATGGCCGAGTCCCGCGCCCCCCCCCTCTTTTACGAGTCTCGGGGAAGTGCAGAGAGGGTTTAAGAGACTGGCCGGCTCGGGGTGGTAATTAGAGGGCAGGGAGGGAGGGAGGGGTGACGGCAAGGAGAGCGCATAGGATCCTAAGGTGTCCGTTTTTCTCTCTCTCCGATGTAATATTTCTCCCATCGCTCATATTTAATACTTTATCTCTTCTTCCTCACTAATATTTTTGTTCCATTTCTCCGTTATTTCCCCTGGTAAGTCTCCCACTCCTCTCTGATATTTCCTACTCTCTCTTCTGTAATATGGCTTGTTCTGTCTCTCCTCTCGCATTTGTCAGCCCTCCCCCCCCCCACCCCCCCAATATCTAACACTCTTGTTCTCTCTCGTTTCTTACATTTTTGTTCGCATTTCTGCATCTCATCTCTAATATCTCTAGTCCAGTGCGCCTATCTCTTTCGTGTATGTGTAACTCCCTGCCTCCACTCTAATGCTTCTCTCGTCCATCACTGTCTCTTTTTCTCTTGGGAGGCCTGTGGGTCCAGCTCTTTCTCTCGCGCACTTCCCTCTGTACCTGTCCCGTCACCTCTCCTGTCTCTGTCACGAGCCTGGCTCTCTCTCACCCCAGTGATAGCGCTCCGTTGCCAGGCCCGTGATGGCCGAGTCCCGCGCCCCCCCCCCCCCTCTTTTACGAGTCTCGGGGAAGTGCAGAGAGGGTTTAAGAGACTGGCCGGCTCGGGGTGGTAATTAGAGGGCGGGCCCTGCGGGGGAGGAGGCTGGTTCTGTATGTGTGTGGGGTTGGCTCTCACTACGTCACTCTCTCTCCCTAACTCTCTCTCTCTCGCTACCTCACTATCTCTCACTACCTCCTATCTCTCACTATACTACACTCTCTCTCACTAACTCTTTACCTCACTCTCTAACTCACTACTCAACTCTCTCTTTCTCACAGCAACACAATATCACTACCACAGTAACTATCTCTCACTCTAACACACTACTTAAAAACTTCACTCTCTCTCTATCTCACTACCTCACTCTGTATCACTACATCACTATCTATTTCTATCTCACTCTCACTACCTCACTATATCACAACACACTCTCTCAAAACTTCACTACCTCACTCTCACTACCTCACAACTTCACTCTCTCTTTCTAACTCACTAATTCACTCTCTCTATCTCACTACCTCACTCTCTCTCTCAAATACACTAAGTCACTTACACTCACTCTTTCACTACCTCACTCTATCTCACTACTTCACTACCTCACTCTGTTTCTATCTTAATACCTCACAACTTCTCTCACTACCTCACTCTCTCTTTCACTACCTCAATCTTTCTCTATCTCACAACATCACTCACTGTTTCTATCTCACTACGTCAGAAAATACCTCTCACTACCTCACTCTTTCACTACCTCACTCTCTATCTACCTCACTCTCTCTCACTACATAACTCTCTATACATCACTACTCCCCTCTATATCACTGCCTCACCATCTCACTACTTCTCTCTCTAAAAAGATCACTACCTCACTCTCTATATCACAACTTCATTCTCTCTCTAACTCACTACATCGCTCACTCTCTATCTCTCTACCTCACTCTTTCTATCTCACTAACTCACTTTCACTGGCTCTTTCATTACCTCTCTCTATCTCACTACATCACAACACCACTCTGCTTACATCTCACTACCTCACAACATCCCTCTCCCTCACTACATCACTGTTTCACTACCTCACTCTCTCTCACTACATAACTCTCTCTACCTCACTACTCCACTCTATCTCACTATCTCACAACTTCTCTCTCTCAAAACATCACTACCTCACTCTCTAGCTCACAACATCCCTCTCCCTCACTACCTCACTCTCTATCTACCTCACTCTCTATCTCACTCTCTATCTCACTACCTCACTCTCTCTATCTCACTACCTCACTCTCTCTATCTCACTACCTCACTCTCTCTATCTCACTACCTCACTCTCTCTCTGCTAATGCAATAGGTATCACATATGCAAAAAAAAAAAGCTAATGCCAATAGAAATGACAATGCCATTTATTTAGGGATACAATAATGATAGAAAAATAATGAGCAATACCAATAGCTCTACCTATAATATTGCCGAGACCATTGCATTGTAAATGCTTGTTACATTGTGGCGGGTGCTGCTGAAAGCACCGCCCGCCGCAATGTAAAAAATGCTGGATGCGCCCGCCTGTGTGGCGGGCGCATCCTAATCTGCATCATGGGACTGCCGCACATATGGTTGGCAGTCCCTTTTGCCGCAACGGTGGTGGGCGGACTTTGTCCACCCGCTATTGTAATAGACTCCTAAGGTTTTAGGTAGATTTTGGGAAAGGTGATGGCATGACCATGTATTATGTGGACTAAAGTACACCCTGGCGTACATGATAAGAATATAGCAAGTCACCTCGGAGTTCCATACCTTATCAAGAAACTCGGCCTTCGGTCTCATTCCTCTGTATGGTTATAAAACTCCTTTGTGACTTGCAATATCCTTACCATGTATGGCAGGTGGCACTTTAACCCTCATATAATAGGTGACTGAGTGAGTACGAAGTCGCAGATTATAAAGAAATTAGAGACAGGGTTGTAATGGAGGGAAAGGCATACAAGATAATCTTCAATTTCTTATTATAAAATGACCGCACTATGAAAATAAACCATTTAATTATAAATATTTTGACTATAAAATACACAGTATCTTTTACAACAAACTGTTACAAATAGCTATATTCGTGTTTGTTAGCTGGTGCTGCAATTTGTAGCATGTAAATCTGATATCAACGCACATAAACAATAATTTACTCTAATTCACGGCATAAAATCACGCTCTAACATCAGCGCGCACTGTCAACGTTATGCTCATTGTTGAATTTATATATGTACATAATACCGCAAAGTAATTTACAGGTGAGTTTGACTGCGGATTTACTGTATATTCGTAGACAATTATGTTCCAACATCTAAAATGTGCCATATAGTTTCAAGCCTGGCGCCGGCGCATATTAGATCTTTCTGTCTCATCTCATGACGAGAAATGCTGCAATCAGTCTCCCGTGTCAAGCTCTGTTCCAGCTCCATGACAGATGGGACTTTCAAAATGAAATGTACCTATGACTGTTTGCTACTATATATATAAAACGTCTCATTTAGTCTCATCTGTGATTTTCCAAGAGAGAACGTTTCCAGCAGTCATTTGTCATTGTCCCCGGCACTTTGTATCATGGAACGAACATCACAGAACGAGTCTGAATTATTTTCATAGCAAAATTTCATTATTTCTCGCAATGTTCCGCTTTGAGAACAGGTGGGTCTCAGCATATTGATTAAAGGACTAATCATTAATTAATTATTTGAGGAGCAGAGCTCGGCGCTCTGTCGCGTTGTTATTATGTGGCTGGATTTTTTTATTCCGAGCTGCGGGAATACAAACCTCACGTCGAGCCCTTGGTAGGCGGCTCGGGGAATGGATTGCTGCGGACCGCTGAATTCCCAGTTCAGGCGTGAAGATATTTTCAGGCTGCATGAGGCAAGCTATATGTCAGGGTGGTAAAGCAAAAGGACTCTTTTCACCATGAATACCAACTGCTCATTAGTCACTGCAGAAAAATGCCTGTCGTTGCCTGGAATGGCTTCCCACAGGATAGTGTGGAAGTTCCACGAAGATGAGGTGGGCGCTGTGCCTTATAGCAAGCAGCAGCTGCTGCTGGGAAGAGCTGTGGATGCAGTCAAGGACCCCCGAAAGACTTTATTTTATTTGCTTGAGAATAGCAATTAATCTACAGTGACTGTAGAAGACATTGTGATCTATTGCAGAAGAATAATTGTAAGAAGTGTTTCAGATAACGCAGTAGGAGTATGAACACTTTACAAGGCTATGCACTTTTAAGCAATGGTACATGTCCCCTCTTTTAGGAGTTAGTTATCTATTTTGCATATTTAACTTTCTGTCATTACTTGTGCCAGCTGTCTCGTATAAAAACTGAAATATCAGAAAGCAGTAAAAGAACTTCACAAACTGTTCTTAAAAAGCTTGCTAAATTAACTTTTGTCTCTCATCCCAGGTAGGAGAGAACTCACTGTCCTGCCGTCAACTAAAAAGTTAATATCATATGAGGAATAGATTTACTGAAGTCATGAACAGTAAAATTGAGAATGTGCATCATTAATATACATAGTGAGAACATAATATTTCCTTCTGGAAATATTTTGTTAAAGGTGAGTGCGCAGTCGCTTACCCAAGCTTGTAGCTGGCTGCGGTATTGCTTCCAAAATAATGACCACATATACTAAAACAAGCACTGACTGACAAAGCCAGTAGCTCTCTGCAATGCCTGAGATATTGTCCTTGCCATTGTGGGTGTCTTTTAGCTATGTTGTCTAGCAGCACACCTGTTGTTCAGCATGGCTGAAAGTCACTGAAATCCCAGAATGACAGGATGTTGAACTACCACTGAGTCTCTTCACTCCCCATGGTGAGTTGATTGTCCCGGCCATCCTAACACAAAAATGCACTCTGACGTGTCCTGGGCTGGCTGGCATTAGAGTGCTTTTTTCAGTAACGTTCAGACATGCTGAACAGCAGATGTGCTGCTAGACAACATGGCTGAAAGATATTCACGTTGACAAGGCTATAGCTGGGGCATTGCTGAGATCTATTGGCTTTGCCAATGCTTGTTCAGTGTCAACGAGGTCTTGCTGAACAAATGTGGAAGTAAAATTGAGAACCAGTTGAAGAGCTTGGACGTAAAGACAGGATGTGGTGTTACAACCAGAGTGTCGACAGGGGAACTGGGGAACCGGGTTCGAATCTCAGTTCAGCTGAACAGCTTGTGATTCTAGGCAAATCACTTATGCTTCCCCCTGCGTACAATGAATGTGTCATTGTGTAATGTAACTGGTGAGCATTTACAGCACTCCAATGCCAATTTCTGGTGTTAGTACTATAGTGGGGGGATGGGTCAAGCAGAGAAGCAGGAGGGTATGGGGAGATGGGCAAGCAACAACAGGAGAGGGTGGAAGGAAGCAACAAAGAAGGGGAAAAATACATTAATTGAAGCAGGATCAGTGGCAAAAATGAATGTGTCATTGTGAAATGTAACTGGTGAGCATCTGAAGCGCTCCAATACCATTGGCTCGTGTGTGTGCTTTGGCAAGACGGAGGACAAAGCGAGCGTTCCAATACCATCGGATCGTGCAAAAAAGAAACAAGAGCTGTTCAAGTTTTAACAACTTTTTAAGAAATGCATTTGTTTATGTACACAAGCATGTACTTTAGTGGTAGGTGTGTATGTGTACAATGGAGACTATGGCAAGAAAGACGATGGAATGATCACTCCAATACCATGGGATCATACACATTTTTTTAAAATAAAAGCAGCAGCAGGGAGGGAAGTAGTGGGGGGACGGGTCAAGCAGGGAAGCAACGATGGGAGAGGAAGCAACAATGTAGGAGTAAAAAAATATCTTAATTGAAGCAGGATCAGCAACAAAATTTAATGTGTTATTGTGGAATGTAACTGATGAGCACTTGAAGAGCTCCAATGCCATTGGCTAATGTTCGCGCTGTGGCAAGATGGAGTGAGTGCTCCAATACCATCGGATCGTGCAAAGAAAAAAATAAGCAAGTGCTGTTCGTGTTTTATAAACAGGGGATCTGTGCTAGGGAGTTCAGCGGGGCAAACAGCAATGATCGGGAGGTGGATGGGCAACCAAAAGCAAATTTAGGCTGCCACAGGAAGATTAAGTGACTTTGTCATAATTACAAAATATGGAACTGAGTTTGACGCTAGGGAGACAATGAGGTGTCCTCTTGGGAGAGGATTAGGCGTAAGAGCCACAGCTGCTGACTATGGAGCTGGGAAACCAGGGTTAAGTTTCGGTGTCGACTTAACATCCTAGATTCTGGGCAAATCACTTAGGGGCTGATCACAATGCTGATAGGACTGACCATCCAACAACCATGGCCATGGTCCAATTTTGACCACTGAGGCCGCAAAGTTATCTCCGCTATATCACGATACATGCAAGCCTCACCTCCAACAACGGTGGTCAGAGTGTTCTCCGTATGGGCTGCAGGAGGTCAGAGTAGCATTCGCATGGGCCTTGGCAGTCAGAAATATTGCCAATAGGGACTCCAACACCTTCCGGGCTGTGCTACCATCACCTAGCAGGTTTTGATGGAACCACTGTACTGATGGTCCCTTGTCGGCAGTTTCACAACAGCGCTAGACCACCATTCTACTGCTTCCGAGAAGAACCACAACAGTGCACTTGAATGCAGAAAAAGACAACAGAGTTGATGGCGATTGCGGATCACCGCAAGACAGCTTAGGACACGCATTACCAAAGTGTTCCGGAAGTTGTGTTCTTGCGTGCTCCTGGGGATTCACTTTCCAATCCTCAAAGCGTGAACTGAATGAAATAATAAAGTTGCATCTCCTGTGTAGGAAATGTCCCCCTGTGCACAGCTCTTTGCCCCACTTGGTGGGTTGGCATTTAAAACAAAAGTAATCTAGCGGATGGCATCGGTTGTGAAATGTCGTGTATTCACATCAATCCATCAAGTTTAAACTTCTTCAAAGGTAAGGCCATCCATTCAAATTTGAACATAAATGTACATCATTCCCGATGCATTTCGGGCATCGTGGTGCCCTTCGTCAGGAGGCACATCTGTAAGTGTAACCAAAAGACAGAGCTTATAAACTGGACATACCCCGTCTGGCTGTCAATGGGTGTCGTTTCTAAAGTAACCTTATAACCACATGCATGAAGTGAGCGACGGTCTAGTGGAAAATGGTGAGTATGCCGCAGTGCTTAAACAGTGATTGACATGTAGAATTCCAGGGTGTCTTAAAGCGGATAGACATTAAGGTGCAACAAGAGGAAATTTGACGTGGAATAGTGAGCGTCATACAAAGGTGATGGGTGAGTCATGCGGCGTGACAGAGGTACATTCAAACCTCGTGTAGATGAGTGAAACTGGATTATGTTGTGAGCATAAATGCTATATCAAAGAAATTAGACTCTTACGGAATCGTAACTTCAATATACAGGTATCCTTGATGTACCTGTGAGTAATGGTGATAAAGTTAATATTACAAGCGAAGAGGCCAAGATGTAAAACTAGCAAAAAAGCGTCCCGTTGTACGGTACTTACACGCAAGGCGAAAGATTTAAAGTTTACTACGATGGCCAGCCCGTCAGACGGATGTAGTATCGGGAGTAAGAACGCCGTGTGAGAAACTGAGTGAATGTGTTCCCGGAAGTAAACGAGCGTGACGTGCGTAAGGAAGTCATGTGACATGCAAGTAGCATAACAAACCTATGCAGGTGCCATTTTGAAATGGAGAGTGATGGCTGGTGCAAGAGCACAATGTGAACCAAACAATGTGTACAAAGCAGAAGAATCCGCGGTGGGTAAAATATGGATTCAGAAAACGGATGTGAAAGGGTGTACAAGCGACATGAAGTGAGGAAATTATTAAATCCAGCATAAAAACTGACAATGTTAGAGGCGCATGAAGGCAATAAAGGTTGTAACTTATAAATAACACAAAAATTCAATTCGATCGTTCAGTCCATTAGGTTGCATCGTGTTCAGGAAATAAATCCAGTGATTCTCTCTCTGTAATAGTCTGTTATTATTGTCGATGCCTTCTCTCATCTCCACTACTTCCAAGATCAAAAATTTTAATTGAGAGATGTTATGTTTTTTGTCCAAAAAGTGTGTTGCCACTGTAGATTTCAAATTTCTTGTCCTGATATTGCTTTTATGTTCTAAAATACGTGTTCTGATTTTTCTTGCAGTTTTTCCAACGTAACACAAACCACAGGGGCATTTGACCAGATAAATCACATTTGAAGTATTGCATGTGGTGTTGACCTTGAGCTTTATATTAGTGCCTTTCAGCGGGTGGGTCATGGTGGGACCGGGTATGGTATTGTGGCAGTTACTGCAATTGTGACATGGTTGTAACCCTTTATAGGTTGTGACCATGGCACTGTCTGCTGGTTTAGTCAATAGTTCTTTCAAATTCCGTCCTCTGGTGCACGCAAAAATAGGTTGGTTGGTGTAAATACCATTGAAATCTGGTTCCAGCGTTAACGATGGCCAGTGTTTCATGATGATATTTCTGTAACGTTGACTCATGGTCGAGTACTTGGAAACCACCACCATACGGTTTTGAGCTTTCTTGGGTTTGACTTTCAAAAGATCGTTTCTGTCCCTGTTGACACATCTCATTCTGGTATGTTCAAGGATTCCAGCAGGATATCCGCGTGATTTGAACATGGTGAGCATGGTTTCAGTTTGTGCGGTGCATTGAATGGGATCTGATACAATGCGCTTTACTCGTAACAGTTGTGAATATGGTAAGTTGTGTTACAAACTGGTTCTGTGAAAACTGTTGAAGTGCAAGATGTTGCTCCTGTCCGTGGTCTTCCAAAAAATATTTGTCATGAATTTGTTGTGTACCCTCGTGATCTGAACATCTAAAAAGTTGCTGTGTCTTATTGTACTTGAAACGTGAATTGGATGCGGTCATCTATGTTGTTGAGTTGTTCCAGAGCTTGTAATAATGTGTTCTGTGGACCCGGCCATATGATGAAAATATCATCTATGTATCGCAAAAAGATCTTTTTGTGTGCTTGCCATATAGCAGTGTTTAAAATGTGCTGCTCCTCGAAGTAGTGCATGAAAATATTAGCGTATGTTGGGGCTGCACAGTTGCCCATTGAAGTTCCGCCCGGACAGTTGCAAGTACCAATTATCCTCCTATTTGAAGTAGCTCTGATACAGAGTGAACTGCAACAGTTCTATGATGAGTTATAAAGGGCTTTTAAATCTGCTGTACACATCCAGAGTTCCTCCTCTTGGGAGATGGTTAGTTGATTGATTTTGACAATGAAATCCGTTGTGTCTTGAACACACGTGTTGATCTTGGTAACCAATGGTTGAAGGTGTTTATCTAAGAATTTTCCTACCGAATCGTGAATACTGCCCTCGGTGGAAACAATCGGTCTAAAGGGTGGTCGGTACAGATTCTTATGCACCTTCTGTAGCATATGTAACAACGGTGTTCTAGGGTTATTTTGGATCAAAGATCTTTTCACTTTTTCTGTTATCACACCATTGTCCACAGCTTTCTGTACTATGTTCTTCAAAGTGATGAGGAACTGATTGGTGAGATTGTGATCCAGTAATCATAGGTGTTGGTGTCCATGACGTGGATGGTAACCTGTTCTCTGTAGAAACTGCTGTCCATAATTACAAGGGCACCGCCCTTATCAGCATTCTGACAAACGATAGATGGATTGTTAGCTAGCCTTTTTAAGATGTTCTTATCCTTCATCGTCAAATTGGAGTGTTTGGATTTGCGTTGAAATTTTAAGGAAAGCAGATCATGCTTGACCAAATTCTCAAATTTGTTGAGGAATTTATGACTCACCGGGGCTAAAAAAGGGGCTACTCGGTCTCAATCCTTTGAGTAAAGTGTCATCATCGGTGTCATTGAGTTGTACTACATTTTCAAAGCAATTTCTAAGACGTAGGTGCCTCATGAATTTAAAAAAACTGATTTCTAATTCAAGGGTGTTGGTAGATGTGGTAGGAACAAAAGATTGGCCTTTTTGCAAGGTGTTGATCTCACTGGTCGATAGTTGATAGGAAGAGATATTTATCACCAAGTTGTTTACATCATCTACTTCTTGCCTCGACCCTTCCGGCTGGTGCTCGGTGGATTTTTCACGTTGGATACCTCTTTGTCCTTTTCTTTTGCTCCTCCTGGGTCAAGCCGTTCTTCTGTGCCTTCGTCCAAAAAATGAACCGTAGGTGAAGTTTCGATGTTTTCGGTTGAAACAATGGATGTTCCCGCGATGCGTGGTACACATGGACGTGAATCACTGTCGGATGATGATGTTTCCATTTCGGTGTTGGGATTGTAAGGTCTGTTCTGTCTGCGGCAGGCATAGACTTCTGCCCATGAGTACACCTCTCCCAGTTTGTAATCGATGATGTCTTGTTTATACTTCCGAATTTTCCGTTCTTGTATCTCTTGTGTGTACTTGTTTAGTTGTATGTTGATGTCATCATGCACTTTCGTGAGGTCGTCTACCTCCATCATGTTGGTCAATTCAGTTTTAATCTGAGCAATTTCCGTAGTCAATTCTTCAAGTACCTTGGATAATTCTTCTATGATCAACAGTATCAGATCGAGGGAACACTTGTTGAGGATAGCGTACCTTTTTTCGACAAAACGCGGATTGTTTTTGCACAATAATGGGTTGAGATGTATACTGAGTCCTCTGGGGATCCTCTGAACGTGATGGTACCTAATGAGGGTACTGGCATGTAGCCTTTGATTGGATTCTTTTTTCATGAGATGAAGTAATTGCCTGATGTTACTTTGTTTTTCATGTTGGATAGCGGGGTAATGTCTTCCTGAATAAGCGCATACATTTTGGTTGCATCGGTGTCAGTAAAAGCAAATGTGTCTGCTCTGAGTTCTCTCAAGTTAGAGATGTCTTCATAGGCCATGGTTGACAAAAGAGTTAAACTGGGTGGTGTGCCGTGTCTGGGTATAGACAATTGAAATGACAAGACAGCTTAGGACACGCACTACCAAAGTGTTCCAGAAGTTGTGTTCTTGCGTGCTCCTGGGGATTCACTTTCCAATCCTCAAAGTGTGAACTGAATGAAATAATAAAGTTGCATCTCCTGTGCATGAGATGTCCCCCTGTGCACAGCTTTTTGCCCCACTTGGTGGGTTGGCATTTAAAACAAAAGTGATCTAGCCGATGGCATTGGTTGTGAAATGACGTTTATTCACCTCGATCCATCAAGTTTAAACTTCTTCAAAGATTGCGGATCACGGACAGAATATCGAGCTACAGGAATATCGAGTCTACAATATCGATGGACAGAATATCGACAGCCTAGCTCTACAATGGTAAGTACAAAAATATCAAAACCAAAATATCATTGTTTAAAATATCGTTGTTTAAAATATCGTTTTTTTTAAATGTCTTAAAAATAATATAAAAATCATTAAATAATAAATATAATTGATAAAAACATAGTTAGAATTATTCAAAAATGTTAAAAACTGATAAATGATAAATGCAATAAATACAAAATTAAACATACATATTTAATTATTTTTTTATATATTAACTTAATAATACTAATAAATAATTATTTAATTTAATTATAAAATGTTAGAAACATAAGAAAATATATATATATATATATACATAAACCTGTAATATAAATATAAAAATAAAATATATATTTTAAACTACATTAACTATAAAAGTAGGGAAATGTTGGGTAGCGTAGGGGATACAATTACTATTCCCACTACAGAAAGTGCAACAGTAGGGAAAGTGTTGGATAGCGGAGGGGAATAATTACTATTCCCACTCCAGTGAGTGCAACAGTAGGGAAAGTGTTGGATAGCGGGTGGGTAAAAATTACTATTCCCACTCCAGTGAGTGCAACAGAATGGAAAGTGTTGGATAGCGGGTGGGAATAATTTACTATTCCCACTCCACCAAGTGCAACAGTAGGGAAAGTGTTGGATAGCAGGTGGGAATAATTTACTATTTCCACTCCACCAAGTGTAACAGTAGTGAAAGTGTTGGATAGCGGAGGGGAATAATATAGTATTCCCACTCCTGCAAAATAATTAACATTAATTAACAAATAATTGATTTTTGAAAAATAATTTGCCTCCCTCTATATTCCCCTCTAAATGTCACTACCAATATTGTAAAATATTACAAAATTAACATAATTATTTAACAATTAATTATTTAACTTATAACAATTAACAAGCAAATTAAAAACAATCAAAAATAAATTAGTTTACACAATTGACACTATGAAATAACTTTAAATAAATATTGTATATAAAAAATAATTAAAATGTTATTAAAATTAAATTGCTTCCCACCCTACTCCTCTATCAACCCACAACAAACTCATAAAAAACACACAATTAACATATTTACCAAATAAATATGAATAATGAATATCCAATTAATAACTAATGAATAAAATGTTTTAACACAATTAACAATATAGAATATTAATTACATACATATTCAATATTAAAGTTATTAATACTTAATTGTAATTCAATTACATCCCACCCTACTCCCCTAAAAAACCACAACCCGCTCCTCAAAAAGTTACACAATTGACATATTTACCAATTAATTATTAATAATTAATATCTAATTAATAACTAATTAATAACATTTTGTAACACAATTAACAATGTAAAATATTAATTACATACATATTAATTAATAACATTATAAATAATTAATTACACTTAAATTACTTCCCACCCTAATCCCCTATAAAACCACAACCCACTGCTGAAGAAAATACACAATTAACATATTTACCAATTAATTATTAATAACCAATTAATAATTAATTAATAACAAAATATTTAACACAATTAACAATGTAAATTGTTAAATACAAAAATATGAATTAATAAAATCATTAATTAATTAATTTAAATTAATTTACTTCCCACCCTATTCCCCTATAAACCCACAACCCACTACGGAACTAAAACGCAATATTTGTGTTTTTTTTAATTATTAACTTTTTAAAAATTATTATCAAATATATTAAAATTAAATCACTTACCACCCTATTCCCCTATACACCCACAACACACTACGGAACTAAAATACACAAAAATTAATTAACATAAAATTAATTACTTGTAAAAAATTCAAAACATAAATTACAAAAATAAGCTATACTTTTAACATATATACTAACATACAAAACACTAAAAAACATTTTGATATTATTAACAACGATATTTTTACTAACGATATTACTAACATCGATATTAATTAAAATGATATTTCTTACCTGCATGTCGATATTCTGGTCGACGATATTCTTGATGGTCGATATTCTGTCATATCGATATTTAAACATCGATATAATGGTATATTGATATTTAGACATCGTTAATATGTCTGCATACCGGCCATTGCCAAAGTGGACACACCTACCAATAACACTATAAAACACACCCTATCCTAGACCATGATCCTTTGCCACTGCACTGCAGCACAGCCACTCAGAACAGCATTAGTGGTCTCAGAAGTGAGCCCTTCTCACAATCTCATCACACACACACTCCACACGTTTTTTCTTTTCACTACATATTCCCTTGGTTGAAAGGCTTTTTTCTTTTTCGTCCCTCACACACTTAATTTTATTTAAATGTCACCAGCTAAAAATCCACGTTTTCTGATACCGAGTTGTCAGTGACTGTGGATAACTTCATTAAAGAAGAACCCCACGTTTTTGGAGCCCAAGTCCAACAAGCTTCTCTTGCTAGGAAGAATGAAATGTGGGACAGAATAGTCAATAAGGTGAATGCTGTATCACTTTGCGCACAAATTAGGAAATTAGGAAGAGGTGGCATGATGTGAGGGTGAAGAACCTATCCTCCAGGCACCATATTGCGGCCCAGAAGAGTGACTCCCGGACTACCATTAGAAATCACACCCTGGAAGGAGAAGGTGCTTGCCGTCCTGCATTGTGAGGGCTTCACAGGAATATCTGGGGTAGTGGAGATTAGTAAGTAACACCACATCAACTGTCACTACATTGCAAAGTCCTGTTTGCACACATATCAGCTCTTGCTATTGTGTTTCCCATCTACGTTTCCTATACGCAGCAACCAAAGTATCAGAGATGTGTGATTGCCAGCTACAATCAGTAGCCCTGCACATAAGATCAAATGTATCATCCTCCATTACATCCCACATGTGAGAATGCTGTCCGTAAATGCATTCCCATCAAATTATCATCGCAGGACCCATGAGATGTGCAAATGCCTGATAGTATGGGCCCCCACAACTGCATTTTACAATCAGCTATGTAACACAAACCTGTTCTGCTAGTGTTGGCAAGTCGAAATTGAAATGACTACAACTACCACAGAGCCCTCTACCTCTGCCTCTGAACGGGAGGCCCCCAGTGTGGTTTGGCCTTACTCACTTGTCAGCCATGTCACTAATGAGGTTCAGCTCACAAGCAGTTAACCATTGGTCAAGTGTGGGGGAGGAGTGATTTAAATGACTACAACTATCATCAGGCCCTTTACCTCTACCTCTGAACAGGAGGCCCCAGTGTGGTTTGTCCTTACTCACTTGTCAGCCATGTCACCACTGATTCTCAGATGAAAAGAACCGAGCACCTTACACACAATGCTCTGCTCAGGCACATGTCCGCCTACTCAGCCTTAAGTTACCCTGGTCTCCATAAAAGTAAAAGAAAGAGAAAATGAGTGACATGATTTCAAGTATGTAACTGTAATATCTGTTCAGCGTAAAGGTAACCCAGCTGACATGAAATGGCTGTGGACTCATTGACACTGCATTGCACACATTATTACCAGTGCTAAATCTACTACCAAGTGGTGTATATGCCTGTATTGTACAGACCTATGACTTGGAATGTATTAATGCATATGTAGCTTCGACACTCTGTTGTATTCAAGTCATTGGGAGATGCCATGTCCATCCCTCATATCAACTTGAACCATAGTAGTACAGCAAATGATTAGGCCAATAACACTTCATGTAATGGCTGTCTCCCAAAGTCTTGCAAACTAGTCAAACACAAGGGGGATCGTTCACAATATCAATATCCAAACCTTTTAATCCCTTCCAGGCCTGAACTCACCTTGTACTTATGTGGATGTACCACACTTACAACAATAACATTCCACACTTACAACAATAATATTCCACTCTACATCTGCAGGTCGTTCTGGCACTACATCTGTCCACACTCAGGACACCAACCAGACTTCACCTACGCACCTGGATAAAGCCTCCAGCGATGCAGAATCTCCTGGATCTTTGGATATGGAGGGCTGACCTGGCCCATCCGGACAAGGTAGGCAGATGGGAACAGTGAGACCACACCTCCCAACCCAGCTTCAACATCTCAACTGATCTCTGCCCCAACAACTGGTGAACCTTGTCATACCAGCAACATCTGCTGCACCCCAGTTCCACTTCTGGAAGTGAGAATTGTCAACACACTCTCTGAGAATGGAGGACCCAGTGGGAAGTTGCAGGTTCTCGCCCCACAGGATTGTGGGGCGAGGAGTGGTGGGAGGGTAACTGTGGGCCTGCTAAGTGAGCTGACTGGTGCCACTGACACCCAGGCAAACATCTCCCGACTCATAGGGCCTATGAGGAATCCCAAGGAGTAATTGGCCAGGTAGTTGAGGAACTCCGGGAAATGAAGCAACTGCAGAGGTCCATAGAGCAGAGGCTGGACACTCACAATAAAAACACTGACCAACTCATAAGGGTGCTTCCACACTCTGGAGGGTCTTTCCGCCACCACCTATCCCTTCCTGTGGTCCATCTACATCAGGCCCTTCCTGTGGTAGCCACAGGAAGGGAGGTCCTGCCAGAGGATGACTGCTCAGACACCCCTGAGACTGCAGCAGTGGATCCCCGCCACCCCCCCCCCCCCCCCTTTGACTGGGACGTCCAAGAAAAAATCTAGGAGGTTTGTATCGCAAGGCACCCAGCACCGCCAGGAAGAGACTCCTTCAATTATGTCCTCCTTTGTGTGCAACACATTCACTTTGCTGACTATTCCTATACGTGTTTCCACTTCTGATGGGAGTAGTTTGTTGGACTTTGGACTTAAGAGAATGTGGCTCATACTACAATGGTTTCATTCACCAACATTGCCAACTACACTCCTGTGTAGTCACTATTCCACTGTATCTTTCGTTTTATGTTTTCACTTTGTGCACTACAATAAAGCCACTTCTCACAAAATCATTATCTCCTGTAGTAACATTTTCCTCTAGGAAATGATGAAGTTATCTCCTTGTGTATTACCAAATGTAAGTAGAAGCTACTTATGTAAGCATGGACATGCGGAATGTCAACAATGTGCAACTGAGTATCATAACCATGTCACCCCCGAAACAGACATACAAGTGTCCTGTCTCATGACATCTTTATTCCATAGTTCCAACCTTAGGCTGGCATAATGTCAAAAAAACAGTTAAATAATACATCAGTGAAAATGTCTGTGTCAGTGACCACAAATGTCATGTGCAGACCTCAATAACATGGTTGGAGGAGATACATCTGATAATACCAAATAGAGTAGGCAAATGGCAATTGGTTCATGTCATCAGCTAGAGCCAGATCGATTACCTCACAAAAGGAATCCCACTTCATTGAAAACAAGGAATCGGAACATGGCAGTATAAATGTTACCGAGCACAGGTTCATTCAAGTCCAGTGTTACTGCATCTGGTGGAATGCCACAAACATTTGTCAGTGGTGGGCCACAAGTAATGTGGCATACAACCATGACACACATCAATAGCTACATTCAGTTCATACACATTGAGGACTTAGTCAATGTGAGGAGAGGCTAGCAAGCCTTGGCCCAATAGCAACATTGTGTTGGAGAACATGATGGCACGCATATAGCTAAAGGACCACCACATGACAGGAAACAAGTCCAATGGATTATCAGCAATGTCCAGCCCATTGCTGTGCAAGCTGGCTTGGTACTGGAGCTGTACACAATGCATGTTACCACGGCCCCTCTTCTTGATTCCTGGCCACTTCTCAACATGGATTCGTTAACTATCATATTAAACAAAGTAAAGTCCGGCTCTCCCAATGACCCTTTACCTCCCTCTATACTAAAACAACTTGATCCCCCCATTTGCACGTTATCTTATATGTTTTAAATTCTTCCCTACGCGAGTCTGCAGTTCCAGCTCAATGGAAACATGCCATGGTGACCCCTCTTCTGAAAAAGCCTACTGCCGACCCCACCATTCTCTCCAACTACCGTCCAATCTCCCTTCGGCCAGTTTTCTCCAAAATTCTTGAGAGTCATATTCACTTTCATTTATCCCAGTTTGTTGAATCGAATAAAATTCTCCACCCTTCCCAATCCAGGTTTAGAACCAATTTTTCCACAGAAACTACATTGCTAGGAATCACTGAGAGGCTCCGCCACCATCTTGATGGTGGGGAGACCGTTGCGCTCATATTGCTTGATCTCAGCGCGGCGTTCAACACTATCTATCACCCTACATTAATCAAAACTCTGAGATCCTTCGGTATCCGCGGTTCAGCCCTGGATTGGATTATCTCCTTTCTGGATGGCCGTACTTTTCATTTTCTGCGACTGATTGCTCCAACATCCACTCATCACCTCATGGGGTACCCCAGGGCTCCATACTCAGTCCACTGCTTTTCAACCTTTACGTCAGGCCTTTAGCGGACATCGCTGAACAAGCTGGCCTGACTCTCTTTTCCTATGCAGACAACTCTCAGATCATCTTCTCTCTCTCTCACACCGACCCCAACTTAACATCTGGCTTACAACTGGGCCTTAGGAGTATCGCTACTTGGAT
The DNA here is from genome assembly GCF_964204655.1 of Triturus cristatus. Classification (NCBI taxonomy): domain Eukaryota; kingdom Metazoa; phylum Chordata; class Amphibia; order Caudata; family Salamandridae; genus Triturus; species Triturus cristatus. Next base: position 837,153,521 of record NC_140583.1, read on the forward strand.
GAACCAACACCATCTGAAACTTAACGGTGACAAAACCGAGGTCTTAATCCTGGGAAAAGAAAAAGACCTCTGGGGCCCACTACATTGGCCTATCGAGATGGGTGCCCTCCCGCAGCCGTCGAGCCATGTTCGTAACCTGGGCGTCTATATTGATGATTCTCTGTCCTGGCATCACCAAGCTGTCAGGGTCACAGCCTTATGTTTTACCATCTTAAGATGGCTTAGAAAAATCATTTGGATGCTACCTTTAGCCACCCAAAAAAGAGTGGTCCATGCCCTTATAACCTCACGTTTGGACTACGGTAATGTCCTTTTGTTAGGTGCTAACAAGGCTGTGACCCGTAGATTGCAGTTGGTGCAGAACTCTGCAGCTAGACTACTATGCAGAGTTCCCAGAGCGACTCATATCTCTGGGTATCTCCATGATCTTCACTGGCTTAGAGTGGAAAACCGCATAAAGTTCAAAGCTCTGAACTTTATGTTTAAGATCAAATGGGGCTCAGCACCACCTTATCTGCAGTCTCTCGTCTGCCCCTATGTCCTCAATCGCCATCTTCGATCCTCAACTCTTGGACAATTTATGGTTCCACGTTTCAAACTTGCCAGGATGGGTGGTAGGTCCTTTACTTATCTCGGCCCCACCCTCTAGAACACTCTTCCTCCTCCTATCCGCAAAGAAACTAATTACACTAGTTTCCGCAGATCCATTAAGACCTGGCTGTTCAACCAGTAATTCCATTCTTGCCTCCACTATTTTGTACTCAGTCCATCCAAGTGCCGGGAAACCCTTCTTGGGTAGCTGTTGCGCCATACAAATTCAATAATAAATAAATAAATAAAAGTACGCCCAAAATCTGTGACAGTCGTTCCCAGGACCATTCCATTTCCAGTTTGTACTTTGAAACAGCTTCATATACCTGCTGATGTCACAACTCTGAATTGCTCAAATGAACATGACATGGTGAAGATACCTACAACAGACCAATGCAAAGAGGTTAGCTAGGAAACTATACATATGCCACCAATCACAGCCCACTTCTGGAGTACACAGTACATGGGTAAATGTCACTTACACAAAGCAAAATCAACAATGTGTGCATGTGTCCAGACCTTCCTCCACAAACTATTGTGCACAGAGTTTGCCACAGCTGTACATACCTAACAGGTATCCACGAACATCCTCCTCATAGCTTCACAACAATAGTCACTGCAACATGAAAGTCAGGACATCTTACAGAATACTTACACTCATGAGAAGAAGCTATCGATTTACAAAAAGAGGCCTAGACTCTAAAAACCACACCTATCAAGTTGTAGGGTGTATTACAGATGAGTGGTGCTCAGCTCAAGGGAAAACAGCCTTCTGGGTCCCCATAAGTGGATAACATCCACAAACTTAGACACCAAATAGATCAGCACCCACTAGTCATTGTTTTACCAACTATTATTATCTTTAATCAAAGCAAAGTCAATCAATTGCAACTTAGAGTTTTGTGGCAATTTCCATCCACGCTTCACAAATTCATTTTAAGTCGTTCAGGCTGTTGTGTGTTGAAAAATTCTTTATTGAAACTAAGCGAGATATTCACTCCAACGTAGCCAACGTGTTTCGTCCCTACTCCCGAGACTTCTTCAGGGCTTTGTTCTCTCTAGAGCTATTTCACAGTAATCTGTTCATATTAAATAGTCCAAGGAATACATAATTTACAAATTAGTGGTCTTGGTCTATTTTAAAACAGGAATAGTCAAAGTTTGTAAATTGATGGTCTTAGACCATGACGGCAAATCAACCTAATCGGTAGTTGTCTGTGCATGTACACCGTATCCGGGTTATGAGTCCAAACAATGAGAAGAAGCTGTTGATGAGACGTTGACCCATGTCAACTCCTTCCTCTTCATCACTATTATCATCATTTGGCATTTTAGTATCCTCACCCAGTGGCTCCTGCTGGTCTGCATCCTCTGCCATCAAAGGGATGTTCTGTGGCAGTGCAAGGTTTTGGAGCCTGCAGCAGCCTACGGTGATCTGACACACCCTCTTGGGTGAGTAGAGGAGGGCTCCCCCAGTCTTGTCCTGACATCTTAATCTGATCTTCAGGAGCCCAAATCCCACTCCACTGGCCACTTTGTTCTACCATGGGCTTCATTGAAGCGGACTTGCCCTGGCATTGTCTGATTCCTCAGCGGTGTCAACAACCATGGGCGGTTGGGAAACGCTGAGTTCCATTGAGGGAAGACACACATTTGTGCAATAATGAGTTACACATTTTCAGAAAATGTGACCAGATATCATACATACAATGGTTGGGCATATCATACTCACCAAAAAGCCAGGCCCTCTCCGGCAGTAGTTGTTACTCCAGTAGTAGTTGTTACATCAACTGGGGTATGGTGCTGTTCAACATTATAAAGGAGTTGTGGGCAGATCCTGGGAATCTGGCACCAACGTGCAAGATGTATAAATCTGCTAGGCATACTTGCACATTGATAGAATGGAAGTGCTCCCTGTTCCTGTAGACCAACTCTGATTTACAGTGGTATTAAGACAATATGTGTGCTATCAATAGCTCCACCAACATGTGGGATTCGCCAAATTGATAAAAGTCACAATTCACATTGGCCAAATCTTTATGTCTTGGGAACTGAATGTAGTTGTACATGAAAGCATATCACGTAGCACTGAACATAGGTTGTGACATTCCACCAGATATAACCACAGTGTACTGAAAGGAAACTGTGGCCAGGAAATGCAGTGCTGCTATGAGTTTCATCAATGGTGTCAGAGAAGTGGAATAGGTCCTTCAAGGATGTAAATGAGGCTCCAAGTGATCACACAGATCTTGTATTGTCTGCCTATTGCGACAAAACTTCCTGATGATGTGTCTTTCTTCCATAGTTTGCAAGTCTGGAAATGGCCAGAATACTGAAGGCTGTTGTCTCCTCCCTCTGCCAGGGTACCTATGTGTGGAGTGTTGATGCATATAGATATTGGTCACAGTATCCACACCAACATATACCAACACACAGCCAAAAGTCATGTGAACAAACACTACTGCATATGTGGGCAGAACACAGTATTACACACCATAATTGTATGAAAGAAAAGTAAACATAGCATATGGAAAGTGAAAGAGATGCCTGAAAATGATCTGGATGATGCATATCCCCCATTGGCCACCATTGTGGGAGATCCCATTCCTGGTGGAAAACAGCCTAGAGAATGATAAGAATGACATTGACTTACCTGATATATACAGAAGTCACCAGGATGAATCTAATCCATTGCCATTATTACATGGTCCACCTATCTTCTCCAAACTGTACTGCACATGTTTCTGTAGCAGCACTGTGCACATCATACAAACTTAATTTGTATGATGGACATCGTCATGGTGTGGAGTCAGAATTGCACACATTAATACTATCACCGCAGGTGTGTGTACACTGCACCGCGGTAATCATGTGTTCATGCACAGTCATGTACAGCACTGATGTATGAGTAATGGTACAGGAAGAGAAGTGTTGTCTTATATCAGGTAACATGTTCCAACATATGAGTAGTGGTGAAACGCAATTAGAAGATTACTTTACAATGTTGTTTTCTACACTGACATGGTGGATGACTCACCACACCAGTGGCAGTCACAACCATAGGCTAAAGTTGGAAAATTAGACCGTTGGGGTCCAAAGGCTGTGGCCGTCTACACAGAAGCTCGTCTATGTAGTAACTGATGCTAATGTATAGCACTCCACTACCTTTGAGTGGGGTTGGCACTATAAAAAACTGCACAAAAAAACCCTGAAATAATCACACTGTTAGGCTGGTTTCACAGTAGTGAACATGAGGAAATACATCACATCGGCAACCACATTAAAAGGGCTACTTTTTGCCATGGACACTGAGGGACAGGCAGACCTTCATGACATCAAGACTCAGCCTGTCTCCTTTGAAAATAATTCAAGTTAAGCAACAATGGGAAACACTTCGCCGGTGAATGCGAAAAAAGTAAGAAAGTGTCCTGACGGGAGAAAGTCCCACCTTATGAAATGAGAAGCCAAAACGTGAGACACGAACTATGGAATTACAGCAGAAGACACAGATACTTTAGAAGCTCTGACATGCCCTGTGATGATAACACTTACCTGATTCACTTGAGGTCTGATTTTAGAGCTATAAACACCATTGTTGAATGACCACATATGGTGTAAACATGCACACACACATAGTACACACACATGCCGAAAATAAACAGAGACTACACGTGTGCCAAGTAATAGCAGCTGGTATGCACACATGCTCATGCTCCAATTAGCATGCCAGCTATATACTAACAGGTTATTAAAAGGCAGAACACCACCATTCAATAGAACAAAACTGACTACAATGGGGGTTTAAAGCAGTGATGGGGCCAAGGGACAGGGTGATTTGTCGATGGTGCAAGCACCCAGAAGGGTGAGGGAGCAAGCAGAGAAGGAAGGTAGGAGGTGGGGGAAATGGAAAGCAACAAACAAGAAAAAAACAGTGTTGAGGGAGGGGAAGGGGGTGATTTGTGGATGGGGCAAGCAAATCGAGGTGCAAGGGAGCAAGTAGCAATGGAAAGGAGGAGGGAGGGGGTTGAACAAAAAGCAGCAATGATAGTAAAAGCAGTGGCGGGGAGAGGGTGATCTGTGGATGGGGCATGGGGGCAGGTGGGAGGAGTCAGAGCTGGTAAAAGCACAAGCACTGCGCAGAGTGCTGAAAAAGAAACACAAAAGTAGGTTCTAAAATGGTCGTAAAACGTGAGCAGTGGACATTTACAAATACTTGCTCCCTGCACAGGGGGGAGAGCTAAACACAAGAAGAGGCATAACAATCCATGCCTGGGACAGATGGCAACAAAGAATATGAGACAGCCAATGGATTGAGCAAATGGGAAGCCTGTGGGTGGACTGAAGCCCACAAATTATACACCATTAAATATAATTGAGTTGCCTTGTGTCCCTCAGAAACTGGGCATACAGAATAAACACAACTGGTCTGATTCACAAAAGGCCACCACACTCGTGGTGGAGACCAGCAGTCATGGTGCAGTCTCTGCACTCGGGACAGAATCTCCGCAATGGGAATTCTTGTTGCGAAGATTCCACCCCGATTGTAGAGACTCCCCGACGACTGTTGGGCCTCCACCATGAGTGCGGAGCCCCTTCGTGAATCAGACCCAACATTTCTCTTCGAAACAGTGCATGTGCTGTCTAGCCAAGACCTAAAGAACAAAAACTTGAGATCCTGCATTCCTGTAAGGTGAAGTCTTAAGATTATGTTGTATGTAAACATGTGATTTCAAATCCTATGATCGTTGTCAGTGGAGTCAGTTCACCAAGCTTCATAGGAGTTGGAAGAGACAACAAACAGCATTTGACCCTTCCCTACTTCCTTCGTCAGAAGTGGCAGGAGGGAACATTTATATTCATATTTATATTAAAATAACTAGAATTAACATCACTAAAGCTTTGAACTCATTGGCAGCATATGAATTGAACTTTCTTTTATTACGTAGAGTGACATAATACTACCTTCGATATCACAACACAAAAAGAAACATTGTGAAAGCAGAAACCTTTCACACTCAAGGACAGCATGAGGAGAACAAGGGCATTGGGGGCAAACTAGGATCAGGGCATGACTGAAAGCCATGATATGCACTCAGAGGTCATTGGCTGCAGATTACATTTGTGGTTAGTACCCTCTGGTCACATGTTTGATAATGTCCATAAGATACTGGAGGAGGAGAAAGGGAGAGGTCGGAATGGCAAAATGCTACATGTGTAACCATGAACTTGTTCACACACCCAAAGACCATGCCCAGTGGGTACTGTGATAGTTTTAGGCACAGTGTTTGGAATAATAGCCGAAGGCTTTGCTTGGAGGGTGTTCAGTATGGGTGCACTAAGCTTCATAAAGTATATGACAACAAAACGTATGATAATCACGCATAAAATATATATCAGATTACATTATGATTAGCCATCAAGATTATTATTTTCCCAATCATACATAAGGGTCTGTAACATTCAAAGAAAAATGCCAGTTGAAGACAGGTTGCCTTTCTCTAGCTTCAAAATCTTCTACATATTCCAATGCAAATATCATATTCAACAAAAAAAACTATAAAAATCAGAAGGCCTTATCAACACTCTCAAAAACATCTGTAGGTATGCAACTGCAGACTCCCCACAATTTAACTTTTCTAAACTCCTAATAATATCTGTCTAACTCTATGAAAATAACACTAAAATATTCCACATGTATTATAGCCGCCAGGACACAATATGAACTTCTCAGAACACTTTAAGGAACTCATTACTTTGATGAAGATGAACCTAAAGCCCAATATATAGTTTGGCAAAGAGGGTTCTCCAGTGCTATTGGGGCGCAATACCCTCTTTGCCAAACTGAAGGTCTGCTTGCCTCATTTAGTCAGTACGTTGACGGCGGAGACTAGTCTGCTGTCGACAACAGGGTAAGGGCTGTTGGAGATTTAGCCATTTGTTCGCCCACCCTATTTAGAGTGGGCGGATGAATTGTAAGCTTTCATTACCCATCACACCCAGTTAAAACCTGGTGCTAAGAGCCAATGAAAACTGTAAAAATAGTCCTATGGCAAGGGAGGGTCATTGTTTGTTTTATTTTCAAAAAGAAAATCGTGCATTGGGATTTTCTTTTTGAAAACAAAACAAATGTAAAGTTTTCTGCACAAATCCATCATGTTGACAGAGCCATCCAGTAAACATTCAATGCATTTACAGTAACCACCTTGACAGTGATTCCTCTAAATGGAGGAGATGTCGATTAGGCTAGCAGACATTTGAACTTTCCCAGGGTGAAGGAGTACTTCACTCTGTCGCCCTGGCAATGTAAATACCCACCTGCCAAACTCTAAATCAGGCCCTTAGTCTTTAAGACCCCATTTGGGAGGGGCAACAGAGGAGACAGGAAGTATTGGGCCACAGGCATGGTGGTTGAGGTAATTTGGCACTACTGCACTACTAGGCCCCAATCATGCGGCTAAGGCTGTATGCCACTAGTGTCTTGGGGTTGGTCCTAAATGGGATAGAAAACTGGACCAAGTACTACCTCTTTCCGCACTTGACACTCAGGGTAGTAAGGGCAAGCAATCAAAGGCCTCTCATGGAGGTAGTGTGAGGAGAAAGAAATCAGGATTTAACAGAGTACCAAGAGACGCAATAATGAACTGTCCGGCCCAATACTACACAGCACAATTAGGGGTTTCAGACACAAGGTTGTAGTGCTGTTTGTGATCTCCAGTTATCACTGCATTCTTTCGGCACCACACCCCCCTCCAATAAAGTTTCCTAGTGTTTACAATCCCTGCTGTGTAATACAGGTCAATGCGCTGACTAGTCACAGGTGCAGTTCACTCAAAATACCCAAAGTTTAGCTGCGTACAACAGTACAGTTTGCTTTCTCCAATTCACATGGCAGAGCTCATTCTTCTTCCTCAGTCTGTCGTTCCACTCAAAGTTTAGTCAGATATGTTACCTGCTCTGCTTTCTTTTGATGTGGTTCTGGTGATGGACAAAAGGCACGTGCAGTGGTCCTGCTCATGCAGTGGCTACATTTAGACTACAAGAGCTATGACTGTAACCTCACTTGGAACTTCATGGTGGTACTCATTTCCAGAAGTAGCGGACTCTTTAGTCTGTTTGTTGACAGACCACTTGGATGGCAGCTACAGCCTCTGAGCAGGCCATCAGCAAGTGGGTATCTTTCAAAAATGTGATCTACAAGCAAGTACTTCCAACTTGGTAGTGATGAGGAACCTCCAACTCACATTTTGCCAGTGGCAGCTCCAGCCTCCAAGCACATAGCAGGATACTGATTACACACAATGGTTGCCAATTTCAAAGTCTTGTCACAGTTCACATCAAGAACTGATAAGGGAAACTGGGGAATCCTTTCACACACGGGTCAATCCTGGACTCACTCCTTTGTAATCATTCACTTTATGTGTTTGCTCCTCATGATGGAAACATGCTGGGCTTCTCCTTCTAGACAGGCTCTTCTCCTGCATTAATATTATCACTCATTTCCATGCCAACACGATCCAGCCCAAAATGGATATGATTTTAGTGACTAAACCCAAAAGATTAACTCACAGTTATGCCTTCCACCAATTCCTCAGCATATGCAGATAACCCAAAACCAGCAACCCCAAAAAAGCCTGAATTTAATAGACTAATACACTAATTCTAAAATTGTCATTGCCATTCTAGAAGAATATAGATTCCTATCCTCCTTAATATAGTCCCATATCTGTAACAGGTATCTGCTCACCTGTTCACCTGCTCACCTGCTGATCTGTTCAAACTCAGTTTCCTATCCAAAGGCAGCACAGAAACTACTTTCTGGAGCTACTCTAAGATATTGCCTGGACTCTCAATGAATGAGATACATGTATGCTTGTATTATTCAATCTGTTAATCTTGTTATCATTATAGAAGTTGATAGACGTCAAAATCTTAGACTGGTTCCGATTTCACCAAAAGTCAAGATGTCGGTTTGCAAAAATAGGCTCCTACAGATCAACAACACACTACCTCTAAAATGTAGGGGGGCACTTGGTCACTCCTCCCTCCACACCTCTTTAGTCTGACATGAAACCACCTGGAAGTATGTTTCAAGTTAATTAGATCAGTATTCATTAATCTACTGATGATATCCAGTTATACTTCAAAGTATTAGACCCTTCAAGCACACTAACCATTAAATATCCTTAAAAACAGATTAATTATATGCGCGCTTTCTTTAAAAAATTTAACAAAACTAAGACAGAATCCTTCCTCATCTTCTCTAATTCTCTCTTGTTCAAAAATGGCTTGAAATACTAACACTTGGATTCTTCCCATGCTAGATAGTTAGGCTTCATCATTGTTCAGCGCTTAGCTATGATTTGATATATTTGAAAAAGTAAGAAAACCGCATCCTTCTTACTATATACTGCTCGGAACATTTAATCATCCATCTCTCCCTCTGACATCAGGACAGTCATACAAACACTGGTGCTCTTACACATGCACAGTGACAATGCTTCCTACATCTACCATGGTATCCCTGAGGGCCATCTTAAATTCTACAAAACACTGCATGTCAGACAGCCCACATACCTTGGGGAGAAACTTCAATATACTAGAGAGGAAACACATGCAAGAGGCAAGACTCAACCTCTCCTGGATATCCACTAACCCAGAAAAATATCCATCTCTCAACCAAGCATTCTGATGTCTTGAAGCAAGACTTTGAAATCTACAACCAGAAAACATAAGACTCAACATGCCTCAGTTCTAGATAGTCCTAAAAACTCACCTTTCCGCTTTAAAGGCTAATCATATTACTTCATCTCTATCCCATTTGAAGTGTAATTCTTGCTATTGTCAACTTGAGTTTTGAAATGTTCTCCTATCCATGAGGCCATGTGCATGCTGAATAAATAACTAATAAATAAAAACTCTTGGAACTTCCAGAAGACTGGGGTGAAGCAAGAACCTCAATCCAGCCAAAGCAGACATCTTTGACTAACCAGACCATTCTGCTCTTCTCTGTATTTTATCTGGATATTCTTTACAAGAAAAAGTTGTTCCCTGAGTTCACCCACCAAGCAAATCTGTCTGTGTGGAGTCCTCATCAACAACAAGTTTTGACTTTATCCCACAGAACCTTTTGAAACTAAAATAGGCGACTAAGGACCTGACTTAGAGTGTGATAGAAAGGGACATGATATACATCCTATGATTAGGAGCTATTTTTCTTATTTCTTTTCAGTGGTTGGGTGTACTCTGGTAGGGTAGTATTAGACCTGACATCCTTGACGTGGAATTCCTCCAGACTGTTTGCCTTCACTCCCCTATTTTCGCTTTAGGACTCAGTGTAGATTACCCTTGCAAACCAGTGGTTAAATGTTTGAGCTTTCGACCTTAACATGGTAAATCAGCCTATGCCTGATTGGTACATTTAATTTGTATACTTAATTTACTTATACATCCTTAGTATATGGTACTACATGTATCCAGGGCCTGTACATTAAATGGTACTTGTGGCTGCAGCACTCATTGTGCCACCAATTAAAGAAGCACTGTAGAAAATGTCTCAGACATACAATTGCTATAATGCTTTTTGAACTATCATTTTTGCCTGGCAAAATAAACAGCAAAATAAAAATGTTGCCTGGTCTAAACCTTCCTTTTTAATACATACAAGTACCCCTAAGGTGGGCCCTAAAGACTGATGGGTTGAGGTACATGATATTCAAAAAGTAGGACACATATTTATGTTTTACATGTTCTGACAGTGAAAAACTTCAAAAGACATGTTTCTCTGTAGCCAGGCTATCTCTTCCATAGACTAACACTGGGTTACCTTATTACACTTAATGAGTGATAACTTCAGTTTGGAAACAGATAGAGAAATACTTATTGCACTCATTTGGGCTGTAGTTAACATTACAATCCTTTTTAATGGTGAAGTTGGATTTTAAGTTACTATTCTCAAAATGCCACCTTTAAGAAAATTAGAATTTTTCTGCCTAAACCAAATGTGCCTTTCTGCCAGTGTCTAGGGTCCCATGATATTGAATGGCTGTATTGTAGTGTGTTGTGTATTCCTTTATTACATTGGATTAAAAGGGCCATGGGTGTGGGCCGGAGTGTTCTCTCCTGTGCAAGAGGGCATGGGAGTCATACTCAGCGCTTCTTGAGTTTCAACGGAAATCCTGAAGCCTGTTACCACCTCCTTCTGGACTTCTAAGGCTGCCTTCCCTGCCTGCCCTGTACTGATGATTTGAGTTCACACCTAGGCATGCCTTTCCTTTGTTGCCTCAGACAGTTTGAAGCCAGACCTAGGAAAGGAGGAAGGGCAGACAAGGAGGCATTCCCCACCCACTGCTTGGCACTGGGCATAAACATGGCACCCTCAGAACATTTCATCAGAACACTCCTTTACCTGTTGAAGATTCAAAAGTTGGACGGCCTTGCTGTCTGAAGAAAGAAGACTGGAAACACTTGCCTCAATCCCAGAATCTTCAGAAGTGGCTCCAAGGGCCAGTTAGCTGACCTCTTGCTTGAGGTACAAGAAATCAACAAACTTCTAGAGGCCTCTCCTGCTTCCCAGCCTTCCAGACCCAACTGGATCGGACCTGGGCCCATCTGCTGTCCTCTGTGGGAGTGAGCCCTGACACCCCAACTGCTGTCCTTGAGCTACTAGACCCTTGAATAGAGTCAGAGAGTACCCCTCCCTGCTCAACTGAAGGTTGCAGAGCAACGCGTTGAAGGGCCTCGCAGCTTCTGATCAGTGCTCCACCAGAACTGGGTCAGCACAGTGGAGACTGACGGAGAGCAGTGCAGACTGAAGCAGGACCTTGTATCAGAGAATGCCACAGCTCCTTATCAGCAACTCCACTGGAATTGGCACAACATTGTGCAGACCGACAAAGGTTCTCACTCCTCTCATCTAATAACCCAATTCATTACAAGTAAGATCATAGAGTTCCTTGAAAGGCACCCAGATGCTTGATAAATTAATGAGAGATATCAACTTTTTGTAAGTGCACAAAAAAAATCATTTTTTTGAGTTGTCTGCTTCAGGCATAAGGCTTTGGGAGCATTGCAGATTGGCTCTGGTACATGCTAGTTTAAACCCTTCTATGCTATCTACAATCTGCTGTTTATTTTTGGTCAAGAAGTCTTCCAGCCCTTCCCCTTTGATTTTCACATGACAGAGGCTATCAGTTCCCACTTATTGTGCTTTGTTGGGCCATTAGTGTCCAGCACCTTCCCCAAATTGGCTTAGAATTGGGCAGGAATAATAAATGTCACTCCTTTAGGGCCCGATTACGAGTTTGGTGGTGCGGCGGTGGGACCACCCCACTGCCGCACTGCCAAACCCATGTGACAATCTCCTGCCATATTATTGCTTTTTTAGTCACTAGCAGGCGGTTCCTTTGCTGTTCCCATGGTGGTGCCTATAAAATAGGCACCGTAATCGGAACGTCAAAGGAAGTTCCAGCAAAACATGGACTGTGAAGTTCATGCCGTGCTGGAACTGGGGGTGCATGCACCCAGGGGGGCACCCGTTGTGCCCCCCTGTTTGCATCCTAATGGAGTGAGGCATCTTCCTCACCACCACTGTTTTCATGGAGGAAAGATCTCCATGAAATCAGTCACAGTGAGAAAAGTCATAATATGTTTGGCAAGACCAAGGCGGTCCTGCCAAGCATATTACTGCCTCAAGACCGCTGCCCCACCACCAGGAACAGGCAGTTCTTTGGCAAGGTCGGTGGTCCAAGAACGGTACGACCACCAAGGTATTAATGTGGTGGTTGGAAGACTGCCATGCCACCCCACCATTAGTCTGGCAGTCCAAGGACCGTCAGACTCGTAATTAGGCCCTTAGTGTCCAAAATGTTCCCCCAGTTGGGTTAGATTGAAGCACAATAGTCAAGGTTACCATTTAAGTGTCCAACACTTTCAATCAACTGGGTTAGAGTGGAATGGAAATAGTAAATGTAACCCTTTTAGTGTCCAACACCTTCCCCAGATTGGTATAGATTGGAGTGGGAGTAGTAAATGTCACCCATTTAGTGTGCAACACCTTCCACCAAGTGGGTTAGATTGGAATAGTAATAGTTCATGTCACCCCTTTAATGTACAACACTTTCCCCAAATTGTTTTAGATCGGAGTGAGAATAGTAATTGCTACCCCTTTTGTGTCCAACACTTTCCCCAAATTGCTGTGGATTGGAATGGGAAAAGTAAATGTCACCCCTTTAGTGCCCAACACCTTCCTCAAATTGGTTTAAATTGGAGTGGGAATAGTAAATGCCACCCCTGTAGTGTCCAACACTTTCCCCAAATTGTTTTAGATTGGAGTGGGAATAGTAAATATCACCCCTTTAATGTGTAACACGTTTCCCAAATTGGTTTAAATTGGAGGGGAAATGATAAATGTAACCCTCCTAGGGCCCGATTACGATCTCGCTAGGAAAGCCCTCCGTCCGGCTCATCCGGAGGGCTTTCTAAGCGAAATGTGAGCCGGGAGTCCGAAAGAGCGAGTACGATGCTGCTGTATGCTTAAGGACTCGGTTCACTCGGACTCCCATTGAACTCTACGGGAGCCTGTGTACAGACGCGTACACAGGCTCCCATAGCAGAAAAGGGGTGGGTGGGGAAAAGCATAAACCCTGTAGCGGGCACCCCATGGTCGAAGCACTTTCTTGTTTGTAGGTGTTACTTATGTGACTTAGAGCCTAATTATGTCTTTGGCGGTCCGTGAAACGCCGTACCAGTGGAGGGGGTCTGAACGCAGCGAGCTCGGCTGTCCGACTGCCGTATTATGAGTTGGGCGGGTTGCATTTTGGAAGACCGTGGATGAACTGCCAACACTGCCAGCACATCGCCGACCAACAGGTTTACGGTCAGGAAAAGGCAGCTGTCATAGGGCAGTACAGGGGAGCTCCACAGATGTCAGTATTATGAGTTGGCTTTCCGATAAGCCGACCGTGCTGGTCCAGCCGCTAACTTCGAGTTGGCGGTAATGGAGGATTTGTGGTGCATGCTCACCTCTTTCCTGTTCTTCCAGACAGAGTTTGATGTGTATGCCTTTCTCCAGACCCCCTTCACAGCAGCATCTTCATCCCGAATAATATGACCCTGTTTGCGGCAATATATAGGTGAGTCTTTTTTGTACCATATACCCATTGCCTGGACTGGCCACAAATGGATCGGACTCCGACAATGGGTAGGTGGTATTTTTCCACATGTATCATGAATATGTCTGCTTTCGACACATATAACATAATATAACATGTGTATTTGTAATTGTAAAGTGCATGTTCACCCATAGGTCTCTTGGCACTGCATACCAGATGTTTATTTTAACCCAACTCAATGGTACTCAGTATGCAGTCAAAATACACATACAGGCATCAATACATATGGAAATGTAATCACCACTACTGCAAGATCTGTGCAGCCACACTGCCAACACCGTGGTCAACTTGTAATATGGCGGTCTTAAGACTGCAAGCGATGTGGCTACGGCGGACGCAGTCATACCGCCAAACTCGTAATTAGGCTCTAAGTAATTGCTTTCCTTTCTGGGATGTTATGTATTTGGCTTGCTGTGTGATTGTTTGTGAAAGTAGTGTAATATTATAAATACATTTAAAAAAAATTTAGTTTATGCATTTGTTGTTTACTTATAAAATCATGCAACTACTTCTATTTTTTACGAGTAGAACAAACTATTGACAGTGTACTCTGCAAAGTCCTAGCACCTAGCACCTGACCCGCTATCCCTAATTATTATATATCCAATGGGAGTCCCCCATCAATCATGTGTGCACTCTTTTAATGCACCCACTGCCACGGTGCAATCCAATACAGGATTATAACAATTTCAAACACAACACTTAGGTGCACCACTTGACAATAAGACAAGCAATCACTGGTCTATGTCGTAAGTGTTTTTCTTTAAGTCTCTTCCTTTATTCACAATATATATTTTTTTTTAATAAAACAACACAGCCGAAGCGTTTAGTCTAGTGAATCACACGTACCATCTTCGTTTTGCAGGAGGTGCTTTGGGTTGAATCGTAGCCGGATCGAGGCTAGATCGTGTGATTGCCCCATTACTTATGGCCTACCTTATTGTGGTGAGGACTTTGAAATTGTTCAGAAAGGTGTTATCATACCTTGGATTTTCTCTCTCTTCTAAAGAGAAGTGTCTATCTCCGTTACATTTACTCCTGCTGGAACGAGATGGGTGTAAATCCTACTTGTAAAACTTACCTACCGTTGATACTCCGAACAGTGATACTTCTCCTTTCCTTCATACCCTGAAGAAGTCCATCACTGGACGAAACGCGTCTGCTGTTTTGTTTTTAAAAAAAGAATATTGTGAATAAAGGAAGAGACTTAAAGAAAAATACTATGGACATGGACCAGTGATTGCTGGTCTTATTGTCAAGTGGTGCACCCTTGCATTGTGTTTGAAACTTCTATTTTTTATATTTGCAGGTATGTTCGTTTTAGATGTTTTACACTGTTTTGCAGCTTTTCTGCCTGGAGTGTTGTGGAACAGGTGCTTCTTTTTCAGTTGGAAGAAAACAAATTCAGTTTCCTTTTAAACGTTTATTTGTTAGTGTTAGACTTGGGGGTCTCTGGTTGGCGCAAGTATGCCCTTGTGTCAAGCAGGGACCCTCTCCTCCAGGTCAGGGCACAGGATAACCCCTTTGGAATGACCCTTGCTCACCCTCTAGGTGCGTGGCGTCAGCAGCCAAGGCTATTCTCCAGGCGTTAGTTAGTTAAGCATTTGTAACCATACACACAGTAAATACATCAATCCCCCCACAAATGGACACCAGGCTTGGATATGGAAAAATACGCTTCTTTATGAAAAAAATAGGTATATATATATCAGCAGACCTATCACAAGACCAATAACGTTTTCTCTATGCCACCAGATTGTAAAGAAGGCAAATGTTCTTTGTTGTAGTTTCAAATGGATACTCTTTAGTCTCTTAGAAATGTTACTTGGGGTTCCAGTTACCTTCAGGTGATTTAGGCCAGTCCTAGCCCTTCGGTGCGCTTCGTCACGCTTACCTCTCTCTCCTGTCAGAAATCGGCCCAGACCCTACCGTGGCTCCTGATGACGGGGAAATAAGGAGTTGCGGGCCCCGAGTCCGATACTGGAACTTTGAGGAACGTTGCAGTTTCTTTGGGAGTTGGCACGGGTCAGTGCGACTCTGATGATTAGGGGGAGCACCTTTGGATCCTACGTCAGCGGGTGCATGCACTCAGGCAGGCGCGGCCCACGACCCTCAGCACGGTGGTGCGGGGGTCTCCACAACGGGGGCGGCGCGGCCTGATCCAAGTCTGGGATAGCGAAGCGGGGTCACAGGGCACGGTCCGTGCAGCTGTTGACCCGGCGGGGATCCCGATCAACGGAGAGGAATTCCGGCGGGAGGGGCGATAGCGCTTCAGCGCGCTCCAGTAACAGACGGTGGCAGAGGAGCAGGTAGCCTAGCCCGGGGGCAGAGAGCGACTCCGGTCGGAGCGAGGCTCTCACGGGGACAAAGGCAGGCAAGCTCCCGAGTGTCACGGCCCTAGGAGGGGGCGATGAGGGCGCAGTCTTTCTCTAGCTGGATGCACACATGGCTCGAGTTTCAGGACGAGCAAAGGCACAAAGAACCCACTGGTCCTGGGGTTCAGTTCAGGGGGCAAGCTCAGATCAAGCCCTTGGAGAATGTTTAAAGCACAAAGCAGCAAAGTCTTTTCAGCAAGTCTTTTCCTCTCCGTTCTCAGCAAGGCAAGCAGCAGGCCAGTCCTTCCAGCGTCTTCTTCTCCTTCTAGTCGGGCAGAGGTTCTTTGTGGTAAAACAGGATTCTGATTCTCAAGGAGCAGGGCTCCTACTTTTATACCACATTTCTTTTGTTCTTTCAGGCCAGGGGGGCCTTTGCATAACTGCTCTCAGTCCTGAGCACTTTGTTGGGGGTACTCTGACTTCTGCTTTCAGTGTGAGGGGCAGGCACATCAGCCGCTCCACAGGAGGTGGAGCCAGCATTCAGGGGACAAGTACAGTCAGGAGCACTTTGTTAACAGTGCTTCGCCCTTCCTGGGCCGGGTGCAGGCTGAGTCATCAGTCGCTCCCCAGGGGGCGGAGCCAGCATTGTGGGTGGTGGAGCACAGCCCTATTCAGAGTCCAAGGGGCACTCCCACCTCCCACCAAGGTGTCCTCCTGCCATTCACCACCTGTCATCCCCCAGCCCTGTCACTCACATAGCCCAGACAGTCAGATACACACACAGCAGAGGCGGGCTGAAATGGTTAGGCAAATAAATACTAACTTTCTAAAAGTAGTATTTACAAACCCAGGATATTAAAATAAACTTGACTACAAGAAGTATTTTATTATTCTGAGTTCAGGCATACTGAACATATTTCTCTACCATGTTCCCTGAGCCTGCTGGGATTATAGGGTGTAATAATTCCAGCAGATCATCTGGCCTAATGAGAACAGGTAGCCTTGCAATAGTGAAAAACGAAAATGGCTGTAATTCACTATTAGGACATGCCACACACTCAGGGCTTGTCCTACCTTACACCTGCAATGCACCCTGCCCGTGGGCCTACCATAGGGGTGACTAACATGAGGCAAAGGGAAGGTTTGGAGGCTGGCAAGTGTGTGCACTTGCCCAGCCAGCATGACAGTACCAGACTGCACGCAGGTTCTGCAGTGGCAGACCTTAGACACATTTTACTAGGCCGCTTCTGTGGGTGGCACAACCAGTGCTGCAAGCCCACCAGCAGCATTCGTATTTACAAGCCCTGGCGCTCCTGGTGCACTTTACTAGGGGCTGATAGTAAACCGAATAAGCCAAACATGGACACCAATCAATGTATACATTTTACCATAGGGAGAGCATATGCACCTTAGCACTGATCAGCAGTGGTAAGGTGCCCAGAGTCATAAAACAGCCAACAACAGGTCAGAAAAAATACTGGAGGAAGGCAAAAAGTTTAGGGATGACCCTGCAAAAAGGGCCAAGTCCAACACAACCCCCTTCCAGCCAAAACGCAGGGTAGACCAATCACCACCGTGATGGTCTTCCCTGCTTGGGGTGATAGAACAAGGACCTGGCCCGCAACTGCAGGGGCAGACTCCATTTCTACGCCAATCTGAACCTATCGGACTCCCTCTGTCCATACTCTCAGGGCCCACCAAGCCAATCCATGGGGAACCCTTCTCCTCACCTGTGGACACCACCTGTGCAGCACCTAACCTTAACTGGCCCACAGGTGTGTCCCAACAGACAGACAGCAAAATGCTACAGTGGCCACTGACAGTAGTCAGGGATGAGACCCAGGCCGTATGCCTCTCAGGGCTCTCAATCCTCTGTGGCGCCAGGGAGCGGGGGCAGTAGCCCCAGGTGCTTGGCTCCCTTTGTCCATTCTCCCCCTTGTCAGGTCAGGTATGACATCCTGGCACTGACCCACCAGCCCCGGGACTGTACCCGGCGGCTGGACCAAAGACTGGGGTGGCCTCTCCCACACCTGGTCCTCCTTCTTGGGGCTCTGTACCCTCCCACCTGGAGTGGTACCCCCTTCCAGAATTGCCAGGGCACCTGGGGCAGGTGTCCCGCACAATTCGCCCACCAGTTCAGGGGTTCTATCCTGCAACTGGGCGTCCAGGTCAGGGGGGACACCCTGGACCTGGCCCTCCAACCTGGGGTCTAAACCCTTCAGTTGAGCCGGGGTCAGAGGCGAGGACTCCCTCCCTCTGCACCCCCTTCCAGAGTACTGCCCACTCCCAACTGGCGTGGTACCCCCAGAAGCAACATGGGTCAGGACACTGATTACAGTGGTCCCACCCTCCAGGTTAGACAACACCTGAACCTGGCTTCCCAACCCTGGGACCAACCCATGCGGCTGAACGCTCGCCTGGCGCACCAGGACTTCCCGGGGAGCACGCATGCCCCCCCTGAGGGTGACACAGAACTCCTGTGTCGCTTGACAGTCTGCCTGGCGCTGATCTCCCGACCCCTGTCCATCCGACAGTGCCTGAAGGTCCCCCAGGACAGAAGTGGTGTCACCATGGTCATTCACCGGTGACGCAGCCCTTCTGGCTGGCCCCTGACCCACTGGTTCTTCCACTGGGGACTCTTTCCCCCTCTCACCCCTCAATCTGGACCTCTGAACCTTCCCAAATGGAGCGGTACTGCCAGACACCAGAACTGATGGAGGTCTGATTACAGATACTCCTAGCTCACCAGACACTAGGGGATCCCGCACGACGGGCAGCCCCTCAGGACAGACTAGGCTCCCCACCTGGTGTTCCCTCAAAGAACCATCCAAGCTCTGAGACTGAGGTTGGGCACTACCGGGACATAACCCATTCTCACTCCTTCCCCTTACAGACAGGACGTGAGGCCCTACACCCCTCTCACTATTACAGGACCTAGCTGGGCTACTCTGAGCCACTTCCACCACACTGGGTTTGAAGATACCTGGACCACTCATCGTGGGATCACTCCCCAATGCCTTTCCAGACCCTCTGGACTCCACCAAAAGGTCTGCCTCCAATGTGAGCTCCCTGCGGTCAGAGAACTCACTCTCCAACAGGTGTTGGCATAGCTCTGGAAAACAGGGACTTACAATATGCTCTCCCACAATTGTATCACACAGCCCCTTAGCAGGGTTAACCAAACTATCCTTCACCTCACCATCCAGTGCCTCACACATGTACTCCACCCCACTCTCTTGAGGCTTGCAAGACAGTATCTGACTGTCTCACAACCCACACTCTTCTGGGCGGTCTTCACACTCACCCACCAGGACTTCAGTTTTGGGGGAACCCCTCTCCCTGCACCTCTCATCTAGAGTCAGTAGAGTGTCCCTCCCGCCACTAGGACCATGAACCCCTGCGCCAGTTACCCTATTCCCTTCAGGGATACTGCGCACTACTGGAGCTACCTCATGCCCTTGAACCTCCTGGTGTATGTTAACCCCCTCCTTCTAGTCAGGCGCCATATCTCTGGGTGTGCGTACTACTCTCTCAGCACTATAAACTTCAATATTGCTGCCACCATCTGAGCTGGATTCCTCTTCCCACTCAGAAAAGCTCAACCTCTGAGCTATGCACCTTTCTTGCTGCTGGGCTGAGACACTCATGGCCTCAAGCCTCTCGAGCTCCATATCATATTTCTTCATTCTGAAGTCATGCTCCATTTGGCGTTGTTGTGCCTCCAAGGCCAACTTCAGCTTCTCCATTTCCATTTGTCCTGCCAACTTTGCCATCTCCATTGCATGCGCCCTGTCTGCTGCCCTGTCTGCCAGCTCCTCTGGGGACAGGACTCTGCTGGGCTCCACAAGGTTGTCGGGTGGGACGATGTCACCCGCATTCTGTGGGTCTCTTGACTCTTTCCAGGCTCTCAACGCCTTGAGGTACTGGTTCTTCTTTCTGAATCCAGTATGGGGAACTCTGAATTTTATACTGTAGCCTTTCAATTGCTCTTGTGTGTAGCCTTCCAGTCTCTCCCAATCCACCTCATCCATTCCAGAAATCACAGAGAGTGCTCTTCCAGCAGGGAGTGAGCCAGGCATGGTTGCAATAATGGCAGATGTCTCAACAAAGTTCAAAAATGAAAACCCGTGGCTGCGTTACTTGGTCTGCTCTCACTATCTGGTGATTAATAATTCACTGTATGCAAATTACAAATGCAAATTCGAAATCCCAGCCACTGCCAACAATGTTAGACTTGGGGGTCTCTGGTTGGCGCAAGTATGCCCTTGTGTCAAGCAGGGACCCTCTCCTCCAGGTCAGGGCGCAGGATAACCCCTTTGGAATGACCCTTGCTCACCCTCTAGGTGCGTGGCGTGAGCAGCCAAGGCTATTCTCCAGGCGTTAGTTAGTTAAGCATTTGTAACCATACACACAGTAAATACATCAATCCCCCCACAAATGGACACCAGGCTTGGATATGGAAAAATACGCTTCTTTATGAAAAAAATAGGTATATATATATCAGCAGACCTATCACAAGACCAATAACGTTTTCTCTATGCCACCAGATTGTAAAGAAGGCAAATGTTCTTTGTTGTAGTTTCAAATGGAAACTCTTTAGTCTCTTAGAAATGTTACTTGGGGTTCCAGTTACCTTCAGGTGATTTAGGCCAGTCCTAGCCGTTCGGTGCGCTTCGTCGCGCTTACCTCTCTCTCCTGTCAGAAATCGGCTCGGACCCTACCGCGGCTCCTGATGACGGGGAAATAAGGAGTTGCGGGCCCCGAGCCCGATACTGGAACTTTGAGGAACGTTGCAGTTTCTTTGGGAGTCGGCACGGGTCAGTGCGACTCTGATGATTAGGGGGAGCACCTTTGCATCCTACGTCAGCGGGTGCATGCACTCAGGCAGGCGCGGCCCATGACCCTCAGCACGGCGGTGCGGGGGTCTCCACAACGGGGGCGGCGCGGCCTGATCCAAGTCCGGGATAGCGAAGCGGGGTCACAGGGCACGGTCCGTGCAGCTGTTGACCCGGCGGGGATCACGATCATCAGAGAGGAATTCCGGCGGGAGGGGCGATAGCGCTTCAGCGCGCTCCAGTAACAGACGGTGGCAGAGGAGCAGGTAGCCTAGCCCGGGGGCAGAGAGCGACTCCGGTCGGAGCGAGGCTCTCACGGGGACAAAGGCAGGCAAGCTCCCGAGTGTCACGGCCCTAGGAGGGGGCGATGAGGGCGCAGTATTTCTCTAGCTGGATGCACACACGGCTCGAGTTTCAGGACGAGCAAAGGCACAAAAAACCCACTGGTCCTGGGGTTCAGTTCAGGGGGCAAGCTCAGATCAAGCCCTTGGAGAATGTTTAAAGCACAAAGCAGCAAAGTCTTTTCAGCAAGTCTTTTCTTCTCCGTTCTCAGCAAGGCAAGCAGCAGGCCATTCCTTCCAGCTGAAGAATACAGGCCCCAGCTAGGCCCGCAGAATACAAGGGTTCGCTCTCCTGTAACAAAAACTAGAAGGAAGTTGGCACGGAAACTGCAAATACAAAGACAGAGTTTATTAACCCTTAAGGGTGGTCCTACAACCTATACAACACTCTTCAGTATTGCATAGAGTAGCACAAAGAACTTGCGTACACGGTCCCCTTTTATACACAACAGAGGGGCTCATAAGTGGGTGGATACAACATGAGGCAAAATTCGTTACCTTTTATGGACATTTTCGATACAGAATCAATATGTGGGCGGAGTTAACACATTCCTGAGCCCGCGAAGACATGGTCAAACAAGGACTAACTGATAACAGATGTGGTCAAGTCTGGGCATGCGCCAGACGGACAAAGGAGCTATTTATAGACTGTTACTAGGCAGATTACAAGAGCAACTAACAAGAAGCAAGGACTCTTCTTGTGCCAAGCACGTGGAGGCATGACAATACAAAATGGAGTCTGGACATTAGTCAACATAAGACAAGAAACATGTTCTAAGGGAGGAAAATTCATGTCTTTAGTGAATGCTTAATCATATCGCTGTTTTAATTTTCAACAGACGACCCTTTCAGCATTTACTGAAGACATTCGGCTTATTAGGATAAACATCATATATGTCAATTTTCATCATCTCTTCCACCTCTTTGGTTAAATGTTTCTGATGGGTGACATTGGCAATAGCTTTCTTATCAGGGATACAGAATGACACACATAAAGAACAGAGTAAAGGACCACACTGGACACAGATGCAACAGGAAAACAGAACTGCTACAATAATGCAGAGACCAGTTAAGACTTTCCATCCCCATGTAGTGATCAATGCCCAAAACCATCCAGAAAAGGTCCAAGTGCCATTTTCTGTATGAATCTCAGCTGCGATTTTATGCAATTTATTAATAGCGTTATAAACTGATGGCGTATGGTCAGGAATGAACACACAACAACTACTTCCGATAATTTTACATGCTCCACCTCGGTCAGCTAGCATAACATCTAATACCATACGATTCTGCAATGCAACAATTCTAGTAATTTGTAATTCTTCCGTAAGATTCCCAAGAGCAGCAGCGGTCTGATTCGTCACAGCCTCTACAACTCTTGTTAACCTTCGAACCTTCCCACTGTTTAGGGCAGCTCCAACAAAGAAAAACAATCCTAAGTTAAAATCAACATACTGCTGTAAGCTAGTATCAGTTTGATCAACATCATCAATGGATAGAGTACGTTTATACCTATTTACAGTCACATTATTCAACAACTTCAAATCTTTATGATAGGATGCAGGTGCTAAGAATACAGGGGGTAATAAAAACGCTACATAACATACTCCGGACCAGCCGGCTGGTAAGCGATAATAACCCTTATTCCCACATACGAAGTAAGTGTTATGGGAGGCTAAGAAAGTACTATTATTTAATCCATCTATGTTCAGCACAATAATGCAGTCACTAACACCAACAGGAATATAACCCACACTCTGGACACACAGGTCTGCTTGAGCTTGTGCCACTTGAATCACAAATTGTTCCTTCCCTGCAGTGTCTCTGGTGTTCGTGAAGATGTAGGGGATCGATTCATTGTCTGGTCGATATTCTTCCCACTCCCATATTGTCCCATTCGCTTGTGGATAGCCATCTTTATCTTGATGATATTCCCTATTAAGTCTGAAAAGTAATCGTCCCACTGTGGGTTTCCGTGTGGCGAAAAGCAAAGTGTACCATGCTCTACAAGAGCCATTATGAGAGAAAGGAAGAGGTATGAACGGCGTTCCTCCTTTCTTCTGATGAGCTGGCATCATACCACATATCCAACAGTTCGTAGCATTTGTAGCAACATGGGTATGATGCAACATCTGGATGAAAGTATTATTCAAATAAGACTGACGATGCTTCAATTCTTGATACGGAAGGGTATAAAAGTAGTGCTCCTCAGGCACTGGAGTGGTCAAAACAAGCAACTCACGGGCAGGAGTCACATCCTCAACAAACCATGTGGTTATACCAACAATAGCCACAATGATAATAAAACTTGTCGCACAAAGAATCTTCTTCTTTTCCATCTTGTAGTAAAAAGTCAATATCTTCCTGAAACTAAAAGGTTGTCAGAACTCTTCCCCTTAGGCAGCCATTGATTTCTTCACCAGCGGGCCAAGACGGGTGTCACTACACTAATGCAGGGCTGATCCCCCCCCCTTGCCTCATTGGCTCTCCGTTTCACTAACCTAAGGGCCGTTCTGACAACGTATCTGGGTACAGAAAAAAATCACTTCCTCGGTCTAAAATGATATCTTCCTCCTCCAGGAATCGCTTGGTCCGGGAAGAGCTCCTCAGTGTCGTTCGGTTCCACAGCACGGCCTTTCTCCACAGTCAGAATTTCTCGATGGTCGGTCAACACAGCAGGCTCCACCAATCCAGGCGGCACTTTACGACAGTGAAAAGAGTGGATCCAGTTCTTCCGATTGGAAACTCGCACAGCTGTCCTCGTTGCGAGCAGGACTTGCTCAGGACCAACCCATCTCGGCTCTAGACTATTCGTCCTTTCGAACACCTTGACCATAACCTGATCGCCAGGTCGGAGATTATGACCTTCACCCGTGGACCGATCAGGGAGCGCTTCTCGAACCTGTTGATGAATAGAAACCAAATTATCCGTTAACTGTGCCAGATAATCATTCATCATTACACAAGGTACATCATACACCGACTTCAGTTTTGGTGGACCCTAAATATTCATTGGGCGTCCGAACACGATCTCGTAGGGTGTGAGACCGGTCCGAGAATGCGGTATCGATCTAATTGACAATAATGCCAGTGGTAAAGCATCTGGCCAAGTCAAAGAAGTCGAAGCTTGGATCTTAGCGATCTTAAGCTTCAAAGTACCGTTATATTTCTCAACCAATCCCGCAGACTGAGGGTGAAATACTGCATGGAACTTCTGGGTAATGCCTAGCCCTTTCAGGACATACTTGATAACGTCTGCTATAAAATGAGGTCCGTTATCACTCCACAACAATCTGCAAACACCATATCGAGGGAAGAACTCCTTCAATAGCATCTTGGCTGTAGTCATTGCAGTATTGTCTTTCGTAGGGTATGCCTCAACCCATTTACTAAAGGCACAAACCACTACTAGAACATACTTCAGATTGTTACAGCGCTCAAGCTGAATGTAATCCATCTGCAAAACCTCAAAGGGTGCAGTAGGTGTCGCAAATCCTCCTGCTGGAGTTCGTGTACCCTTTCCCGGGTTATACCTCAGGCAAATCATGCAGGTCTGCACTACCCTCTTTACCGTACTAGCGATCTCCGGATGCTCCCAAACTCGTGTGAGTAATTTAACAATTGCGGAAGCTCCGACATGCGCTAGTCCATGTGCCATCTGAACCATAGGTTGTACAAAAGCTGTGGGTAACTTCCATTTATCCATCTGCTTACTTCTCCAACACCCTTCATCATCTAATTCTCCATCATTGGACCATTGCTCCCGTTCCTTATCGGAAGCGGTCCTCTGTATCTCCAGCACTTCTCTCCTAGCATCGTGCCATCTTTCTGCCTGTGACTTCACAACATACATTGCAGTAGCACCAGGCTGCATCGCAGTCTCTCGTGCCACCCGGTCTGCTAAAGCATTCCCTTCTCCAACTTTATCAACCACCTTCTTATGGGCACTACATTTAACTATAGCAATCTTCTTTGGATATGTTAATGCAGTCAAAAGGTTGTGAACTAACTCTCCATACATTATCTGTGTTCCATGTGACGTTAGAAACCCTCTCTCCTTCCAGAGTAGGCCGAAATCGTGCGCTACTCCGAAGGCATAGCGGCTATCTGTATAAACATTCACACACAATCCTGCACTGAGCTCACATGCTCGTGTTAATGCTATCAGTTCCGCCGCTTAAGCTGATTTCTGCGGTATGCGTGCTGTCTCCACTATTGTTTGTAATGTGGTAATTGCATACGCTGCTGAAGTCGTACCATCTGGTAGCTTCAGGCATGATCCGTCCACCCATAGTTCTCCATCTACATCTGTAAAGGGCGTATCCTGGAGATCAATACGACCCTTTGTCTGTTCCTCAGTCACAAGAATACAATCATGTGCTTTTCGTGCTTCAGACTGAGTTTCCGGGAACGGCAACAATGTAGCTGGATTTAACGTTGCACATCTCTTTAATGTAATATGAGGAGCCAAAAGCGTCAACTCATATCCCGTTAAACGAGCACTAGTCAAATGCTGCGTCTTTGTCTGATTAAGCAGGGCATCCACAGCATGGGGAACTAATACCAACAGTTTGTGAGATAACACAATTCCCTCACTTTGGCGTATTGACACAGCTGTCGCCGCAACCGAGCGAAAACAACCAGGCAATGCTCGGGCAACAGGATCAAGTACAGCCGAAAAATATGCACAAGGGCGCTGCTTGTCGCTGTGCAACTGCACTAAAACTGATAATGCACATCCATCTTTCTCATGCACATACAGTGAAAAGGGCTTCATATAATCAGGGGTACCTAACACTGGTGCTGAACAAAGGGCTTGTCGTAATTGCTGGAAAGCAATTTCACACTCATTTGACCAGGGAAGAGGAATCGGAGTGTCTTTTGTCAAGAGTGTTAACAATGGCTTAGCTATGTGTGAAAACCCCAATATCCATTGCCTACAGAAAGAAGCAAGACCCAAAAATGCACGCACATCCTTCTGTGTGGAAGGTACTGGCGTGTCCAAAATTGCTTGAATACGATCTGGTGTGAGTGCACGCCCCTCCTTAAACAAAAGGTGACCCAAATAAGTCACCTTTGGTCTACAGAATTGCAATTTCTTCCTCGACACTTTGTGATTGTGCGATGCCAAAAAGGAAAGCAAAGATAACGTACTCTTCTCACACAGCTCAGGAGTGTCGGCCGCCAACAAGATGTCATCGACATATTGTATAAGGGCGACACCCTCAGGCAGAACAAAGGAATCCAATTGCCTTTTCAACGCTTGACTGTAAATACTAGGGCTCTCTGTATAACCCTGAGGGACTCTACAAAATCTATAAGACCTATTATTCACAGTAAAGCCGAAAAGGTATCGGCTATCAGGATGAATAGGAATCGAAAAGAAAGCATTTTTCAAATCAATAACTGAAAACGTGGTCGCCGTTGGCGGGACCAGAGTGAGTAACGTCGTGATATCAGAAACCACTGGATACTGAGGTATCACTATCTTATTCACTTCCCTTAACTCAATGATAAAACGATAAACCCTGGTATCGGTATCTTTTTTCAAAATGGGTAAAATAGGACTGTTGCAGACATTATAGGGAACTTCCTCCACTACTCCCACCTTAATCAAATCCTGCACAATCTGTATGAGTGCCTCCTCCCCCTCCTGGGAAATACGATACTGAGGGAGGCGCGGTAACACCGCACCCTCCTGGACACTAATGTGGACAGGCGGAATCACCATCTGTCCCACATCAGTATCCGAAGTGGCCCACAAAGAATGAGGGATGGAAGCTAATGCAGTATCCTCCGCAACCACACACATCCGGTCTGTCATTGGGTGATTATCGTTTAATATCACACGTACTCCAGTAGGGGAGCAGCGGATCGTTGCTCTGAAGTGCTTAAGCATATCAAGACCCATAATGTTGTCGGGCGTGTTCGGAGCAAGCAAAAACGGACAGGGTGCAGAAAAGTGGGCAACATGAAATGCAAGGGGTTGGGATAGAGGGCTTCGAGAGAGTGTACCATCAAACCCTACCGATGTAACCATTAAGCCAGATGGGGGAGCCCTCGGAACCAATTGTTTGGACAGCGCACTGCGAGTAGCTCCTGTATCAACTAGGAACCGATCAGTAGAACCCAAAACATTTGCTGAAACATAAGGACCCTTCTGATCAACCGGTACTTCAACTGATTCCAACCCCCATCCAACGCAATCCTATGCATGCTGCGAATCATGGTACCCAGGGCGGTCATTCCCAGACATCTGATACTGATGTTGCCGATCAAACACATTAGGTCTATCTCGTTGCTGCACGTTAGGCTCAAATCGAGCACGATCATTGGAATTCCCTCTAAAATTCGAAAAGCCCCCTCTACCTCTCGGCGGTCCCTGACCACGTCCCTGACGAGATGCATATAATACCGGACAATCTCTGGCCCAATGACCCGACTGTTTACAATACGCACATTGATTTCTATTAACATCTGACCGACCCGAAGGGGGACCATAAAATCCTCCTCTACCTCTTTCGACACCCCGACGAGGCGGACCATACACTTGTGCTAGCATCACCTTAGTTTTCAAATCTTTCGATTTCTTCTCCTCATGCCCCTTCGCTTCTTGTTCCTGACGCTCATAATACTGAGCCATAGTCAGGAGGGATGCCGGAGACGAGGTGGACCAAGAACTTTCACTCGCTTTTAAACGAGCTGCTATTCCCGGTAATAAATTCGCCACATATTTATCAACAGAAAGATGTCGACCCGTATCATCCGTAAGTGACTGACCACTGATAGATATTCTGCCCTATCCACTTTGGATGAGAATGAGTGACTAGGGCTGCAAGATTTAACTATAGCACCAGATACTCAGCCTGCGGCTCCAGATATAGCGCCATCGATAGTTATTAGCCCTAGTTATGGTCCCATGGGTCCCTTAACTAAATTGGTTACCTGGAACATAGCTGGGCTGAGAAATAAAACAGATGACCCAGCCTGGAGAGACTTTATCTGTTCAGGTGAAATAATCTGTCTCCAAGAGACTTGGGATACGGATAACACTTTGTGTATTGATGGATATAAAAGCTTTTTTGTGTCTGCTGTACCGTCTAATGCGGGGAGGGCTAAGGGGGGGTTGGTTACCCTGATTTCAGCTAGCATCTTTGGCTCGCTGACTCAACTTGACACAGCTCATGCAATTGTCTGGCAGTTCAAATTTCCCTCAACGGGGGCAGTAATAATTTTTTAATTGTTAATTTTTATAATTCCTATTATAGAGATACCACGGTTGATCATCTCACCGCATTAAATCGTTTCTTGGTGAAATTTAAGGAGGAAAATGAAATAAATTGTTCCATCATTTTTATGGGCGATTTTAATATTCACAGATGCCCAGAGAAGTGTCTTCTGACGGATCCCCTTGGGCCAATAGAATCACAGGAGGCCTATTTTGAGCACTCAACCCAGGGTGCTCTTTTGGAAATAATCCTTGCTGACTATGGCCTGTTACTCCCCGCCATGGTGGATGAGAACATCCCAACATTTAAAGGGAATGGGAAAAACTCTGTGATTGATAATATCTTTATCAGCACAGAACTGGGGAACAGGACTATTGGATATTCAGCAGCCTGGACACATTTCAGTGACCATAATCCTGTGGTCCTCATTTTGTCTGATCTTTTTTCTCAACCCGTTATGATCCCTGATAGAACGGACAAATCTCATATTCGCCCTACAGATCAGGATCGCAGGATCAGATGGAACAAAGTTATTCCTGATGATTTTTTTGCTAACTTAAAAAGGAAGGTTGGTCCAGAGTTGACCACATGCCTTGACCTAGAAGCAGGGAACGTGGAGGTATTAGGGGCGTATTCTGTAATCTGCTCTCAGATCTCAGCAGATCTTCGGTGCCCTGTTAAAACTAAGGACAAGGCTGAGTTGGGATGGTTTGACAAAAACTGTTCATTGGCCAACAGAAAGCTGAGGGTGGCCTTGAGCAGTAACCCTTTGAATCGGTCTAACATTGCCCAACTTAGGAAAGAATATACTAAAACTCTGGAAACCAGGAAAAAGGAAATCCGGGAGGACGCGTGGAATGAACTTACCCCCGTTGATGTCCTTCGAAATAGTGCAAAGTTCTGGTCTGTTGTTAATAAACCTTATTTTCGTGATCCCTGTAATAACCAATTAGATTGCGGTATTGGGGTACACCAGTGGTATTCTCATTTTAAGTCAGTCTACGAAGTGGGTACGAATGATGGACTGAATTCCCCTCTTCCCACTGTGAAACAATATACTTTATTCGTGACCAAGGGCGAGGTGGCTGAGGCCATCGGCAAGATGACGAGCAATAAGGCTCCAGGACCCGATGGCGTCCCATCGGACCTTTTTAAATCTGATATTGAGACTTGGTCTACAGTTTTAATGAATATTTTTAACAGGG
Source organism: Triturus cristatus (assembly GCF_964204655.1). Taxonomy (NCBI): domain Eukaryota; kingdom Metazoa; phylum Chordata; class Amphibia; order Caudata; family Salamandridae; genus Triturus; species Triturus cristatus. The sequence goes on from NC_140583.1 coordinate 837,183,206, forward strand.
TCTGTGTTGCAGGCATTCCGGCCATCTGGTCCGAGTCTGTGACCATACCTATTTTTAAAAAGGGTAATAGAGGGGACCCTTGTTGTTACCGCCCTATCTCACTCATTGATTCCGCAGTAAAAGTCCTGGGGCGAGTAGTCTTGGGCAAAATAACAGAATGGTTGGAGGATACCAACACCCTTTCGTGCCTACAATATGGGTTTCGTAAGGGCCGGGGCACCATAGACCAAAGCTTGAATCTTTACCTTTTGATAGGTAAATATACCATAGCTAAGAAAGGGACGTTATATCTTGCCTTTATGGACTTATCCTCGGCTTTTGACCGAGTGAACCGGTCGAAACTGTAGGAACTCCTTCTCAAGCAGGGAGTAGATGAAAATTTTGTCTATTTTTTAGCAGATCTTCACAGAGATCTTTCTGCTACTGTTAGATTCGACCGTTTGGGTAACTGCACTGGCAAGATCGGAATCTCAAATGGTGTTAGGCAGGGCTGTATTTTAGCTCCTCTGCTTTTTACACTTTATATTAACGACCTAGCCACTGCCTTAATTAAGATCTGTAAGGATATTCCTAGGGCAGGGAAGTACCATATCCCTGCATTATTATATGCTGACGATGCTGCATTGTTAGCACGTACGGCAGTAGGGCTGCAAAGTCTTTTAGATTCATTTGCTGATTTTATGAAAAGACTTGATTTAAGCGTGAATTTCGCTAAATCTCATGTTATGACTGTAGGTTGTAAACCCAAGAAAACCAAGACTATGCTTTGTGAGGGACATGTCTTAACTAGAATTACCAGTTTTCCATATTTGGGGGTTATTTTTGACGACAAGTCATCTTGGGCCCCTCAACTAGCTGCAAAACGAAACGCCTTTGCCAGATCAATCATAGGTGTGCTGGACTTTGCTCGCAAACTGGGGGTGAAACCCATGCAAGCTATATTGAATATTTACACAGCTAAATGTATCTCTATAGCCATGTATGGTGCGGACCTGTGGGGATTTAAAAATGTGAAGGATCTTCAGGTGGTAGAGGATAAGTTTTTGAAATCCATTCTATCACTTCCCCAGGCAACCTCCGGTTATATTGTACATCAAGAGTGTGGGGTTGGTTATTTAACTGACCGGATAGCATTAGCCCCCCTATTAAAATGGTTATCAATCTGGCAAAAACCGGAACTTGAGCTAAACCGCGTAGTTAGAGTTCGGAAAGGCTATTCCTTGGTTGCGCTATGTTAAGAACCTAAGTGACGAAATAGGTCGTCCAGACATATTTGATAGCCCTAACAATTTATTAAAGGGAGACTTTAAATGGGTAAAAGACATACACAAGCATAGAACAACTCTAGCCAGAGAAGAAAAGGAGTTAATAAAACCCACAGTAAAGGCCCATCAGTTATTAACAACCACAGGCAGCATAGAACCCTACTTGACCATAGTGAATAACATGAATCATCGCTTTTTACTGACCAGGTTTAGACTGAATAAATACCATCTTTTGCTTACTGATTCTGTTGGATGGGTGAGGGACAGGGACTTGGAGATCTGTTCCTGTGACAGATTCTCCCTTAAGGATACTGCTCACTTTCTCTTTTTTTGTAAACATTTGTCCCCTCTCCGTAAAAAGTTCATTATCCCACTAATTAAGAACAAAGGATTTAGACAAGTCAAACCTGCTCTTTTGTATCTCCAGCTGCTAGGCACTACTTGGGAGATTTTTAATATAGCAAATTTTTTGGCTATTGCGATGAGATTAAGAAAAAAAATCAAGTGGACATATTGTTGTTTATAATTAATTGTGAATCTTGATTAAACTTGACCTAGTCTTATTTTAGTATTGTCTTAAAATCATCTGTAAATGTTTATTTTAAATGTTATTTATTGTATATAGATATGTGATGTTTTATACTTTTATGGTTCTTGATTCGAGCCGAATAAAGTAATTTTGACTGACTGACTGACTGACTGACCACTGAAATCATGAAATGTCTCCTCAAAGCGCGTAAAGAAGTCTGAAACTGATTCATCAACCTTCTGTTTACATGAGGCTAACATGTTCCAGTCAATCTTTTTAGGGGGATAATTGTTTTCAATTTAGTCAAAATAGCAGTGGGAAGATCTAAAATAAGCTGGGGTGGTTTTTGCGCGGGTTTTCTCTCCCTATCCACATCCTCAATCTCAGACCATTTGGCCTTAAAAGCGGCTTGATCATCCACCTTCCGCACAGATCGCCACATATCCGGTGGTAAAATAAGCCCAAAGAACAAATCTATATCCGCTAAGGTCATAGTAAAAGAATTCAAGGCCCCTTCGACCTCTTCGTAAAAGGCCGCTGGATTCTTGCGGGGGTCAGGCAATGCATTCTTTAATGCCATAACATCAGCCCTATGCCAGGGAGTATAAACCCAATTATACACAAAATATCCCCTAGCATCGGGGGAAGATATATCTGAACTATTTCCTGCTCCTTTAGGAGGAACATACAAAGGTGCCGCCTCTCGCATCGGTTTAACATGCACTAATTCGCTCTTATCTGATTGGGAGGTAGATGATTGGTCGCTGCCGGTATGTGAATCCAATTGCTCCTTCTCCCCTGCCTGCAGGCGCGCTCTCTCTTTAAGTTCAAACACCGCGTCCCGCAATGCAAACAGCCGTCGGACCGCATCGGGTACCTTAGAGGGAGAAAAATCACCGTTACGTAATGCTTTAGCATCTGATACTACATCATCAGGCTCAAAAACATCTGAATATTTCCGAAAGGCAGTAATCACTTCATCAGAAAAAGTTGCAGCAAAATACAGCTTCTCTCTATCCTGCCAACTTTCCAAAGATTCCAACAATTCAGCAAGAGATAGCTTGCCTTTAAGCGCATGCAAAGAAATTTTCCGAAGCTCACCCATACGCTCAACTGATAACATGGACCGCGTCTCTACCTTATCCGAAACCGATCCAGAATCCTGTGATCTCGGGGCGGACCCGCCAACATAAGGGGGCGGAGAGCGATCTAATAAATAAAAATCATCTTCAAGATTAGTAAGGACAGGATAAAGTGGCTGGCGGACAGCATATTGACCCGAGACTTGCAACCTACGCTCTTTCTCTTGTCTCTCCGCCAGTTCTCTTTCCTCCCGACGCTTCGCTTCCTGCGCTCTCACATGATCATTTTTCCGTTGCTCTTTATCAAACAGCGCCTTCTCACGTTTCTCTCGCTCACGCACTTCCTTCACCCATAACCGTACACATTCAAACATGTCTTGCCGAGCACGCCGTTTACACATACACTGTTCCACATACTCAATCTTACGCATATCAAACGATCCATACAAAGGCCATCGTAACTCAGGATCCTTTTTGGTGTATTTCCTCCACATTGTGCTGTACATTATAGAGGAAAGACCATGCTTCACATACATATCCCTATTAGGAGTCCCCTCTGGGGGGGCTGGAGCAGATTCCTCGAGATTTAACCGGTTTCCAAAGCAGCAGCACCACTTACGGAGTGCGCTAAAAGCAGGCATGCTCAAGAATAATGCAAAATGTGCAGTATTATCAAAAATGGCACTTAAACTTTGCGCCGTTCAGATTTAAACAACTCCGGAGAAATATCTCCACATTACCTGCCTATATGTGTTGCAACGCATATATTGTCACAGTAATCAATACAAAATATGACCGGTCATCACAAATCAAACTCAAATAGCCAACCCAGGCTTCAAAACTCGGAGCAAGTACCGTACAACGGTTCTTACCAATCAAGAGTGTCCAGATTCCAACTGCCAAGTTCCAAAATTCGCCCAAACGGCTGTCGCGGCAAACCGACAGAAGAGGTCTCAGTCGAGGACCGGCGCCACCCAGAAGGTCAGTTCGGAAGGGAAGGAAGAAACCTCGGGATGCCAGGACTAAAAACGCCACTGGCAGTGATCACATCCCCGGCCAAATTCCTCACCTTCGGGACGACCAATCCTTCGAGCATCCGAGTCGCCGATGAGCCCCACGTGACGGGCGCCAATTGAAGAATACAGGCCCCAGCTAGGCCCGCAGAATACAAGGGATCGCTCTCCTGTAACAAAAACTAGAAGGAAGTTGGCACGGAAACTGCAAATACAAAGACAGAGTTTATTAACCCTTAAGGGTGGTCCTACAACCTATACAACACTCTTCAGTATTGCATAGAGTAGCACAAAGAACTTGCGTACACGGTCCCCTTTTATACACAACAGAGGGGCTCATAAGTGGGTGGATACAACATGAGGCAAAATTCGTTACCTTTTATGGACATTTTCGATACAGAATCAATATGTGGGCGGAGTTAACACATTCCTGAGCCCGCGAAGACATGGTCAAACAAGGACTAACTGATAACAGATGTGGTCAAGTCTGGGCATGCGCCAGACGGACAAAGGAGCTATTTATAGACTGTTACTAGGCAGATTACAAGAGCAACTAACAAGAAGGAAGGACTCTTCTCGTGCCAAGCACGTGTAGGCATGACAATACAAAATGGAGTCCGGACATTAGTCAACATAAGACAAGAAACATGTTCTAAGGGAGGAAAATTCATGTCTTTAGTGAATGCTTAATCATATCGCTGTTTTAATTTTCAACACAGCGTCTTCTTCTCCTTCTAGTCGGGCAGAGGTTCTTTGTGGTAAAACAGGATTCTGATTCTCAAGGAGCAGGGCTCCTACTTTTATACCACATTTCTTTTGTTCTTCCAGGCCAGGGGGGCCTTTGCATAACTGCTCTCAGTCCTGAGCACTTTGTTGGGGGTACTCTGACTTCTGCTTTCAGTGTGAGGGGCAGGCACATCAGCCGCTCCACAGGAGGTGGAGCCAGCATTCAGGGGACAAGTACAGTCAGGAGCACTTTGTTGACAGTGCTTCGCCCTTCCTGGGCCGGGTGCAGGCTGAGTCATCAGTCGCTCTCCAGGGGGCGGAGCCAGCATTGTGGGTGGTGGAGCACAGCCCTATTCAGAGTCCAAGGGGCACTCCCACCTCCCACCAAGGTGTCCTCCTGCCATTCACCACCTGTCATCCCCCAGCCCTGTCACTCACATAGCCCAGACAGTCAGATACACAAACAGCAGAGGCAGGCTGAAATGGTTAGGCAAATAAATACTAACTTTCTAAAAGTAGTATTTACAAACCCAGGATATTAAAATAAACTTGACTACGAGACGTATTTTATTATTCTGAGTTCAGGCATACTAAACATATTTCTCTACCATGTTCCCTGAGCCTGCTGGGATTATAGGGTGTAATAATTCCAGCAGCTCGTCTGGCCTAATGAGAACAGGTAGCCTTGCAATAGTGAAAAACGAAAATGGCTGTAATTCACTATTAGGACATGCCACACACTCAGGGCTTGTCCTACCTTACACCTGCAATGCACCCTGCCCGTGGGCCTACCATAGGGGTGACTAACATGAGGCAAAGGGAAGGTTTGGAGGCTGACAAGTGTGTGCACTTGCCCAGCCAGCATGACAGTACCAGACTGCACGCAGGTTCTGCAGTGGCAGACCTTAGACACATTTTACTAGGCCGCTTCTGTGGGTGGCACAACCAGTGCTGCAAGCCCACCAGCAGCATTCGTATTTACAAGCCCTGGCACTCCTGGTGCACTTTACTAGGGGCTGATAGTAAACCGAATAAGCCAAACATGGACACCAATCAATGTATACATTTTACCATAGGGAGAGCATATGCACCTTAGCACTGATCATCAGTGGTAAGGTGCCCAGAGTCATAAAACAGCCAACAACAGGTCAGAAAAAATATTGGAGGAAGGCAAACATTTTAAGGATGACCCTGCAAAAAGGGCAAAGTCCAACAGTTAGTGCTCTGTAGAGGTCGAGGTTTATTTTTACTCACCGCTGGGGTGAGTTTGTATTTTCTTATGATTTTTCTGTATACTTACTTTGTCATATCATTTTGTTGGTTTGTAAAAGATGATTTTTTCTGGCAACTTATCACTTTTCAAAGTTGTAGTGTTCTCTTTTAGGAATTACATGTAAAGAGGTAGAAGTTGGAGAATGTTTTAATCATTTGCTATTTTACATTTTTAAGTTTATTTACCAATACGTTTGAGTTTAAATATAAGTTCTACTTACTGGTTAGGTAACTACTGGATATGTATATTTCTTCTTTAAGGGTCTAGATAGAGAATCCGGCAGAGTTTCCTCATCTTACAGTGTTTGTCATTTTAAAAGTATTTAGTTGGCCAAATCAGTGTGCCTTTTATATTGTTAATTTAACTGTCTGCTTTTATTGGTTAAGGTTGATTATAGTTTGATTTTATTGGTTAGTTTAGTTTTAGTTTGAATGTTTTGCGTTAGTTATGTTCTTTTATGGCAAAGACGAATTTAGGTTTTATTTATACATTTTGAGATATAGTTTGATAGTTTTTAATTTCTATATATATTATTAATATTTTAGTTTATTAAAATGTTTGTAGTTAATGGCAATTTATTTCATTATATTGTTATGAATTTAGTTATATATTTTTTGGGGTGAATTGCGAATTTTGCGGTGAACTAACATGTTAATTTTTAATTTAAGCATGTTTATGAAATGTTTATTTTAAACATTTGTTTTACGCAAAAAGAGTTAAAAAAATATTTATTAATGATATTGTAATTATTTTGGTGATACTGTTGTCGATATTGTGTGAATCTATATTTTTAACATATATACTTATTTAAAGGTGACGATGTTCTTGTTTTAGATATTTGTGTTTTTGATATAAGTAAAAATCTATCTTTTTAACAAAAATATTTGTGTTTATTAGTTAAGTATAGGAAGACAATATTTTTCTTAATTCTAATTATTTTCCAATATTTTTGAGTTTCAAAATTTTAGGCATCAATATTATGTCAGTGATCCATATTGAAGTGAATAATGGTACCTGAGGCACAATGATCCTGGTCCTTTTCCTTGAACTTGTGATAGTAAATTTTGAATTTTAGAACATTTTGCTAATACTTTTGAATAATAATCTTGCTATTTTTGTTGATATTTATTGTGGGTGACAGTTGAAAGGCATTAGGTAGAGAGATAGAAAGGTTTAGGATTAGGGATATTGTTAAGGTTGTGTAAGAAATTGGATTATTGGATAAGTAAGATGAAAACCCTTCTCAAGCTACAACCACAGTCCTAGTCAGGACAAAAGTAATTAAATCAACCTGTGCTTAACCATCTAATAACTTGGCACAAAAGCAATCACTGAAATTAGAGGCACTGTTCAGTATTTATGTGCAAACAGTAATAAAGTTAAAACAAAACACAAGACAAATCCCACACAAATTTAGAAAAATAGAGAAAATGTTAGTAAATAAAACGCCACTAAAATTAATAAAATTCAATGAGAAGAACTGGACATATGACATTTTAAAGGTTTTAGTGAAAACTAGTACCTAAAAGAACAAAGCGCCACTATCAATTATCTAGTTGTGCTAGACAAGGGGAAAGTCGCATTTTCAGGCCAACTGCGAACGAGCGTGGGCCGGATACAGAGTGCAGGCTAGTCACACTGAAAAATGTACCTTCTTAAAGACCAGTGTAAAGAGTCCAGTTTGCAGTGGAGGAGGCAACAAGGAGTCCAAAATTTAATAATTAGACCTTTCCTTGTGGAGGAGTGTACTCTAATGCCAGCCAATGGTCCAGGACCCTGAAGGCACCTCTTGGGGATCAGGGACTCACTATAGCAGTGGGCATCAGGCCGCAGGCAGGTCCAGTTGCAGGTCTAGGCAGGTCCAGTTGTAGTAGGCTCACTGGGTAGGTGAAGGAAAGCTTCTGGAGCTTGATGTGTCCCTGTAGCTCGGAACGGAAAGTCAGCCAGCTGACCTTTGCAATCACACAGGTAGCCTGGGCTGAAGGGAGCAGTTCCAGTCTTACTTCACAGAGAGTAGGACAGGCCTCAAGCAGCAGGGCCATCCTCTGGAAAACATAGCAGCAGGGCAGTCCTCTGGGGAAGGCAGTCATTCCGCTGTAATGTCCGCAAGTCCGGGAGTTTACTGAAAAGTTGCTCTGAGGGTCCAGGAGTTCACCGAAGAGTTGCAATGAGGATTCAGGAGTTTACTGGTGAGTTTCTGTGAGGTTACAATATTCATACCTGGTGACAGCCTTTGAAGTGGAGCACTCTTCTAGACCACCCACATCTGCTTCTGGAAAATTCTTCCCTTCCCCGGAGAAGGCTCCAAAAGATTTGGGGTGATCCTGAAGAGAAGGCCAACTCAAACAGCTGGGTGCCAGAATTGAAGGGCAGTGGTCCATGCAGTGATGTCCAGGATGTGGACATCCAGTGATTGCACTTGAGATTAGAAGCAAGGTAGCTGTCCACAATTAGGGTCTCCTGGTGGTCATGGAGTGCATTATTCCTAATTTCTTATTTTACTCTAGCCATGGGGTCTCACCAGGGGCTTGCTTGGTCCTCTTCTGTTACTTTTTTTCACTTGATTACAAGCATTCACTGAGGCTTTTAATTCACTTATCCACCCTTTCTGAAACCCTGTTGTTTATTTGATGTGCAAAACACAGTTCACATACTTTCAGTGGAGTCTGCCTTGCAGTTCAGGTCAAGATCCCAATAGGAAGAGAAAGAAGTTTCTTACAGAACCCAGTTCACATCAGCGGAATCCTCTATTGGGGTCATGTAGTAGCTCAATCACAGCAAACTTTAGTCCTCTGGCAAAGCCAGTTTGTCTACTCTGTCTCACAGTGGGAAAGTGGCTTTTCCTACATTTCTCCTATGCGATACTGTAAATACCTCTGTTAGAGTCTAGTTCACCAATCATTTAAATACAGCATTCTTGAGGCCAAAGGTACAGTCTGCCGTAACATTGTCTCACCTTGTGAGGCGATTCCAAAGTGCAACATTCCGGAATGTACAACACCCATGGCTAAATCTATACTACTTAGGTAATGTAAGTACAACCCAAAGCATTTCAGCAGGATGTGATTGGTGTATCTTTGTGATACAAGGGGCACCATTTTTTGCCATTCAATGTTACTTTATTGCATGTCACACAGGGACACCAAATAAGGCTTTCTCTACATGCAGATTTTGTTGTTATGGTGTGACACCCACAATGTGTTTGGCATATAGAAACACCAATATTCCTCTGCAACCGTTCACTGCGAGCTAGGTGGTGTGCCCTTAATCGAGGACTATATTTTTGGTGTGTTTGGGGGTATGAATTGCACACAAAATTCTCCAGTGTACTGCTCTATTTATGTTTGTCACAAATTTCATAACATGTATTTGTTGACTCGCTGTATCATGCAGATATACAAAACATGACATGTGGCCAGTGGTTGAAATGAAGGACCGGCTACTCTATGGATTCTTCCCTGTGTACACATCACTAGGTCAAACATTGCTCCATACAATGTTGCTGTTGAAGTTATTTAAATGTGCAATTTTGGATGATAAATAATCTGTGCATGCTAACGATGTTTGTGGTGAATAGTGCCCCACCTGATGAATTAATAAAGTTGTGCTTTCAACAATTTGAGTATAATGTTTAGAAGTGTGATTATTAATGTAGTGTAGCTGTGCCACAATTTCGTTAGTGCTATCATTTTATAAAAATGTATGCCATTTTGCATGTTCTGCTCAACTTGTCCCTGTTCATTTACCCTCCCATTCAATGCCCCCCTTCAAGTCTTCTCTCCCCATGGTTTCCATAGAGCACAGTGCATTGTGAGGTCATTAATTATTTTCTTTGGAGAGCATGTAGTGTGAATGAAACTTTCCATTGTGTTCCCTATGTATCATTCTGAAGGGCACATCCACTGGAAGTTCTGATGTATGAGCCTTGGTTTGAGAATGTTCGATATGGTATTTACTTACTTACTTTTTACTACACTGCTTAAATAGGGATTATTAAAATATTCTGGTTTTTGATTTGTACTCTGTATCCTGACCTTCATGGAATTTTCCACTTTTCTCTGTATTCCTTATTTTGAGATTTTTGCAATCACATTCTTTAACTTTTTCTTGATTTAGAACTCAGTTATTGAGTGTCACTAATTGATTTTACTCTTCTAAATTGTTGGCCTAGAGTTGTGAAGGGTGGTGACTCTTATTGCAAGTTCAAGGGTACTGGCGCCGAACTGTCAGAGGTGAATTTTTGGGTGATTGAAATATTGAGGTTCAGTGAATTATTGGGGTTTGGGGTTCCACAAATTTTGGTAGCAGAGGGCAGTTGCTTAAGAGCACATCCTCTTTATTAGGGATTCTCCTGAGACTTGCTAAAACATTTCTGAAAGGTCTGAGTCCTACATGCCTAGGCAGAGGGAGAAACTTTGCCAAGAGGTTTGATGCTGGAGATACCTAGGAAGCGGCCTGCTGTACATTGCTGAACAATTTGGAGTGTAAGTATGAAGAGGGAGAAATTGATTTTGTTGGAGTGCATTGATGTGTGAGATCGTGATGGATTTTTGATTCTGTGTTGAGTTGTTTGGGTATGCGATGAAGAGTGTAGGCTCAATTGCTGGATTGATTACTATTGTGTTGTTGCATTATTCGGATTTAAAACATGCATTTGAAGTCAGATTGATTCATCAGTTGAGTTGATTTGTTATTGGATTCATTGAAATTGCAAGATGTTGAGATATATCGATTACTTGTCGGTCATAGTGGTGCATAGAGCAAGACACCGCTTACACATTGATAGGGATTCTGAATTAGCGCATTTATTTTCTAAGTTGTGTGTTTAATTTTGGTTGGTGTAACTTGCTCTTGGGTGCATGGGAGCAATCACACTGACTAGGGCAGATTGCTGATGGACTGGAGTTTACCTAGTGTGGTTTGCTGGTTAAAAGAGGATTTTCATTTCCCGTTACTGGGTTTGAGATGTATCCTTGTTTCTGAAATCTTAAGGGTTTGCATTTGAAATATTGTACTTCATTTGAGTTTTCCTTCCTTTCTAAGGTAAACAGACAAGGTTTATTTAGTTATTTGTTTTGAAAGATGTTTTGTGATTGCTTCACTGTTCACATATAAGTCATTCTATGATTGGTTACTCAGCCAGGAAGCCACACTAGGATTGCTGATAAATCATCACAAAGCATAGTTCTGATGTTTGCTGGCGAAGCTGCGCAATGATAGGTTGATCTTTGACAGAGCTGCACTGCAAATGGTGTTGTTCGCTAGATCGTTTATTGTAGTTTTTGAGTTTGTTTAAGGTTTATTTTGAATTTATTTTGAGTTTAAAGGTTTCACTCTTTACCGCATTTTCCCGCCATTATAGCATGTACCAACTGGCAAATATGTAGTTATGTAATGATGACTTTCAGCATATCATGCTAAGACTCTAAACTGTATGTTTGTTTATCCTAAATGTTGTGTGTCTAGTAATGCTTGGAGAGGGAATCCCCCTCCCACACATATGGCACCTTAGCGCGTGCATCACATTTTAAATCACACACTCACTATAAGTGTAGATTTCACCTTCACATAGTTATAGGTCCTGAGGAAAGCCAGTTTTAATGAAAGTCCTGGCTGAAACATGTAGACCGCCCACAGGATGCAGGAGTCCCTAGCTGTTACTCCACCTACATCCATTGCCTTCTTTTTATTGCTATCAGAGACCCAGACATTAAAAATACCCCCCCCCCCCTGGGAACTGGGACCACTGAATAGCTTTTAACCTTTCACTTTCACATCACCTTCACTGCACACTCAGTAAAATACCTGCTCCGCTGTAACACAGGCGTTGTAGCACACCCGGGACACATTCTGTGTCACTGGGTGGGCCTGATGATGAAGCACGCCACCAACTAGGTTGGTGGGTGAGGGCTTCATAAGGAAACTAATCGTTTCCCCCATCTCTTCTCATACAGTCCTGAGTCCTGTATCACATACTAATTGGCTAGCCCTTTCTTGATTAAATATAAAACTTGGGGATACGGACTAGCTATCTATTCCTCTCTCTCTCCTTGATAATTGAACATTGTAAGGCATCCCATAAACGTGTCTCACCAAAGCAGTCTTGCACGTTGACCACCAAAGTAGTCACCCACAGCTCATGATCCAGGTCAGCAAGGGATGTGTTTGAAAGGCAGACATCCATGGCCCACTGAAACACAGAAACACACATCTTCTGCAGGAAAAGACAGGTTGCACGCAGGTGAAATATGCATGGCGGAACATTAGCCTATAACTGATGCCCAGCACAGACAGTGGGACACATCCAAAGAGAAGCTGTATGCGGGCACAGTACAGCTGCAAGTGACCAGGCTTTGCCTAGCCCACTGGACGGTCAGACATGGCGTGAGAGCAATCTCAGAACTAGCGCTCAGCTGTACAGCTAAACTTATGATCAGAAAGCACAAAATGGAGTGTGCTAATTGGAGGACTGACACCCGGAGGTACTCCCAGTAAAGCATGGAAGGAAGGGACAAGGCCAGACCCCACAAGTCTGATAAAAGTGTGCAATGGCCTTCAGTATCAGACGCTAGCAATACTCTGTGTCTCAGTTCACCTTGAAAATAGTGGGTGAGCCAGGTTCAGCACTGGCTGAATCGCACGCGACGGTCAAGACACCTGGTATCCAAAGGTCTTCGGGCTGGTGTGGGAGCGACTACTTGTCGAATCAGAGGCCCATTGTGCATGCACACTCATGGTAGTATGCTTTAGCTGTGGGAATGTGAGGCAATGATTGACTATCCACAATCACTTATGGAGGAGTTAGTAGAACATTGGCACAGAAAAAACACGTTGTGCAACTGTTGCCATATGCGTAATGCATGGCCTGTGCACGCAGGAGGGGCCATGTAGGTCCTCCTCACCTGGACAGACCAGGGACTATGCATCCGAGGCTTCACCTTCGGGGGGAGGCTTGCTGGGCTTGTCCATGGCACGGTCGCCTTCTGTTGGTATTGAGTCACCTTTTGGAGTTAGGTCACTTTTGTCAGCATGTTCTGCACACAGCATAACTTAGCTGTTCATGCTTGCCACATTTGAATTGAGGTCACATGACTTTTGCCTTGGCTTTACTGGGCATTCATTTCAGAATGTCATCAGTCGTAACATGGTGTTGATGTACATACAGGGCTTTCAGTGGGCCGGTTCTCACCGGTGCTGTGCACTGTCCCTTTTTCTGGGTGTGCCTCGGTATGGGTCTCTTTCGTGCTGTTTTGTGCCCTGCTACAGGCGGTCCGTCCTTTCTGCTGGAATGCATAGCCAGCAGGCACATCGATGTGCACATGGTAACACTCCTCACTTCTCACTGGTGGAGTAGTTACGGCATGACATCATGCAAGGTGAGCGTTGTGGGGAAGTGAAATCCTTTGTGGATTCATTTTGTCTCAGGAAATCACTCCTTTGGAGACTCATGAGCAGCATCATCCTCGTGGTGTCATCGGGGTTTTAAGTGTGAGATTTTCCAACGTTAGATGCAAGCCATAGTTGCAGCTTCCTTGTCTCATGCAACTGACAGACATTGCCAAGGCCAGTAGTCCAGAGTTGTGGTAGGTATCATGTTCCTTGTTGTCTCATGTATCTGGGTGCAATGGCAGTAACAGGAAAATGCCAGTGAGGTAGCCCAATCTGCTAAGACCAAATTAATGTCTTTGGGCCATACCCTTAATTATATTGTCCAGGCTCCTTTGAGGGACACCCCCGGTTTTTTCATCCCACTTAAAGCCCTGGGTACTTACATTGCTCGTTAGCATTGTGACATGGCTAAAGGACCAATTTCAAATGTGCTGATGTTGAATGTTCGAGGACATGTCCTCTGGTACAGACTTGTTGCTCATCCGATTCAGTTCATGCTTGGACATTTCTGTCTTTTCTATGTGTATCTGACTACTCTGCCGCCACTTCATGCTTTGTATTGTGCTTGCCTCCTGTGTTTTTGTGATGTTTGACAGAGTTTCCATGCATGTGTTGTGTTGTCCTGAGTTTTTCTGCTTTGAGGCAATACGACTTACACAAAGGCTTTTCTGGTCGCGTTCTTGTATTCTATTTTTCCGTTGCATGTTCCTTCATCAATGACACTGTGAATCATGTGGCCTCTGGATGGATTTCTCTGTATGTGCACGGCCTAGTAACTGATGGGGGTTTCCAGAGTTGGCTACGAAATGCGGGATGTGGGGTTCATGCTTTTTGTGAGGGGAGTCAGTCGGCTATGTGGGCGTTGTGGTGTTGCTATCAGGGCTCGACATCCCCCTCCCCAGTCAGTGACATGCCTAGCTACCTGTTGGGAGGCACAGTCGACGGAGTTAGCCGCCACATGGCTGTGGAGTGGGGAGGGTGAGCCATGCTGTTCAGGAGGGAGGCCAGGGTGCATGAGCTGGCCACCTACCTGTGAGGTTGATCTGATTGAGGAAATGCTGTCCTTGAGACTCATTCATATTGTAAGCATGTATTCCAGATGAGCTTGATGTGGGCGGGCTATTGGGGCTCACTTGTTGTGCACAACGGTGTATTGTAGTGTGATGTGATCATTTTGTTGGGACTTACCAGCCTCCAGTCCCCCCTCAATTCCTGTGAGACAGTCTGGGTGCATTATGGCAGCCACCTTATCATCCCATTCAGGGAAGGTTGGTGGTGGAATGGGAGGGCCGCCACCAGTACTCTGTGCTGCCACGTTGTTCCTCTGGGCCGGATGCTTGTCCTGGCCCTTGGGGTCACCCCACCACTTCCTGATATCATGCACAGTCCGTAAGGGGGTCCCTAAGGACTTCACTTTGCTGTGGCTCCTTGCCCACATCTGATTCTTGCGTGCAGGTGGGGTGTGTTGGACCAGGTGCACAGACAAATGTGGTTCTGCCCTGATTCTCTCGTCTACCATCACTTTCAACTCTGAGTCAGTGAAGTTGGGCATTTTCTTGGGGGTATGGTGAAAATGAATGAGGTGTGTAGGGTGCAAGGAAATGGTGGAGATATGTGTAGTGTGTGAGGTGTGTGGGTGTAAGTGGTGTTGTGTGGAGATAGGTGGGTGTGATGCTGTGCAGTGTGAGTCAATGGTGTCCTGTCTCTCTGTCTCTGCTTGTGGTGTGCAGAGGCTGCTGGTCCAGGTAGAGGTTTGTTGTCATCTGTGGTATATGGGTGTGTCCACATGTTGAAGTTGAAGGGTGTCATTGTGGTGTGTGTGTTGTGATTGAGGGCGGCAGGGAGTACAGGCACACTTCGGCGTTATTGTTGGGTTGGTTCCACCTGCCATTCATTTGGCCTGTGCGCATGCGAGGCTGTCGGATGGCAATGCTTGGTCCGCCAACTCCGCATTCTCATTGTAATTGATTGTGCGATCATGCTGCGCCAGGAGTGGCCTTTTCGAGCCATTGTACAGCTTTTGGATTTGCAGCTTTTCCAACCATGGTTGACTGTGTTTTGTGACATTCGTCTAATTTTTCGTACTTTGCATCATCATTTGACCGCTGGAAATGCCGCGGGTCATGCAGGGGGATTTTTACTGATTTCATGGCGGTCGGAGTGCTTTTCCTTCCATCATCGTAATGGCCCCCCTAAATGAGGACTCAGCTTTTAAACTCAGTTAAGGAGATTTGAGAATGAGGCTGGTCCCAGTTTTGACCAAAGAAGACCTGCCTCTGGATTTAGGACATAATGTTAAAGATGAGATTTGAACTTACACTGGCAAAGAGTTTGGACTGATTAAATGAGTGTACCCAGTTAAAATAAAGATTAAACCAGGTGCAATATTTCCTTGGACTAGACAATGCAGGCTTACAAAGGAGGTAGAAAAAGGGAATGAAAAAAGGGTTGAACAATGAGGTGCTTGGTAGCTCTTGCAATTCTCCTGGGATGGGAGCTAAAAAAACACATGGTAAATGGAGAATCATACAAGATCTCCTTAAAATGAATAGAATTGTTGTTTCATGTTGTCCAGTCGTACTGAATCCAGTAGTGATTTTGTTTCAAATTCCCATCAGAGGCAGAATGGTATAGTCATTGACTTATGCCAAGCGTTCTTCTAAATGCCTCTTCATGAAGAGACACAATTTCTTTTTGTGTTACAATTTTTTAATAAACTTCCTGTGTGGTGTAGGATCTCTAAGGGAGTATAATAAAAGTCTTACAATCTTCTTGTAAATATTTAAGAAAGATCTAGAGAGTTTGAAATTGCCATTTAATTTAGTCTTGGTGCAATATATTGATGACCTTCAGGTTACATCAAGTTAAAGAAAGACTGCAAGTTTGATACAATTGTTTTGTTGAATCATGTAGCTGAAAATTGGCATAAACCCTCCCTAACTAAAATACAATATAGTAAAAAGAAGTATATATCTCGGACACTATATTGAAAAAGGTGTAAGAAACGTTTGTAAAGAAAGCGTTTCTGCAATTCTGAAATTTAGTCAGCCACCACCAGCGGGATACTGTTGTCACTGTATTCCAAACGTTTCCTTAATTACTAAGATTGGTTTTCAGTGATGTTCAAGATCTGGTACCATTTGATGATGAAGTCATTTCTGCATTCAGGAAATTGAAAGAGAGCTTGATTCATGTGCACTCTGGATGCCTGAATACATTTTATGTTTTACTTGTTCTATCACGCAAGAGATGGACGTGCACTTGCGATTTTTACTCATAAGCATGGAGGATTATTGGGTCCATTGGCATATCTCTCATCTGAGTTGTATCCAATAGTTGTAGGGTTTCCAGGTTTTTTAAATCAATTACAGATATTTGTCTCACAATTGAACAAAATTAAGGAATTGTGATGGCCCATACTTTTATTGTTTATGCCCCTCAATCAGTTGAGATCCTTTTAACAAGAACAAGAACCCAACATATAACAAACAGTAGACTGACTCGATATGCGCAGACCATACTTGCAGCAGAGAACATTTCTATTCGAAGGTATGATGTCCTGCTTACTATTTCACATAATAGTTGTGAAGATTGGAAAGATGATGAAATTGATGACAAACTGGATCATGACTGTCTAGAAGTCACTAAGTTATGCACAAAACCAGGACCGGAAATTTAAAAAGTGCCTTTAGAGATGGCTGAGCTGACATTGTTTGCTGATGGTTTCTGTTTGTAGGACAAATATGGAGCATTGAAAGGTGCCTATGCAGTATGTTCTGTTTCAGAGACATTGGAAGCTTCTCCTTTGCCAAATGTAACTTCAGCTTAAGTGGTAGAACTGGTCTCCTAATAAGGGCTTGCTGCATATCTGAGAATTTGAATTTGACGATCCACACAGACAGCCAGTATGGTTTGGTGTTGTCCATGGTTTCACAAGCTACAATCACAGCAAGGGTTTATGAAATCCTCAGGAGCTCCTATCAAAAATAGTATGTATATATTGGATTTGTTGGGCGCCGTACAAAAACCAAAGGGGATTGCTGTGGTTCAGTGCACAGCCCATAAGGCTGGCAGAGATATAATTCCTATTGGAAATGAGTATGCAGATCAAATGGCAAGATAATGTGCTTTACAAAAAGGGACAGTTGCTTATGGTAATGAGAATAATGAAACTGACGTTGATGCAATACTAAATTCAAACAATGTAAATTGTTTATTCGTGGATTCAATGCAGACTTCTGTGAATAAGTTGAGGGATTTGCAGGAAAATGCTCCTGAAAATAAGAAGCAAAGTGGGTAGAAAAGGCTACAAAAATTATTATTAGAATATTTTTTTCAATGCAGAAAAGAAATATGTGCATCCAGACTCAAAGTCACATCCACTGTTAAGTTTCTGCAGAATCAAACACATGCAGGAAGTGATAGCTTAGCTGCATTTTGTAAAAGTACTGGGACAATACTAGATTTTAAAGTGTTGCAGAGGTCTATGCTGTTGATACTTGATATGTCATTTTTTATAAAATAAAAAAGGCAAGATAACAGTCACAATCATGAATCATATTAGCAAATCAGGAGGCACATTTATGAGTCTTCAAGCAGAACTTTGGAAAAGGCCATAATAGGTGATTTTAACAACAAACACTGCTGTGAAATGTGCAGGTGTGCCTCGGTGGATCCATACTGCTCACAAGCTGAAGCAGTGGATGAGTAGAGTGTTCAAGGCACACAGTCCACTCAAAATGAAGTACAGAGTCAAACCCGAGTTCGCAGCATGAATCCAGAAGGGGTAAAGATTTTTCTGAAGCTGTTGAAGGCAAAGTAACATAACAAATAGAAAGGGTGAAATGCCAGGTTAGTGGGAATTCTACTGAAAAACCCTGAACACCTGAAGTCCAACTTCAGAATAATGATGAGAGTGAAGACGTGATGTTGCAGTGCAAAAGACAAAACCGTGAGTGGCAGCAGAAAGAAGAAGCCTCTGATCCTGGTATTGAAAAGCTGCAGTTGAAGATCAAAGTTGCAAAGACCCACAAGGGTAAGAGGATGTTCACTTTGAACAGAACAGACATTGATGCAGTTGGACAAGGTGCAGGCTCAAGTTTAAGTCTGAGTTCATGTCTGATCTCTAGCCAAACTTCCTTGGAAAGCAAAGTGACAAAGAATGTTGCTGAAAGAAAAACAGCTAAGGAAGATATTCCTAGGAAGAGAACTTGCAATTGAAATTGCCATTTAATTTAGTCTTGGTGCAATATATTGATGACCTTCAGGTTACATCAAGTTAAAGAAAGACTGCAAGTTTGATACAATTGTTTTGTTGAATCATGTAGCTGAAAATTGGCATAAACCCTCCCTAACTAAAATACAATATAGTAAAAAGAAGTATATATCTCGGACACTATATTGAAAAAGG
Source organism: Triturus cristatus (assembly GCF_964204655.1). NCBI lineage: Eukaryota > Metazoa > Chordata > Amphibia > Caudata > Salamandridae > Triturus > Triturus cristatus. The sequence goes on from NC_140583.1 coordinate 837,201,893, forward strand.
TGTAAGAAACGTTTGTAAAGAAAGCGTTTCTGCAATTCTGAAATTTAGTCAGCCACCACCAGCGGGATACTGTTGTCACTGTATTCCAAACGTTTCCTTAATTACTAAGATTGGTTTTCAGTGATGTTCAAGATCTGGTACCATTTGATGATGAAGTCATTTCTGCATTCAGGAAATTGAAAGAGAGCTTGATTCATGTGCACTCTGGATGCCTGAATACATTTTATGTTTTACTTGTTCTATCACGCAAGAGATGGACGTGCACTTGCGATTTTTACTCATACGCATGGAGGATTATTGGGTCCATTGGCATATCTCTCATCTGAGTTGTATCCAATAGTTGTAGGTTTTCCAGGTTTTTTAAATCAATTACAGATATTTGTCTCACAATTGAACAAAATTAAGGAATTGTGATGGCCCATACTTTTATTGTTTATGCCCCTCAATCAGTTGAGATCCTTTTAACAAGAACAAGAACCCAACATATAACAAACAGTAGACTGACTCGATATGCGCAGACCATACTTGCAGCAGAGAACATTTCTATTCGAAGGTATGATGTCCTGCTTACTATTTCACATAATAGTTGTGAAGATACTGTGAGCCAGAAAGATACCCTGAGAAATAGTTGAATTCAGCAACTAGTGGTGGTGAATTACCAGTTACAAAAAGATCAACCATTAAGGAGAGTTCTAAATCAAAAATATGCCTAACTGGAATGGATACATTTAGCAACACTGAAGAAGAAGACAAAATTGATAATGATTATCCTTTGTTGAATAGATGCTAGTACAAGTTTGAGAGTGAATCAGAGACTGAGTTTGAAATGGAAAAGGAACCACCTTGAATGTGAAATAGAGACTATTGAAAGTGAATTTAAATTTGATGACAAAAATATCTTGAAGAGAAACTTTCTTCCAAAAAAGGCCTTGATAAACTTGAAGAGCTTTTAATTGAGACTTTTAAATGATTGGCTTTTTTTCTATAATTTTTTTAGCAAGTTGCAGATAATCATCAATAGCATGATGAACGGTGAGTAATTTTAGAAACTAGCATGAGAACTGTTTTGAGAAAAAAAGAAAAACGTGTTTTGATCATTGTTTTACTGAAATAGGAAAAAGAAGAAAATATATTTTTTAAGAAAATGGTTGACTCTAAAATTGTTACTACAATAAGAATTCTTGTCTCAATAGAAGAGGGAGTACAGCAGATGCTTTAAATTTGTGAGGGTATTGCCTCTAAATCTAATATTACTAGTTTTAGTGGGACTGTTGTTGTACTTACTGACTCCCGTGGGATATGTTTCAGCTTTTACTAGTGTTAATGTTGAATTTGCAATTAAACTAAATGAATTTAAATATGATATATGAGTACATAGAGAGCATTTAGTTAGTGTTTTCAAAGATAATGTATATACTAAAATGATTAGAAAATATGTATACATAATGAGAGTTAGTGGTTGTTATGTTTGTGCCTATCTTCCTAAGTCACCACTAATGTTCAGCTACCAATTTTATGTTTTTTATCTTTTAGTGATTTTGTAGAAATATTGAATCAGGATGAATTTGTCTCTCCTTATGTAACTGATGTTAACGTGTTTTAGAGAGTTTGCCTATTAATGAATACAAAAGAGAAATAAAATAAGGTAAGTATTTGAGAGTGATTGCACAAAACAGGTGTGACACTAACACTAAACAAGTTTAAATGTATTTGTATCTTTTTTGTAGTGAGGAGCGTGGTTTAGTTGCAGAATATAATGAGATTGTTAAAGTTTTTTCTAATGTGCAAATTTGGGTGATAAATAAATTGTTTATACTAATGATGTTTTTGATATATATATTTGTAACTGATGAATTAATGAAGTTGCGCTAAAACCTGATTTAAGCAGAATTTTTAGAAGTGTGATTATTAATGTAGTATAGATATGCCACATTTTCCTTAGTGATGGCATTTTATTGAAATGGATGTTGTTTTTGGTGTTCTGCTCCAACTGCTCCTGCTCATTCCCATTCCCAATCAATGTCCCCCTCTAAGTCTTCTCTCCGCACAGTTTACGCGGAGAACAGTGCATTGTGATGTTTGTTATTTTCCTTAGAGAGCATGTATTTTGAATGGAACTTTCCATCAATTTTCTGAAGTATCATTCAGAAGGTCACATGAGCTACAAGTTTTGATGTAGGAATGTGAGCACACTACAGTATGAGCCTTTGTTTGAGATTATTTATTTCTGATTAGTCAAATGCAAGCTAATGATGATCATATCATGCTGAATCCACAGTTTTTTCTAATTGTTACTCTGTATATGGGCCTCCATGGAATTGTGTTCTTTTCTCTATATTGCTTATATTGAGATTCTGTAATGAAACTCTTTAACTTTTTATCAATGGAGTACTCAGTTATTGAGTGGTCACAGTAACTCATTTATTTTACTCTACTAAATTGTTGGCCTAATGTTAGGGAGGTGTACATTTTGGGGTGATCATAATATTGACGTTTAATGAATTATTGGAGTTCGGACTCTCACATTGCAACTTTCCCCGATTCAGTCCTTTGGTGCTTTCTTAATGTCTAAAATCATGCTTCGCCTAACTACATTTTCAATTCCCCTTTCACCAACTTCTTCTCTCTATGCTGAGCAAGACTACACAACCACTGCAAATGTTGCAATTAATTTCAGTTCCTTCGCATCACTATTTTTCTTTTGGAGGAGAGGGAAGATTAACTCACCCTCTTTCTCATTTCATGTGTATTATATAGTGTTATCTGAGTTATGGATGGATTAACGACCAGCTGTAATTTATACAATCACCTTAGATTCGATTATGAGTTGCCCAGAATGTGGACAGATAATTTCACGTCACCACCATGGAAACACCAATAAAGCAGGCATCGGTTACTCAGAAGTGGATGGGTTGGTGTGAATTACTGTGGATTGTGGGAAATAACATGCATGCGTTAATGTTTCTGCACCGATTTCTTCATGTTTTTCGATCTGATATTTGTAAGAAATGCAGCTCAGGGCTTGATGTACTTCTAAAAAAATATGTCGCTGTGGTAATTATGTGATCCTATTCCCATATATTTTAAAAGAAAAAAGAGCATTATGTTTTAAAGGTACCAAATCTCAAATTACTTTTTAATCTTGATTATTTTTTGTTGTTGTTTTTTGTTGTTTTTTTAGAGTTTTATATAGTGCGAACTAGACCAGAAGATATCAGGTATCAGAGCGCTTTACATGAGCACCAGTTTCATTACAGATGGACACATTCATTTGTTTTGGTTAGGCACAGGGAGATTAAGTGATTTGTCCAGAATCACAAGATGTTGAGCGTCTTTGGCGAGATTCTAACCCTGTTCCCCAGCTTCGAGGTCGACCGCTCTAGCCATAAGGCTACATCCTCTCCCTCAATTATGTATTGTTATTTGTATTTTTTATATGAATTCACTTTTTAATGTTTTTCACTAGGCCTGGGCAGAACTCGCGGAATTTCACTTTGCGGAATTCCATCGAGTTACATAAAAACACCGCAAGTTTCTTCATAAATCCGCCAATGGGCACTTCGTGTTCCGATTTTCGCTCAGGAAGCGTGTTCCGCTCTGAAAAATTAGCGCGAATGGCACCACATAGTGCGCTAGAGCACACGGCCATTCGAGTTGCTTTTGCTGCCACTTGAGTAGAAAATCTACTCGGGAAGAAGCCCTCTGACTGCGACCGCACACATTCAAAAATCTTGAAGAAATTATTCGTAGCGACAGAAATTGTGCTAAGGGATGCCAAACTCACTTGCATTCTGGAACCTCACATTGTTCCGGCTGACTTTACGTTGCTCGAATAGGGAAAAAATGTTGCCAAGTGGTGAATGGTGGATTTAGCTGGAACCAGTTTCCAAATTTCGCCAATTCCGCTGGAGGAATTAAAATTCCACCCGGGTCTGTAGAGGGTGAGCGGTGTAGTCGTTGGTGTGGGCGGAGTTAGGAGGGCAAGGGAAGAGGAGGAGCAGCGAGAGGAAGAGGGCAGATAGAGCAGGGACAGGGAACGTAATGGAAGCACATGAATAAAGCTAGTGTCAACCTGAAATCCAGTGTCTGTGATAATTGATCGTGGACACTACAGCTGGCGACGAGGGTGGGATGCTGTAGCCCAGTGTCCCTAAACCCGAAGAAGACGTGCCCCCTGTCCCCTGGTGCAACTGGTGAGAAAACGCGCTCATTGCCGAGCGCTGGGTCGCACTATATCAAGTGTCACCTTAAGGCGAGAAAGTGAGGGAAGGAGCGGGAGTCCACCCCGATGAATGCTGGCAGCTCCTGCGGTGACTGACGGCTGCACCCGAGCGGTAAAACACGTGGCTGAATGAGCGCTGCTACGCGCTGAATGATAATCTCATGCCCGATGCGTGAGAAACGGCACACGCGCCAAAAAGGAACGTCGGGTGCCCACCCCGAGCTCGTTGTGCCAGGTAATGAATCCTAAAGTGCGTGTGAGGCACTAGAGAGGTGCTGTGACTGTGGGAGCGCGGACAACAGTGTGGCAAGCTGGCTGAGAGTGGCAGACAAGACCTCGTGGGAGTGAGAGACTCTGTGCGGCGGCCATTTTGGAGTCAGGCAATCATCAGTGGGACATCCTCATAGAAGCAAAGGGGCAGCCATTTTTAAGTCAGGCCAGAAATTAAACAAGCTTTTGACAAGCCAAGAGAAAGAATATCTCTGCCAGGAGGGCGAGAGGAAGCAGTCAAGCATCTGCCAAAGCAAACAAGAAGTAAAGGAAGTGAACAGGCACCAGCCAAAGCAAGCCAGGAACGAACAAGCACGTGGGAGGACTCGACGAGTTAGGTGCGTGCTGCCATGATGTCAAATCACAACTCGCCGCAAAGAGCTGAAGCCACACCGATCATGACGGGTGTGTCACACTTGCGCCCACCCGAGCCATTACCGTTGACGGTTGGGGAGAGCATGGGCCCCAGATGGCAGGAATGGCTTGAGGACTTTGAGGACTACATCAAGGGGTCGAAGGTGACCGAGGATGAAGACAAAGTGATTGCGCTGCGCAACCTGGTAGGCAAACAAATTAGCAAGATCATCAAAGAACTGCCTCGTGCGGACACTGGAACCTACGATAAAGTGCGTGAGGCGCTAAATAAGAAGTTTTTGCACAAAAGAAATGTGGATTACGAAAGATATGCGTTTCACCAAGCCCGTCAAGGGAAAGACGAAGTAATGAGTTAGTTCATAACACGACTGCGTCGATTGTCCAGATTTTGCGAGATTGATGCGTTTTCAACGGATGATGCCATCCGGTCGCAGATAATTGATGGGTGTCAGTCTGAGACACTGAGGAGGAGGCTGTTAAGGAAAAGTCACAACCTAGAGGAGATAGAGGAGATGACTTGAGTGTATGACCAAGCAGAGGAGCAAGCCAAAAGCATGGAGGCCGGGCGCCCTGAAAGACGTGAGCAAGTATGTCGGGTGCAAGACAGTCACAGACGCAGGCACTCGAAGGAGCGCCGGTACCCCTCCCGGCCATCCTCCCGCCAGAGATACACCAAGCGCAGGAGACACAGATCAAGTAGAAAAGACAAGAGACAAGATGGGGGAAAGAAATGCTACAGATGTGGGTATGATTTCCCGCACAGAGAAGCGTGTCCAGCTATGGGGCAGCAATGTCGGAAGTGTGGACGAACTAATCACTTTGAGGCGACCTGTGGCGAATATCGCAGGGAGAGGAAGAATGAAGTGATGAGGCCAACTCGCTCTGACACCAGGCGACAACACGTGAAAGCTGTGCAAGATCGGCCAAAATCGTCTTCCAGTTCATCACATTCCAGCCGGGAGTCGAGGAGATCTCGCTGGGCGGGAAGGTCACCATCCCAGGACTCTTGATCAGGGTCATGTGAATCTGAGTACACGGTCGAATATGCCAGCATGGTCGCCGATCCGGATCAATTAAAGACATACCCGAGACTGAACATCAGTGTGGGTAATCATGACACTCAGTTTGTCCTGGACAGTGGGGCATCATTGAATTACATCCCGGTAACGGAGTACAAAAAGATGAAGTCACCACCTCCGTTGTGCCCGGCGTATGTCCGGGTATTCACCTGGATGTCAAAGAAACCGCTCCCCTGTCTAGGGAAGTTTCTAACCACTCTTCGACATCAGAACAAGTCGGTGTCCGCTGTAATACACGTGATTGATGGCCCGGAAGCTGACTGCCTTCTCAGCCTACCAACGGCAGAGAGACTTCGGTTGGTTGAGATCTTATACCGAGTCAGTGGTGATCAAGACATATTACACAAATTCCCCAAGTTATTCACCGGGTTGGGAAGAATGAATAGGTGTCAGGTTCGGCTCCACATCAATGAGCAGATCCGACCTCTCGCTCAACATCCCCGGCGAGTACCGTACCACCTTCAGCAGGCTGTGGAGGATGAGCTTCAAGAACTGCTCGCCTCAGACATCATTGAATGGACTGACGGCCCCACCCCATGGGTGTCACCCGTAGTCATAGTGCCCAAGAAGGGCGCTTCTGGAAAAGTGCGACTGTGTGTAGACATGCGGCTTTCCAACACCGCGATTGAACGGGAACGACATCCTGGGCCTCACATAAGTGATATGATTGCTGCGTTAAATGGGGCCAGGGTGTTCTCGAAACTGGACTTAAACAAGGGCTATCATCAGCTGGAGCTGCATGAAAGGTCAAGGTATATAACGACTTTTGCGACACACTTGGGTTTGTTTCGTTATAAACGGTTAAGCTTTGGCATCTCTTCCACTGCGGAGATCTTTCAGGAGGCGATACGCCAAACTATATGCCATATACCAAATACGCTAAACTACAGCAACGATATCCTTGTGTATGGGTCCAACGTTCAAGAACATGACAAGGCCCTCGATCGAGTATGCCATGCCCTCTTGGATGCCAACCTGACATTGAACAAAGAGAAGTGTGAATTCCATCGATCCACACTCAAGTTTTTTGGGCATGTGTTTTCTGGAGCAGGGATGAAGCCTGACCCTGAAAAAGTGATGGCCTTAAACGACACCAAGAGCCCTCAAGACGCCAGCGATGTCCGTTCCTTTCTGGGTATGGCCAGTTATTGTGCCAGGTACATCAAGGACTATGCCACCATTAGTCATCCACTTCGAACTCTCACAAAGCAGGGACAACCGTTCGACTGGACCCGTCAGTGTGAGCAGGCCTTCCAGGACATCAAACGGGCAGTTGAGGAAGCGGACAATCTGGCTTGCTTTGACCCCAAACGGAAGACGGAAATAACCGTGGATGCCAGCCCGGTGGGTCTAGGGGCGATTCTGGCTCAGTATGACCGAGAGGAGGATCAGCGCCACATTGTGGCTTATGCGATTCGCAGTTTGTCAGACACTGAAAAGGCGTATTCTCAACCAGAGAAAGAGAGTCTGGCGGTTGTCTGGGCCTGTGAACACTTCCATGTGTTCATTTATGGCAAGCACTTTACAATGGTGACGGATCATCAGGCGTTCGTCACCATATTTGGAAATCCACGGTCGAAGATGCCACCTCGGATTGAGCGATGGGGTCTGCGATTGCAAGAGTACACCTACACCATACTGCACAAGCCGGGAAAATCAGCAAATCCGGCCGACTACATGTCTCGCCACCCTAGAGCCGAGTCGGCGCCATGTGCATCAATAGCAGAGGAATATGTCCATTTCGTCGTGGGCCACGCCCAACCGCCTGCGGTTCCCCTGGAGGCCATCCTGGAAGCGACGGCGCAAGATGTCATTCTTCAGAAGGTACTTCGGCGTCTGCAGACTAATAGGTGGGGACATGATGGTGATGAGGAACCGGAAGATTCAGCAAGCAGCCAAGAGCTGCAAGCATTCCGACATGTGTGCGAGGAGTTGTCTGCCACCTCGGAAGGGCTTCTGCTGAGGGATCACAGGATCGTCATTCCGACGCAACTACGGCAGGGTATCGTCAATCTAGCTCACGAAGGTCATCGTGGACTAGTTGCAACTAAGCGAGCTCTGAGAGAGCGAGTGTGGTTCCCGCTATTAGACCAGATGGTAGAACTTACTCTCAAAGACTGTCTGCAGTGTCAACTTGTCAGTCAAGGAAGTCCCGCAGCTCCTTTGCCAATGACTGAGTTGCCCAGCGGTGTGTGGCAGGAACTTGCTATGGACTTCTATGGACCTCTTCAGTCAGGAAAGTATGTCCTAGCAATTATGGACGAGTATTCGCGGTTCCCAATAGCCCAGTTTGTATCATCCACTAGTGCGGCCAGCACTGTCGCGGTGCTGGATGAAGTGTTTGCGGCGTGGGGTATTCCAAAGATGCTCAAAACGGACAATGGCCCTCCATTTAATGGACATGAGTTTGGTGAGTTTGCGCGACACCTGAACTTCACGCATCGAAAAGTCACGCCCTTATGGCCACAGGCCAATGGGACCATTGAACGATTCATGGCCACTTTGAAGAAAACGTTTCATCAAGCGACCAGTGAGAAAAGGGACCTTCAGGTGGCTCTCAATGAGGTCCTCCGGGCCTGCAGGACAACTCCACACGCCACCACGGGCAAATGTCCTGCCACCCTAATGCTGGGAAGACCGATCAGGAACAGGATACCCACATGGGAAGGCGCTCTGCGAGCAGTCTCACCTGCTCGCATTCATCAAGAGGTTGTGTCCGCAGACCATCGTGGGAAGGAGAGAATGAAATTGTATGCGGACGCCAGAAGGAGAGCAAGATCGCCTTCCATCCATGAAGGGGGCTGTGTTCTCGTCAAGCAGGAGCAGCTCCGGAAAACAGACTGTAAGTTCAGAGCTGAACCATTGACAATCATTCAAAAAAAGGGTACCATGGTGACGGCTGAATCGGACAGCCAAAGAGTTACCCGGAACGCGTCCCATTTTCAGAAATGCACTCCTGGCATGAAGGAGTCGCTGCAAAGAATGCGGGGGCATTAAGAAAGTGATGTCCCAGAACAATCTGCTGGTGCTGCCGAGAGTCCGCATCCTGGGATTGAAGGAGAACCAGAGGTGGTGACAGGAACCATGTCACTGCGACTGAGACAGGACATTCGCAGGCTGAGACGACTTATTGAAGAACTGTAAACAAGTCAGTCATTTCATTTCATTTTGTTAAAAAGTGGAAGATGTAGAGGGTGAGCGGTGTAGTCGTTGGTGTGGGCGGAGTTAGGAGGGCAAGGGAAGAGGAGGAGCAGCGGGAGGAAGAGGGCAGATAGAGCAGGGACAGGGAACGTAATGCAAGCAGATGAATAAAGCTAGTGTCAACCTGAAATCCAGTGTCTGTGATAATTGATCGTGGACACTACAGGGTCTATTTTGCAATCCGAAGTATGTGTTTATGATGATAATGACGAGTCAAATTCAAATTCCGCTCTACAAATAGTAATTCCATCGTTAGTGATCGTATGTAAGCCCTGTCCCATCCTGTGCTCGTTTATTCAATGTTAAGCAAGATATCACCGACTGTTATGAGTGTCTCGACTCAAAGTGTCGGTGATACAAACAGGTTCATTTCTCCCCAGCCCTGGGAAGGTGACAGCCTAGCTGGCTACCACGTCCGGCACACAGGAGAACGTTCAGTGGCTTCCGCGTTGTCAACGTTGTGATGAAACTGACGTCTGGATAAACAGAAAGAAATATTATATGAAGTGCAATCAGTTGTTATCTAAATCTGACACATTCTTCTTCGTCTAAACATGAAAAAGTGCAGTTTTCTTCCTGTCTGACAGGCATAATCTTCTTTCACAGGTGGTGGCTCTTGTCCCTCCACTGCAACATCTCTCAAATGCACATTTACTATTTTCACAATTACTGACACGTAGAATGGACTTGCGTTTATATGTCGCATGTATGATGCAAGCACTGCCGGCAGTGCCTGCAAACGTTGCGTGTCGTGTACCTAGCGAAGGCTCCGGAATCCAGACCCTTTTTACATCGCTGATGGTTTTCTTGGCTTCCCTTTTACCACTGCGTATCACCTCCAAAATGTCTCCTCATGGGACACAAACCCTAAATGCAAGGCTCTTAACTCCCCTGCTGCTGCGGCTTTATCTCCATTTTCATGACGGATGGACGAGCTGCCTGGACCTGAGACCTGTCCCTCAGCGAATAATTAAAGAATTCCCACGACTTCCCATTATATTGTTCGGTCACGTTTTCAGTGCGCGTGGCTCAGCTCGGCATTGGTGCAGTACGCCGTGTGTGTGTATTTGGAGTCACCGTTTTATCTCCCCCGTGCAGGGCTTTTAAAACAAAATCTGCAACGGGCCCTGATTGTAGACATTTGTGTAGAGCTAAAGCTTTCTTTTTCGCCATGTAATGTCTTTATCTCAAGGCTAATTTGTTATAACTTAAAATATTTTCCTCTTACTCTTTATGAAAGGAGTGTGCGCTCGAGAAACCTCAGAATATTCTCCGTTCTGCCTGCTAACATATTGCCCATTCGATACAGTTTCTTTCTTAACCCGTATGTGGAGTTTGGGAAGTGCGGGCCCCGCTGGAATGGAGCACGGGATAAGGAGACGGATTCAAGATAATATAGAAGGGTAAGATGTGGGAGTCTCAGGCCCTGAGGCCTGGTAAAGCCCTCTTTGAGGCAAGGGGATCTCTGCTGCTTTTCAAAAACTATAAATTCGAACAGTACAGTAGCAAGGATGACCTTAACCTTAATAAATACTAGGACAATCGAACCCTCTTCTCTCTGGTGGGTAGTAGAAGACAGTCAAAAGAGGTGTGCAATTGGGCTCTCATACCCCTGGCTCGGGTGCGACTGCACCTACCACACCAATGAGAGCCAGGCACCGGAATTCTTCTATAAAGCCGTTTTGCCACGAAATGTTGATGCAGAATCTACAAGTCTACATGTATAAAATCATTAGGATACATATAATGTGTTTAAGGGCAGAAACATTGAAAATATGGTTTTTAATGAAATGTATCCCTTTTATACTTAAATTAAAAAAAGCTACTTATGTAGAATGTGTGTTGTTAAGGAAAGTTTATAAAACTCTTTACAAAAAATGAAGCGTGACCATTCAATGATCTCCTCAATCACCATGTACGATAAAAATAACTAATGAAAAACACTGAATAAATCAGGGTGCTTATCAGCGGCGGCTCCTCCATTATGGCAGAGGAGGGTCGCCCCGCCTGCTGCCAGCGCAGCAGGCACATGCATTAATAAAATGGTAATGAATACCATTTTATTAATGTGTTTAAGGCTTGCGCTGGTACAGCGCGATGGCACAAGGCGGGGCTGATCAGTGCGATTGCACTAGTAATGCAGCCCCCTGCAAATGTGCAGGTCAGACTGGCCGGCTGCCAACAGCCGACCAATCTGACCCTGTGCACTTCAGTGCCTGCAATCCCAAGGCTGAGAAACAGCTGATGAATTGCAGCCGCAGGCCCCCAGCCTCAAAATGAGCGCTGGGTTAGCCTGCTCCAGCCAATCTCAGCTCCAGGATTGGCCGGTTACGTGTTATCCTGGGGCGGAAGTCCTTTCCTTTCTGCCCAAATCAGCCAAGGAGAGCCAGGAGGAAGGAGACCGCATCTAGAGCCTGGGGCAGTGAGACCATGGAAATGAGCATTGGGCAGCAGGTAAGTTCTCTGTATTAAAAAAATATATATATATGTGTGCTGTATGTTTCCCCCCCCGCTCACCACTCATACCCCACATCAGCCGCTACTGTTGTTATACAAACTTAAGAAGCGCAATCTACCTAGCTCACCACACGGTTATAAAAGAATCCCTACTCAATTATAGGTTGCAATAGCACAAGTATCAGACAAGTCCCCAGAGAAATGCATGCCACGTTCGAGAAGTGCCAAACACTTTTAAAATCAAGAAAGCAATGCAACAAAAGTCCCTCACCAATTCAGAAAAATCAAAAGAAAATTAATAATCAAAAAGAGACCACAAAGTTATTCTGAGCCATAAAATAAGTTTGTTGCTGAAAATACTTTATTTACAATTGCCATGAATTCCCACGAGTACTCCTGGTGAGTGTAAATGGATTTTCTCACTAGTGTGGGAAATTTGCAGGTGTTACTTACACTTAAGGGGTGGGAAGTAGACATCCCACGGTATGGTATTCCTTAGACGCTTGGGAACATCCAAAAAACATGTACATTTCCCCTACGCGGATTTCTATGGCCTGAAAAAGTCAATGCAATGGAAAGTTAAGTGCACAGAGTAGGGAACATTGGGCCAGATGTCCAAAGCTTTTTTGCGGTGGGAATTGGCCAGATTCTCAGAATCAGGCCGGTTGCAACCTCAAAAAAGCATTTTACAATGTACAAAAAACAAATTGTGATTCTGTAATTTGTTACCGAATTGCAATTTGTGTTTGCTACCAAATACCAGTTCAGTATTTGGAAGGGGGGGTCGCTACCAAATAACAAATCAGAATGATATGTATTAATGTTTTGCAATCAAATTCCGGTCGCAAAAACAGTAATAGTTTACCAACCCACTTCCAAAGAGGAAGGGGTCCCTTGGGGACCCCTACCCCTTTGAGAATGTTAAAAAAATATTTTTTAAGAGTAGGGAGTGGGCCCATGGACCACTCTCTAATCTTAAAAAATGAAACTGCAGAGTTTCATTTTTTTTCTTTTTAAATGCATTCCGTTTTCCTTTAAGGAAAAAGTTTTTAAACGCATTCCCTTTTCCTTCACAGATAAAGGGCTGCATTTAAAAAAATATTTTTTCAAATTGCTTTATTAAAAAGCAATCACAGACATGGGGGTCTGCTGACCCCAGCAGGACACCATTCCTGTGATGGCTGCAATTCCTAGTGGTTCACAAATTACGACCTACCTCATTAATATGCATGTGGTCGGTCTATTTACGACCTTCTATGAATTACTAGATAATATAAGAACTGGATGTAGCCTGGAACAAGAAAGACATGTTTGCAATATACTGTTGATCTTTATATTTGAAAATGGTTTTATCCCTGGTTTTATGTATGCTATCTATTGGTTTTACCTATCAATTGTTCTACTTTTAAGGATTATATACAGAATAAAGTTGATTGATGATGACTAATGAAGCCAAATGAGTTTCATACATTAGGAATACTGACTAACTAATTCTGATCCGGAGAGAATCGTAAGTAGGAAATTGGTATTTCTAATGTTTGTACATCTGGCCCATAGCACTGCTCCAAAATCACCTTTAATAGAAAAGAACAAAACAACCATCCCAGGGAAGGTAGTCACATCACCGTTCAGTGCCATGGACTGAGGTTGACACTATTTGCATTAGCATACTCTCCCCACTCACATGTCATTTACCAACTCCACCTGTCGGCATACAAAGTCCCTCCCTTTCAGAGTCCATCTGTGTAAATTCCTACCTTTAGCCTCAAGGTCTCCTCCCAACTTTGCTGTATATCCAGCGGAGGCAATAATGCCCCTCGCCGTCAGCCCATTCCACATTTTTAAAGGAGCTGTCTTCTGTGATAGAATATTTGGACTGAGATCAATCTGTTGTTACCCTGAGGTTTCTACAGCAGGCTATAAAAAACCTTGACTCCCAGTAGCAGAGTTTCCAAGTCCTTCTCGAGTAGTTCAAACAGTGTCACACTCATTTCTGTGCCCTCCGCTTAGGGACTACTAACACCTGCAACTTGGTTTCTCTTCACAGGCTATCTAAAAACTTAATTTTTACCTTCACTCATGCAAGGCTTGAAGTTTTCTAGCTGTTGATATCTCTTTTATCTGGCTTTTCTATGGACTGCATTTTTATTTTTACCACTAAGCCTTGATCTCTCTCTATATGCCCTTCAGTATATTTGCCAATTTTTCTTTTTAATTCTCTATTGCATTCTCTGTTCTCTCAATGTAGGCCATTTTCTCTGCTATTTTAGCATGCATTTCAGGGAGTGTTCTTAAAAGTGCTTTCTTACCTGGAGTTACCTCCAATTAAGCATTCAGTGGACATTGGATAAGTTCTGTCCTCTTACCTACACTGCCTTTCAAATTAAGAAAGTCCTCATTGTTGCAACTTTTAGCTATCATTCTCACAGGCGGACCTCATATTAGATGAAATCAAGGAGTCAAAGGGATCACTCTGCCACTGTCCTTTTTTCTCATACTTGCTCGAGGGACCTCCATCCTCCCTCAGTTGCAGGTATCTATGGCGTCATTTCAGCTAGAGCATCTCAGGCTCAAGTTCTCAATTGGGCTTTGGGAGATCCCTTTCTTAGGAGGCTAGATCCCTCACTGACCTCCTCCTACCAGACACAACATTTAATCTCTGCAGCCTGGATTTCCCTGTCATCTCCAGGGATTCAACCCCTCATGGCCACCACTCATTGCACATTCACTGTCTCCCAGATTGTCACTCAAAGAAATAGCCTCTCAAGGGGTTGCCACCATGAATATGTTGTCTCTGTCAAGTCCATGCCTCTTGTAGGCAGAGAGCGGGGTGCTATGAGGCCTCTCTATTACCACAGCCAGAGAAGCCCATCTTCACTTCCTAGGCATCGGCCTTGGCTCCAACATTTCTATAAACTTTCTAGCAGCAAATGGCTCCCAGGGATGACATCCATCAGGGAGGAATCTTGGCCCTGAGACTCAGATGATTGCTGCCATCTTGGCTGCAGACTGGGCTTATTTCTTCTAAACAATCAATTTTAGAGGCTTTAAAAACGTTAAGAAGTGTTTGAAACCAAACCTGAATGCACTCTGTGTGCCAATTCCAATGGCATAAAAACATAATCTTATTGAACAAACTAGGAACCTCTTTGTACTCTGAGTAGATTTTGTTAGACTTCAATGTACAAATGAGGCCTGTTGCATCACTCATGGGTTGCCCAGCATGCCAGCCGTTTCTGCAACATTAGATATCCTCTTGAATTGTTTTGCAAGATCTCTGGAATATTTGGCACTAAAGAGGCAAAGCAAAGGCACATGTTATGTTGATTCCTTTTCCTCGCTGCTATTTACTTGAATCCATTAGGTCACATAGGTTTCTAATTTTGCATCAATTTCAAAAGACCTGGTGAGCTAAGTGATTTTGCAGTTAAGTCCTTGTTCCCATAAGGAGCACTGCATGATTATGGCCCCTAGATAATCATCACAGCTTTCAAATTCTCTTTAATGCCACATTTTAAATCTATATGAAAGTGCGCTGTTTTTGTTCTTATTAAGAACGCTATGCCTGCTCTTTCTGAAGAAACTCTTTTTGGAATATTCGCATCTAGCAAGTTGTTGGCCTCATTAGCTTCTTGCAGTTGCTTCCCAGGTTGGTGAGAAGGGAGTCTCTTGGAAGATATCTGATTATGCTGAGTAGGTTAAGAGTTTTAATGACGTCAGGGTTGAACCCAGCCACTGGCAGTACTGAATGGGTACTAAGGCCTGTTCCACATAACCTGCAAGAATTACTGCTGTCAGCTCCAGCTCCAGTTTCACATCTTCAGATTTTTATCACCGTCTGCCATGTCAGTTAGGCCAGAGTTTCCATTAGAAAGGCATTTCCTGTTTTCTTATTATTTTTGGTGCCATTGAATGACTCTGCATAAAACTTTCCAAAAAACTAAAATGTTCACCCACTGTGGCTCGTTAATGGAAAGTTTGGCTTTGATCTCTCATGGGGAGGCCCAGAAAAAGGGGGATCTCAAAACTACAATTTTCCTTTTTGAGATTCCAAAAGGAAAGTTTGCTCTCAGATACAGAAATAACAGCTCAACTGAATTACAACAAATGTGGTACAAAGATAGAACTTGACTAGAGAGTGTTCTTTTCATTATTTGGTGCAAATCCATTCAGTAGTTTTGAAGTAGTATGTGCATTTAATGAGGTGATCGGGTGGGCATATAGGGGCTAACCTCTGAAAAAGTTAGCAATATCTGGACCTTTGATGCCCAGATGTGTTCTGAGTGGCCAATGTAAAGGGGATTGGTCAATCTTAATTAGCTTGTCACAGCATGAACAATATGCTGTGGCTGCCATTCCAGGTCTCAATTACATGATCCTTGGGTTCAGAAAATGAATAAAAAAAATATATAAGGGAGCGGTATAAGCACAATCTGACCTCTAGGGGCATGTGAGTGTAGTTTCCAAATGTCTCACCACAATTGGATGGCCACAACATGGAGTACATGCTGTAGCAGCCACTACAAGACTGAAGGGCATTGTTCTCATTGAAATGCATTGTAGTAAAAGCCCATTTTTAAGGGTGACAAAAAGGAGCACATATGAAGGGCAATAACAGATTTTAGCCGCAATATAAGTGATTTGTTGGTGATACCTTTAGTGTTGCGTAAATAAAGAATGACAGAAATCTTTTGGATCCTGGTGGACTCCGTTAACTGTGGCATAAGCGTTTGAGGCTAAGGATGTTAGTGCAGGTGGCGTAGTCATTGGTGAGTACCCGGGCTGGGTAGGATGCTACAACTGACGACGAATAGGGGATAAATAACCCAATGATCGACAGCGGTCTCCCAGAGAGTTTGCCATGGTCCAGCAAAATGCTCGTGCCGCAGTCGAATCTTTGCTCAAACCTGTGGAGTCTTGGCACAACACCAGCCTGTGTAAAACTTTAGCGAACAGAGGAAGTGTTAGAAATGGTGGTCTCTAGTTGGCAGAGGTATGTACCATGTCCAAGTAGGGACTCTTTCCTACAGTCAGGTTAAGGGGGATTACACTTCTAAAATAACCCATGCTCAACCCATTGGTAGCTTGGCACGAGCAGTCAGGCTTATCTCAGAGGCAATGTGTAAATACAGTAATATAGTGAAAACACTACAAAAGGACACCACA
Organism: Triturus cristatus; assembly: GCF_964204655.1. NCBI lineage: Eukaryota > Metazoa > Chordata > Amphibia > Caudata > Salamandridae > Triturus > Triturus cristatus. Next base: position 837,218,663 of record NC_140583.1, read on the forward strand.
CCAGTTTTAGAAAAATAGCAGATATTTATCTGTGTAAAACAAAAACTAAACAATGAAAATCCAACACACAGTAATCAGAATAAGAATATTGCAAACATAGACTTTAAATACAGTTCATTGAACTCGATAGCTCGGTTCAGGGCTATCACGGTGTGGTGAACAAACAAATCCAACAGTTCAGGCCTACCGTGACATCGCGGGCCAGTCACGATGTCGGGAAGACCCGCAAACAGTACCTTGGAAATGCAGGGCATCGTGGACCTTACGATGATCTCTAGAGAGGCAGCGTCATCATTTCTGATGGTTGATGCAGGAGTCATCGGGCCCTTGAAGTCACACGAGTTGAAAATTGAAATCCGCGAGGTTGAAGTCAGGAGTGCTGGCATTGACAGGCATCAGGGCTGCGGTGCGAAGTAGAGCAGTGCGATGTGCGGTGCCCTTAGGTCACAGTGCAGGAAGCATCTCAGTGACGGCATCTAGCGGCATTGGTGAGACTAGTGCTGCAGTTCGAAGTGGTGCGGTGCTCGTCATGGTGCTGGCAGGTCAGCATCGTTGCTGAGGCGCTGTCATCGGTAGACGATCTGGAGTCGATGGCATCATTGAACCAAGGCTGTGGTGTGGGATGGGGCGGTGCATTGAGTAACTTATGAGTGGTGCCCCCAAGCCACGGTGCAGGCAGCGGGGTCAATGCCGGCATGGAGAGTGGTTGTCGGGGATACCTGGGTGGTGATTAGGGGTGGGCGGAATTTGCGAAATTCACTTTCGCAAATAATCGCGAAAATGTTAAAAATCTCTGCAAACACGCGGAAATATCGCGAAGATGCGGAAGTTTTTTTCCCACCCGTTCGCGGTATTTTCTGCGTGGTCGCGGCTCGCCAACTTACCCATGCGGTTGCTCGCGGGCGCGGCCATCTTGTTTTCACTTGTCTCGCGGTGCATGATCGCGAGAAGAAAGACGTGATTGTGCGACGAATGACGTTACTGCAGGCGCGAACTGTCGCGAGACAGCGCAAATGGCTACCAACAATCCAACATCTCGTGGAGAACGCGACCGGATCGGGAAAACTTGTCGGCGAACGCGAGGATTCAGGTAAGGCGATCGCGCGCACGCGAGAATGTATTGTTTTACAGCGCGAGCAAGCAAAAAAATTCCGGTAAAATGCGGATTGCGGAAATTTTGAAATTTACGCGCTCTCCGCAGAACGCGAAAATGTCAAATTATCGCAATTTCCACGAGCGGAACGGAATTTTAGCCCAGGCCTAGTGGTGATGTGAAAAAAGGCGGTGCGAAGTACGGGCCCTCAGGTCACAGTGAAAGCAGTGGTTCCGTGGCGGTGGCGTCGGTGAGTACAGGGTTGCGGAGTGAAGCGGGGTGGTGCTCTCAGTGGTGTCAACAGGTAACGGAGCCAGCAGCAGCATCGTTTATGGCGTCGGATTGCTTTTTTTCTGTTGCAGCACAAAACACACTGTAACCAGTACTGGTAGCATATGATCTTGAAGTCTTTGCTGTTCCTGAGACTTCGTGGACAGGGTGCAAGTTCTACCTCAAGCCCTTGGAGAAACTTAGGAAAATAAGCTTAAAAAAGTCCAGTCCAGTCTTTTCACTACCAAAGACAGAAGCAGTCACTGCAGGTCCACACAACAAATCACACAGCAAAATGGTAGGTCCTCCTGACAGCTTCTCCAGCTCTTCTTCATGGCAGGTTCCATAGTCCAAAAGAGGTCTAAGGTTCTGGGGACAGGGCCCCAAACTGAATACTACTTTTCCCTTTGAAGTTTTAGGCTGCAAAAGTCTCTGAGCTCAGTAGAAACCAATTCTGGCCTCCCTAGTCCAGCTTCACTACAGGAGGTTGAGACAGCATAGTGCAGAGTAGACACACAGATAGGTCTATTCGGCCTGCCTATGAGTCACTTAAGAAAGGCAGGACACACCTCAATCCACTGTGTGACTGTCTAGAGTGAATACACATCCCCAGTCCTGACACTTCAAAACCAGACGGTAAATACTCAAACAGACACTTTCAAAAAGTGACATTTTCAAACACACAATTTAAAAAACATCTTTACTAAAAGATGTTTTACAAAACTTCTGAGCTCAGGGAGCCTAAACTCCATTACTCTATCTTTTCCCAATTGAATGTTACACCTGTAAAATCTTATAAGGCAGCTCCAATGATCACCTATGGGAAAGACAGCCTTTCAATAGTGAAAAACAAAATGCACAGTATTTGACTATCAGGACATGTAACATACACTACAACATGTGCTACCTTTAACGTACACTGCACCCTGCCCATGGGGCTACATTGGGCCTACCTTAGTGTTGACTTCCATGTAAGAAAAGTGAAGGTATTGGCCTGGCAAGTGGGTGCACATATTAGTAAAAACTGAGCGCAGTCCCTGAAGTGGCAGGTTGGAGACATCTTTGAAAGGCTACGCGTGTGGGTGGCACAACCAGTGCTGCAGGCCCATTAGCAGCATTTGATTTACAGGCCCTGGGCACACACAGTGCACTGTACTAGGGACTAGTAAATCAAATTTACCAATCATAGCACCATTTACAGTAGAAGCACTTGCATGTTAGCACTGAATAGCAGTAAAAACATGCGCAGAAACACCTATACCGCAACAACAAAGTCCAGCATACCATCAAAACTAGCCCTGGGCGGTGAACTTTGCTCCGTTCGCAGCATTTACGGAGTTTTCTGCACTCCGCGGAGCTCGCGAAGTGCAGAAAACTCCGCTTCGCGATGTGAAGCGGAGTTTTTTCCCCGCTCGCGAATGGTAAGTTCGCGATCGCGAATGGTAAATTCGTGGGCGTGAGCTGCCGCTCTGGTAGAATTGCTACCCGAGCGGCAGGAATACCAGCACAAACTGCAGTTCGGACTGCATTCTGCCACTTGCAGAACTTCGCAGAGTTTTTTGTAACTTCACAGAGCTTCACGTAGCAAAACTCTGCGAACTACGCCCAGGCCTGTTAAAAACAGGAGGTCAGAAAGTAAAAACACAGAAAGAAACACGTCAAAAGATGCCAGGTCTAACAGGAAGCAGTATTAAAAATTAACACATCGGTGGCTGAGAATTGAACGAGAAGGCAGCAAACAGAGGTACCGCACTACTACTATGCAAACTAATGCTATATAACATACAGTGTGATAATGCTAAAGCGGATACAAACAGGTCTTGAAAAACAGCATACTCAATCCAGTGCAAGTTAAACTGTAATCTGATGTGCTATGAAGTAAAAATCAACTAGGTGACATTTAGCACCATGCCAATTGAATATCATAATGTTATGTTCTTATCAAATTATTCGAATATGAAAAGACATGTCTACTTTCCAAAACAACTAAAGAAAGTCATCAGACCACTGTCTGTTGTAGAGTGGCCTAAGAGAGAAGGCCGTGTTTTGCATGAAAAGCTGTCTATAAACAAAGCGGAAAACCACCTAAAACTGCTAAGTGAGGCTCAGAACTACTCCACAGATCTCCATCAAAATAAAAATGTTCCAGTGGAGAACAAGGACTAGACCAAAGCTCCTCCAACTGTCAAGGTTGACCCTGAAGCAAGCACGTCACAAGACTCTAGAGATGGTTTGCATGAGCAAGTTCACCAAGAAGTGTTAAAGGGATCACTGTTGTCCACCAACGGTTATACTGCTGCCACTTTCTTAAAAGTACCCTCATCATTTGATCTTGCTAAAAACGCAATATTGGCAATAGGTGGATTGCTTGGATAGAGACCTGTAAGAATTTCATAGATGCAATCGATGAAACAGATGACAAAAAGTGTATTAAATATCTGAAGAATATGGCTGGTGAAGGTGCAAAAGAGGCTATAAAAAATACCGGAGGATTGGTGATGTGACATGCAACCACATCAAAGAAGCTTTGAAAGTCAAATTAAAGCCAATGCCAAATGTAGATTATGAATGATACATCTTCAGTTAAGAACACGAGAGAGTAGGTGAAGCTGTTGATGAATTTGTTGAGAGACTGGATCCCCTTATAAAGCACTGTAAGTTTAATTATCTTAATGATGAGAAAGCTACACATCTCAGAGGGATAGATGGATGTCTGTCGGATTCTTTTCGACGACGTATGTTGATGGTAACTCTGAGCTTAGAGCAAGTCCTCACAGCTGCCTGCGCTGAAGAGCGTGCTAATTGAAAAGCGGCTGACATGGAGGCCGGAGGTGCCCAGAGTGTGTCAGTCATAAACATGAAGAGTAAGCCACAGCATAAAGCTGAGGGATGCACAGTGATGTCGCCACAGAAAAAAGAAAATATGCTTCAGATGTGGATTTTTGTTTCCACTCGACAGTAGATGTCCTGCCATTGGACAGATATGCAACAGCTGTGACAAGGCAAAACATTTGGTGATTGTTTCCAAGGCTGAGGGAAAAGTAAGTGCGTCATAGCGTGAAGACAAAATGGCCGATCGAGTGTTGTATCAACGATATTCGACAAGCTTGACAAAAGAGGAGAATAGGTTTCTTAGGTGCCTAGTAGCCCTCCCTTCAAGCACACCCCTAGTGCCATTGAGACTTGACTTAGGCATCAGACCCCTGGAAGAAGAACTGGCGCTCCGCCCTCTGATCTACTGGCGCAGACTGTGGGCGGTGCCCGAGTTGATTCACTATAGACAGGGCTTGCAGGAAGTCCTTAGTCTTCCAAATTCGGGGAATATTGCCTGGTTCAAATTTGTAAGGAGCAGTTTGGTGGGTTTAGGCCTTGACACTCTCTGGAATGACCCCCTGGATGCTTGCCCCAGGCTTCCAAAAAAGGTCTTAATTAAATTGCATTATAACTCCAAAGTTCCCACACTACACTCCTCCACAACCTTAGGGACTCTAACGGAGCAATTTCTCTGTATCAAAAATGCCTACAGTTTGGAACTAACCCTGGACAATATTTACCCTGTATTAATCAGGAAGCTCTATCTTCAATGGAGGCATGGGTCCTTGCCAATCCGTGCACTTACTAGTCATTGGTCTGAGTCTGCACCCAGCACTTGCCCGGCATGCAGAGTAAGTGATGAAACCGAGCTGCATATCATATTTTTTTGCCCGGGCTATAGTGAGGCGCGCAGAAAATGGATCATTCCCATTTGCAGGAATCTGGGTTTCATTAGGTGTCATGAAGCCTTCAGAATCCTCAAGACTGAAATGGCTACTCATATTGTGTTTGCTGTGGCCAAATTTCTGGGGGCTTTCTGGCACTCGAGAAAACGGTACCTGAAAATGCTTACCTGATTCAATTTGCACCGGGTTAAATTGTGCATGACTGCTGTAACTTGCGGATACATAGATGTCTTGTTATTTTCCTTTTAATGTATAACCACTTTTAATCACTTTTTATGTATGTTTTTAAATGCTTTTTAAATTACCATTTTATGTACCTTTTATGGAGATTCTCTCCGAAATAAAGTTCTTTTGACTTGACTTGATATTCGACAAGCTCTCACAAGGCCAAGAGGTAACACCAGCTGAGGTAAATTGACGCCAAACGAAGTTGATCATCATCAAAATCATCGTCAAAGAGTACCTCAGTATAGATTTTAAGTGAAATTGATGATACCTGAGCAATATCGATGTTTACTAGGCCTGGACAAGTTTATGGAGATCCGCTACGTGGAAGTCCGCAAAGTGACAAAAAACTCCGCCACACTACGTGGAGTTCTGCAAGTGGCGGAGTGCATTAGGTCATGCAGTTCATGCTGATTCTTAGTGTCGGGTGTATGTCCCATACTGAAAAATCAGCATGAATGGCACAATGCACAGCACAAGAGGGTGCTGCTTCTTTCTGCAGCATGAGGGGATGTTCTACTAGAGCGGCAGCTTCCTCAACGCGAATGGAAGGTTTCTCAATGCAAGTGGTAGCGGCAATCCGCGACCGCCTGCCTTGAGAAATCTCTCCAGGAGGTGGTCTGGAGTAAGATTTTCATTGCATGTGCTTGCCAACTTGACTTTGGCAAGCGCTAACGAGGAAAAAACTCTGCCCCGCTTTTTCAGAACTCTTTGTGCTACGTGTAGGGCAGAGACGGAAAAACTCTGCAAGTGGAGCACAATTTCAAGCCCAGGCCTAATGTTTACCCAGAAAGACAGGCACATGTGGGGCTAGTTGAATGTGAGAAAAAACACAGACGAAGAAAAGATTGACATGAAAAGCACCAAACACTTACAAACATGTTTTGAAGATTATCCTGAAATGGGTGCTTGATACCTTTTATTATTGATAGCGGTACGCCGATCAACATTGTGAATCATCTCCAGTATTACAACGTATGCAATCGAAAATGAAAGTATATACATGGGCTGCATTGATTGCTCTAAAAGGTCAATGTTTTTTTGTAGCTACGATGAAACCCAAGAAATCAGTGGTGCAAGTACGTATTCATGTACTTCAAGTTACGGCTTCAGGTGCCTGTCTGCTCAGTTTCAACACTGCTGCTGATATGGGACTGATATCAGTGAGAAACAATATGAATGCTCATCATGAAATAGTAAGTCAATTTCCTTTATTATTTTGGGGTTAGGAAAGCTGAAGACAATGAAATTACAGTTACATATAAACTAGGATGTTTGTCCTATTGCCTTAGAGAGACAAATTGCATTTCACTTGCAAGAAGTTGTTGAACGAGAACTTAATTCATTGTTCGAACATGATGTCATTGAACGCTTCCCTCGTCCAACGCCATGGGATTCTCTCATAGTGGTAGTGCATAAAATTGACATTGAAGGGGCTATACGCATTTACATTGACATGCGTCAGGTCAACAAGACAATTGAGAGAGAAAGACATCCAGGACTGCAAATTGCTGATATGATAACTTAATTGAATGGTACCGAGTTTTTCTCTCAACTTGACTTAAACAAAGGATATCACAGTTGGAACTTGAAGAGAATTGCAGGTACAGGAAAACCTTTTCGACACACATTGGTTTGTTTCGCTATAAGCAACTGAGTTTCGGTGTATCCTCTGCCGCAGAACATTTCCAAGACATCATTTGACGTATTATACAACCTGTTGCAAATGCATCCAACTATAGTGATGACATTCTAGTCTTTGGAGCTAATCAGAGAGAACATGACAAAACTCTCATGCAAGTATGTTGTTTGCTAAATGATGCTGGTTTGACAGGGGGATGAAAATATACTGGGTGAATTCTTAAGCTGGCTGGTTTCTGAAACTAAAGGCTTAAGGTTCACACTTCAATTTAGCAAACAGGAAGTGGCCCTCTTTGAACAATAAATCAAATCTGACAATGGGGTGCAATGTAATACCCTATATTTCATGCTCTGTTATATGGACTTGTAAAGCGCTTAGCTACCCAAAGGCTTCCCACCGCTAAGTGAGTCGCAGCCTGCACGCTCATCTAATCTTAAATAAGAGGGCTAGTGGGGGTAGAGCCATATCAAAAGCCCACAGCAATAAATACTCTCCAAGACTATTCAAGCCATCATCCAAGAGACCTAAGGAATTCCCTTCCTAAATCTCAATTTTTAAGAATTGGGAGGAAATGCTTGCTTAAACAAGATTTTTTTTACGGTGGCAGAGAAATTATCTCAGAAACTTCTTGCTAAGGCTTACCACGCTTGGTAGGTGGAGCAGAGAGCGACCAATTAGACTTAAGTTTATTTTCAGGCTCCCTTGAGCCGGTGGAGCCGACGGGCTCATGGTGTATGCCCTGCGCGTTACGAGAGGTATTTACCTGATAACGATTTTAGCAGCTTACACAGCAACCCTACACACTTTCCTACTCCCTGCTGACGAGAGGCAACTACCTCGAAACACGTGTCCAGGGATGGCCAACGCTACTCATACTTGCATTCATGATACGGGCATAGGCGTACTCGCCGACGCTGACCTCAGGGACCAGGGACTACTTTTCATTGGGGTAACACGCTTGGTAGGTGGAGCAGAGAGCGACCAATTAGACTTAAGGGTTACCACAGGAGGCTGGTTAAAAGATTTATGAAGAGAGGCTGGTATTGCCCAAGGGGTTCACCATCTAGCAGATTGGCATGTGTGACCATATTTTTACCTATAACTAATCAGCTAAAAAAATGCATTTTGAAACATTGGAATTTCTTTAATGCAGGTGACTTTACACTTGGGAGACTGACTTTTTCATTGTCTAAAAATAAAAGTATTAAGGACCATCTGGTTAGAGCAGCGCTCTGGCCGGCCAAGACCAACCCCACATTTAATGAGTGTTGGTGGTTCCCTCCAGTTGTAGGGCACTTTGAGTGCGGTTACTGTAGAGTTTGTGCTTTTGCCACTGAATCTAAGGATTTCAGCAACAGAAATTGCAAGATTACCTTGAAATATTTTCTAATTGTAACTCTAGCAATACCATTTATGGTATCACCTGCCCATACGGTCTTGTATACATTGGACAGAGCACGCTAAAAGTACATATTAGAGTATGTCAAAAAAGGAGCTACCTCAGGTCTGAGGTCATGACTGCATCATAAGGGGAACATTTTTTGCAACATAATCACAGTGAAGATGAACTGCATTGGCAAGTGATTACAGTCATGAATCAACCAATAAAAGGCAGGAATATTTCTACCATTCTGAACAGAAATGATCTGAAATGGATCCTTCGCTTAGACAGTCTACACACTGGATTGAACAAACTGGAAGACTGGACTTCCCTATTGTAATTTGTCACTACTATGCTGAAGGATTATGCTGCAGCAAACTGTCAATTATGTATTCTCTATGAACGAGACTTGCCCATCCTTAAGGAATCTATTGATGGAATCCTTTAACTGTACATCATCTACAGACAATATGAGCCCTGTTCTAGACTTTGACTAGAATATGTAGATACTTTTAGGTCCTGTGGCCATAGGTAGTAGTCTTCCCTCTTTTCAATTTGATTGAAAGCTCACTTATTGCAAATGAACCACACTTGCATGGTTGTCTCTTGTATAGTTGCTGTTTGCCCAGACCAGCAGTTTTTTCCCTATTGTTTTGCACGCCCTTCATTCTGAATTGTGCCTGTCATATTTTTAAGACTCCTTTTTCCTATGTGAGTCATACCAATGTGATCATAGGCTCATTTAATGCAAATGAGCTGCATATGCATGATTGTCTTTAATTGTGTAATGATTGCTGGCCAAGTTCAGCTCCATTTGTTCCCTTATTGTTTTGTACTCCTTTTATTCTAAATTATGCCTATAATCTTTTTGAGTCTACTCAATGTTATAACTGTATATATCATTGGGTCCTTGTATCTCTTACTATATTTTAACTTTTCTTAACTTCTATTGTGCCTCTCTTCTTGCCTTTGGCCCGGCCCAATTCCTAGCAGGCTAAATTGGGCGCATTTATTCTCCTGCACCCCAAGGCTGTTCCTGCACCCCACTTTGCTTCCTCAGACGTGCAACTCTGCAAGCTCGAATGACCATGCTGATTGTTGACGCGGCATAGCTTTGGTGCATCCCGCTCTGCCTTACAGATAAACTGGCATCCGCACCCTGTTTTAACTTGTGCATTTAGGTATGGATTTTTTATTTGACCTCTTTCCATGGGTTGGAAAGGGTTGTTGCACCATAGACATAGTTTTTTGTCTCTCCATTTGATAATTCTGCTTGGCTTGTCTCCAAACTGCGTGCCCCCTTATTGACAGTACACAGGTGCACGGTGCGACCTGTTGCATTTATTTAATCTAATTGCAAGTATCCATCCTTTGTTTGAATCCACTTTATATTTATAGGAATGGTTGACTCCTAAATTACACTTTATTGTGTAGGTTCAGCTGATGTACACTGACCCTGTACTATATATGTAATAAGACAGGGCTGGTGTGTGATTTTGTGTATTGTGACATATAAGGATAATTGTGTTTTATGTCACTTGTTAGTAATTGCCTGAGTTAAAAAAAAGAAAAAACGTTTCTTTTAGCACCACCCACAATTTTTTGATTACAAAATAAATATTTTTCTTAAAAAAGAAGCTGTGATTCTGACATCTGTAACAATAAGCCTATTAAACAACTAGACCTGTAATATTAGACCCATCAGCCTTAGGGCAGTCTTCCCCCAAACATTTTGCCATACTCCTCCATATTTTTTTGATCGCATTTTTGTTGGCCTTAGGACTCTGCATACTTTACCACTTACAAATAGTGCTAAAGCACATGTGCTCATTCCTTAAAACATGGTAACATTGGTTTGTCCCCATTTGGCCTTATTAATTTACTTGTAAGTGAGTAAAGTGGTATGGCATGTGCCTAGTGATTGTAAATTAAATGCTACTAGTGGGCCTGCAGCACTGATTGTACCACCCACTGAAGTTACCCTTTAAATTTGTCAACTGGGCAAAATAAACTTTTGTGAGACGCAAACCTTCCTCTGCATATATGTCACCCCCTAGGTCCTAAACAGCCCACATGTGAGGGGCAATGTATTTAAAAATGGGACATGTACTAGTAAGTTTTACATGTCCTGATAGTGAAAAACTCTTAAGTTAGTTTTTTGCTATGGCAAGGTTTACCTCTCCCACAGGATAACATCGGGATTACCTTATTGCATTTAATAGGAATCACTTCCAAATGGGACCTAGTAAACAGTTCATGATTGGTGTCTTTTATGGCAAAGACGGATTTCAAATTGCAATTTTAAAATCGCCATTTTAAAGAACTTGTAATGTTCCTGCCTTAGTCAGTTAGAGCCTGCAACCTGTCCCTGGGTCACATGAATTGATGTAGTTGGCAGTTGGTCTTCGTGTATGCCTTCCAGACAGCTGCACACTATAGAGAGTTTTGTCTGGAATGACCATCACTGGCAGGATTGTGGGGCATGTGGTCATCAACAATACAGAAAGCAATATGGTCAGAGTCAGAATCAGTTCTCATGCACCTGTTAGGGTAGGTAATCAATTAACTCTTCCCCTGATAGGTGGTGATCTCACACTGTCATTTAATTGTATCATTGACACATTGATGGTGTTAAATTGTTTACAAAAACATTTGCATCGTTTCCTTCATGATAATGACAATGATATTTCATCATGCAGTACACTGTGCAAGGATATTTGTAAGAAGTGCATTTCATTCCTCAAAAGTTATATTAAAAGACCCTATAACCAATCAAGAGATTGTTGGATAACAGTCAGAAAGGGGAAGAACTCAACCACTTTAAAAAACATTGTAGTGAAGGACACAGAAGAAATTTTAGACATCTTTAGTTATTGGAAGTTGATGGTAATGACGATAAGTTACAGGCTATAAGAGTACAGGAGTCTCCCGGTAATATACACTTAGTTCTTTTCAGCAAAAAAAGTGCAAGATAATGGAAAAATGTAAAAGCCAAACAGAATGTCTTCAACTAGTCCATATCCTGACCTATTCTAATGGTTTTCACACATTTTTGGAAACAAAACAACAATTTTTCTTTTTTCAAAATTCATATGAAGCCGAAGGTTATTCATATATCATTGTACCACACATTAGACAGGATTCCTAAAGAGCTTTAGGCTTTGGCTATCATTTGAGACACTGAGGATTCCAAAATAAATGCTAATTCCTGATTTAGACAGGGATATCCTTGTTGGATTAATTTCAGCTGGGTTTCAGCCTGGCGAACCATGGCAGGGAAGTATCTAGAGTTTTATTTATTTTGCCCTGTAGTGCTCAGCTAGTGCTTAAGGCTGTAGAGGATCTATCTAAGGCAGGCCTACAAGCCTCCTGCCCTCCCAAAAGGACTCCCGCCCCACCAGTTTCTCACCCGGGACCTACTCCTCTTGCTGTTTTAAATGTCCGTAGTGGATTATTTGTCACTCAATGCGAGCGATGTATACCTTAAAAACCACTCCCAAGGCCGTACCTTTCTGGCGAGGCAGGCAGCCACCCAAAAATCCAAGGGTGGTCATAGTAAATGATAGACCAGCCAAGCAGACTGAAGGATCTGTATGGGGCCTGGGTAACAGGTTCTCGCCCCTACAGCAACTCTCGGAGGATGGCGATTGGAATGATCTACTTCTCCATACAGCGAGGTGTCCTCTCCAAACCTGAGAATTCTGAGCTGGAATATCCACAGGTTCGAACGCATTAGGAATAGTGGTGAACTCGAGCAAAAGTTTGAAACCCTTTCATTTAGTGTTCCTTCAGGAGTCCTGGTTGAGAGAGGAGCAAACAGTAGAAGGTTTTATGGTATTGAATAGCAAAGGCCAGAGCTGGAGTAAGGGGAGAGCTTCTGCAGGTATTCTAACCTTAATATCCACTAAGGTGATTAAAAAAATCATTGGAGGTCATAAATGTGTCAAGTGGTCTGCAGTTTTCTGTCGTTGAAATGGGCTTAAGCAATAATACACATAGACGCGTCCTTCTTATAAATGTTTATATCCATAAAGGAGACCAGTGACAAATGAAAGGCTGGCTGGAATCATTTGAACTTACTTTCCAGAGTCTGGTAGCAAAGTACCGGGAAGCAGTCATAATAATGGCAGGAGATGTTAATGCTCGTCTTTTCCCTGTACAGTTGGACTCACTGTTGGAGTAAGCTTTGAAATCTCATAACATTTCTCCAGAGCAATTTCTTCCTGGCATCATTAAAAAGGAGGCTAAAGGGCTGAGCCAACGATTGGTGAATAATGGTTTGATCTAATTAAATGACCAATATAAAAGTGATATGCTAGCAGCTGCAACCTTTTAGCAGGACCTGTTGACTATATATTCATGTCCCTTTGGCACTTCAATCTCTTCTTAGACTTTGGAGTGGCAAAATATGGAGGTAGTCACCATTGGGCAACCTCAGCTATAATTGGCCTGTGCGAGCCATGACCCCTGAGAGGGTACTGTGACTAGGGATGTCCTATCCATGGAGGCTTATAACATGCCTAGATCCCATTAACCTCCAACATCCAGCTGTTTTTCAATCAAGTGAGAATATTGACATCCTCCCCATTAGTTTCGAGAATATTATTGTGTGTACAATGAAATTGTACCTCGAGTTCTGGGCTGTATAACAGTAAATGTAAGAAAGATGGGACCGCAAACAAACCCCCATATTAAAGGGATGGGGGCTGGTTTGACTCCGCTTGCCAAGAGCTGAAGTAACTGGTGGTACGGACAGCCAGGAGTGATAGGCAACATCCAGGTACCGTAGCCTTTCAGGAGCTGGCTAAGCTTAAACTACAATGTAAATCCCTAGTGAAGGCAAAAAAACCTCTTTCTACCACAGTAAGTGGGACGAGATGCAGGAAATTATCCTCTCCAAGGATCAGCAAAAGTCCTGGGTGAAGGTCAACGAACACAGTGATATTAATAGGGCTACCCAGGTATGTATGATTCTGGAAGATCAGTGGACTACCTATTTGATAGATTTATATAGGAGACCTTGAGTTCCAGCTAGACCCCAGGGAACTCCTGTACAACACCCCCCCACTTGGTTTTCAATCAAAGAGGTAAGAGCAGTCATTGAGAAAATAAAGCTCTAGCAAGCCACTGGCCCCGATAACATTCCAGCACTAATAATTAAAACGAACAGCGTTTTGGTGGGCAATGGTGTACTCATATTTGTTCAGTTCGATTGCTTCATTAGGCCTTCACCCTCCATCATGGAAAGGGTCCATAGTAAAACCTGTTTTTTAAAAAGGGAGAGGCTCTGACCTAAAGTATTATAGGCTTATTAGCCTCCTAGATATCTTGCTACAGGTATTTTCAAAAATTATTTTATCTAAGTTGGAAGACTGGGCTACCGAATCCAAGAGAATTGCAATAGAGCAGGGGGGCTTTCTGGTGGCCACTCCACCACACCAAGCAGCAATAGTTTTTCAATCACGATAAGTGTGATTTACAGACCTCCTGGTCTTGATACTCCGTTTATCCCTGCACTATTAGACCATACAACCCCAATAGTGAAGACAGCAACCAATTCCATCACTTTGGGAGATATAACTATATGGTTTATGGTTAAAGATGGTAGATCTGGGATAGAACTCTGGGAGACCAGGTACATTCTTGGTCTCTCCCAGCTGGTAATAGGCTCAACCCATGTATCAGGCATGTATGCATGCTGGTAACCTCTTCCGTAAAACATCTTGGCACTGAAAAAACATTATAACTTTACCAGATAAATCATCTCATTCCAACTTTTAACAATATTCTAACACAGAGCTAAATTAAAGATCGAGCTAAAAATAAGTTAACAAGAACAAATTAATTGAGAAGTGTACCCTAAACATTACCAAAAAACCTTGGGTGCCTCACAGAAATATTTGTCAGACCCACACAATATAGCAAATAAAAGCATAAAAACAGCAACAAATGGACAAGACTACCCACGAAAACACTGAGAAAATTCAAAACTCAATAAGCATTTCAAGTCCTGAAGTTATAAAAAAAAGTCCACAAAACCTAACGCTACTCACAAAAAATTAACTGCTTCAAACTGAGAAATAAGAGAGCAAAATAACCAGCTCACCTTACTGCCCATAACAATATTGCCATGCAAAAACAGGAAAAAATCATAAATGCAGTCTCTCAATGCCATGACTGCAAGGAGAAGCTGTGGAATAAGGCGATTAATAGGTGACTATTTGGAGAGGTCAAACCGGCACCTAAATAGCCGTTGAGCACAATATGTGGCTGGGATAAAGGTTTTCTTGATTTCTATCAAATTGTACTTTTTTTCTTTTTTCATCAAAGCTACAAGCGCAAATATCAAGTACTGTAAATAAAGCACCAATCTAGATATAATTAAAGAGTGTCTTGGCAGATAATTGGCAGACTGTATTGATCAACCCAGGGTTGGAAGGAGCCAGCTTCAAACACAGTGCACAAAAGTTGATGGACCAGTTTAACTCCTTATTTAAGTTCCAGCCTATCTGTATATCAGCAATAGCCTCAACCTGAAATTGAAAGAGACAAAGACACCTAAACAACACTTGTACAAAGAATCACACAATGAGAATTAATGACATTTGTGGGGTCTTGACTCAGAACCAGGCCCCACCAATGTACTGCCAATATTTGTGTCTCCTTAACAAATAGACACAGTTAACTATCCAATAATACAAGCAAACACTCTGGAAAATAGATTTCTATTCAAAGACTTCCAGGCCAGAAATATCTTATCCAAGTGTTAAATCACAGAGCTTCCTCTGCTCCAGATCCCTCTTTGTGCACCTAATTTAGAAAGTATCAAAGTGGTTTCAGGTATCCTACGTTTGCTGCAGCACATCCTTCCACTACTGCCTGATTCAATAAGAACACACAAGGCCATGCTATCCTAGGCTCTTCTACCCCAGACCCTCCACTAGCTTTAATTGAAAAACTCAAACCTACTCTGGACTTCTTGGCAATAAATATCCAACTGGCCCTGGTACCAATTTTCCTTGCTTGAGTTATTGCCGTTGGACCTTCCTATTACATAGCGTGAAGTGGCAGTGTCTGACAGTGTGAGTTGTATAACTTCAAAGGTGGTAATTGAGCCTATCTGGCAAGCATGGGTGGGGCAGTCAGACCTGCCAGCCTTCCACTAAGCCTTAGTGCAGAGGTGATCCCGCACAGAGCCAAGCTGTGGAGCCCCTGTGCTTCATTTGAGCCGATGGTTGTCGGTGGGGACCTATTTTTTTGGGGAACATTGCTTATTTTTCAAAATCAAACTTTCACACAGAGCAAGGGAGGGAAAGACATGAAAGGGGAAAGAAGAGGGAAGAAAAGACATAAAAAGTTGAAAAGGGAAGAAAACAGTGAAGAAGGATAACCTGCGAGGGTCAGATAAAGGGGCAGGGATTGTATGGTGGTGGATGAAAGAGGTATGGGGAAGATACAGTACAACAAAGCCATGGAATTTGACAGCTCCAACATGTGGATACACAGGCAGCAGGCTTCTGAGAAGAACTTTGGGCCTCAGCACTGTTAGGGGTATATTCTCAAGAACGTGTGATAACTACCGCAAGAGTAGCTTAACGCAACTCTCAACATCGCAGCCTATCACGGGAAAATTACTCCGTGTTAACTAAGTATTAACAATACAGCTGTACCATGTGATAGTCGCCAGACAACGCGTCAAATGGCCGCGATAAAATCAACGCAACGCCGCAAAAATGCGAAAAACTAAGGCACAAAAAGCTGCGATGAAGCCAATCGCGATACAAAAAGCTGCGAAAACCCGCAGCAGGCTTGCAAATCCCACACATCTGGTCGGGAAAGTGTACTATAAAAGCTACAAAAACAACACACAAGAAACAATCCAAAGTGCGTAGCAACATGGATGTACCCTGACTGAGCACAGAGGCCAACGCGAACCCCACAACCCCCACAGACCACCAGCAAGGAACAACGGGCCTGGGGAAGGCCAAGGAGAAGAGGAAGAGGAAGACGGGGTGCAGTCGGCAGCAAAACCAGATCAGCGTCACGGAGGTGACAGAACACAACCATCAACTGACCCACAATTAGACCACCTGGAATGCAGTCGGAGTGTCGAGGAGGCCAATGGAGGAGGCCAAACGCGCTGGCATGATGAGAAAATCTAAACCAGGCACAAAGCCGCTGCCAACAGGAAGGCAGCAATGGCGACAGAAGGTGGGAGTCCTGCGCCACAGGAGGAGCTGGAGGAAACGGATGTCACAGTCAACAGTGTGAAAACGGTGCAAGGAGTCGGGTGTGCGGACACAGCTCGGTAGGACCTGGCACAACAACAACATGGTGAGTAACGACCAGGGACTGGGGGTACAGGGGAGACGTGCACAACGGCACACATGCACAATTAAGTATAGCACACTGCACACCCACAATGACCTAGGATCATGTCCCTCACCCCCGTGGCACACTGCAGCACACACACATAGCAAAAAACACCACATCCACATTGACCACAATGTGGCACAATGTGCAACCCCGACACTGCAGAACAGAGGACTCAACTGGCTCCGCACACGCGCAGAAACAGACCTACTACATCTGACAGAGCTAGAAACTGTGAAATGGAAATCTAATCGTACAACCTCACATCCATCATGTAGTCCAAATGTACACTGTCCCGCATCTAAATCCTGCACCACCAAAACAGTCACAATGTACATTGTCATACAGTCTGCATGTAAACAAGAACAATGCGCCAACATACATGTCAACACAATGTCAACATGCATCTCCTCTTCACATTGCAGAGGGACACACAACACCTCTAGCAGAGCACAGAAGACCACACATCAGTGATGCTGGAGAGGACCACCACACCTTCGACACCGACGCCATACAACAGCCCATGGACATCCCACGCAACCCACCACCAGGACCAGGGAAGCCAAGCTACTTATAGGAGAACCCAGCCCCTGCAACAGACCACACAGCATGAAGCATTCGCAAGCACGGCTGGCTCACAACACCTCACTGACTTATGCATGGCACCCCAATGCCAGGTGTCAGAACGCCTAAAGGAGGTGGCTGACCAGGTGCGGGTGTGGTCCGAACCCATGGAAGGTGAACTAGATCACATACGTGGGTGTCTATTAACCTTCAGGGACCACCTACACCCCACAAAGGAGACCCACACTGCCATAGAGACACATGCAGATGCACATTCCCAGTACAGAACCACGCCCAGGGGCACGCACATATCAGTCACACACCCACATTGGCTCAGCGTTCAATGGCCCAGTCCACTCCCCTTGCAAATTGAGTGTGTGATGACAAAGCTACATGTCCAAGCCCAACCCGCTGCCTGCGGTGACATGTCCGCGTCCGCTGTACACAGCATAATGTAATGTCATAGGGCCCAGGGCCCTCATGCATACAACAAGACCCCAGGGGCACACCCAGATATCATATTGAACTGGTATGGATACGTGCGCCCGGCCCCTTTATTGGCAGGGCCACATGTACAGTGACGCCTGTGCTGGATGTGTGTGGGGTGAGTATAAGCCAGCCCGCACAGAGTGCTTGGTGCTGGCAACAACTTGAACAGTGGACACCAGGGCAATGAAAACAGAAAGCACCTGCATAACAGAGTCAACTGCTGAGCAACATGGGTGGAGCCGGAGCAAGTACAGAGGTCACCCAACATACAAACAGAAGTGTCCGTGAGTTGCAGTGCACTGAGGTTAGGGCACTAGAGATGAGCGCGCTCATGTGAAGAAAATGTCAAGGACTGTGTCCCTTCGAGTTATTCCTGATGCAGATGCAGTGGGGTGTGTTAGACCTGCACCAACTTCCTCATCAACGTCCCAGGTCTCCCACACTGCCTGAGGTGACATTGCTGCAAAACCTCTCCACAGTACAAAACTCAATCAGTAACGGTCCATGGGTCATAGTGCACTGAGTCACTGCCACCTGGAGTGCTGAGCAGGGGATCAGGCAGAAGATGGCATCCACGACAGGTGCGAGCAACTCTGTCAGTCTTCCAGTACGACCGTTTCGACCCTGGCAGTTGGTAGTTGGAGTTGGTCCTGGCAGTGGTGGCGTCTGACTCCTGCGGTCATGCGACGTCCGGGTCAGGTAGGACTCGATTTGATGTGTGAGCCCTGATAAGCCGCAGTTGAGGCCGGAGGCAGCAGACAGCGCAGGGCCACAGACACATGGCGTTGATGACCCCAAGGCCATCGCCTCAGAGGCCATCCAATATCTCAGAAGAAGGGGTCCCGGACCTGACCAGCACAGAGTTAGTGGCCCCGGAGGCACAGCGGCCGGCACAGGCACCCAGCCACGGGACGGTGACTTGCAGTGCACGGAGGTACGGCCACGCGGACTGGGCAGGTGCTCATCGATGTCTGAGGTGAATGTTGCGGAGGGCTGCATGGGACAGTGAAGGGTGTCCTCCAGGGCATGATGCAGAGGTCTGATGTTATCCGGAAGCAGCAAATGGAGGAGTGGAAAGCGACAGCCTGGTTGCCAACACCAATTTGGTACCAGCTACATGAGGATGAAAACTACTCCCTAGTCCATGGACTCAGACGCCACCAATGTACGACCAGTGAGTGTCCATGAATGTCGGAGAACAGACTTAATTGGCACCGGGGTTGAGAGGGGATGCAGTCTGCGATGATGCCAGTACACTGACATGAACTCCACCATTGCTAAATCAAGTCTCTGTGACCTACTGGACCGCAGTGTAAGCCGGAGGCAGCGGTTAGCGGTGGGCCACATCCATGTGTCGTAGGCTCGCCATGCCCAGAGTTAGTGACACCATGGCAGTTGTCGGTAGTGTTCGATCACCTCCGTAACAATGATCCTTTTTTCCGCCCAAATGCAATGCATCATCCCCTTACACCTCTCCATGCGTGCAATGCTATGTACTCTGCCTTTGAATAATCAATGTCCAGTTCCAATTCTGTGACCTACTCAAGTGCAGCGTAGACTGAGAGCAGTAGTCCGCGTGGGCCCACAGAATCTTGCGGTTGTGATGCACTACTGAGACCTGGTGGCACTACGTCGAAGGCTGTATAGTAACATACACTCATCCATAATAAATGTGCTCTGCCATGGTGTAATCAAGACTCGGTTCCAAATGTGTGACCTTCTTGTCCGCTGTGCATGCTGGTGGAGTATGTAAATGAGAAAGGAGTACTGCGGGCCTGTGTCACGGAGCCCGTGATTGTCTGAGGACGCTGCCAAGGTCGCAGGCCTTGGGCTTGGAGATTGCACCAGCACGTGGTGGGCCCTCTTCAACACACGCCTGTGTCGGCAGATGGGCATTGAGGCATGGGTGCGCAGGGGCGGGCAGGACTGGTTTGGGGACCAGCGGCTCGGGGTGCAGCAGGCGCGCAGGATCGCTGGCCACACCGCTCATGGCATATGCCTCATGGCGGGGTGAGAGGCATCGCCCTGGCAGAGACGTTGGGCATTCCGGAAGAGGACCACACCCAGAGTTACATGTCTTTTATTCACACCCCTACGCTGGCCTGGCATACGCCGGGCCAGCCCACTCTGCTCATGCTTACGGGGGGGATGTAACAAGCTGCATTTCTGCGATCTTTCCCACTGGCTGGGGTGACATGGTTTCATCCCATGTCGATTACACTCCAAACACCAGCTGTGTGTGTCGGCATGGATATGTGTGTGGTCTGCATACTGCAGTCTGGCCAGCACATCCACGCCACATTTGGCATTGTGTACAGTCTCATTCATCAGTCACTTGCCTCCTTCGCACATGCCTGGTCCCGACCTCTTCTGACATTCTGCTATTGTGTGGCTGAGGTGCCATGCCATTGATGGCTAATGTACATGGCTGGCCCAGGTTCCCACAGTGAGATTGTGCTGTCTTGTCTGGTGGGTGTGCATGTTGTATGTGTGCTTGTGACGTGTGCATTTCCTGTGTTGTGTGTTGCATGATTGTGGAGTTGAGGTGTGTGGTGTGTGCATTTGGAATTGGCCAATGGGCATGGCATTTCCATGGGTGCCATCCTGGTGGCGCTGGTTGATGATGGACTGTTGGAAGGTGTAGGAATCATGCACACTGCCTGGGTGGTTTGTGGCAGCGTTGGCGGGGATTCTCCCGTGGTCCACTATTGCCTGGACATTGGAGGGATATGTGCGCTTTTTGTTGCGCTTATTGTGTGCAGTGTTTGCCAGGGGCCACTAGTAGGACATGTATGCAGTCAATTGCCCCCTGACACGTGCGGGAAGCCAGCTGTTGTGTACACGCCTTGCTTGGTCTCCGGCTGTTCCTGCGCAGTATGTGGAAAGTATAGATAGTGGGGTACCAAGCTGATGGTGTCATCCATGACCGTTGTTGACCTTCTTGGAGCCCTCCCTCTGGAACAAATTACCCCCCCCACCTACGCACTGCAACTGATCACAATTGTTTCCATAGGGAGCTAAAAACATGGCTCTTCGACCATTAAAACTAGTAAGATCTTCTCTCAAGCCGGAAAGTCAAAGCTGTCCATCAGTACCATGAGACCTTTGGGTGATATGTGCGCTCAATAAATATCCCTGATTTGATTTGTGAGGGACTTGGATTGGCCTGGCTTTGTACCTCCTTTGTCTCAGGCGGATGTTGGTTGGAGGGTGCCAGGGGCCAACACGTGCAGCACGGCCAGCAGCTTTGTCTGAGGTGGGATGTTGGTCGTCCGCTGTCTTAGTACTGTCGACCTGTGGGCAATGGTAGTCAGGATACGGAGTAGGGTTGTCCCTTTGAGCATGTAGTGGGCAATGACATTCTCTGGTGTTTCGGTCTGTGAGGTTGGTGCATTTTCGGAGGGTCGCTGTCTTTGTCTGCGCTGCCTCAGTGTTGGTCCGGGGGGAGTTGGGTATTCAGGAGGGTGGGAGTGGTCCTGGGGGTGGTGGCGGTGGGTGTTGTGGCCCTGTTGAGGCTGCGAGCTGCATGATCAGTGGCTCCATTGCATCTGTTGCCCTTCATGTTTGGCTCTGGGCTGGGCTCCCTTGGCTGCTGCCGGTTGTTGTCTGACTTTACACAAGGTCAGAGCAGGTGTTAATTTTCTGCTGCTAACGCGCCTTGTCGCCTGTTTTGTGATCTTATCGCCGATCTGTCTGGTCGTTGAGAATGTTGCGGAGTGGTGTTGTCACAGCTTTTTGCTCGGCAACGCCTACTCTGCATCTCATTTGCGATAGTTGCCAGGGCCATCTGTGGCGATGTTTTTTGTGGCTGCTATCGCGGGCAAACTGGTGATATGGGCTGTTAGCACCAGCTTGTGAATGGGGTGATAAATTTATCGCCACTTTGGCTGCGATAAAGTGCCGTTAACTCGGCGATAGCTCCTTGAGAATATGCCCCTCAGTTTTACAAATTAAGCATTGATAGTCCAGGCTGGCCCACAAAGCTCTTTGCAAGGTGGCCTTCAGACTGCCCACCGGAAGGGTGCAGTGACCCTGTTGGGCGAAGCAGTTGGTGATTAGAATTATTGACCTAGTCATTACTCCTTCGTGAGGGCTAGATCTTCTGCTCCCTCCTTCGGGGCCATGTTGGCCTTTCGCATGCTCCATAATTACAACATGGCTTGGGAAGGGTTATTCACTCATTTGCTTGAGACACGTCTGAGGGTTTGTCTTTCAGAAAATGTGCCCCTGTAGGAGGTGCTCCATTGGTTCTCGTGTTAGAGAAAATACCTTGCGGCTTGTTTGGCAATATGAATTTTTGCAAAAAATTAAAAAAAACAACATACAAGTTTCGGAAGTTCAGCCACAAATCATTCCTTTTCATCCACTGTGAAGTTATTCCACTATCCAGATTCCACTTATTATTTTTTTCCTTTTGTACTACGAATAGTAATCCTAGAAAGATACATTTTTAAATGGCAAGAAAACATTAAAAGTAATATCGTCATTTTATAAAATCTGAAACATATTACTTGTTTTTACAATCTTGTTTCGGTCTGGATAGTGATATGGGCAGCATTCACTCTATTTCAAATGAATAAACCACAGGACGCCTGCCAAATCCACATCACAAATTTCAGAACATAACTTCTTTAGCTCCAGTTTGCCCAGCACAAAAAGTATACTCTTGGGGCTCTGTTTCAAAAGATGAAAAATGAACGGTAGCCCTCAATAACACAAAGCTATTATTTATCTGTGTAAAGTCTATCAATTCGATTTCAGGAGATGCTTCGGAAAAAAACCCTATTGCATTTGAAATAGGACCCAAAGGAACAGGGCTTCCTGAAATATACTGTGCAAAGAGATCAGACTACCAATATCATGTAGAAGCAATGAAATAACCAAGTGAAGAAACTTTCGATTTATCGATGAATGTAAAACATTGATGTTTTAATCCACTACGACTCAACAGAGATAGCACGAATCTAGTGGGAATAAGTAGAGAATTGTAATTGGTTATGATTAATACCAGTTGTAAGTACCAAAGGGCAGATTTACAAGCCCCTTGCGCCACTTTTGCGTTACTTTTAACATGGTAAAAGTGTGGCAAAAGTGACGCAAGGGGCTTGTAAATAAGCTCCCAAGTGTTTAATATCTTTTATTTTTATTAAAGTTTTATTGAGACAAAAATAATCAACATACATTGCACAATAAACAAAGAAACAATTAATATACAAAGACTCTAATCAATACAAAGATCGAACACAAAATAAGGCAATACAAGAAGGAAGTACTGGAAGGAGGGGGATTCCATCTTTACACTACCCAAAATGACTGGTGTTGGCATTGTAATTGGTTATGATCAATGCCAGTTGTAAGTGCCACGTGTTTAATATAGACATGAGAGGGTACTTTGCAACAGCTTAACCTAAGTACATGAAAGAAGTACTTTAAAGAAATGAATAAATAAATACTGTTAAATTATATTTCCAGTGCACTGGGGTGGGTGGATGCCCAACTTATGTCTAACACATGCAGCTGCACAGAAGTGAAGTCACAGAAAGTACAATCTCTAAAGGGGACATCACAGTGAACTAAATGATAGTGGGGCGTGTGTGACGACGTTGTGCAGGCCTCGAGGTCATTAGTAACGTCATTCGAAATTTGACTGCATTCAAAGATCACTTCATCTCAGTCTTGTGGATTCTGCCCAGTGATAATTTTAGAAGATTGAGATCAACAGCAGCTTTTAGTTTACAATGTGCAGTGTAGGGGTATTTTTTAAAACAGATCATGATCGGAAGGCATCTTTGCATGTGAGCTGAGACTTCTCCTTCCCTTTTCAAGCACATCAGTCAAACCTGAAATTATTTAAACACTACTACGCGGAAGGCTTGAGGCTTCCAAGCAATTTTTAAAAATACTGATGCAATTGGCGCATTCCAAAGTATATTGTGTCAATGAAACACTAAAGAGGGTTTAGCAAACCACCAGCGGCAATATGGCAGCCGTGAGGGCCACAGACATGCAATGTGCCGAAACTCTTTCCACCATTGCTTACTACCCGTCGGGCTTACCGAACACCCCCCCCCCTCTCATCCCCCCCCCCCCCCACTCCCGCCGTAAAAGAGAGGGTTCGCCTGGATCACCAACGCTGAAGCGAGCCTATCTGAAGCTCTTGGCAAGAGGGTCGGGAAATGGATTGAAGCGCCCAGAAAGGATGCTCCGTCTATGAACGCAAGGGAGCGCTAGGAGCTTGTTAGAGGAGCTGCAATTTAGATTCTCCTGGTATGGGAAGTCCGGGGTCGGCTTAGAGTTGGGCGAGCCAAATAATTAACAGCGGGAGTCGAGCACATTGTCTGGCTTGGCTCTTAGTGCCTGTGCACGAGCCGAGCCCTGAAAATGTTTCCCATGTACATCATATCACATAAAATATGATGAAGTCTCTTCAAAATTCCAAAAAGTATGTTTCGTTCACATGTGGAAGCTTTGACATTAAATACATCACATTATAGCGCTGCACTGAGAAATACTTATTAAAAGTTATAGTTTTTAAATTGGAACTTAAAGCCATTCTGTCCCCGTCCCCAACCTGGCAACAGTGCCATTAGAAAAGTAAATGGCAAGACATTTGTCAGGTGAAACCCGCGTGCGGCCCACGTTCTTATAAGCAAAGCAACATTATAGTCTATTAAGTCAGCTAGTATACTGAACTCACCTATTTGAAGGTGCTTTCATTTGTTATAGTGCAAATTGGATACATCCGCTGACACTATAACTTTATATCTAGACTATTCTGTTCAGACTGCGAAACCCGCCAACTGAGAGAATTTAGTCAGCGCAGGAAGAGGGTGAACCCATGCCAAGAGGTGGCTTAGATGAGTATTTTCCAGGGGCCTCTCCATCTGAGGGACTGGAATCTGGGACCCTTAGGAGAACAACTACCATCCTCAGCAGAAGTGGTTCAGAACCCACTGGTAACTTATCAACCCTTTCTCTGTTCCAGTTGGCAATCTCTTAAGCGAGTAGACTAAGGTGCACAGGAGGGTTATGCTACTCCTTAACATAACTCAACATTCAGTCTCAAGCTTGGCAACCTTTATCACACCTCTCCCAGACAAAGAAAATTAGTCTGAGTACACGAAAGGACCAATTTTTACTGTATCCATGAACCTCCCTCCATAATATAGGAAACCAAAAAAGACACTTTTAACACTATCGACCTATTGGCTCCCACCAATACTAATATGCTCTCGGCAGCCCCTGAGGGTCTTAAACCTAACCCACTCGAATATGCAGAGCATGACCTTCCATCACTCAATGAATCAGGTACTATTTCATCCAATGTTCTCACCACGCTCTCGTATATACCTCTCATGGAACTTCATCTAGAGCTATAAGGGAGATAGGAGGGCTTATCCCAGTACACCACTCACTCCTAGCTTTCAGCTCCATTTTTAATTTGGAATCTCAAACTAATACATAATCAGAATGCTCTCAATCGTCGTATGCTACATGTGCTTCCAAGCACCATATTTAGAATGTAATAAAGGAATTCAATGGGGTGAAGAAAACATAGGGAGGGCAAACCCCCAAGATGGAGAGAAGGACCAAAAATAATTATCATGGATGATTATAACCCATTGAATAATGGCCGTTCGACCCTGAATTGGTCAAAAATAAGGAGAATGACAGAAGGCAAAAAAATTACATTTGAAGATAGGTCACAAAATCTCTCTGTCATGGGGCATTTAATATGGGCTACATGTATTAAATGACTGGTTTCAAATTGAGCACTAACTTATTGCAAAAAGTTAGCTCAAGTTATGACCTAACAACAGAATATGGAGATTCACTTGACCAAGATCGAAGAGCAAGTAAATATATATAAGGCCTCACATGAGACCCAGCATCTTACCTTGACTGGCAAATGTAAGGAATTGGAAAATATATCACAGCAATCCATTTGAGGATCATAAGGGTTCCAGAGGGAGCTGAGACTGAGCAAGGTAATATGCTGAACTTGGTAGCACAGCTACTATTAAAGTGCCTGGCAAGTGAATTAAATGAATGGAAATACACACCACAGTATCTATAGCCAGAGCTCATCATATACCTTTTTCTCCTACCAAGAAAGATACAATTGTGTTTTTTTTTTCAAAGGCTACACAATCAAGGAGCCAGTCTTAGCTAGGGCCGGTCACAAAATTAATTTTGGGGCTCATTATGATGTCGGTGGAAAGCCTCCGCACAACAGTCGGAATCTTCGCCAACGCGTCGGAGCCCTTCCGATGAACTCGGTTGGTTTACAGTCCGACCACCCAATTACGTTGTCCGCAGTCGGAACATAAACTGGCTGGTAATTCTGACTGAGTTCCGACCGACTTGTTGAGTATTCCTGTCAGGGGAAAATGTACCGTAACCCCCTATGGACGGCGTTTCTGCTATTGGGATTACGATGTTGCTTTCCAACAGCCTTTCCACATCGGCCTGTCTGACACAGAAAGGTTATCGGATAGTGACTTTGGGGCCCCCTGGCAGGGCCCCTGTCCCCTATGGACTACGCTTGGTGGCCAAGGGTAAAACCCTATACTGTGTGGCAGGCACCATGGGATGGCTGCAACAGGGTACGGACTTTTACACATGCACCCCATTTCCGTATATGAGCCTGTGTGTCCGTGGGCGTAACACGAGCTCCAATAGGAAATAATGGGAATCCGACCGAATAGTGTTCGGTCACATTGTAATCCGGCGGTCGGAACTGCCGACTCCGAGATGGTGTCGGGCGGAGGCTTTCCGCCTGGCATCGTAATGAACCCTTAACTGTAACATCTGGGTTTCAAATTCCTTATTTTTCAAGATTTAGGGGCTGATTACGATAGTGGTTGGACGAGCGTTCAACTGCCATCGTTGCCGGAACGGGACCGGCTGACAGGTAGTTGGCGTTCTGCCCACCAAATGACAATCAGACCACCGTGTAGGAGGTCGGAAACATGCCTTTTGCCATTGAAGCTTGCGCTGTGGCCCAGAAAAGGGCTGCAGCACAAGCCCCAATGGCAAAAGTCATGTTTACAAACACCCCTGCACTGTGTGCCAAGCACCACACTGTGCCTGGCACACAAGGCATAGATGTTGGGGGCAGGCACCACAGGTGGCCCCCCGGGCCTCATGGTGGAGACCTAGGGGAACGGGAGCCCTACTAAGGGCCCCTAAAGTAACTTTCTGACAGCCTTTCTATGGCGGTCTGGCCGACATGGAAAGGCTGTCGGAAAGGGACATTGTTATCCCTACCCCCCTATTGTAGAGACTATGATCCGAACGACTGTCCAACGGGTGCCTTGAGTCTGTCAGAAATGGCGGTCGGTCCCTCAGACTGAGTCTGTCCAACTGACCTCATCATAATGTGGCACTCGGACCTTTCAGCTGGATGTCGGCGGAACCCAATTACATCCTAATTAGGCCCTTAGTATGTTAAACTGCCAGAAGGCTTGGGCTACATGTATGAACATTAGTAATAGTGATTATCAAAAAGCGATTTTTTGGGAATCACTTTTTAGTAATTGCTATTACTAATGTACTAAAGTGAAATCTGGCCCTGGATTACAAATTAGTAATTACTAGTGGGACGCAAATAGACCTACCTCATAAATATTAAAGAGGTAGTTCGCAATTTTGGCCCACTAGGATTCGCTGGCATCACAGGGATGATGGCATGATGAGGTCAGCAGACCACCATGTCTGTAATTGCTTTTAAAGAAATGCAGATCATTTTTCTTAAAGGAAAATAGGATGTGTTTCAGAATTAAAATGAAACGTTTCACTTTTATTTTTTAAGAGTTGGCATTGGTTCGTGGGACAAACGCCTGCTCTTAAAAAAATATTTTTTCAAGCATTCTCAAAGGGTAGATGTCCCAAGAGGACCCCTTCCCATTTGCCAATGGTTTACCACCAAGTTTTAATTGGCAGTAAAGGGCGAATATTTTGTGACTGCATTTCCGTCCCAAAACATTAGTGCATATTTGTTCAGAAACTCACAATGCACTTTGGTAACGTAATCAAATTTTGACGATTCTACAAATCGAGCTGCTTGTGACTAGGGGTGGGCAGAATTTGCGAAATTCACTTTCGCAAATTATCGCGAAAATGTTAAAAATCTCCGCAAACACGCGGAAATATCGCGAAGATGCGGAAGTTTTTTTCCCGCCCGTTCGCAGTATTTTCTGCGTGGTCGCGGCTCGCCAACTTACCCATGCGGTTGCTCGCGGGCCCGGCCATCTTGTTTTCACTTGTCTCGCGGTGCATGATCGCGAGAAGAAAGACGTGATCGCGTGACGCATGACGTTACTGCGGGCGCGAACTGTCGCGAGACAGCGCAAATGGCTACCAACAATCCAACATCTCGTGGAGAACGCAACCGGATCGGGAAAACTTGTCGGCGAACGCGGGGATTCAGGTAAGGCGATCGCGCGCACGCGAGAATGTATTATTTGACAGCGCGAGCAAGAAACAAATTATCGCTAAGCTGCGGAATGCGGAAATTGTGACATTTTCGCGCTTTCCGCGGAACGCGAAAATGCCAAATTATCGCAATTTCCGTGAACGGAATTTTGGCCCAGGCCTACTTGTGACAGCAAAAATGCTTTGGGGATATAGGTCCCTGTGACTTGCGTGCTCTCATCCCAGAGCTCCGAGCACTTCTAATCCTTGCCACATTTAAAGGATCTCAACTTCTGATCAATTGACAGGGCCAATTTCAAGACTTTATTAAGTCAAATGAGGCACACCAATTATTGATTACTCAGAGACAATCTACTAATTAATTGATGCTCGAACCTGACTTTGCTTCATGCTTTTTCTTCTTGTTTCCTCATCCACTCTTCTTCTTTTTGTGTCTTTTCCTTTTTTTCTTGTTTTTTCTCTTTCTTTCATTATTTTTTTAAGAAAGGGAAATATTTGATTTTGGGGGGCGGGCAAGTGTGGTTGGAAGGTGGTGGAGGCCGTATCTTGCAGGATGCAAGCAAGAGCATCCAGTATGGGTAGGAGAGGGGTGACACGCCCATCGGCCAAACGTGTCTGAGAAATGCAACGGGAGAAGGGAGGGGGGCTGGGCTTGGCTCGTAGGGAATTAACTTTTAAAAATGTCGTGCCACCCATTTTCATTCTTATTTTTTCTTGATTTATGCACATGACATAGTAGGTATCAAGATTACAATATTAACTACTAATGCTACAGGCCTCAATGCCCAAAACAAGCATTCCGTGAGAATTGCAGAGCCTTCACCCTGATAATGCATGTTTACAGAAGACCAGAATTGCAGCAAAGATAGATCTGTGCATAAACAAATGGGTACCAAATTTATATTTGGGAGTTCCTCAAATGCTTCTCTCTGGGGCACATTTATATTAATATGTCATCCCCATTTCCTGATAAATAAATAAAGCACATCCTGGAGATAGATGGGCCCTGGTCGTAGTTAAATGTAATAATACCATTCCAAATGTATGCTTTGCGTATAGGCTCAGTTTAGATGACCCCTGAGTATACTATGATATCCAAGAAAAGAAAGAAAAACAAATCATAAATAAAGACTGGTCACAACCTGATAATATTTAGAAAACGCTTTACAAAGGGTTCTAAGTTCTCTTCTTCAGAATAGAGGAACTTGGAACATGGTGCATTGCTCTCCAGATGGAGGAAGACATTTAACTCTGGTTTGTATTTTGGTCAATGTCTTTAGGGATATTTTCTTGAGCTTGGTATGACAATCAATTCTGTTGATCTGACAGAGCCTCATTACAAGCTTCCTGAGTGAAATATGTCTTCAAGTGGTTTCCAGTGACGAAGGTCTCTTAACAGTGCTGTGAATGGTGCTTTCATTGTTTCAACAGAACTCTGATGTGATGCTCCTAGACACGTTCAGTGGCCTTCTAGCCATCACCTATCAGATGTTCACAGATATGGTTACCTAGGGTGATGCTTGCAGCTTAGGAACTTCACTAGGACCTGACAGGCAGGCTTGCACTCTTCCTTATCCCGGCTTGATGACTGCTGTTGCTGCTGTCAATGGGAGTCACTTACTTTGTCTCTTCCATCAATGTGGGTCTTGTCTTTGCCTTTCAAGGAGCTTGCCTTGCATGGTTGATGACAATCAACCCTCAATGACCTGTATTTGAATGGCATCCCTGGTTGTGAATGAAAGTGCAGTGCTGTGCCAGTGTGTATTTTTAACCCTGTGAAAAAAGCTAAGGATTCGCCCGGCATCTGACATGTGGAGTTGAAAAAGTGGGGTTCTCGGCGCACATTCCTTTTGAAGTTAAAGCAAGCCCACAGTGTTTCTTTGTGAGTTGTTTCTGTCTCAGTCTTTTTGCAGTGAAAGTCCTTATTAAACGCTGACATTATGCCGGGCTAGATTGATTTGATGGTGCCACTGTTGTTTGTCACTCAATTCAAGTGCTGCTTCCAGAGAGGCAAATTGTCTGCTCCTTTATACTTCTACATCAATATTTGTCTTTGAGTTCTTTGAGGTCTTCCATCAATGTTTTCCGAAATGGGAAATTATTTTTGGTTTTTGAAGCAGCATTGGCTCCTTTAAAAGGGTATGCAAATAGTGGGATGGTACTCGCTGTTCCCTGCAGACCACATCTTTGTGTTTATGGCTTGGCAGTTCGGGCTGGACTGTTCCCATGAGGCACAGGGTCAAGACTGATTTGCATATGGCCGTGTCTAAACTGGGGTGGCGTAGTGGGCAAAAGAACGATGGATTTAACCCAGATCTCTTGACTGGGGGAGAATGTCTGCATTGTCAGCATTCCGTCCATCATTTGTTTGTTGTAACGCTTTTCGCCCTTAGTGGGATGGGTATTCCCAGACGTGGGACCCGTGCTCACTACGCCACTGGAGTCAAGCTATCCTGGCTGATGACGGCTGATAGCCAGAAACCGGTCCTAGGATGCTTGATTCCGGTCCAGGGAAGACATGGCTTGGCAGTTCGGGCTGGACTGTTCCCATGAGGCACAGGGTCAAGACTGATTTGCATATGGCCGTGTCTAAACTGGGGTGGCGTAGTGGGCAAAAGAACGATGGATTTAACCCAGATCTCTTGACTGGGGGAGAATGTCTGCATTGTCAGCATTCCGTCCATCATTTGTTTGTTGTAACGCTTTTCGCCCTTAGTGGGATGGGTATTCCCAGACGTGGGACCCTTGCTCACTATGCCACTGGAGTCAAGCTATCCTGGCTGATGACGGCTGATAGCCAGAAACCGGTCCTAGGATGCTTGATTCCGGTCCAGGGAAGACATGGCTTGGCAGTTCGGGCTGGACTGTTCCCATGAGGCACAGGGTCAAGACTGATTTGCATATGGCCGTGTCTAAACTGGGGTGGCGTAGTGGGCAAAAGAACGATGGATTTAATCCACTGACTTCAACCCCTCCTTCCACCATGTGCCATGCTCTTTGTGTTGTTCTCCAAAACAGGGGTTGCACCTACCCACAATAATGAATTGAAGGAACTTTATAATGTCATGTTTTAAATAAGACCACAATATTTTCCTGTGTCGTAGCAATATTAATCTATGTTTTTAAGAAAACTGATTATTTTAAAAAGGATTTCTTTTATATGTACACCTAATTTGTATTGTGATGGTTTTTATTAAATAATAAACTTTCATTCATTCATTCAATAGGCAGGGAGTTAAACATAGCGATAGTCTCCAGGGATGATGATGTGTGCAGCCGCAGCCCGTGCAGGTAAAAGCAGTGGGATGGCGGGGCAGGGTTGGGGAGGGGGGATTCGACAGACGACTACGAGGGAAAATTAAATAAACAATTCATTTTCCCTGGTTGTCGTCTGTCAAAATCCCCCCCACCCGGCCCCACCGCTCTTACCTGCACAGGCCGCTGCTGGGTATGTGCTACCAAATGATCCCTTAGTGTCTCTTGCTATCATCACTATATATAGTTGTTTTGTTTGCGCTCAGTATTTTGTTTAAGCTTAGTCAAATGTTTTAAACATATTGCATGTAGCTGTCGTGACGACTGTCCAAAATGCTGGCCGGACTTGCAGCAGCTTTTGCTCAGGTTCTTTTTTGTCTGGTTGTTTCCTAGGTAGGAATGCACATATACCTATAGCTGCATTTGTAACACCACCTTACAGTATCCGGACCCTGCAAATAACAGTCCCATCTGCAATTCAGCCAAATGGTAGTCAAATTGTTTTGACCTTATAAGGATGAACGACTGGGTTAACCTTGTCAAGATTTAAAAATGTGTTGTTTGCCGGTTGATGATCCTTTCAGTGATGAAGGTGTGGATCCTTATCCCTCCATGACTCTTCTTCTTCAGGTTCTTGAACATCTTCTTTATTTCAGGGCAAATTGTCTGCTCCTTTATACTACTACATCAATATTTGTCTTTGAGTTCTTTGAGGTCTTCCATCAATGTTTTCCGAAATGGGAAATTATTTTTGGTTTTTGAAGCAGCATTGGCTCCTTTAAAAGGGTATGCAAATAGTGGGATGGTACTCGCTGTTCCCTGCAGACCACATCTTTGTGTTTATGGCTTGGCAGTTCGGGCTGGACTGTTCCCATGAGGCACAGGGTCAAGACTGATTTGCATATGGCCGTGTCTAAACTGGGGTGGCGTAGTGGGCAAAAGAACGATGGATTTAACCCAGATCTCTTGACTGGGGGAGAATGTCTGCATTGTCAGCATTCCGTCCATCATTTGTTTGTTGTAACGCTTTTCGCCCTTAGTGGGATGGGTATTCCCAGACGTGGGACCCGTGCTCACTACGCCACTGGAGTCAAGCTATCCTGGCTGATGACGGCTGATAGCCAGAAACCGGTCCTAGGATGCTTGATTCCGGTCCAGGGAAGACATGGCTTGGCAGTTCGGGCTGGACTGTTCCCATGAGGCACAGGGTCAAGACTGATTTGCATATGGCCGTGTCTAAACTGGGGTGGCGTAGTGGGCAAAAGAACGATGGATTTAACCCAGATCTCTTGACTGGGGGAGAATGTCTGCATTGTCAGCATTCCGTCCATCATTTGTTTGTTGTAACGCTTTTCGCCCTTAGTGGGATGGGTATTCCCAGACGTGGGACCCGTGCTCACTACGCCACTGGAGTCAAGCTATCCTGGCTGATGACGGCTGATAGCCAGAAACCGGTCCTAGGATGCTTGATTCCGGTCCAGGGAAGACATGGCTTGGCAGTTCGGGCTGGACTGTTCCCATGAGGCACAGGGTCAAGACTGATTTGCATATGGCCGTGTCTAAACTGGGGTGGCGTAGTGGGCAAAAGAACGATGGATTTAACCCAGATCTCTTGACTGGGGGAGAATGTCTGCATTGTCAGCATTCCGTCCATCATTTGTTTGTTGTAACGCTTTTCGCCCTTAGTGGGATGGGTATTCCCAGACGTGGGACCCGTGCTCACTACGCCACTGGAGTCAAGCTATCCTGGCTGATGACGGCTGATAGCCAGAAACCGGTCCTAGGATGCTTGATTCCGGTCCAGGGAAGACATGGCTTGGCAGTTCGGGCTGGACTGTTCCCATGAGGCACAGGGTCAAGACTGATTTGCATATGGCCGTGTCTAAACTGGGGTGGCGTAGTGGGCAAAAGAACGATGGATTTAACCCAGATCTCTTGACTGGGGGAGAATGTCTGCATTGTCAGCATTCCGTCCATCATTTGTTTGTTGTAACGCTTTTCGCCCTTAGTGGGATGGGTATTCCCAGACGTGGGACCCTTGCTCACTACGCCACTGGAGTCAAGCTATCCTGGCTGATGACGGCTGATAGCCAGAAACCGGTCCTAGGATGCTTGATTCCGGTCCAGGGAAGACATGGCTTGGCAGTTCGGGCTGGACTGTTCCCATGAGGCACAGGGTCAAGACTGATTTGCATATGGCCGTGTCTAAACTGGGGTGGCGTAGTGGGCAAAAGAACGATGGATTTAACCCAGATCTCTTGACTGGGGGAGAATGTCTGCATTGTCAGCATTCCGTCCATCATTTGTTTGTTGTAACGCTTTTCGCCCTTAGTGGGATGGGTATTCCCAGACGTGGGACCCGTGCTCACTACGCCACTGGAGTCAAGCTATCCTGGCTGATGACGGCTGATAGCCAGAAACCGGTCCTAGGATGCTTGATTCCGGTCCAGGGAAGACATGGCTTGGCAGTTCGGGCTGGACTGTTCCCATGAGGCACAGGGTCAAGACTGATTTGCATATGGCCGTGTCTAAACTGGGGTGGCGTAGTGGGCAAAAGAACGATGGATTTAACCCAGATCTCTTGACTGGGGGAGAATGTCTGCATTGTCAGCATTCCGTCCATCATTTGTTTGTTGTAACGCTTTTCGCCCTTAGTGGGATGGGTATTCCCAGACGTGGGACCCTTGCTCACTATGCCACTGGAGTCAAGCTATCCTGGCTGATGACGGCTGATAGCCAGAAACCGGTCCTAGGATGCTTGATTCCGGTCCAGGGAAGACATGGCTTGGCAGTTCGGGCTGGACTGTTCCCATGAGGCACAGGGTCAAGACTGATTTGCATATGGCCGTGTCTAAACTGGGGTGGCGTAGTGGGCAAAAGAACGATGGATTTAACCCAGATCTCTTGACTGGGGGAGAATGTCTGCATTGTCAGCATTCCGTCCATCATTTGTTTGTTGTAGGTTTGTGGGCTGACAAACATTAACATGCATAATGACTACTCATTTTGCGGGTCATTCTGAAAGCCCCTGCTACTGGAGATTTTGCGATGTGACCTTTTATTTCATCACAAAATGAAAACTGGTGCTCAATTTGAAACCACTTTTTGCAACCAGTCCTTTAGTATATGTAGTCCATAGTAAATGCCCCATGTCAGAGAGAGTTTGTCATCTATTTTCAAATGTATTTATTTTGTGCCTTCTTACCTTTTCCCAACCAACTCAGAGTGGAACGGCCATCATTTAATGGTTTATAATCATAGTATTAAGTTATAAAACACTTTGGAGCCCATTCTCATCTATTTTCAGAAGGCTGGTGGTGCCAGAATACTGGTGCACAATGTGGATAGAATCATCAAGTTAGCTTAAAGAGATTGTTGTTACAACAGCATCACACAAAAGTGAAGCGATCCCACCATTTAGTCGGCTCCACTATATGAAAGTTACATGACTTGGTGGCACAATTTACCATAATAGATGTAGGTTATGTTTGCTGAAGAGGCTTCCATTCTGTGACACAGAAATGACATATTTAAAGAATATATGTCTATTAGACAAGAATATATATTCAAGTGATAATATATGTGTTGCTACTCCAAATGAATATAATTTCAGATTAAGATTCAAACTCCATGTTACAGATTTTGTGCCAGATGTACTAAGGGATTTTGGTGTCGTAAATTCTGCGATTTACAAAATCATAGGGGTTGTAACAGCAAAATTAATCTTTTTATATAATAACCCCATTTTGTGGTTCAGAATCGCAATTCGGAAGGGCTGTGGAGTTGCAAGTCAGCATGGCATCTACCGATGGTTCGCAACAGCAATTCCGGTCAAAAGCCATTGACCAGTTATCAACTCCCAAGTAGTGGGCGGTACTGATTTGCAAATTGAAATGCACACTCTTTGAACCACTTTGTGAATTGGCGTGGCAGTCTTGGGGGAGTACATAGTGGTATAGGGAACAGTCTGCTCCCCTGAAATTTTCCAAAATGGAAAACATTTATTTTTTAAAGCAGCATCAGGTTGCTTAAGGCACGCAGGATGCTGTAAATCAAGGGTGTTCCGTTTTGGAATGCAATCACAGAGATGGTGGTCTGCTTTCCCTTGCAGGTCGCTATATCTATTATTGTAACTAATCACAGGGAGTCACAAATTGTAACCTGCCTAAGGGATATTTAGACAAAATGTTTTGCACCCCCCTGCGATTTCCTATTTTGTCAACTGAACTATTAGTATATAGGTTGGTCCTATCATGCACAGTGTCATCAATTATATATTTTCAGATGTTGAGGAGATGTTATCAATGAAGTCACAGAGCATGCCATGAGCAATGTAATTTGTGAGGTAATTAGCAGTGCATGGCGGGGAGCGAGTTATAGTTACTTTTGGGCATAAGTTATATTTACTTGAGATAAGTATAATTGGTAAATTACAGTGGTTTTGTTATTTTAAAAAAAAATTCAGTAAATTTCTATAGGTGTGATTCACAAAGGTGAACTTGGACCAAAAGTGTAAGTTCAGACCTGAAGTCTAAGTTTAGACCTAAAGTCTAACTTTACTACTAGTAAAGTTGGACTTATGGTCTAAGTTCTGACCAAAAGTCTAACGTAGACCAAAAGACTAACTTTGCTGCTGCTAAAGTTAGACTTTTGGTCTAGTTAGACTTTTGGTCCAAAGTTAGACCAAAAGTCTAACTTTACTAGTAAACTTCAGGTCTAAACTTAGACTTTTGGTCTAAGTTTAGCTTTGTGAATCAGGCCCTATGTTTTTTAACATAAAGTAAGATGGTCATCGCTGTGAGCGACATGGCGTTGGGTGCACAGGCCCCAACTGTGCACAGCCAGAGGCAGGAAATCTACAACAAGTAGTAGCATCCTACATGCTCTTACATGCTGAAAGATTTCACCCAATAACCCTCAAAAACAGTATCGCTTATAGAGAGTTGATGCAAGCTAAAAGAATATACAGGCGCATAGTAGGGATTTGAAGCTGTTCAAGAGGAGATGTTGTCTAGACTAAGAGATATGGGATACCTGGAAGAGGTACTAAGTACAGTGAGAAGTGGGGTGAAAAAATGTACGAGGGAAGAGGTCCTGTTTTGGACCAACGGGAGAAACAAGGATAATAAGTGCAGATTAATCAATGCTTATCAAAATCAACATGAGAAACTTAGAACCATTTTGAATAAGCACTGACACTTTATAAGGAATGATTCTATAATAGGAAAATAAGTAACTAGGAGACCTCAGATTACATTCAGAAGGGCGTATTCAACGGGAGACCAACTGGTCAAGAGTGAGATTGAGGAGGAGAAAGGAATATGGCTGAAGCCCAAAGAAGATTTTACCAAGTGAAATAAGTGTAAGGCATGCCAAAATGGAGTAAGAATTTAAGAAATTATAGCATCTCTCAACAAGCAAATTAAGATTATAAATGCCCTGAACTGTAAGACTGATTATGCAGTCTATATGCTGATATGTCACTGTCTCAAAACCTATATAGCAAGTATTATGCTTCCTGCACATAAATGAATCCTACAACATTTGAGAGTGGTCAGAAATAATGACATCAGTAAACCAGTGGCCCGGCACTTTCAGAACTTCCATAAAGTATACAAGAAACTTTTCTGGTATAGTGTGATTGATACTGCACTAAGAAGTGCAAGGGGAGGAGCTAGAGAAATAATTTAGAAAGCTAGTGTCACAGTATATTTTGGAAATGGATGCAAAGAAACCTCAGGGACTCAATATTGTATTTTCATTTGTGAACTGCCATTGTTCTTGCTGATTTTAATTGTATTGCTGCTGTATGGGTTTTATAAACTGTTTTTAATACAAGTCTTTTAGACACACTGCTTGGGCAGCAATAATTTCGGACTCAAGAATCCAAGACGGCTTATTTTTTGGTATAAATCCAGTAGACTTTTCATTTAATTCAAATGGCGGAGGGTATGAATTGAAAGCTGAGTTCACCGGGGCAGGATCGAGTGGTAAGAGTGATATATTCTGCAAGCGGTAGCCAGGATGAACTGGTAACATTTTCTATGATGACTTGATGGAGATGTTCTAATCACCAAAGGTGGAGCCCATTTGGGCAGTAGAGAGGGATATGAGTGATTTTTGCTCCTATCGGTAGCCCCCTATGGTGCTATAATTTGGAAAAAAATATTTTTGCTAGCCACTAACCAAGGAACACAGCAGCCACCTTCAAATCAAGTAGATGGTAATTGAATTTATTGAAGAAAATTGTAAGATGTCAGTATGAAATTGTAGCAGTGTATAATTTTTTAATGAATTGATACGATGGTTATGAAGAGTTTATAAGTGACACTACAAGTTGGCGCACATAACTGTATCTCAAGGCAATCTGTTTTCTATGTTTATGCTTTTACATCACAAGTATTTAAGCAAACACGTTATGGCGTCCAGTGTCATGATTAAGGCTGCAAAGTTGAAACGCATCGACACTAGTCTGCACACCTGCACTTTTGCTGAATACATTACATTTTTACCAGCAGGCTCCTGAGTGCTGTGCACTTAATGGATGGAGGGAGAGAAGACATTCAAGCACTGTGGCAGCAGTGCTACTCATTGTGCACAGCTGGTATTCTGGTACTCGCAGACAGCTGCAGGCTATTTGAAAAAAATATATATATGTGTGTGTGTGTGTGTATGTGTATAGATATATAGGGCCATGTTTCCATTGACTTTCCTATATCTTTGACCCGTTTGACGAATCTTCGCAAGGATGTTATAGTTAGGAAATAGAATTAAAACACCTTAGAAATTCACTGAAAAAACCAAAGGTTAAAGGGACATTAGGCTCAGATTTCACTTGCACAAAACCAGAGAAATTCAACAGTTATAGTTACCTGAGCTAACTATAACTTTTGTCCCTGCAATGCACTGCCTATGACCTCACATATTACATCACTCATGACATGGTCAGTGACATCTCAAATGACATTACTGATGACATCACTGATGACATCATTAGGCCTGGGCGGTGAACTCAGCTCCGTTCGCGAAGTTTGCAGAGTTTTCTGCTCTCAGCGGAGCTCACAGAGTGCAGAAAACTCTGCTCTGCATAGTGATGCTGTGTTTTTTCCCTGCTCATGCTCACTAACGGTAAGTTGGCCAGTGTGAGCTGCAGGGCTTGGGTAGAATTTCTACTCGAGAGGCAGGAAGATCACCGTGACCAGTAGTTCATGCTGCAGTCTGCCACTTGCGGAACTCTGTGGAGTTTTTTGTCACTTTGCCGAGTTCCAGGCCAGGACATCATCCACAGAACAACTTACACACCCACTCATACCTTATACAGTCTCTCACACACTCACACACCCACAGAACCATTTATATACCTATTCACATATCCATACAACTTGTCACACACCCACTTACTCATCATTGCAAACACACACATAGACCTCACTCATCCATACAGCCACTCATACACCCACTCACTCACTTATACAGCTGCTCATACAACCACTTACTCACCCATACAACAACTTACACAGCAATACAATCACCCATACAGCTACTCACACACCCATGTAATCAATCATACAATCCATCAGACAGCCAGTCACTCAGTCATACAGCATCTCAACAAACCTATTGACACTCCCTTACAACTACTCACATACCCACTCACTCACTCTAACAACTACTTACATACCCATTCACTCATCCCTACAAGCACTCAGATGACCAATCACTCACCCATACAGCCACTCACACAGACCCTCATTCTCTTTCCAATACAGCCACTCACATACCTACTAATTTAACCCAACATCCACTCAAATAGGCACTCACTCACCCATACAGCCACTTAAACATCTACTAACCCATACAGTCGCTGACACAGCCACTCAGTCACCCATGCAGCCACTCACACACCCACTCACATCATTATGCAGCCACTCACACAGCCATTAACTCTCCAATACAGCCACTCACTCACCCATGCAGCTACTCACATTCCCAGTAACACATCCATACAGTCACATACTAATACAACCGCTCAGACATCCACTCACACACTGATACAGACAGCCACTCATATGAGATATATTAATAATTGTATGACTAATTGGGTGTACAGAAAGAATGGTAATTTAACGTATGCTGTAGCTTAGTATATATCTTTAAGTCTCAGAAATGTTTATGAAGAACTTACAGTCATGGAATGATGTCATCAGTGATGTCATTTGAGATGTCATCAGTGATGTCACTGTCCATGACCTGAGTGATGTAATATGTGAGGTCATAAGCAGTGCATTGCAGGGGTGTAAGTTGGGGGCGTAAGTTATAATTAGCTCAGGCAACTATAACTGCTGAATTTCTATGTTTTGTACAAATGAAATGTAAGCCTAACTATAACTTCCCTGTAACATTTCTTTTTTTCTGTGAATTTTTAAGGTTTTTTAGAATTCTATTTAGTAACTACAACCTCTCTGTAACCTTTGATTTTTAAAGTGAATATATATGAGTAACTCTAGGCCCAATAGAAGGTAGGAGCCAAAACGCGTCGGCTTGGGGGATTGATTTTTTTGCTCTTTTTATTGCACTTTAAACTATCATTACCTTTTGAAAACACATGGAATGGTGATGAAATAAAGAAATATGCAACTTATGGAGGACAGTGTCTGAGGAGTTTGTGCCACTGTTTAACGGGTCGTGGAAGGCGATCACATAGCGTACATATATATATAGAGAAAAGTCATGTGCACTCCCAAAAAGATTTATCATGCATAAGCCCACCTGTTAGGCGAAAGACGTCACGCCACCATGCCGAAGCGTCTGCTTTTCTGAATAAAGAAAGAAATCACGCACCAACCTGGAGTCCGTGTCCCTATCTTCACCTCGAGTGTGGAGCAAGTTGTGGGAACTCTGGTGTACTTGATATATATATATATATATATATATATATATATATATATATATATATATTCACTGAAAAAACCATAGGTTTCAGGGGTGTTATAGTTAGCTGGACTTTTCACTTGTACAAAACCATTGAAATTCCCCCGTTATAGTTAGTTCAGCTAACTATAACTCGAGCGCCCGCAATGCACTGCTGATGACGTCACATATTACATCACTCATGACATGGTCAGTGACATCACTCATGACATCACTGATGACATCTCAAATGACATCACTGATGACATCACTGATGACATCATCCAGTGAATGTGTGTTTTTCTGAAAATTAAATATGTTTTATATATGTATATCTCAAGGTCGATGGAAGAATAAATGGGTATATAAGTGTCTAAATGGATGATTTGTTTTTGAAAAATTGATTGTGTAACTGACTAATTAAGTGTATCATAGTGAATACATGGCTTAGTGAGTAATGTTTAAATATGTAAATATCTGTATCAGTCTCTCACTTTGTGTATAAGTGGCTGCATGGGTTGGTGAGTAGCTACATGGGTGTCTATATAGGTTATTAGTTGGTTTTTTGAGTATCAGTCTGAGTGTCTGCATGGTTCGGTGGGGGGTATTACGTAGTGCATAGGTGCATGAATGAGTGACTCACTGTTTGTATGTGTTGAAGACAGCATGTGTGCAGGACTGTATGGGTGGATGAGTGTGTGTATGGGTGTGTTAGTGAGTGAATGACTGTCTCAATAGTGTCTTTATGAGTAACTACATATGTTTTAAACTAGTATATGTGACTATTGGTGTATATAAGTGAGTATATGTGAGAGTGAGAGATTGAAAGAGTTCCTGTATGAATAAGTAGGTGTTTCTATAAGTGATTGTTTAAAAGACTAAGTATGTGTAAGTTTCCGTAGAAGTAAGTGTGGTGGTGTGTGTATAACTGTATATGCAAGTAAATGTATGTTTGATTCTTTATTAGCATGAGTGACTATGTGTGTGAGTAACTCTATGGATGAGTGGCATTGTGTAACAGGATGTATAGGTGTATGAGTACATATGATGAGTGAGTACATGTATGAGTGACTGTATAGGACTGTTGGTGAATGAGTGGATGTGCATGTGGATCTTATAATTACTGAAGAGGTTGTTGTAACTGGTATTAATATGTCCATTGTTTTGAAAATTTTAGTCTCTATTTTTGAATGTGTGTATCAAAGGTTATATTAGGGTGAGAGGAGGTCTGCCACTCTATCACAGGGATGATGTCATCAGTGATGTCATTTGAGATGCCATCAGTGATGTCATGAGTGATGTCACTGACCATGTCATGAGTGATGTAATATGTGACGTCATCAGCAGTGCCTTGCGGGCGCGCGAGTTATAGTTAG
Source organism: Triturus cristatus (assembly GCF_964204655.1). Classification (NCBI taxonomy): domain Eukaryota; kingdom Metazoa; phylum Chordata; class Amphibia; order Caudata; family Salamandridae; genus Triturus; species Triturus cristatus. Next base: position 837,260,397 of record NC_140583.1, read on the forward strand.
CTGAACTAACTATAACGGAGGAATTTCTATGGTTTTGTACGAGTGAAATGGCCAGCTAACTATAACACCCCTGAAACCTACGTTTTTTCTGTGAATTTCTAAGGTTTTTTAAATGCTAATTTCTAACTATAACGTCTCTGAAACCTATGGTTTTTTCTGTGAATTTCAAAGGTTTTTTAAATGCTAATTTCTAACTATGCCTACAGAGATAGGACATGTGAAGAAAGAAGAAAAAATGCACAGAAAGAAAAAAAAGAAGTGCAGAAAGAAGCAACAGAAGTCCTCAAAGACGAAGAAAAGTGCAGGAAGAAGGATAACGTGCAGATAGAACAAAAAGAAGAGCAGAAAGAAGCCTTGTTGCAAAATCATCCTGTACCCTCAACTTTTTCAGACGGATACTGGTGGTAACTGAGTCTGACTAACCAGTCCTAGAGCCAGTGCTATGTTAAAAGACACTTAGAGTACAGTGAAAACACTTACATACACTAGGGAACACTATGCGTTGGGGTCCCCCTGTGATTAGCATGACCTCCTCTGTAAGCCCCTAGTATATAATGGGGCAGGGGGATTAAAACTACCTCTTAAAACAGGCCACAGGGCGTTTTTGCACACGTTAACTCAGGCCCCATCCCCTCCCTTCACCACTGTGTAAACACGCCCTGTGTCCGTTTTTAGTTGGGAGATTAAGTTCATTTGAATCCTGAGGGTCCCTAGGGTCCAACTAGCCCACTAGGTACCTCCAGTAAGTGCCACAGAGCTGTGTTGCAGAGGTGTGAAAAGTGGCACGGCCTGGACCACCTCTCTGCAATGCAGCTCAGTGGCGCTTACTGGAAGCACTTGGTGGGCTAGTTAGCCCCCAGGGGCCCTCAGTATTGAAGGGAAATTATATCCCCAATTTAAAACGTGCCATAGTGCGTGTTTGCACACGTCACCTCAGGCCCCGTCCCCTCCCTTCACCACTGTGTAAACGCGCCCTGTGGCTGTTCTAAGTTGAGAGATTAAGTCCCCTTGAATCCTAAGGGTCCCTAGGGTCAAACTAGACCACTAGGTACCTCCAGTAAGCGCCACAGAGCTGCGTTGCAGAGAGGTGTAAAAAGGGGCTTGGCCTCAGAACACCTGTCTGCAGCGCAGCTCCCTGGCGCATACTGGAGATGCCTGTTGGGCTAGTTGGCCCTCAGGGACCCTCAGTATTGAAGAGGAATTAATTCCCCAACTTACAACTCGCCAGGAGGCGCGTTTGCAGAGTGCTGCAAGGAGGGGGCGTGGCCACCGGCACGATGCCAGTCTTTTATTTATTTTAATTTTTTAAGAAGGGGGGCTGTGTGGTTCCACTTCTTATTCTAATTTATTGGCCCTGATGACCCCATCCCCCAGGGCCTGTCTCCTAATTATATTTTTTTGACCCCAATCCCCAGGGCCGGCCACTGTTTTTTATTATTTTTAAAAAATATATATTTATAGACACACCTAGGACATGCTGGACAAACCGTACGTACCTCTCACCATGACGATTTGCGTGATATTCATTAAAAGGCGACTATGCATACAATGAATCCACATGGAATGTATTTACACCACTACTGAAGCTCTGACATGTCTGATGCCCTACCGTGCCTAGTCCCGGTAGACACCCTTGTCATTTATTTATACACACATGGGTAGCTATTGACGGGCACATTTAATACACATGCACACCAAGCCATTTAAAGGGGATTCGACAAAAATTCGACCAAAACTATGCAAGAAACCCCCCTCACGGTTAATAAAACACACATCCACTGCCGGATGTGTAATACTTTTTATTTTACTCTCTGGAAAGGGGACGAACATCACTTGAGAGTCACAGCGTGCTCCTGGCAGAGCCCAATGCTGTGTTACACCCACCATTGCCTGCTGAGTGCCACAACACCTCTGTGTTGTATTCCACTAGCTAGTGCATATGTTATGACACTCTCTAGCCCATGTGCACTGTAACACCACCCCGTGAATATGTCATGCCACACTTGTCTTCGCACGGGTTATATTGCCCCATCTAACGTGCCTTCCTCGATGCCTATGTTATAACGCACAGTGCTATGCCATATATATTACAATCTGGGATCCATATCTTTGTCACAGTGCATATGCAACGTTACACTCCCCAGCACATATTTTATATTACAACTTTAGAGACTAGCTAGGTTACACAACACTGCCCTGTGCATATTACACTCCAAGGCGCATATCGCATAGCACGCGCTAGTGCCTGTGCTATCTCGCGCTCTCCAATGAATCTGTTATTGCGCACAATGTATTGCATATTATATTTCACGCCCGGTTCATCTTATATCACACTTTTTGGTGCATAGTTTATACCATACACTATATCTAGTTTTCATTTTCAATCGTGCTCTCAGGACTATGTTCTATATAACACTGTGTTCACCTACCCTTTTCACGGGCATTACATTTTGCGATAGGAGGTGGAGGGTCAGATGTTTCTGCCAAGTGAGCCCGGAGTCACAGTCACAAACGTCCTCTTCTTCCTGAATAAAAGTGAGATTATGCTGCATACTTGTTCATATTTTAAGTAGTTCGCACAGACACATGTTTTAAAAAACAATAAAGTTCCTAATACCCGCCTTCTCTGAACAGTTAGCTTGCTGCCCCATCCCCCTCCTCCCTATCCTCTGTTGTGTGAATCCATGGACTAGCCTCCTCCCTCCTGCCATGCATGGTCTGATGTGCTGCCACTGCCCTCAATTTAGTATGATGTACCAGTCCACTCCTCCTGCCCTCTATTGCCCAATTCTATGCCCCATCATTGACCTCCTGCTTAAACTCTGTGCTTAGCTTGCTGCCCCTATTCTCCTTCCCCCTGCCCTCCAATGTCTTTGTGCATGCCCCTGCTCCATCATTTTTGCCCACCATGTTCCATGGACCAGCTACTCCTATCTACTCTGAGTGTTCTGTTGAGCTGCCACTCCCCTCCCACCTGCCTAGCATTGTCAGATGACTGTAACCTGTCCCTGCCACCTCCACCCTGCCTGTCCACATGCCATGCCCCTATCCTCTTCCTCCTGTCCTACATGGTCCATTGTACTGCCACACCCTTCTGCCCTCCCTGGTCTGTTGTGCTGGAACTGCTCCTCCTGCCTGCCCCGTGCGGTCTGTTGTGAGGCCCCTTCCCCTGAACTTTCTTATCTGTGCACAGGTCCTGACCCTCGCTTCTATCCTCCATCGTCCTTTGTGCATGCCCCTGCACCCTCCTTCTTGCCCATCATAGCCATTGTGCTGCCACTAACCCTCCCACTTGCCATGCATGGTCTTCTGTGCTGCCATGGCCCCTCCCACCTTCCCTGTGTGGTCCGGTAGCTGCCCCTGACCCCCTCCCACCTTCCCTCCATGGTCTGTGTGTATGCCATCACAGTCTCACTGTTGCTCTTCATGGTGTGTCTTGCTTCTAGTGCCCATCCTGCCTGACCTCCATGGCTATCTTGCTGCTCCTGCCCTGCCCCCTTGCCCCCAGCCCTCTGTTTACATGTGCAGACCCCTACTCCCTCCCTCCTGGCTTGTCTGTTCCATTGTAATGCCCCTGATCTGTCCCTCCTGCCCTTTATGGTCTGTTATGCTGCAGCTTTCTCTCCTGTCTGTCCATTATGGTCAGCTAGCTACCATTGCCTCTTGCCCCTCTGTTCTCTGTTGTCCATGTGCATGGTCCTGTCCCCTCCCTCTTGCTTTCTATGGATTGTTGTGCTGCACTCCCGTCCCGCATGCCCTGTGTGGTGTATTGTGCTGCTGTAAACCCTGATGCCTGCCCTGCAGGGTCAGTTTGGTGCACCTCTCCATGTCCCTCCTGTCCTCTGTTATCCAAGTCCATGTCCCTACCCCATTTCCTTCCATGATCCAATGTACCATAATTGCGAACATTTTGAACTTGGTAAGAGGGAGATTTTGAAAAAAAACTGGGGTATTGATTTTCCCCTTTGAGTTACATTGAAAAAGAGGAGATTGTAGACAGGAGACAGATCAAATAAAACCCATTTGAGCTTAAAAACATTGGACGTTTCCTGGCTGAATCGGGTCTGTTGGCATGTATGGTTGTACTACCACTGCCTCTTCCTTCTGCCCACAATCGTCTATTACATTGCAACAGCCTCTCTTGCAAGTCCTGTATTGTTGGTTTGTTGCCCCTGCCCCCCTTTCCACTGCCCTCCATAGTCTGTTGTGCTGCCACGGCCCTTCCTGCCTGCTCAGTGTGGTTAAATTGTTGCCTTTGCACCCTCCTACCTGCCTTCAATTTTCAGAGTCCGTGCCCCTGGCCTCTGCCTCTCAACAGTATCCTAATGAACAACTAGATTGCTAACATTCTATATTTATTACAAAAGTGTGAAACGCCTGGCGTCATCTTGATGTAATCAAAACTGTAATACCTAGAGCATTTCCTTTAGAAATTACATATATGAGAGGGTCTTATTGGCATAAAAATTATGGTTAGTGCTCTAAAAGACTAAAATAAGGACATATTTTCTGAGTTTTCAAATAGCGACAAAGCACTTTTAAATTATTTGTTATCTTTATGTTTTTTTATCCAGTTGACCACTTGATTAAATGTTGCACTTAGGGGAGAGGATGTGGTGTTACTTCCAGAACTGCAGACTTTGCAACTGGGTAACCAGGTTGGAGTTTCTGCTTCAGCTCGACATTCTGGTGCCGATCACGATCCGGTAAAAACCGGGTACGAACCGTCGGACGGAGCATATTCTCCGTCCGACGCGTACCCGGTCGAAAAAATATACAAACATGGAATTATGATTCGCACGGAAATCCCATTTCCGTACGGATCGTACAAAACCCCGACCGACGAAAATAAACATACAAATGTGATCCGGGAAAGCGCCGACGTGACGTCGGGACGCACGCAGCCTGCCATTCACGAACCAGGAATTAAGATTCGCACCGACGTCATCCCGCACGGTGAATATTTTCCGGCAGCCAAAAACTGCCGGGAAATCAGGACGACGCGAACAAGGAGTACCTGCACGCGACGGACAGACATGGACCCAAACCTACGTGTCATCCCGGCCCTCATAGCAGTCAACCTCCTCTACAGGTTACGACGCAGACGCCGCAGAAGGTCAGAAAAACAAAGGGAGGGGGTAAAGGGGGGGGCAGGACCAGGGCCAGGCCACAAAACCCCCACCAAACTCACACAGCACACATGCCCTGGACATACCTGACCCCCAGGCCCTGGTCACTACGAGGGGGTGGGGGCGTGTCCAGCAAAGCCAGCGTCCGCCACAACGGAAGTGCTTGACGACGCGAACTGGCAACACAACAATACAGGTACGTCCCGTACCCACGCCTTAAGAGCGTGGGTACGAGTCGTACCACGCCCACACCTACGTCATCCCAACAATGGCGGGACGGCTGTACCCACGTGGCAAAGGCCTGGGTACGGCCCGCACAAGCATCACATAGCGTGGGGACGGATATGTACGGACCGTACCCCCACCCCCGTATGCATGGAGCATACCCCCAACCCCAACAGTGCAAGTACGACCCGTTCCCTCACCCTCGTACGTATGGAGCGTACCCCCTCCCCAACAGTGTAAGTACGACCCGTACCCTCACCCACGTACGTATGGAGCGTACCCCCACCCCAACAGTGTAAGTACGACCCGTACCCTCACCCTCGTACGTATGGAGCGTACCCCCTCCCCAACAGTGTAAGTACGACCCATACCCTCACCCGCGTGTGTATGGAGCGTACCCCCACCCCAACAGTGTAAGTACGACCCGTACCCTCACCCGCGTACGTATGGAGCGTACCCCCCACCCCAACAGTGTAAGTATGACTCGTACCCACACCCACGTACGTATGGAGCGTACCCCCAACCCCAACAGTGTAAGTATGACCCGTACCCTCACCCTTGTACGTATGGAGCGTACCCCCTCCCCAACAGTGTAAGTACGACCCGTACCCTCACCCGCGTACGTGTGGAGCGTACCCCCACCCCAACAGTGTAAGTATGACCCGTACCCTCACCCGCATACGTATGGAGCGTACCCCCCACCCCAACAGTGTAAATACGACCCGCACCCACACCCGCGTACGTATGGAGCGTACCCCCAACCCCAACAGTGTAAGTACGACCCGCACCCTCACCCGCGTACGTATGGAGCGTACCCCCACCCCAACAGTGTAAGTACAACCCGTACCCTCACCCGCATACCTATGGAGCGTACCCCCCACCCCAACAGTGTAAGTACGACCCGTACCCACACCCGCCGTACGTATGGAGCGTACCCCCCACCCCAACAGTGTAAGTACGACCCGTACCCTCACCCGCGTACGTATGGAGCGTACCCCCACCCCAACCGTGTATGTACGGACCCTACCCCCACCTCGTATGCATGTAGCGAACCCACACCCGTGTATGTTCTAAGCGTACATATCCTGAAATAGGAGGGGTGTGTGCAGAGTCCTCCCAGCAGTGCCCAGACGCAGGAGGGGTGGGTGCAGAGTCCTCCCAGCAGTGCCCAGAGACAGGAGGGGTGGGTGCCTAACACTCACAGCAGTGCCCAGAGACAGGAGGGGTGTGTGCAGAGTCCTCCCAGCAGTGTCCAGAGACAGGAGGGGTGTGTGCAGAGTCCTCCCAGCAGTGCCCAGAGACAGGAGGGGTGGGTGCAGAGTCCTCCCAGCAGTGCCCAGAGACAGGAGGGGTGGGTGCAGAGTCCTCCCAGCAGTGCCCAGAGACAGGAGGGGTGGGTGCAGAGTCCTCCCAGCAGTGCCCAGAGACAGGAGGGGTGGGTGCCTAACACTCACAACAGTGCCCAGAGACAGGAGGGGTGTGTGCTGAGTCCTCCCAGCAGTGCCCAGAGACAGGAGGGGTGGGTGCAGAGTCCTCCCAGCAGTGCCCAGAGACAGGAGGGGTGTGTGCAGAGTCCTCCCAGCAGTGCCCAGAGACAGGAGGGGTGGGTGCAGAGTCCTCCCAGCAGTGCCCAGAGACAGGAGGGGTGGGTGCCTAACACTCACAGCAGTGCCCAGAGACAGGAGGGGTGTGTGCAGAGTCCTCCCAGCAGTGCCCAGAGACAGGAGGGGTGTGTACAGAGTCCTCCCAGCAGTGCCCAGACGCAGGAGGGGTGGGTGCAGAGTCCTCCCAGCAGTGCCCAGACACAGGAGGGGTGGGTGTAGAGTCCTCCCAGCAGTGCCCAGAGACAGGAGGGGTGTGTGCAGAGTCCTCCCAGCAGTGCCCAGAGACAGGAGGGGTGGGTGTAGAGTCCTCCCAGCAGTGCCCAGAGACAGGAGGGGTGTGTGCAGAGTCCTCCCAGCAGTGCCCAGAGACAGGAGGGGTGGGTGCAGAGTCCTCCCAGCAGTGCCCAGAGACAGGAGGGGTGGGTGCAGAGTCCTCCCAGCAGTGCCCAGAGACAGGAGGGGTGTGTGCAGAGTCCTCCCAGCAGTGCCCAGAGACAGGAGGGGTGGGTGCAGAGTCCTCCCAGCAGTGCCCAGAGACAGGAGGGGTGGGTGCAGAGTCCTCCCAGCAGTGCCCAGAGACAGGAGGGGTGGGTGCCTAACACTCACAGCAGTGCCCAGAAACAGGAGGGGTGTGTGCAGAGTCCTCCCAGCAGTGCCCAGAGACAGGAGGGGTGTGTGCAGAGTCCTCCCAGCAGCGCCCAGACGCAGGAGGGGTGGGTGCAGAGTCCTCCCAGCAGTGCCCAGACACAGGTGGGGTGGGTGTAGAGTCCTCCCAGCAGTGCCCAGAGACAGGAGGGGTGTGTGCAGAGTCCTCCCAGCAGTGCCCAGAGACAGGAGGGGTGGGTGTAGAGTCCTCCCAGCAGTGCCCAGAGACAGGAGGGGTGTGTGAAGAGTCCTCCCAGTAGTGCCCAGAGACAGGAGGGGTGGGTGCAGAGTCCACCCAGCAGTGCCCAGAGACAGGAGGGGTGGGTGCAGAGTCCTCCCAGCAGTGCCCAGAGACAGGAGGGGTGGGTGCAGAGTCCTCCCAGCAGTGCCCAGAGACAGGAGGGGTGGGTGCCTAACACTCACAGCAGTGCCCAGAGACAGGAGGGGTGTGTGCAGAGTCCTCCCAGCAGTGCCCAGAGACAGGAGGGGTGTGTGCAGAGTCCTCCCAGCAGTGCCCAGAGACAGGAGGGGTGGGTGCACAGTCCTCCCAGCAGTGCCCAGAGACAGGAGGGGTGTGTGCAGAGTCCTCCCAGCAGTGCCCAGAGACAGGAGGGGTGGGTGCAGAGTCCTCCCAGCAGTGCCCAGAGACAGGAGGGGTGGGTGCAGAGTCCTCCCAGCAGTGCCCAGAGACAGGAGGGGTGGGTGCAGAGTCCTCCCAGCAGTGCCCAGAGACAGGAGGGGTGGGTGCCTAACACTCACAGCAGTGCCCAGAGACAGGAGGGGTGTGTGCAAAGTCCTCCCAGCAGTGCCCAGAGACAGGAGGGGTGTGTGCAGAGTCCTCCCAGCAGTGCCCAGACGCAGGAGGGGTGGGTGCAGAGTCCTCCCAGCAGTGCCCAGACACAGGAGGGGTGGGTGTAGAGTCCTCCCAGCAGTGCCCAGAGACAGGAGGGGTGTGTGCAGAGTCCTCCCAGCAGTGCCCAGAGACAGGAGGGGTGGGTGTAGAGTCCTCCCAGCAGTGCCCAGAGACAGGAGGGGTGTGTGCAGAGTCCTCCCAGCAGTGCCCAGAGACAGGAGGGGTGGGTGCAGAGTCCTCCCAGCAGTGCCCAGAGACAGGAGGTGTGGGTGCAGAGTCCTCCCAGCAGTGCCCAGAGACAGGAGGGGTGGGTGCCTAACACTCACAGCAGTGCCCAGAGACAGGAGGGGTGTGTGCAGAGTCCTCCCAGCAGTGCCCAGAGACAGGAGGGGTGTGTGCAGAGTCCTCCCAGCAGTGCCCAGACGCAGGAGGGGTGGGTGCAGAGTCCTCCCAGCAGTGCCCAGACACAGGAGGGGTGGGTGTAGAGTCCTCACAGCAGTGCCCAGAGACAGGAGGGGTGTGTGCAGAGTCCTCCCAGCAGTGCCCAGAGACAGGAGGGGTGGGTGTAGAGTCCTCCCAGCAGTGCCCAGAGACAGGAGGGGTGGGTGCAGAGTCCTCCCAGCAGTGCCCAGAGACAGGAGGGGTGGGTGCAGAGTCCTCCCAGCAGTGCCCAGAGACAGGAGGGGTGGGTGCCTAACACTAACAGCAGTGCCCAGAGACAGGAGGGGTGTGTGCAGAGTCCTCCCAGCAGTGCCCAGAGACAGGGGGGGTGGGTGCAGAGTCCTCCCAGCAGTGCCCAGAGACAGGAGGGGTGTGTGCAGAGTCCTCCCAGCAGTGCCCAGAGACAGGAGGGCTGGGTGCAGAGTCCTCCCAGCAGTGCCCAGAGACTGGAGGGGTGGGTGCAGAGTCCTCCCAGCAGTGCCCAGAGACAGGAGGGGTGGGTGCAGAGTCCTCCCAGCAGTGCCCAGAGACAGGAGGGGTGGGTGCCTAACACTCACAGCAGTGCCCAGAGACAGGAGGGGTGTGTGCAGAGTCCTCCCAGCAGTGCCCAGAGACAGGAGGGGTGTGTGCAGAGTCCTCCCAGCAGTGCCCAGAGACAGGAGGGGTGGGTGTAGAGTCCTCCCAGCAGTGCCCAGACACAGGAGGGGTGTGTGCAGAGTCCTCCCAGCAGTGGCCAGAGACAGGAGGGGTGGGTGCAGAGTCCTCCCAGCAGTGCCCAGAGACAGGAGGGGTGGGTGCAGAGTCCTCCCAGCAGTGCCCAGAGACAGGAGGGGTGGGTGCAGAGTCCTCCCAGCAGTGCCCAGAGACAGGAGGGGTGGGTGCCTAACACTCACAGCAGTGCCCAGAGACAGGAGGGGTGTGTGCAGAGTCCTCCCAGCAGTGCCCAGAGACAGGAGTGGTGTGTGCAGAGTCCTCCCAGCAGTGCCCAGACGCAGGAGGGGTGGGTGCAGAGTCCTCCCAGCAGTGCCCAGACACAGGAGGGGTGGGTGTAGAGTCCTCACAGCAGTGCCCAGAGACAGGAGGGGTGTGTGCAGAGTCCTCCCAGCAGTGCCCAGAGACAGGAGGGGTGGGTGTAGAGTCCTCCCAGCAGTGCCCAGAGACAGGAGGGGTGGGTGCAGAGTCCTCCCAGCAGTGCCCAGAGACAGGAGGGGTGGGTGCAGAGTCCTCCCAGCAGTGCCCAGAGACAGGAGGGGTGGGTGCCTAACACTCACAGCAGTGCCCAGAGACAGGAGGGGTGTGTGCAGAGTCCTCCCAGCAGTGCCCAGAGACAGGAGGGGTGGGTGCAGAGTCCTCCCAGCAGTGCCCAGAGACAGGAGGGGTGTGTGCAGAGTCCTCCCAGCAGTGCCCAGAGACAGGAGGGGTGGGTGCAGAGTCCTCCCAGCAGTGCCCAGAGACAGGAGGGGTGGGTGCAGAGTCCTCCCAGCAGTGCCCAGAGACAGGAGGGGTGGGTGCCCAGCACTCACAGCAGTGCCCAGAGACAGGAGGGGTGTGTGCAGAGTCCTCCCAGCAGTGCCCAGAGACAGGAGGGGTGTGTGCAGAGTACTCCCAGCAGTGCCCAGAGACAGGAGGGGTGGGTGTAGAGTCCTCCCAGCAGTGCCCAGACACAGGAGGGGTGTGTGCAGAGTCCTCCCAGCAGTGGCCAGAGACAGGAGGGGTGTGTGCAGAGTCCTCCCAGCAGTGCCCAGACACAGGAGGGGTGGGTGCCTAACACTCACAGCAGTGCCCCTGCAAAGAAAAGGGTGGAGTACCCACAGATCCAATGCCCACAAATGTCAGTCAGGTGCACAAAGATCCTGCAGTACATGTACCACATGTGTGCGAGGCTGGAAGTATACATATGCATAGCGCCTAAAAGAATACATGTACACATGAAGTCATGGCAACAGTCTACATACACAAGTACAGTGACCACCAAGGACGCCACAAATGATGCAGGTGGAGACATCGCTCAGCATGCATGGGCCAAGTCTAACGAGTCCGTCACACACCCAGCCAATGTAGACACAGCTCAGCCCCACATATTGGAAAGACCCTGCAGGGAAGAAGTCAGGTTACACAGAGGAAGGAACACACCTTGGGACGATGTCACCATGCAGTAACTGCTTACATGAACAAAGTTATGTAGCAAACAGCTTGTGATGGCACACAGATACCAGGATCCACCCTATGACCAGCACAAGACGACAATTCCCACACACCCAACATATAATCACCACCCAAAATAATGGGGCAGGTCGACCAACAGCAATACCAGACAGACAGTAGTGTACTAAGGAAAAAGAAATTGCTTTAATCAGCATCCAAAAATATGTTTGTCCCTTGAAAGTTCAAAAAGTACAATGCCCATAGGGCAAACCAAAGTTCCAATCCAGGTGGGGGACACAGTTGGACGCGTGTCCCCTAGCTTGCCTGCACAGTCAGACTCCTTCGTCTTCCAGAGCGGGGAGGGCATCATGTGGGGGGAAGGACCAGGCACCGCAGGGACATGAGGGCGAAGGGTAGGCGTCGTGGGTGCAGGGATGGAGGACTCCACCACAGGGGGTGGGTCAGGGCCAAAGGCGGAGGCCAGGATGGCGCTGCATACCTTTGCAAGGTCCTCCAGCGACTCCCCTGCACCCGAAGGAACCACAGGCCCCAAGGAGGGGGGGGCGGAGGGATGGGTCGTAGCGCCACAGGGGGAGGGTGTGGACAGGGGGGGACTCAACCACCCTGACCGGGGACTCCCTTGACCGCTTGCGGGGTGGTGTCACAGTGGGGCTCACGGACAGAGCGGCCATGAAGGAGTCTTTGCCGGATATGTGGCCAGGAGAGCTGAGGGGAGGGGATTTGGAGGGAGTGGATTTGGTGGAATGCGGACTCCCACTCTGGCTGGGTGACTTACGTTTGCCCCCCGACCCAGTGGGTGTGCCTACTTCACCCTGTGTGTGCGTGCCAGGAGGTGTGCCTATGACCTTCCCTGCGGGTGTGGTGCCTGTGTCTGTTGTGGTGGGTGCATGCTGACGTCTGGGTGTACGTGGGACAGGCATGGGAGTGGGAAGTGTGGATGGGTCAGGGGTAGGGGGTTGGACGTAGCGCTGCAGGAGACCCACTGCTGCAGTCAGTGTCGAGTCAATGGACCTCAGCAAGTTGCGTTGGTCAGCCTGCGATGAAAAAATGCCCTCCAAGTATGCCTCCATGTTGTTCAGCACTTGGCTGTGGCCATGGAGGACATTAAGCATCGCAGCCTGACCAACCTGCAACTGCCGCTGGATGTCCACAGACTCGGCATTGGCGGCAGCAGTGGAGACAGGGGCAGGGGGTGCGGTGCCTGGCAGGAAGGAGACATGTGGTGACCGGGCACGCTGGGAAGGGACACAAGCAAGTGGGAGGCGGCTGATGGCAATGGAGGGGGCGGGCTGAGATGTTGTGCCGCTGTCAGCTGCTGGTGCAGCCTCCGCCCACTCGGAGAGATCATCCTCGGACCCGTCAGCTTCATATTCTGTCGTGCCAGTGGACAGGTCCTCGGTCTCACTCTCCTCCGCCTCAGTTCCACTCAATGTGCCAGCCACGATGTCAACGCTGGCACTGGTGCTCGGTCCCTCCGCTCCGTCTGTGCTCATGTCTCCCTCCGTGTCCCCTGACGATGCTGTGGGCAAGGTGAAGAGACAGCAATTAATCATACACCTGTATACATATGTCACATGAGTCCAATCTACATAGGTTACAGTGCATAGCCTGAAAAGAAAGATCAGTAACATCTACAAAACAAGGTACAGATGTAGGGCATGCAACACACAGTTGGTTGACCCACCATGCCACTGAAAAACCATGGAGAGCATGACACAATAGCAAATGACATGAAATGGAGTTTGACAGAGGAGCCAGGCCCTGGGGACAATCCAGCACTGCATCTGCACCACACAGCGTTGCCGAAAATAGGGATGAGCAGGGACCATATCCATGAACTTGAGGCACATGCAGCATAGGTAATACTGAAAACATGCCCACCATGACTGGCTCACTGCACCTTGAGTGTATGTCAAGACAAACATCACACACTGGCCAGACCTAGCAAGGAGATTTCAGGTTTTGACATGTAGGCTTTGCCCGCACCAACCACCCCCTACATGAGACAATTTGTTGAGACACAGGAAGCACTTACATCTCTTAGTCTGGGTGAAATACACAGGGGCTGCATAAATGCAAGATTGGACGCCAAATACCCAAGGTGCGCCTGTCCAAATAATCATGTACAAATGGGCAGCATCAGATGATTGTAACAAGACACACAGGCACTGGCCCCCGTGAGTATGGACAAGGAAAATCAGGTCAGGCTGTACAGTGGACACTTGTACTACATTTTACGTCAATATACATGGTGCCAGGGGACAATGGCACAGAGCACAACCTATGCTGTAGACACTGAGAGTGTCCACGTTTTGTGATGACACACATGACACCTAGGAAAATATGCCCCAGGGGACAGTAGTGGCCACACAACTCCATGGTCCTGAATGGGAATGACTGCAACACACGCCACCATCCCTGCACTATGCGTATCGCACACTCATGCACATCATGTCACAGGCCACAACATAGGACATGCGTGCTGTAAGGCATGACACTTGAGAGACTAACTCCCATGTCTGGACTCAGCATCAGTGCCAACTGACATGGAACCCACATGTACTGAACTGGACAGGGCACAGGCAAGGTCCCAAAACCTGTTACACACCACCCCCACACATGATGCTACAGGCATAGTTCACGTGGAGAAAGCTCCAGCCTACATTACCTTGTGAAGGAGTGACTACACACAGACCAGGGAACACATTGCAAGGAGGGGAAGGGAGGCAGGAGAGCACCGCTATACTGTGGGTAACTGGATCTGCACAGCACCCTTAAACCCTGGCAGTGTATCCATGCAACTGTGCACTTACAAATGCTGGTGACAAACAACAAACACACATGTACCTACCCCCTTCCTGCTGCTGCTTCTCCTGTAAGCGCCTGTCCAAGTCTGGAAATACCACCGCCAGCACACGCTTGTGGATGTGGGTCAGACGGCGGCGCCCGCGGTTCTTATGGGTCTCAGGTGAGTCCCCCAGCAGGACCCGTGCGATCCTCCGCGTCCAGCACCGGATATCCTGCCAGCGTTTCCTCACCTGGGCCAGGCGCCGCTTGCGACCCTCCGTCCTCCTCACGGCACTGACGGCGTTCATCCATATCTGCTCCTTGGCAGAGGCGCCTACCTGTGAGGATGAACAAGTGACACTACATCAATACACCAGGCACATGTCACAGAGAGACATATTAGAACAAATTAGCTGTTTACAACAAGGCATAGTATGCATCCAACGCATTGCACCTTTGTCATAGGGACATGATCCTCTGGGGAAGGACAAAAGCAGTACGTGCCATTGAAAGTACACAGGTGAAATGAGGGCAACGACACAATCAATGATCCAGGCTCACACTGTGCATCAGAAGGTACACCAGGATAATGTGCAGCACCTCTAAGCAGTCACATGCCACAGGCCACTGACGCTACCGCAGCAGAGTACACAGACACACACAGGCACAGGACATCCACCTGCCATTGACAAATGCAGCGACAAACCTCACTCTGCACATGTGCCACTAGACGGGGGGAACTCACAGGTGTGGGGCTGGCTCTGCAGGTCAGACACACAGCACTGCTCCCTGCTCACATCACATGGGCAGGGTATATCCATCCCTCATGCAGGCCGGGGGCCACACTCCACATATGCACCCACCCACATGACAGGGGACTTACACACACACCGATGTCCAGGGTACGAACACATCATGTGGACACTCTCAGCACAGGTACACAGAACTAACACACATCTGTGGGTACAGTCACCTGTCACACTGGGCTGACCACATAATTAAATGAGGGCTGTAGAGGCTACATTCCGAGGAGGACAAGACAGGCAGAATGTGGCATGCACCATGCAGTGATTGTCACAGTAAACACAATGCAAGTGAGGACGGCAGACATGCACCACAGCATGCACTGGCTGGGAGACATCAGGCATTCCCCTCCCCCTGGGACACCCCCTACAGTACATAGCATGTGTGTCACACCTGGACACAATGCCAGAAGTCACAGTGACAAACAAGGGACACAGTCTGTGCTAGTAGACTCTGCACTCACCTGATACCCTGGTCGCCCATACAGCAGGGGGTACTGTGGGAGGATCACATCCAGCCAAGCCAGGTTCTCCTCCAGGGTGAAAGGCTGTGACCTCTCCACAGACCTTGACATGGTTCCAGGGAATCAGTAGCAGCAGCTGGGTCGTCGAATCCAAAGATGTGCAGGCAAGTGCTCCCTCATGGGACCTGGCTGCCTTATATCTGCCTTGCTGGCCTGTTTCATGCACAGGAGTACAGAGTGATTGGTCACTCACATTTGCATCCTATGTTTCCTCCAATCCCTTCAAACCTAGCACAGTCAGTGGGTTCTTATTGTGTTTTTTTCTTGAGCATGATGTCAACTCCAGAACCACATTGCAACAAAGTAGATTTATTCAAACTGACTACTGCTGTGCACCTGCAGAAAAAAATTCAAACTTTAAACTTGGTCTCCATGACAACCAGCATGCATGTAGGCCTTTCTACTTGTCCCTCATGTGTCCCCTATGTAATTTGGAGTTTCACACACAGGTACGGTGCGTCCCGGGGCCCTAGGGCACCACAAATGCATAGCAACGGCCCGTACAGGCGTGTGTACGGTCCGTATCACTATGGGTGTGCTTGCTTATGCATACCCATAGTGAAAGTGAGCGTACGCACGCGTGTACGGTCCGTACCACTATGGGTACACATACGCGAGAACACCCATAGTGAAAGTGAGCGTACGCACGCGTGTACGGTCCGTATCACTATGGGAGTTCTCGCGTATGCGTACTCATAGTGGTACGG
Source organism: Triturus cristatus (assembly GCF_964204655.1). NCBI lineage: Eukaryota > Metazoa > Chordata > Amphibia > Caudata > Salamandridae > Triturus > Triturus cristatus. The sequence continues at coordinate 837,276,281 of NC_140583.1, forward strand.
ACCGTACACACGCCTGTACGCTCACTTTCACTATGGGTGTTCTCGCGTATGCGTACTCATAGTGGTACGGACCGTACACGCGTGCGTACGCTCACTTTCACTATGGGTGTTCTCGCGTATGCATACTCATAGTGGCAGGGACTGTACACGCGTGCGTACGCTCACTTTCACTATGGGTGTGCTTGCGTATGCGTACCCATAGTGAAAGTGAGCATACGCACGCGTGTACGGTCCGTACCACTATGAGTACGCATACGTGAGAACACCCATAGTGATAGTGAGCGTACGCACGCGTGTACGGTCCGTATCACTATGGGTGTTCTCGCGTATGCGTACTCATAGTGGTACGGACCGTACACACACCTGTACGCTCACTATCACTATGGGTACGCATACGGCAGCACTCCCATAGTGATAGGGAACGTACACAGGCCCTCTGAGCTAAAGTACGGTGCCTTTCACACATCACAGTGGTGACAGGCAGCACACAGGAAGGAATAGGGCTGACATACTTGTCCATGGATGGACATCAAGGCATTGTCTGGGCAGTACTACATGTGTGGGGCACAGGTGTGAAAGGCTGTGATGTGGCACATTACTCCTGAGTCGAGAAGGCACCAGATGTATGATGAGATGTGTACAGATGTTATGTGTGACGGTGCAATGTGTGCCAGGCATGCCCTTCACTCCTTTGACATGTGTGCATATCGTACTGCACACTTGGGATGAGCGTCACTGGCATGGCACAGTCAACAACACACGCAAGTGTCCCCTGATGGCCGCTACAGGGGTTACCACACCAGACATGTGACTACCCACGGTGCACAATGTGACTATGTCATGTATGTGTGGGGTGTTCCCATTAGCTTGATGTTGGTGCTCCCTCAAAAGCATCAGCTGTTGCAGCAACCAACATGTGTCTGTGTGTAGGTGGACATGGCACACTGTTACGCACACCAGGCCACATGTGGTATCGGATGTGAGGTGCGTATGTATGCATGGGACACGGAGTAGCGTAACAAGGACATGTCTGCATCCTCTCTATGAATGTGTGGTGAGTCATTACATGTACACCTTATTGGCAAGGTGTGTGGGCTGTCCTAGTGTAATGTCATGTGACCTGTGGCTCTAGTGTTCCGCTACCAGTCTCTGAAATCGACATCCTACTTCTGCTGATGTGTTGATGTATGTCACTCCTGTGTTGCGTCTGGCTGTTCACTTACACTGGGACACAGCTAATCCCATGCCATGGCATGTGGAGGTTCACAATCTCCGTGTGTAGCTGGGTCTTGGTAGGAGTGTCACCTGGCAGCCATACGTGTCCAGGGCATGTGGCACATACCTGACTCCGTATGTCGCATATGTGTATTGACAGATTAACATGTGCTCAGCACCAAAAATTTGTTGTTGTAGTGCACTCACTCTTCCTTGTCACTTCCAAATTACTGCAGAGCGCCGCCTCTTCCCCGAGCAATTCCGGACTTGGCTGACATGCGGGAAAATGACTGTATCCGGTGCTACCGCTTCCCGCAACCGTTGATTGAGGAGTTGACGGCGAGGCTGGCACCACACCTGCAACCGCTGCACAGGTATCCTACGGCACTGACACCCAAGCTGAAGGTAATGGCAGCCCTACAATTTCTTGCCACGGGTACCTTTCAAAATACCATAGCTCTTGTTGGTGGCATGTCCCAGAGCATGTTCTGCCGTGTGCTGCATGATTTCTTAGAGGCCATGTTGCTTCACCTGGATGAGTTCATCCATTTCCCAACCCCTGAAATGTTGACTGGGGTCAAGCGTGGATTCTATGCCCTGGGAGGGATGCCCCATGACATTGGGTCCATAGATGGGACACATGTGGCTTTGGTACCACCACAGGCACAGGAGGTAGCGTACAGGAATAGCAAGCACTACCACTCCATCAATGCCCTTGTGGTGTGTCTGTCCAATATGGTGATTTCACATGTCTGTGCTTGTTTTCCAGGATCAGCACACGATGCCTACATCATGAGGCGTAGCAGGGTGCCTGAAATGATGACGCAGCTGCGCAACGAACGAGCATGTGTTGTTGGTGGGTACACTCTGTCTGTTCTGTATTTTGCGTAGACTCCCAGCACGACCGCTTCTCCTGTCCTACTTATGTCCATGTGCTTTCCATGTAGGGGACGCTGGCTATCCCAACATGCCATGGCTGATCACACCTCTCCGCAACCCCATTACGCCTGCCCAGCTCCGCTACAACACCGCCCATTGCCGGACAAGGCGAATGATAGAGAGGACATTTGGCCTCCTGAAGAGCCGATTCAGATGCCTCCACAAGACCGGCGGCGCCCTCCCATATGCCCCGGCGAAGGTCTGCAAAATCTTCATGGTCTGCTGCATGCTGCACAACATGGCAGTTGAGAAAGCTGTGCCACTCATCCTGGATCAAGATGATCAGGACCATCCACCCGTGGAGGACCAATGTCTTGGCAATGGGGCTAGTGATGTGGAGGATGTGGTTCCACAAGAGGACATCCGGAGTCGGCTCATACACGACTTCTTTGCTTAGTGGTGAGTACCAGTGTCTGTGTGTGCACGCATTGGTCCCCGTGTGGCATGTGTTGCCATGTGTGTGTCCATCTGCATGTATGCCACGTGAGTCAGAGGTGTGTGTGGATGTGTCACTGGAGTGATGGTGCCAGTGATGAGTGTATTTCCCCAGTCATAATAGTGACCTAGCATGTTGTCATCCTTACATGTGTCGAGTACATGCACATGCAAGTGGCTGTGCTTTTTGTGGCTGACTTCTTGTGTGTCTCTCATCCCCAGGTACTTGCTCATGCCGTCTGCTGGTTGCATTGTTGTGGCACTGCTATTCCTCATGGACACGTCATCGTGTGCTGACTCAGCGTTACACGCACGGACAAGTTTGGAAGTCTCCTTAGGGTAAGGGATGCATCAGGGGTGTATTGGGTGTGGCTGTTGTTTACGATGTGTGCACACTGCCCCTGTCGACGTTTGGTTCCTCTTCAGACATGTCGCATCACCATGGGACACATGACATGCAGCTGGGTACACCTGAATAGATGGTCAGACTTGTTGACAGTCATCAGTGATGGGATTGTGGATTGTGATGATGGCATCAATGTGTGTTACACTGCCCTCGGACACATACGGTTTGCATTGGCTTGACATGGTGTGGGACTTCCACATCAGAGGATCAATGGTGTATGGCAGCCTCTCCGTGAGCAGCAGGGGGTGTTTAGCTGTTAGCCGACACTTGTGTGCCAGTTCCATGGCTATCACGCATTTGTGCTGCAGAAGGGGGGTTCCAGTGTTGGACCCACATGTTACTCCACATGACCTGTTCATGTGTACTCCGAGTTGCCTCTGCATTCCCAAATACATGAATAATAAAGGTGTCCCTATGCCTCCAAGGTGCCTATTCTCAGTCAATGCTGGTGGGTTGCCACGGTGCATACGGCATGTCTGGCATGGTTTTCCGTGATAGTGGCTATGTGTCTATGTGTCGAGTAGCAAGATGCATGCTGTTTGTGTGGGATTAGACTGTGTATTGTGCATGATGTCCATGACTGTGTGGGTATTGTGACATGTGCCATCCCCATGCATCCAACGTTGGCCAGGCCACCATTCTCTGCATCCACCTGACTCAAGCTTGCAGGACATGGTTCTGCCACCTGTCCACACATACCTGGGTGCCCCCCAGGACACTCCACATGATCCCTGACCACTGCGCATGGCTGTCGCTGTACTCAATATGTCTATCGGCACGGTTGTGCGGCCACCCCCTCAGCTGGTTGGGCCCATCATGGGTGTGTATGGTGCTCCATGTCCGTCTTGCCTAATACATTGTGACCCATGTGTGTCCTGTGCCAGACTCAGGCCCCAGTGTGTGGATGGTTGAAGTCAAATGAGAACTCAGGCATGGTTAGACTTTACAAGACACATGTAAGGTAATAATGCAAAATGTAGGCATCATCTCTTTATCGTGTAACTTTTTATTTTGGTTGGGGTACGTGGGGGCGGTATGACATGAGGGGCTTTCCGGGTGTGTGGAATCCAAAGTTCACTAGGGGAGTTGGTGTCCTTGCCATTGAAAATCCTCAGAGTCCATGCCACAGTCTTTGTCAACATTGGTCAGACAGTGACCAGCAAGTCCATGTGGCAGAGAATGTCTTTTGCTGCTGTGCTGCTGTTGGTCCAGTGGGCCAGGTGCCAGGCCAGGTGTCCTGGGAGATGGTGCTGTTGCGCCGACCCTCACGGTCTTTTCCGTGGATGACCCGCCCTCCTGCGGGGACCCTCAGAAGCAGGCCGTGACAATGTTTGGGATGCTCCGTCGGATGACTCCTCCTCCTCCTGATCCCTCCCTGTGGGTGGTGATGTTCTACGCCTGGTGGCACAGGGAGGGTTGCCCATGTTGTCGGCTATCCGATGGAGTGTACTGTGAATTCCCGTGAACACCGTCACGAGCTCAGCCTGTCTGTCCTCCATCCGCCCTTGGTGTCGCAGTAGACAGGCATGTTGCTCCGCATGTTGCTGGGCCTGCTGGGTCTTGATCTCATCGAGGGTCCCCTTCATCTCGTTGAGGGTGGACACAACCTGGGCCATGCCCGTGGTGTTCTGCCGGTATGTGTCCAGGATGTTTCGGACATGGGAATATAAACCGGTTCCGCAGCCAACTGGTCAGGCTCGCGCCTCCGCCGTCCTCCACTCCCACCACCCCTGCCCACTTGCACCTGGCCTGCCCTTGTGGGCACATCGGGTCTCCGGGTCCCCTGAGGGGTGGCATTGGCGTTGTCGCCTGCCTCCTCCTGGGTGCCCGGTACACCGTGTCCCTCCTGGCCAGCCTGGCTGCATTGTGGTGGTGGGGCAGGGATCCTGGGTGTCTCCTGGGATGTGGCAGGAGTGGGGGTGGTGGTTGGCCCAGTTGTACCTGACGCAGGTGCTGCAGGTCGTTGGACACCAGAGGGGCCAGGTTGGTCGGGGTCGGGTTCGTCCACAGAGTGGTGAGAGTCGTCGCTGCCGGTGGCTCCGTCATCCCGCCGAGCCGGGTCCTGTGAGTCTTCCCCCCCAGTGTTGGGGGGTGATCCACGACGTTGACCTGTGTGTGAGAGAGACAATGTTAATTTTGTTCCATGCAACATCCATGTTTCATTGGTTTCTAAGTTGGCACATTTCCTCAGGGAATTTGGATATGTCTTGCATTCCACTCACAGTGCACTTGTGCATGGGTATGTCCCTTGGCCACAGCTTTTGCGACTTTACCTATGTGTGACACAGTCTTACTTGCTGCGTCAATTGTGACTGCAGTCAGCAGTGGAGTGGGCAGGTGTGGCGAGCCATGCATTGGCGCCTTCCGTGTTGCACTGTACGTGGGCACATGGAGTGGTTCCACACACTTAGATAATGCAGGTAGCTGACGTTGTGCTCGTGCACAGGTTGTGACATGGCCCTGTGTTTTGCCATGGAGAAGAGGGGGGGTTCTGGCACTGGCCACCCTTGTCTACATGCACGCAGTCCACCTGCTGACGAGCAGACATTCCCACACCCCACAAGGCTGAATTGCTCTCCCTGTGTGTCCCTTTCTCGCTCCCTCTCTGTCCCCCTCTCCCTCCCTCTGTGTGTCAGCCTCCTCCCTCTGTCCGTCTCCCTGTGTCTCCCTCCCTCTCTGTCCCCCTCTCCCTCCCTCTGTGTGTCACCCTCTGTCACCTCAGCCCAGCTTCCTGGGCACACACTGTTAGCAGATCTTTGAATGGCCCTTGGATTGTTGATGTGAGTTTGTTTCTGATCTCCAGGCACCCATTGGGTGTAGTGTCTGTGTCTGCGCTGCTGCTGTGGTGGTGTGTGCTGCCACTCTTTCACAGTGTTGGCTGTTCATTAGCTGCTGTCATGTGCAAGAACGTGCCGTCACCCCCATGTGTTAATGCAAGGCGTCCGCCATTTGCTGGCAAGTCTTTCCTGTGTGGGGACACACGGTTTGTCTGGCTGTGACCTAGGCCATATGGGCAGGGGGCATTGTTGTCTGCTTCTGAGTTGCACTATGTGATTCTTGGGGCCCACACTCCCGCCATCCGGCTTACCGTGTCTTGTGTTGGTGTTTTCTGTGGCCTGTGACTTGGCATTGTCCAGCTGGGTGCATGGGGCATGGTGGCGCCAGTGGCATGTGCGTGTTCATGGAGTGTGGTTGAGTCATGCGATAGCTTGGGCTGGTTGCGTGCCTGTTTGTGAGTTTGGTTGTGGATGACGTTCCCCCCATGTGAGGTGAGTTGTTTGTGTACTCACCCGGGTCTCGGAGTCCTTCTAATCCGTCCACTGCCACCACCGGCAGTATGGCCATCACCCTCTCCTCCCAGGGATGGTATTCTACGCGTCTGCGGGGCGGCCCTCCACCAGTGACGTTGGCCTGGTTGTGTTCGTCGGTCATTTTGGCTCGGACCCTCCTCCGCAGATCGTACCACCTGGCTTGGCATTCATGCCTGGTCCTTCTGGTGTCCGCAACAGCATTCACAGCATCGACAATCGTCTGCCACATGGCTGTTTTTTCTGAAATGCTGGTCTGTCTGACCAATGTTCCAAAGAGGTGTGGCTCGACTCTGAGGATTTCATCGACAAGGACCTCCAACTCTCGGCTAGTGAACTTTGGATTCTTGTTAGTGGGCATGGTGAGGGGTGTGGGTGTGGATGGTGGGGGGGGTGGATGGTTGTGGGTGTGTGGGTGTGGTTGTGCAGGTGTGTGTGTGAATGTGATGAGGGGGTGTTTGTGAAGGTGTGTGTGTGAAGGTGTACAAGTGTAAGGTGTAGTAAAGGTTCAAGTATGGTGCTGTAGGTTGTCTGTGGGGTCTGGCAGCAGTGAGTCTGTTGCAAAGGCTCATGGTTTGTGTGTGTGGGCCCTTTTTATTGGTCCATTGGTGGGTGTGGCTGTGTTTGAAGTTTGGGTGGGTGTGTTATAAGGAGTGGTTGTGTTTTGGGCCTCTGTTTGGGATTTTGGCAGTTGCAGGTCAGTGAATGTGTTGTTTTTGTGCTTGTTGGACATGTTTTGTGGCTTTGTGCCATTCGAATGGTGTATTCTTGTGTTGTTTTGCTTTGTCCTGGTTGTGTACGTGCGTTTTTAGCATGTGTACGGTGTGTACTTCGGGAATTTAGTTGTACAGTGCTGTCCTTATGTCTGGCTTGGTACGACTCGTACATGCGCGATGTTGTGTGAAGGTGCTGGTGTTGGGGCCTGGGGTGTGCTCCGTACTTAGAATGTTGGGGTGGGGGTACGCTCCATGCATACGCTGGTGAGGGTACGGGTCATACATACATGGTTGGGGTGGGGGTACGCTCCATACGTACGCGGGTGAGGGTACGGGTCGTACATACACGGTTGGGGTGGGGGTACGGGTCGTACATACACTGTTGGGGTGGGGGTACGCTCCATACGTACGTGGGTGAGGGTACGGTCCGTACATACACGGTTGGGGTGGGGGTACGCTCCATGCATACGCGGGTGAGGGTACGGGTCGTACATACACGGTTGGGGTGGGGGTATGCTCCATACGTACGCGGGTGAGGGTACGGGTCGTACATACACGGTTGGGGTGGGGGGTATGCTCCATACGCACGCAGGTGAGGGTATGGGTCGTACATACACGGTTGATGTGGGGGTACGGTCCGTACATACACGGTTGGGGTGGGGGTACTCTCCATGCATACGCGGGTGAGGGTACGGGTCGTACATACACGGTTGGGGTGGGGGTACGCTCCATACGTACGCGGGTGAGGGTAGGGGTCATACATACACGGTTGGGGTGGGGGTACGGGTCGTACATACACTGTTGGGGTGGGGGTACGCTCCATACGTACGCGGGTGAGGGTACGGGTCATACATACATGGTTGGGGTGGGGGTACGGGTCGTACATACACTGTTGGGGTGGGGGTACGCTCCATACGTACGCGGGTGAGGATACGGGTCATACATACACGGTTGGGGTAGGGGTATGGGTCGTACATACACTGTTGGGGTGGGGGTACGCTCCATACGTACGCGGGTGAGGGTACGGTCCATACATACACGGTTGGGGTGGGGGTACGTTCCATGCATACACGGGTGAGGGTACGGGTCGTACATACACGTTGCGGTGGGGGTACGCTCCATACGTACACGGGTGAGGGTACGAGTCGTACATACACGGTTGGGGTGGGGGTACGCTCCATACATTCACGGGTGGGGGTACGTCTCGTACATACACGGGTGTACATACACGGGTGGGGATTCGACTCGTACATAGGAGGGCTGGGGGGGTGTTGGGCGCGTATGCGGGCACATGTCTCCATGGTTGCTATGGGAGTTCGGTGCGGACGGTGTTTTTTCCATACGGTTGTAACATCGGACGCACGGGATGGATCGTGATTACGCGGGTGAGGGTACGGGTCGTACATACACGGTTGGGGTGGGGGTACGGGTCGTACATACACTGTTGGGGTGGGGGTACGCTCCATACGTACGCGGGTAAGGGTACGGTCCGTACATACACGGTTGGGGTGGGGGTACGCTCCATGCATACGCGGGTGAGGGTACAGGTCGTACATACATGGTTGGGGTGGGAGTACGCTCCATACGTACACGGGTGAGGGTACGGGTCGTACATACACAGTTGGGGTGGGGGGTACGCTCCATACGTACGCAGGTGAGGGTACGGGTCGTACATACACGGTTGGGGTGGGGGTACGGTCCGTACATACACGGTTGGGGTGGGGGTACGCTCCATGCATACGCGGGTGAGGGTACGGGTCATACATACACGGTTGGGGTGGGGGTACGCTCCATACGTACGCGGGTGAGGGTACGGGTCATACATACACAGTTGGGGTGGGGGTACGGGTCGTACATACACGGTTGGGGTGGGGGTACGGGTCATACATACACTGTTGGGGTGGGGGTACGCTCCATACATACGCGGGTGAGGGTACGGGTCGTACATACACGGTTGGGGTGGGGGTACGGGTCGGACATACATTGTTGGGGTGGGGGTACGCTCCATATGTACGCGGGTGAGGGTACGGGTCGTACATACACGGTTGGGGTGGGGGTATGGGTCGTACATACACTGTTGGGGTGGGGGTACGCTTCATACGTACGCGGGTGAGGGTACGGTCCGTACATACACGGTTGGGGTGGGGGTACGCTCCATGCATACGCGGGTGAGGGTACGGGTCATACATACACGGTTGGGGTGGGGGTACGCTCCATACGTACACGGGTGAGGGTACGAGTCGTACATACACGGTTGGGGTGGGGGTACGCTCCATACATTCACGGGTGGGGGTACGTCTCGTACATACACGGGTGTACATACACGGGTGGGGATTCGACTCGTACATTGGAGGGCTGGGGGGGTGTTGGGCGCGTATGCGGGCACATGTCTCCATGGTTGCTATGGGAGTTCGGTGCGGACGGTGTTTTTTCCATACGGTTGTAACATCGGACGCACGGGATGGATCGTGATTACGCGGGTGAGGGTACGGGTCGTACATACACGGTTGGGGTGGGGGTACGGGTCGTACATACACTGTTGGGGTGGGGGTACGCTCCATACGTACGCGGGTAAGGGTACGGTCCGTACATACACGGTTGGGGTGGGGGTACGCTCCATGCATACGCGGGTGAGGGTACAGGTCGTACATACACGGTTGGGGTGGGAGTACGCTCCATACGTACACGGGTGAGGGTACGGGTCGTACATACACAGTTGGGGTGGGGGGTACGCTCCATACGTACGCAGGTGAGGGTACGGGTCGTACATACACGGTTGGGGTGGGGGTACGGTCCGTACATACACGGTTGGGGTGGGGGTACGCTCCATGCATACGCGGGTGAGGGTACGGGTCATACATACACGGTTGGGGTGGGGGTACGCTCCATACGTACGCGGGTGAGGGTACGGGTCATACATACACAGTTGGGGTGGGGGTACGGGTCGTACATACACGGTTGGGGTGGGGGTACGGGTCATACATACACTGTTGGGGTGGGGGTACGCTCCATACATACGTGGGTGAGGGTACGGGTCGTACATACACGGTTGGGGTGGGGGTACGGGTTGTACATACATTGTTGGGGTGGGGGTACGCTCCATATGTACGCGGGTGAGGGTACGGGTCGTACATACACGGTTGGGGTGGGGGTACGGGTCGTACATACACTGTTGGGGTGGGGGTACGCTTCATACGTACGCGGGTGAGGGTACGGTCCGTACATACACGGTTGGGGTGGGGGTACGCTCCATGCATACGCGGGTGAGGGTACAGGTCGTACATACACGGTTAGGGTGGGGGTACGCTCCATACGTACACGGGTGAGGGTACGAGTCGTACATACACGGTTGGGGTGGGGGTACGCTCCATACATTCACGGGTGGGGGTACGTCTCGTACATACACGGGTGTACATACACGGGTGGGGATTCGACTCGTACATTGGAGGGCTGGGGGGGTGTTGGGCGCGTATGCGGGCACATGTCTCCATGGTTGCTATGGGAGTTCGGTGCGGACGGTGTTTTTTCCATACGGTTGTAACATCGGACGCACGGGATGGATCGTGATTCCGCGGTCGGACTTCACTTTTCACATTTGTACGGTAAATCGTCCGGGGACGTGTCGGACACATTTTCCGACCCGAGGACGTGTGGGGAATAATTCCCAATGCGATTCGTATGGACTTTTTACCATGCGAATCGTGATTGGCAGTTTGTACGGCACTTGTACGATTCGTACGGTAAAAAGACCGGATACGAGTTGTACGGGGAAATTTTTTACAGGATCGTAATCGGCACCTCTGTGATTCTGGTCAAATCACTTAGCCTCCCCATGTCTACAACCAAAATGAATTTGTTCTTGTGTGATGTAACCAATGCTCATGAAAAGCACTCCAATACCTGACAAGTCTGCACTATATAACACTGCAAAATCACAAAATAATAAGTGTTTTGCACACTTCTGTCATTGGGCTATATTTGGGCTACATCTGGGTGATTTTGGGCTACATTTGGGCACTTTTGTCTCCGGTGGCCATCTTGGGAGATTTATTTGTTATGAAGTTTCCTAATTTCCTCATGTACTGCAGTCTCCTCAGTAGGAAATACTTTCAGTTTTTTACTTTGATTCCATCAAGAAGGCATTCAGATGTGTCACACATTTGCCTTAAATTCAGAATGGTAGCACTCTTTTTGCTCATTAGATCACGGTAGTAAAGCTACTGCTCACCAGGGAAAACTGCTGCTGGTATTGAAAGTGCATGTTTCAGTCTGCATGTCAGAATTTTTTAATGAAATAGAAGAGGATTTGAGAAGTCACTCAAAATGTGCCCTAATTTTTCTTTTTGCAGCACTAATCATACTTTCTATGGCAAAATGAACCCCCTCATTTTGTTCCTTTTTAAATTAAAGAGTTACCACTTTATTCCAATCAAGATGGCTTCAGGTGTGCAATTCTTTTGTCATAAGTAGGACTGTTAGTGCTCTAGTTGTTCTTTAGAACACTCTGGGAAGCTGCAGTAGAACACAAAGGAATCAACTGACAGTCTCTGCCCTTGTTGGATGTACATGTTTTACTGAGAATGTCAGACTTAATTCTCACATGACTGAGAAAGATAATGTGAATATACAGAAAATAAGCTCTCAGTTTAGCTTATAGATCACCTTCCAAGTCTCTGTGGGAAAAGCATGAGAAAATATTTTTCTCTCAATCATGATATCCCAGCAGAAGGCTTTTTCACATGGTGAAATCACCTTAGAACATACCACAATTCCTAAAATGAGTATGGTACCATCAACAAATGATTTATAATGTAACTAAAGTCTTAAAACTTATTAACTGCAGTGCTTTTTAATGAGGTGCTATCATGTATATTGGTCCCAAGATGGCTGCCAAGACTTCTTGGATGAAGTGCTGACAGCCAATCAGATCTCAGGATGAGATGTGTGGTTAGGCTCCGCCCACATATATATATGATTTTACTTTTGATTTTCTCAGGAACTACTGAACAGATTGACACACGACCTGCAAAAGGCACATCCCTGAGCTGAGGACTACCTCTCTGCCAAATTTCAAGTAATTCTGTTCAGCCGTTCGGGCTGTACCTTGGACTAAAGGTCCCTATGGAAAATTGCATGGGGAAAACGTGTTTTGGGACCCCCCTTTTTTCTCAGCCCCTGCTTGACGAATCCCCCCGAGACTTTCAGGGTAGGAGCGGAGCGGAGCGCCCCACCTATTTTGAAAATTTTGCGAGGATTCGTCAACCGGCGCCAAAGTTATTCCAAATAGAATGTTGCGGATTTCCTATGGAAACACGGTCCTAACTATAACTATCTACTGGCGGCCGCCAGTAGATAATACATATACATATGTTCCAGTGCGCAATTTACCACATACAGTACACATGTTATGGCATATCAGATACTAGATAGGAGACATGCCTAGTTGTCATTAGATCTTGTCCAATTTGGCAATATGTCACCATGCGCTTCATGAAAGAATCATATATTATATATATATATATATATATATATATATATATATATATATATATATATATATATATATATATTTATATATATATATATATTTACTGAAAAAAACATAGGTTTCAGAGACGTTATAGTTAGAAATTAGCATTTAAAAAACCTTAGAAATTCACAGAAAAAACATAGGTTTCAGGGGTGTTATAGTTAGCTGGCCATTTCACTCGTACAAAACCATAGAAATTCCTGCGTTATAGTTAGTTCTGCTAACTATAACTCGCGCGCCCGCAATGCACTGCTGATGATGTCACATATTGCATCATTCATGACATGGTCAGTGACATCACTGATGACATCACTAATGACATCTCAAATGACATCACTGATAGAGAGTGAGTAGTAGAGAGTAGTAGAGAGTGAGTAGTAGAGTATGAGTAGCAGAGAGAGAGTAGTAAAGAGTGAGTAGTAGAGTGAGTAGTAGAGAGTTGTAGTGAGAGAGTAGTAGAGAGTGAGTAGTAGAGAGTAGTAGAGAGTGAGTAGTAGGGAGTGAGTAGTAGAGAGTAGTAGAGAGAGAGTAGTAGAGAGTAGTAGAGAGTGAGTAGAAGAGTGAGTAGTAGAGAGTAGTAGAGAGTGAGTAGTAGAGAGTCAGTAGTAGAGTGAGTAGTAGAGAATAGTAGAGAGTGAGTAGTAGAGTGAGTAGTAGAGAGTAGTAGAGAGCGAGTAGTAGAGAGCAAGTAGTAGAGAGTGTGTAGTAGAGAGTGAGTAGTAGAGAGTAGTAGAGAGTGAGAAGTAGAGCGAATAGAAGAGAGTAGTAGAGAGTGAGTAGTAGAGTGAGTAGTAGAGAGTAGTTGAGAGCGAGTAGTAGAGAGTGAGTAGTGGAGAGTGAGCAGTAGAGAGTAGTAGAGAGCGAGTAGTAGAGAGTGAGTAGTAGAGAGTGAGTAGTAGAGTAGTTGAGAGTGAGTAGTAGAGATAGAGTAGTAGAGAGTGAGTAGTAGAGAGTAGTAGAGTAGTAGAGAGTGAGTAGTAGAGAGTGAGTAGTAGAGAGAGAGTAGTAGAGAGTGAGTAGTAGAGTAGTAGAGAGTGAGTGGTAGAGAGTAGTAGAGAGTAGTAGAGAGTGAGTAGTAGAGAGTAGTAGAGTGAGTAGTAGAAAGTGAGTAGTAGAATAGTAGCGAGTGAGTGGTAGAGAGTAGTAGAGAGTAGTAGAGTGAGTAGTAGAGAGTAGTAGAGAGTGAGTAGTAGAGAGTGAGCAGTAGAGAGTAGTAGTAGAGAGTAGTAGTAGAGAGTAGTAGAGAATGAGTAGTAGAGAGTGAGTAGTAGAGAGCAGTAGCAAGTGAGTAGTAGGGAGTGATTAGTAGAGAGTAGTAGAGAGTAGTGGAGAGTGAGTAGTAGAGAGTGAATAGTAAAGAGTAGTAGAGAGTGAGTAGTAGAGTAGTAGCGAGTGAGTGGTAGAGAGTAGTAGAGAGTAGTGGAGAGTGAGTAGTAGAGAGTAGTAGAGAGTGAGTAGTAGAGAGTCAGTAGTAGAGTGAGTAGTAGAGAATAGTAGAGGGTGAGTAGTAGAGTGAGTAGTAGAGAGCGAGTAGTAGAGAGCAAGTAGTAGAGAGTGTGTAGTAGAGAGTGAGTAGTAGAGAGTAGTAGAGAGGGAGAAGTAGAGCGAATAGAAGAGAGTAGTAGAGAGTGAGTAGTAGAGTGAGTAGTTGAGAGTAGTTGAGAGCGAGTAGTAGAGAGTGAGTAGTGGAGAGTGAGCAGTAGAGAGTAGTAGAGAGCGAGTAATTCTGTTCAGCCGTTCGGGCTGTACCTTGGACTAAAGGTCCCTATGGAAAATTGCATGGGGAAAACGTGTTTTGGGACCCCCTTTTTTCTCAGCCCCTGCTTGACGAATCCCCCCGAGACTTTCAGGGTAGGAGCGGAGCGGAGCGCCCCACCTATTTTGAAAATTTTGCGAGGATTCGTCAACCGGCGCCAAAGTTATTCCAAATAGAATGTTGCGGATTTCCTATGGAAACACGGTCCTAACTATAACTATCTACTGGCGGCCGCCAGTAGATAATACATATACATATGTTCCAGTGCGCAATTTACCACATACAGTACACATGTTATGGCATATCAGATACTAGATAGGAGACATGCCTAGTTGTCATTAGATCTTGTCCAATTTGGCAATATGTCACCATGCGCTTCATGAAAGAATCATATATTATATATATATATATATATATATATATATATATATATATATATATTATATATATATATATATTTACTGAAAAAAACATAGGTTTCAGAGACGTTATAGTTAGAAATTAGCATTTAAAAAACCTTAGAAATTCACAGAAAAAACATAGGTTTCAGGGGTGTTATAGTTAGCTGGCCATTTCACTCGTACAAAACCATAGAAATTCCTGCGTTATAGTTAGTTCTGCTAACTATAACTCGCGCGCCCGCAATGCACTGCTGATGATGTCACATATTGCATCATTCATGACATGGTCAGTGACATCACTGATGACATCACTAATGACATCTCAAATGACATCACTGATAGAGAGTGAGTAGTAGAGAGTAGTAGAGAGTGAGTAGTAGAGTATGAGTAGTAGAGTATGAGTAGCAGAGAGAGAGTAGTAAAGAGTGAGTAGTAGAGTGAGTAGTAGAGAGTTGTAGTGAGAGAGTAGTAGAGAGTGAGTAGTAGAGAGTAGTAGAGAGTGAGTAGTAGGGAGTGAGTAGTAGAGAGTAGTAGAGAGAGAGTAGTAGAGAGTAGTAGAGAGTGAGTAGAAGAGTGAGTAGTAGAGAGTAGTAGAGAGTGAGTAGTAGAGAGTCAGTAGTAGAGTGAGTAGTAGAGAATAGTAGAGAGTGAGTAGTAGAGTGAGTAGTAGAGAGTAGTAGAGAGCGAGTAGTAGAGAGCAAGTAGTAGAGAGTGTGTAGTAGAGAGTGAGTAGTAGAGAGTAGTAGAGAGTGAGAAGTAGAGCGAATAGAAGAGAGTAGTAGAGAGTGAGTAGTAGAGTGAGTAGTAGAGAGTAGTTGAGAGCGAGTAGTAGAGAGTGAGTAGTGGAGAGTGAGCAGTAGAGAGTAGTAGAGAGCGAGTAGTAGAGAGTGAGTAGTAGAGTAGTTGAGAGTGAGTAGTAGAGATAGAGTAGTAGAGAGTGAGTAGTAGAGAGTAGTAGAGTAGTAGAGAGTGAGTAGTAGAGAGTGAGTAGTAGAGAGAGAGTAGTAGAGAGTGAGTAGTAGAGTAGTAGAGAGTGAGTGGTAGAGAGTAGTAGAGAGTAGTAGAGAGTGAGTAGTAGAGAGTAGTAGAGTGAGTAGTAGAAAGTGAGTAGTAGAATAGTAGCGAGTGAGTGGTAGAGAGTAGTAGAGAGTAGTAGAGTGAGTAGTAGAGAGTAGTAGAGAGTGAGTAGTAGAGAGTGAGCAGTAGAGAGTAGTAGTAGAGAGTAGTAGAAAAGAGTAGTAGAGAATGAGTAGTAGAGAGTGAGTAGTAGAGAGCAGTAGCAAGTGAGTAGTAGGGAGTGATTAGTAGAGAGTAGTAGAGAGTAGTGGAGAGTGAGTAGTAGAGAGTGAATAGTAAAGAGTAGTAGAGAGTGAGTAGTAGAGTAGTAGCGAGTGAGTGGTAGAGAGTAGTAGAGAGTAGTGGAGAGTGAGTAGTAGAGAGTAGTAGAGAGTGAGTAGTAGAGAGTCAGTAGTAGAGTGAGTAGTAGAGAATAGTAGAGGGTGAGTAGTAGAGTGAGTAGTAGAGAGCGAGTAGTAGAGAGCAAGTAGTAGAGAGTGTGTAGTAGAGAGTGAGTAGTAGAGAGTAGTAGAGAGTGAGAAGTAGAGCGAATAGAAGAGAGTAGTAGAGAGTGAGTAGTAGAGTGAGTAGTAGAGAGTAGTTGAGAGCGAGTAGTAGAGAGTGAGTAGTGGAGAGTGAGCAGTAGAGAGTAGTAGAGAGCGAGTAGTAGAGAGTGAGTAGTAGAGAGTGAGTAGTAGAGTAGTTGAGAGTGAGTAGTAGAGATAGAGTAGTAGAGAGTGAGTAGTAGAGAGTAGTAGAGTAGTAGAGAGTGAGTAGTAGAGAGTGAGTAGTAGAGAGAGAGTAGTAGAGAGTGAGTAGTAGAGTAGTAGAGAGTGAGTGGTAGAGAGTAGTAGAGAGTAGTAGAGAGTGAGTAGTAGAGAGTAGTAGAGTGAGTAGTAGAAAGTGAGTAGAAGAATAGTAGCGAGTGAGTGGTAGAGAGTAGTAGAGAGTAGTAGAGTGAGTAGTAGAGAGTAGTAGAGAGTGAGTAGTAGAGAGTGAGCAGTAGAGAGTAGTAGTAGAGAGTAGTAGTAGAGAGTAGTAGAGAATGAGTAGTAGAGAGTGAGTAGTAGAGAGCAGTAGCAAGTGAGTAGTAGGGAGTGATTAGTAGAGAGTAGTAGAGAGTAGTGGAGAGTGAGTAGTAGAGAGTGAATAGTAAAGAGTAGTAGAGAGTGAGTAGTAGAGTAGTAGCGAGTGAGTGGTAGAGAGTAGTAGAGAGTAGTGGAGAGTGAGTAGTAGAGAGTAGTAGTAGAAAGTAGTAGAGAGTAGTAGAGAGTGAGCAGTAGAGAGTGAGTAGTAGAGAGTAGTAGCGATTGAGTAGTAGAGAGTGAGTAGTAGAGAGAGAGTAGTAGAGTGTAGTGGAGAGTGAGTAGTGGAGAGTGAATAGTAGAGAGTGTTAGAGAGTGAGTAGTAGAGAGTGAGTAATAGAGAGTAGTAGAGTGAGTAGTGGAGAGTGAGTAGTAGAGAGTAGTTGAGAGCGAGTAGTAGAGAGTGAGTAGTGGAGAGTGAGCAGTAGAGAGTAGTAGAGAGCGAGTAGTAGAGAGTGAGTAGTAGAGTAGTTGAGAGTGAGTAGTAGAGATAGAGTAGTAGAGAGTGAGTAGTAGAGAGTAGTAGAGTAGTAGAGAGTGAGTAGTAGAGAGTGAGTAGTAGAGAGAGAGTAGTAGAGAGTGAGTAGTAGAGTAGTAGAGAGTGAGTGGTAGAGAGTAGTAGAGAGTAGTAGAGAGTGAGTAGTAGAGAGTAGTAGAGTGAGTAGTAGAAAGTGAGTAGTAGAATAGTAGCGAGTGAGTGGTAGAGAGTAGTAGAGAGTAGTAGAGTGAGTAGTAGAGAGTAGTAGAGAGTGAGTAGTAGAGAGTGAGCAGTAGAGAGTAGTAGTAGAGAGTAGTAGAAAAGAGTAGTAGAGAATGAGTAGTAGAGAGTGAGTAGTAGAGAGCAGTAGCAAGTGAGTAGTAGGGAGTGATTAGTAGAGAGTAGTAGAGAGTAGTGGAGAGTGAGTAGTAGAGAGTGAATAGTAAAGAGTAGTAGAGAGTGAGTAGTAGAGTAGTAGCGAGTGAGTGGTAGAGAGTAGTAGAGAGTAGTGGAGAGTGAGTAGTAGAGAGTAGTAGAGAGTGAGTAGTAGAGAGTCAGTAGTAGAGTGAGTAGTAGAGAATAGTAGAGGGTGAGTAGTAGAGTGAGTAGTAGAGAGCGAGTAGTAGAGAGCAAGTAGTAGAGAGTGTGTAGTAGAGAGTGAGTAGTAGAGAGTAGTAGAGAGTGAGAAGTAGAGCGAATAGAAGAGAGTAGTAGAGAGTGAGTAGTAGAGTGAGTAGTAGAGAGTAGTTGAGAGCGAGTAGTAGAGAGTGAGTAGTGGAGAGTGAGCAGTAGAGAGTAGTAGAGAGCGAGTAGTAGAGAGTGAGTAGTAGAGAGTGAGTAGTAGAGTAGTTGAGAGTGAGTAGTAGAGATAGAGTAGTAGAGAGTGAGTAGTAGAGAGTAGTAGAGTAGTAGAGAGTGAGTAGTAGAGAGTGAGTAGTAGAGAGAGAGTAGTAGAGAGTGAGTAGTAGAGTAGTAGAGAGTGAGTGGTAGAGAGTAGTAGAGAGTAGTAGAGAGTGAGTAGTAGAGAGTAGTAGAGTGAGTAGTAGAAAGTGAGTAGAAGAATAGTAGCGAGTGAGTGGTAGAGAGTAGTAGAGAGTAGTAGAGTGAGTAGTAGAGAGTAGTAGAGAGTGAGTAGTAGAGAGTGAGCAGTAGAGAGTAGTAGTAGAGAGTAGTAGTAGAGAGTAGTAGAGAATGAGTAGTAGAGAGTGAGTAGTAGAGAGCAGTAGCAAGTGAGTAGTAGGGAGTGATTAGTAGAGAGTAGTAGAGAGTAGTGGAGAGTGAGTAGTAGAGAGTGAATAGTAAAGAGTAGTAGAGAGTGAGTAGTAGAGTAGTAGCGAGTGAGTGGTAGAGAGTAGTAGAGAGTAGTGGAGAGTGAGTAGTAGAGAGTAGTAGTAGAAAGTAGTAGAGAGTAGTAGAGAGTGAGCAGTAGAGAGTGAGTAGTAGAGAGTAGTAGCGATTGAGTAGTAGAGAGTGAGTAGTAGAGAGAGAGTAGTAGAGTGTAGTGGAGAGTGAGTAGTGGAGAGTGAATAGTAGAGAGTGTTAGAGAGTGAGTAGTAGAGAGTGAGTAATAGAGAGTAGTAGAGTGAGTAGTGGAGAGTGAGTAGTAGAGAGTGAGTAGTAGAGAGCAGTAGAGAGTGAGTAGTAGAGTAGTAGAGAGTAGTCAGTCAGTGTCAGTCAGTAAGTGTCAGTGTCAGTCAGTCAGTGTTAGTCAGTCAGTGTCAGTCAATCAGTGTCAGTCAGTGTCACTCAATCAGTGGCAGTCAGTGTCAGTAAGTCAGTATCAGTCAATCAGTGTCAGTCAGTCAGTCAGTGTCAGTCAGTCAGTATCAGTCAGTATCAGTCAATCAGTGTCAGTCATTATCAGTCAGTCAGTGTCAGTCAGTCAGTGTCAGTCAATCAGTGTCAGTCAGTGTCAGTCAGTCAGTGTCAGTCAGTCAGTGTCAGCTAGAGCAGCTCTGCTGACCTGGTTCTCTGGCTCTAGAGCAGCTCTGCTGACCTGGTTCTCTCCCTCTAAAGCAGCTCTGCTGACCTGGTTTCTCTCGCTCTACAGCATGTCTGCTGACCTGGTTCTCTGGCTCTAGAGCAGCTCTGCTGACCTAGTTCTTAGGCTACAGAGCAGCTCTGCTGATCTGGTTCTCTGGTTCTACAACAGCTCTGCTGACCTGGTTCTATGGCTCTAAAGCAGTTCTGCTGACCTGGTTCCCTCCCTCTAGAGCAGCTCTGCTAACCTGGTTCTCTCCCTCTAAAGCAACTCTGCTGACCTGGTTCTCTGGCTCTAAAGCAGCTCTGCTGACCTGGTTCTATGGCTCTAAAGCAGCTCTGCTGACTTGGTTCTTTGGCTCTAGAGCAGCTCTGCTGACCTGGTTCTCTGGCTCTAAAGCAGCTCTGCTGGCCTGGTTCTCTGGCTCTAAAGCAGTTCTGCTGACCTGGTTCTCTCCCTCTAAAGCAGCTCTGCTGACCTGGCTTCTCTGGCTCTACAGCAGCTCTGCTGACCTGGTTCTTAGGCTCTAGAACAGCTCTGCTGACCTAGTTCTTAGGCTCTAAAGCAGCTCTGCTGACCTGGTTCTATGGCTCTAAAGCAGCTCTGCTGACTTGGTTCTTTGGCCCTAGAGCAGCTCTGCTGACCTGGTTCTCTGGCTCTAAAGCAGCTCTGCTGGCCTGGTTCTCTGGCTCTAAAGCAGTTCTGCTGACCTGGTTCTCTCCCTCTAAAGCGGCTCTGCTGACCTGGCTTCTCTGGCTCTACAGCAGCTCTGCTGACCTGGTTCTCTGGCTCTAGAGCAGCTCTGCTGACCTAGTTCTTAGGCTCTAGAGAAGCTCTGCTGACCTGGTTCTCTGGCTCTACAACAGCTCTGCTGGCCTGGTTCTCTGGCTCTAAAGTAGCTCTGCTGACCCAGTTCTATGGCTCTAAAGCAATTCTGCTGACCTGGTTCTCTGGCTTTAGAGCAGCTCTGCTGACCTGGTCCCTTGGCTCTAAAGCAGCTCTACTGACCTGGTTTCTCTGGCTCTACAGCAGCTCTGCTGACCTGGTTCTTTGGCTCTACAGCAGCTCTGCTGACCTGGTTCTCTGGCTCTAAAGCAGCTCTGCTGATCTGGTTCTATGGCTCTAAAGCAGCTCTGCTGACCTGGTTCTCTGGCTCTAGAGCAGCTCTGCTGACCTGGTTCTCGGGCTCTAAAGCAGCTCTGCTGACCTGGTTCTCTCCCTCCAAATCAGCTCTGCTGACCTGGTTCTCTGCCTCTAGAGCACCTCTGCTGACCTGGTTCTAAGGCTCTAAAGCGGCTCTGCTGACCTGGTTTCTCTGGCTCTAGAGCAGCTCTGCTGACCTGTTTCTCTGGCTCTAAAGCAGTTCTGCTGACCCGGTTCTCTCCATCTAAAGCAGCTCTGCTGACCTGGTTCTCTGCCTCTAGAGCAGATCTACTGGCCTGGTTCTCTGGCTCTAGAGCAGCTCTGCTGACCTAGTTCTCTGGCTCTAAAGCAGTTCTGCTTACCTGGTTCTCTGGCTCTAGAGCAGCTCTGCTGACCTGGTTCTCTGGCTCTAAAGCAGATCTGCTGACCTGGTTCTCGGCCTCTAGAGCAGCTCTGCTGACCTGGGTCTCTGGCTCTAGAGTAGCTCTGCTGACCTAGGTCTCTGTTCTAGAGCAGCTCTGCTGACCTGCTTCTTAGGCTCTAGAGCAGCTCTGCTGACCTGGTTCTCTGTCTCTAAAACAGCTCTGCTGACCTGGTTTCTCTGGCTCTACAGCAACTCTGCTGACCTGGTTCTCTAAACTCATGATGCATGCACCCGACTTCGCGAAAATATATTGAAAAATAATATAAGTTTATTATAAGTACAAATATATTATTTTTATGAATATTTTCAATAATCTCTTGCCCTAATATGTATATTAAAGACACATACATATCATCACCCCAGCACATATATGACGTCACACGGGACCTGCCACCGCGCAAGCATCTCGTACCGTAATGCGCTTATGTCGTGAATGCGCGGGAGCAGGAGTCACAGACTGGTCGCATACCAATTGGGCACATCACGTAATATTAAATGTATATGATGTAACTGAAAAACACGCAGCCGTCGCACATCATATGCGGATCCTTCACAACTTTTCTAAAATGGTGGCTAGAATCCGCGCACCCACTGTGATGTATTTGCTTTGAGTGTGCGACTCCGAATTTTTTTTTTAAAGAAAATATTATAAATATATTAAAATAAAAAATGAAAACAAAAAAATTAATCAATATTTCAGTTTGAATTTTTTTTATTTTATTTTTTTAAATTTTCAGAAAAATATATAATTTTATTTAATGAATAAAATATTTATAAATAAACAGTTAAAAAACTGTAGAAATTCAGTACAAAAAAACAGGTATAGCTACTATCACACTTAGAAATTAGCATTTAAAAAACCTTTGAAATTCACTGAAAAAAACATATTTTTCAGAGACCTTATAGTTAGAAATTAGCATTTAAAAAAGCTTTGATATTCACTGAAAAAACCATAGGTTTCAGAGACGTTATAGTTAGAAATTAGCATTTAAAAAACCTTAGAAATGCACAGAAAAAACCATAGGTTTCTGGGTTGTTATCTCACTCTCTACTACCCTCTACTACTCTCTACTACTCACTCTACTACTCACTCTCTACTACTCTCTACTATTTACTCTCTACTACTCACTCTCTACTACTCTCTACTACTCACTCTCTAATACTCTCTCTATACTACTCTCTACTACTCACTCTCTACTACTCACTCTATTACTCCCTATACTACTCACTCTCTACTACTCTCTACTACTCACTCTCTCCTACTCTCTCTCTACTACTCTCTACTTCTCACTCTACTACTCACTCTACTGCTCTCTCTCTGCTACTCATATCCTACTACTCACTCTCTACTACTCTCTACTACTCACTCTCTACTACTCTCTACTACTCACTCTCTACTACCCTCTACTACTACTCACTCTACTACTCACTCTCTACTACTCTCTACTACTCTCTACTACTCACTCTCTACTACTCACTCTACTACTCTCTACTACTCACTCTCTGCTACTCTCTCTATTACTCTCTACTACTCTCTACTACTCACTCTCTACTCTCTATTACTCACTCTCTACTCTCTACCTCTCTACCTCTCTCTACCTCTCTCTCACTCACGCATATATAAACATATATATAATCTGCATATCTATATAAATACAAATATAAATGCATGCATACATATACATATACAAATATGCATACATATGCATGTTATGTACATGAAAGTTTGAAAAACACTAATACAAGCAAAGCTAAAAAGCCACCAAATTACAAACAGAATTGCTTTAACTTAAACAAGGGCGAGACCTATTGCATTTTTAATGCTTGTTTACTTTGGTTCCATCAAGAAGGCATTCAGATGTGTCACACATTTGCCATAATTTCTGAATGTTAGCACTGAAGTTGCTCATTAGATCACTGTAGAAAAAGCTACTGCTCACCGGGGAAGTCTGCTGCTGGTATTCAAAGTGCATGTTTTAGTCTGCATGTCAGAATTTTTTAATGTAATAGTAGAGGATTTGAGAAGTCAAAATGTGCCCTACTTTTTCTTTCTGCAGCACTAATCATAATTTCTATGGCAACATGAACCCCCTCATTTTGTTCCTTTGCAAATTAAATGTTTTAAGTGTTACCACTTTATTCCAATCAAGATGGCTTCAGGTGTGCCATACTTTTGTCATAAGTAAGACTGTTAGTGCTCTAGTTGTTCTTTAGAACACTCTGGGACATTCTGTCATTGGGCAACATCTGGGTGATATTTGTGCTACATTTGGGCTCTTTTGTCTCTGGTGGCCATCTTGGGAGACTTATTTGTTATGAAGTTTCCTAATTTCCTCATTTACTACAGTCTCCTCAGTGGGAAATACTTTCAGTTTTTACTTTGATTCCATCAAGAAGGCATTCAGATGTGTCACACATTTGCCATAAATTTGGAATGTTTAGCCCTCTAGTTGCTTATCAGATCACTGTAGTAAAGCTACTGCTCACCAGGGAAGTCTGCTGCTGGTATTGAAAGTACATGTTTCAGTCTGCATGTCAGAATGTTTTAATGAAATAGAAGAGGATTTGAGAAGTCACTCAAAATGTGCCCTAATTTTTCTTTTTTCAGCACGAATCATAATTTCTATGGCAAAATGGACCCCCTCATTGTGTTCCTTTTAAATTAAACAACTCACTCTCTACTACTCTCTACTACTCACGCTATACTACTCACTCTCTACTACTCTCTACTACTCTCTACTACAACTCTCTACTACTCACTCTCTACTACGCACTCTCTACTACTCTCTACTACTCACTCTACTACTCTCCACTACTCTCTACCACTCACTCTCTACTACTCTACTACTCACTCTCTACTACTCTCTACTACTCTCTCTCTACTACTCCCTCTCTACTACTCACTCTACTACTCTCTACTACTCACTCTCTACTATTCACTCTCTACTACTCACTCTCTACAACTCACTCTCTACTACTTGCTCTCTACTACTTTCTACTACTCACTCTCCACTACTCACTCTCTACTACTAGCTCTCTACTACTCTCTACTACTCACTCTCTACTACTCACTCTCTACTACTCACTCTCTACTACTCTACTACTCTCTTCTACTCACACTCTACTACTCACTCTCTACTACTCACTCTCTACTACGCTACTACTCTCTACTACTCTCTCTACTACTTGCTCTCTACTACTCTCTACTATCACTCTACTACTCACTCTCCTCTACTCCCTACTACACACTCTACTACTCACTCTCTACTACTCTCTACTACTCACTCTATACTACTCACTCTACTACTCACTCTCTACTACTCTACTACTCTCCGTCTACTACACACTCTACTACTCTCTACTACTCACTCTCTATTACTCTCTACTACTCACTCTCTACTACACACTCTCTACTACTCTTTATTACTCACTCTCTACTACTCACTCTCTACTACTCTCTACTACTCACTCTCCACTACTCTCTCTCTCTACTACTCTCTACTACTCTCTACTACTTACTCTACTACTTACTCTACTACTCACTCTCTCCTACTCACTCTCTACTACTCTCTACTACTCACTCTACTACTCACTCTCTACTACTCTCTCTCTGCTACTCTCTCTCTGCTACTCACTCTCTGCTACTCACTCTCTACTACTCACGCTCTACTACTCTCTACTTCTCACTCTCTACTACTCTCTACTACTCACTCTCTATTACCCACTCTCTACTACTCTCTACTACTACTCTCTACTACTCGCTCTCTACTATTCACTCTCTACTAGTCTCTACTACTCACTCTACTACTCTCTACTACTCTCTACCACTCACTCTCTACTACTCTACTACTCACTCTCTACTACTGTCTACTACTCTCTCTCTACTACTCACTCTACTTCTCTCTACTACTCACTCTACTATTCACTCTCTACTACTCACTCTCTACTACTCGCTCTCTACTACTTGCTCTCTACTACTCTCTACTACTCACTCTCCACTACTCACTCTCTACTACTCGCTCTCTACTACTCTCTACTACTCACTCTCTACTACTCACTCTCTACTACTCTACTACTCTCTACTACTCTCTTCTACTCACACTCTACTACTCACTCTCTACTACTCTCTACTACTCTCTCTACTACTCGCCCTCTACTACTCTCTACTACTCACTCTACTATTCTCTACTACTCTCTACCACTCAGTCTCGCCTACTCTACTACTCACTCTCTACTACTCTCTCTCTACTACTCACTCTCTACTACTCACTCTACTACTCTCTACTACTCGCTCTCTACTACTCTCTCTACTACTCACTCTCTACTACTCACTCTCTACTACTCTCTACTACTCACTCTCCACTACTCGCTCTCTACTACTCACTCTCTACTACTCACTCTACTGGTCACTCGGTACTGCGTTACTACTCTCTACTACTCTCTCTACTACTCACTCTCTACTACTCTCTACTACTCACTCTCTACTACACACTCTACTACTTGCTCTCTACTACTCGCTCTCTACTACTCTCTACTACTCACTCTCCACTACTTCCTACTATTCACTCTACTACTCACTCTCTACTACTCTCTACTACTCACTCTCTACTACTCCACTACTCTCTACTACTCACTCTACTACTCACTCTCTACTACTCTACTACTCTCTGTCTACTACACACTCTAGTACTCACTCTCTACTACTCTCTACTACTCACTCTCTATTACTCTCTACTACTCACTCTCTACTACACACTCTCTACTACTCTTTATTACTCACTCTCTACAACTCTACTACTCACTCTCTACTACTCTCTACTACTCTCTCTCTACTACTCCCTCTCTACTACTCACTCTACTACTCTCTACTACTCACTCTCTACTATTCACTCTCTACTACTCACTCTCTACAACTCACTCTCTACTACTTGCTCTCTACTACTTTCTACTACTCACTCTCCACTACTCACTCTCTACTACTAGCTCTCTACTACTCTCTACTACTCACTCTCTACTACTCACTCTCTACTACTCACTCTCTACTACTCTACTACTCTCTTCTACTCACACTCTACTACTCACTCTCTACTACTCACTCTCTACTACGCTACTATTCTCTACTACTCTCTCTACTACTTGCTCTCTACTACTCTCTACTATCACTCTACTACTCACTCTCCTCTACTCCCTACTACACACTCTACTACTCACTCTCTACTACTCTCTACTACTCACTCTCTACCACTCACTCTACTACTCACTCTCTACTACTCTACTACTCTCCGTCTACTACACACTCTACTACTCTCTACTACTCACTCTCTATTACTCTCTACTACTCACTCTCTACTACACACTCTCGACTACTCTTTATTACTCACTCTCTACTACTCACTCTCTACTACTCTCTACTACTCACTCTCCACTACTCTCTCTCTACTACTCTCTACTACTCTCTACTACTTACTCTACTACTTACTCTACTACTCACTATCTCCTACTCACTCTCTACTACTCTCTACTACTCACTCTACTACTCACTCTCTACTACTCTCTCTCTGCTACTCACTCTCTGCTACTCACTCTCTACTACTCACGCTCTACTACTCTCTACTTCTCACTCTCTACTACTCTCTACTACTCACTCTCTATTACCCACTCTCTTCTACTCTCTACTACTACTCTCTACTACTCACTCTCTACTATTCACTCTCTACTAGTCTCTACTACTCACTCTACTACTCTCTACTACTCTCTACCACTCACTCTCTACTACTCTACTACTCACTCTCTACTACTGTCTACTACTCTCTCTCTACTACTCACTCTACTTCTCTCTACTACTCACTCTACTATTCACTCTCTACTACTCACTCTCTACTACTCGCTCTCTACTACTTGCTCTCTACTACTCTCTACTACTCACTCTCCACTACTCACTCTCTACTACTCGCTCTCTACTACTCTCTACTACTCACTCTCTACTACTCACTCTCTACTACTCTACTACTCTCTACTACTCTCTTCTACTCACACTCTACTACTCACTCTCTACTACTCTCTACTACTCTCTCTACTACTCGCCCTCTACTACTCTCTACTACTCACTCTACTATTCTCTACTACTCTCTACCACTCAGTCTCGCCTACTCTACTACTCACTCTCTACTACTCTCTCTCTACTACTCACTCTCTACTACTCACTCTACTACTCTCTACTACTCGCTCTCTACTACTCTCTCTACTACTCACTCTCTACTACTCACTCTCTACTACTCTCTACTACTCACTCTCCACTACTCGCTCTCTACTACTCACTCTCTACTACTCACTCTACTGGTCACTCGGTACTGCGTTACTACTCTCTACTACTCTCTCTACTACTCACTCTCTACTACTCTCTACTACTCACTCTCTACTACACACTCTACTACTTGCTCTCTACTACTCGCTCTCTACTACTCTCTACTACTCACTCTCCACTACTTCCTACTACTCACTCTACTACTCACTCTCTACTACTCTCTACTACTCACTCTCTACTACTCCACTACTCTCTACTACTCACTCTACTACTCACTCTCTACTACTCTACTACTCTCTGTCTACTACACACTCTAGTACTCACTCTCTACTACTCTCTACTACTCACTCTCTATTACTCTCTACTACTCACTCTCTACTACACACTCTCTACTACTCTTTATTACTCACTCTCTCCTACTCACGCTCTACTACTCACTCTCTCCTACTCACTCTCTACTATTCTCTACTACTTACTCTACTACTTACTCTACTCCTCACTCTACTACTCACTCTCTCCTACTCACTCTCTACTACTCTCTACTACTCACTCTACTACTCACTCTCTACTACTCTCTCTCTGCTACTCACTCTCTGCTACTCACTCTCTACTACTCACTCTCTACTACTCTCTACTTCTCACTCTCTACTACTCTCTACTACTCACTCTACTATTCACTCTCTACTACTCTCTACTACTCACTCTTTACTACTCTCTACTACTCACTCTACTACTCTCTGCTACTCTCTACCACTCACTCTCTTCTACTCTACTACTCACTCTCTACTACTGTCTACTACTCTCTCTCTACTACTCCCTCTCTACTACTCACTCTACTACTCTCTACTACTCACTCTGTACTATTCAGTCTCTACTACTCAGTCTCTACTACTTGCTCTCTACTACTCTCTACTACTCACTCTCCACTACTCATTCTCTACTACTCGCTCTCTACTACTCTCTACTACTCACTCTCTACTACTCACTCTCTACTACTCTACTACTCTCTACTACTCTCTTCTACTCACACTCTACTACTCACTCTCTACTACTCACTCTCTACTACTCTCTACTACTCTCTACTACTACTCACCCTCTACTACTCTCTACTACTCACTCTACTATTCTCTACTACTCTCTACCACTCACTCTCGCCTACTCTACTACTCACTCTCTACTACTCTCTCTCTACTACTCACTCTCTACTACTCACTCTACTACTCTCTACTACTCGCTCTCTACTACTCTCTCTCTACTACTCACTCTCTACTACTCACTCTCTACTACTCTCTACTACTCACTCTCCACTACTCGCTCTCTACTACTCACTCTCTACTACTGACTCTACTACTCACTCTGTACTACGTTACTACTCTCTCTACTACTCACTCTCTACTACTCACTCTCTACTACTCACTCTCCACTACTCGCTCTCTACTACTCACTCTCTACTACTCACTCTACTGCTCACTCGGTACTGCGTTACTACTCTCTACTACTCTCTCTACTACTCACTCTCTACTACTCTCTACTACTCACTCTACTACACACTCTACTACTTGCTCTCTACTACTCGCTCTCTACTACTCTCTACTACTCACTCTCTACTAATCCACTACTCTCTACTACTCACTCTACTACTCACTCTCTACTACTCTCTGCTATTCTCTGTCTACTACACACTCTACTACTCACTCTCTACTACTCACTCGTTATTACTCTCTACTACTCACTCTCCACTACACACTCTCTACTACTCTTTATTACTCACTCTCTACTACTCACTCTCTACTACTCTCTACTACTCACTCTCTACTACTCTCTCTCTACTACTCTCTACAACTCTCTACTACTTACTCTACTACTCACTCTCTACTACTCTCTACTACTCACTCTACTACTCACTCTCTACTACTCTCTCTCTGCTACTCACTCTCTGCTACTCACTCTCTACTACTCACTCTCTACTACTTGCTCTCTACTACTCACTCTCCACTACTCACTCTCTACTACTCGCTCTCTACTACTCTCTACTACTCACTCTCTACTACTATACTACTCTCTACTACTCTCTACTACTCTCTTCTACTCACACTCTACTACTCACTCTCTACTACTCACTCTCTACTACTCACTCTCTACTACTCTCTCTACTACTCACCCTCTACTACTCTCTACTACTCACTCTACTATTCTCTACTACTCTCTACCACTCACTCGCGCCTACTCTACTACTCACTCTCTACTACTCTCTCTCTACTACTCACTCTACTACTCTCTACTACTCGCTCTCTACTACTCTCTCTCTACTACTCACTCTCTACTGCTCACTCTCTACTATTCTCTACTACTCACTCTCCACTACTCGCTCTCTACTACTCACTCTCTACTACTCACTCTACTACTCACTCTGTACTACGTTACTACTCTCTACTACTCTCTCTACTACTCACTCTCTACTACTCACTCTACTACACACTCTACTACTTGCTCTCTACTACTCGCTCTCTACTACTCTCTACTACTCACACTACTACTCACTCTCCACTACTCCCTACTACTCACTCTACTACTCACTCTCTACTACTCACTCTCTACTACTCCACTACTCTCTACTACTCACTCTACTACTCACTCTCTACTACTCTCTACTACTCACTCGTTATTACTCTCTACTACTCGCTCTCCACTACACACTCTCTACTACTCTTTATTACTCACTCTCTACTACTCACTCTCAACTACTCTCTACTACTCACTCTCTACTACTCTCTACAACTCTCTACTACTTACTCTACTACTCACTCTCTACTACTCACTCTCTACTACTCACTCTACTACTCATTCTCTACTACTCTCTCTCTGCTACTCACTCTCTGCTACTCACTCTCTGCTACTCACTCTCTACTACTCTCTATTTCTCGCTCTCTACTAGTCACTCTCTACTACTCTCTACTACTCACTCTACTATTCACTCTCTACTACTCTCTACTACTCACTCTCTATTACCCACTCTCTACTACTCTCTACATCTCACTCTCTACTACTCACTCTCTACTACTCTCTACTAATCTACTATTCACTCTCTACTACTCTATACTACTCTCTACTACTCACTCTCTATTACCCACTCTCTATTACTATCTACTACTCACTCTCTACTACACACTCTCTACTACTCTTCATTACTCACTCTCTACTACTCACTCTCTACTACTCTCTACTACCCAGTCTCTACTACTCTCTCTCCTACTCTCTCCTACTATCTACTACTTATCCTACTACTCACTCTACTACTCACTCTCTACTAATTACTCTCTACTACTCACTCTCTACTACACTCTCTCTGCTACTCACTCTCTACTACCCACTCTGTACTACTCTCTACTACTCACTCTCTACTACTCACTCAACTACTCTCTACTATTCACTCTCTGCTACTCTCTCTACTACTCTCTACAACTCTCTACTACTCACTCTCTACTCTCTATTACTCGTCCTCTACTCTCTACCTCTCTACCTCTCTCTACCTCTCTCTCTACTACTCTCTACCTCTCTACCTCTACCTCTCTACCTCTACACCTCTACCTCTCTACCTGTCTCTATCTCTCTCTACAAGCACACATATTCCACATATATATATGCATATATATGCATTTATATATATGTATGTGTATATATATATATACATACATATATAAACATATATAATCTACATATCTATATAAATACAAATATAAATGCATGCATATATATACACATACATATATGCATACATATGCATGTTATGTACATGAAAGTTTGAAAAACACTAATAAAAGCACAGCTAAAAAGCCACCTAATTACAAACAGAATTGCTTTAAATTAAATGAGGGCGAGACCTATTGCATTATCAATGCTTGTTTACTTTGGTTCCATCAAGAAGGCATTCAGATGTGTCACACATTTGCCATAAATTTCGAATGTTAGCACTCTAGTTGCTCATTAGACACTGTAGTAAAGCTACTGCTCACCAAGGAATTCTGCTGCTGGTATTCAAAGTGCATGTTTCAGTCTGCATGTCAGAATTTTTTTATGAAATAGAAGAGGATTTGAGAAGTCCAAATGTGCCCTACTTTTTCGTTCTGCAGCACTAATCATAATTTCTATGGCAAAATGAACCCCCTCATTTTGTTCATTTTTAAATTAAATGTTTTAAGAGTTACCACTTTATTCCAATCAAGATGGCTTCAGGTGTGCCATACGTTTGTCATAAGTAAGACTGTTAGCGCTCTAGTTGTTCGTTAGAACACTCTTGGACATTCTGTCATTGGGCTATACTTGGGCTACCTCTGGGTGATATTTGGGCTACATTTGGGCTCTTTTGTCTCTGGTGGCCATTTTGGGAGATTTATTTGTTATGAAGTTTCCTAATTTCCTCATTTACTACAGTCTCCTCAGTAGGAAATACTTTCAGTTTTTTACTTTGATTCCATCAAGAAGGCATTCAGATGTGTCACACATTTGCCATAAATTCAGAATGTTAGCACTCTAGTTGCTTATTAGATCACTGTAGTAAAGCTACTACTCACCAGGGAAGTCTGCTGCTGGTATTGAAAGTGCATGTTTCAGTCTGCATGTCAGAATTTTTTAATGAAATAGAAGAGGATTTGAGAAGTCACTCAAAATGTGCCCTAATTTTTCTTGTTGCAGCACTAATCATACTTTCTATGGCAAAATAAACCCCCTCATTTTGTTCCTTTTTAAATTAAAGAGTTACCACTTTATTCCAATCAAGATGGCGTCAGGTGTGCAATTCTTTTGTCATAAGTAGGACTGTTAGTGCTCTAGTTGTTCTTTAGAACACTCTGGGAAGCTGCAGTAGAACACAAAGGAATCAACTGACAGTCTCTGCCCTTGTTGGATGTACATGTTTTACTGAGAATGTCAGACTTCATTCTCACGTGACTGAGAAAGATAATGTGAATTTACAGAAAATATGCTCTCAGTTTAGCTTATAGATCACCTTCCAAACCTCTGTGGAAAAAGCATGAGAAAATAGTTTTCTCTCAAACATGATTCATGATATCACAGCAGAAGGCTTTTTCACATGGTAAAATCACCTTAGAACACACCACAATTCCTAAAATGAGTATGGTACCATCAACAAATGATTTATAATGTAACTAAAGTCTTAAAACCTTCTATTAACTGCAAAGCTTTTTAATGAGGTGCTATCATGTATATTGGTCCCAAGATGGCTGCCAACACTTCTTGGATGAAGTGCTGACAGCCAATCAGATGTCACGATGAGATGTGTGGTTAGTCTCCGCCCAGATATATCTATCTTTTTAACTCTAGTTTTCTCAGGAACTACTGAACGCATTTACACCATTTAAGCAAAAGGCACGAGTCTGAACTGAGGACTACCTCTTTGCCAAATTTGGTGTAATTCCGTTCAGCAGTTCGGGATGTGGCTGCGTCAACAGGTCCTATGGGAAAATGCATGGGGAAAACGCATTTTGGGACCCCCCTTTTTTCTCGGCCCCCGCTTGACAAATCACCGTGAAACTTTCAGGATAGGAGCAGACCGGAGCTGGACAAAAGTTTGGAAAATTTCGGGAAGATTCGTCAATCGGCGCCAACGTTATTCCAAATAGAATGTTTGGATTTCCTATGGAAAATAGGTCCTAACTATAACTACCTACAGGCGACTGCCAGTAGGTAAGATATATATATATATATATATATATATATATATATATATATATATATATATATATATATATATATATATATATATATATATAGACCCGCCCTCAGTATTAGTTGGCTGCTCACACACCCAGTAACAAACTTATTCAGAGACTCATACACTGTGTCACGGTCCCATACCCACACTAACACACCCACTCCCAGACCCACTTAGAGAATTATGCACCCACTCACATGTCCACTCAGACACTAATGCACCCAGTCACAGACCCACTCAGAGACTGAGACACTCACCAACAGACCCACTTACACACTGATGCACCCCTGACAGACCCACTCAGAGACTCAGACACCCACTCACAGACCCACTCAGACACTGATGCACCCACTTACACACCCACTCAGACTCAGACACCCACTTACAGACCCACTCAAATACTCAGACACCCACTCAGACACTGACACATCCACTAACAGACCCATTCAGATACTCAGACACCCACTCACAGACCAACTCAGAGACTCATGCACCAACTCACAGACCCACTCAGACACTGATGCATTTACTGACAAGAGACAGCACACTGCCTACGGCCACCCAAGCATTGGTGGTGCCAGTGAGCAGCACTACACAGATCACTGCTATGAATCAAATAAACAACTTTCCACTCCTTGCTCATAAAGCCATGGTACTGCAAGGAGTTTACTTGTGCATGGTTTAATCCTTATGCAGCAGAGACACAACGCATTTCGATTTTTAGATACCTTTGACACAATCGTTCGTAACAAGATGTGTTTAAATACATAACTGGTGCTGACAATACAGTAAACATATCAAAAAGACAAAACCATTACTGGCACATTTCTACACCATCATGGGAAGGCTTGTCGTCCAGTTAAATTCATGGAAAACGTAAATTATCTTAACGTATTATGGTAAAAAGCAACTAATCATGCACTGAATTACAATACATTCTGTTGAAATTCACAATATTACTTGAAGACCCCAAGAGCAATCAAATGCCTAGTAGATTTTAAACAGCAGTGCATAACTTATCAAATATTGATGCCATCTGGCAATGGGAAAGTGATGCAATACTGAATAGTGTATCTCATCAGATATATATTAAGTGAAGTGAGCATTTTGAAATACATATAATTGATAGTCATACCTTGTTAGCATTAATTCTGTTCTAGTGCGCAATTAACCACATACAGTACACATGGTATGGCATATCAGACACTAGATAGTAGACATACTTAGCTGTCATTAGATCTTGTCCAAGTGGGCAATATGTCAAAATGTGCTTCATGAAAGAATCAGAAAATCCTGCATTAATTATATTCCTCACTAAACGTCTTATAAATATACAGTCTTGAGTAAGTTTTTGAAGCAAAAGAGTTTCTCTGTAAAGGTAATGCATAGGTGTGTGAGAGAATGCAAATGTTATGCAATGTATAAGGCAGCACTATCATGTCCACTTAGAATTAAAAAATAAAACAAATAAATGCTATGCAAAGTGGTATATATATATAGATATATATATATATAGAGAGAGCGATAATATATATATATATATATATATATATATTTATATATATTTATATATATTTATATATATGTATATATATATTTATATATTTATCTTTGTATACTCACCCGCCATATAGAAATGTTTCCTCACCATGTAAACTATCACGTTAATTCCACCTGTTCTTGAGCCCCATATGTCAGTATTTCACGACACTATGACACCCTGCAGGAAAGCACCCTGTTCCATTATTAGAACAGATGAAGAGCATCAAACAAAACCAGCTACATTTTGATATTCCAGGTAAACCATTACTTCACATTTGGCAGTCAACATCTTATCGGTAAAGAGGGGTTAATACATTAAATTACCTGCAGCAACAACAGCAGGCACATTAGGGATTTGCAATATTTCAAGACTCCTCTTTTGTGATAGGATCTACAGACAGCACACATGGTGCATCCAGGACACCAACTGAGAAAAAAAGCTGCTTTCAGCGGCAGTAAGTGTTTTCATTCTATTAATGTCCAGGTGATTTGTGGGACCCATTATAATATCCGTAATGTGATGGCAAACATTCCCTGTGAGTGCCTGGCTTTCAGTGTGGCACAAAACTCACATCAAATGTTTGAGAAGCATGAGGTCTGGAAGGACAGTGCACTGTGTTAGAGAAAGGGTACATTCAGTCTTAGCAGCAACCTGTAATTTTAGAAAAACATGTCGCCCAGGTTGCCTTTGCAATCTATTATTTGTGACAGTCGAGGCGAGGCTAGTGGATATTAAATTCCTAAATTTCAAAGCATTTTTCGGTCCCTTCTTTGTCACCAGTTTAGTACAGGGGTACCTTGTCATGCCTTCTTCACATATGGGTTCTGATCTTGCTCATTAGGGGTGTGCGACGCTTAACTTTTTATCTCCAAAAGGTTTTCTTCTGAACTGACCAAGTTTCACAACCTTTGCAAAGGTTGCAAATTTTAAATTGAGAGAAAAGAAATGAACCAAAAGTAGTAGTAAAACTGTCTTCTTGGGCCCTGATTATGAACTGGGCTGTGCGAAAATTATCACACCTATCTGTTTTCCCTGACAGATTCCTGCAGGTTAAATCTGTTTGAATTTATTGATGGGGAAAGGAGCAACATGAGCAGAAAAATTGCAAAATATGTGGAATGTGATGCATTACATAACCTACATCCCCCTTTTCTGAACAACTCAAAAGTAGGGCCTTAGTGGGAGAAATTTGCTGCAAACAATATTTTTGCAAGAAACCTGTTCCCCAAGCAAAAGTTTACATGTTCAAAAACTTTGTGAGGGGCAGTTTGTAAACTTTACTCAAACCTGAACATGCCAATCAAGAGGACTGAATTGCCCATCATCCATCTGCACATGCTGTGACATGACTGAACTTCCCCAATAAGTATATTGATATGGGATGGGATTTAGTAATTTACAGGCAATGACCTTCCCTTTTTCTGCTCCTCCATTTCCAACCAACACATTTGTTCACATGGGCAGCTCAAGGTTACAAAAAATCCCTAACACTCACAGATTTCCCCATGGTTTGATACTGTCTCCTGTCATTTTCAACCTTTACATGGAGTTTCCAGGTGCTCTACTCACAGACACCAGCATCAAGATTCACCAAGATGATACCCAACTCTACTTTAAAGTCTCCTCTACTTCAAATATCCAACTTCTCAAACACTGCTTGCATATCATCCATACCTGGATGGCCAGTGCCTCACCAAGACAGAATTCCAGTTATTTGCCGAGGACAACAAACACGAAACAGTACAAACCTGGATCAATGACATAAATCTTGACTGCTTTAAACCCCAACTTTCACCAAATGCCAAGTCTCTTGGATTCACCCTGAACAGCAAACTCCCCCACAAGGAACACAAAACAAATAAGTGAAAACGTTACTTCAAAACTGCTGTTCAAGCCCTGACACTCTTGCATCTAAATGATGGTAACACCCTGCTACAAGACATCCGAGACTCTACTGTTATGAGCCTCAATGTACCCCAATATAGGCCTAGGTAGCTACGCGACCTTTTCCTACATTTTATTTATTTATTTATTATTTATTTTACGGATTTATACAGCGCATAGCTGCCCCAGCAATGGGGCGTCCCGGTGCTACCCAAAGGACAGGTGGCAATAGAACTGCTCCAAGCAACACAAAACAAATTACGCCGGGAACAGCCAGGTCTTTAAAGCCTTTTGGAAAGTCAAATGATTCTGGAGTCCTCTGATAGAGATCGGGAGGGAATTCCAAAGGTGGGCCGCCTGGACCTTAAAAGATCAACCACCAGCTCTGGCTCTTTGAAATCGGGGGGTACATACCAGTCCCGAGTTGGCAGAGCGAAGGGGACGATTCAGGATGTACTGGACTAGCAGGTCCACTATGATCGGAAGGCCTTGTTGTGTCAGAATTTTGTGGGCTACACACCGTGACATAACCTGGATTATTTTGGCTATGTTCAGCCAATGAAGCTTAGGTAAAAGATTAGATACCGAGCAAAACTTGGGCAGTGCCAGCAAAGCACGTGCCGCGGCAGTCTGAAATCTTTGGAGGAGTAAAATACAAGATTTATTGGCGCCTAGAAAAAGGGAGTTGCCATAATCCAACCTGGATAAGATTGTGGGCTGGAGAATAGTTTGGTGGATTTTTGGGTCAAAATATCCAAGCAGAGGTTTCAACCCCCTCAGGAGTCCAAAACAGACCCCTGCAAGAACTTTAGATTGGGTATTAAAAGAAAGGTCCCTATCTATCCAGAAGCTAAGATTCTTAACCGCCTCTTTAGGCAGTGGCGCTGGTTTGAGTTTATCCGGCCACCACTGTTCTGACCAGAGAGCACTATCTCTCCCCAGCACAAGAATGTCCGAGTTGGCAGCATTAAGCTGCAAGCAAGGCTGTCATCCAGTCTGCAATCGCTAACAAGTCCTCATTAAATTTAAAGAGGTTGTTTTTACACTTATTTGAAAAGGCAATGACTAGCTGTGTGTCATCGGCATAAGATACCAATGACATCCCACTACTTTTTGCAACCATTGCTAGGGGTTGAACATAGATGTTATACAGCGCAGGACTCAATATCGAACCCTGTGGGACCCCATGCTAAATGGCATGCACCTACGAGTGATACGGTGGTACAGCAACTTGAAAAGTTCTGTCTTCCAGAAAAGAACGGAACCAGGCCAATGCCAGCCCCCTGACCCCGATATCCTGCAGCCTACATAAGAGGATGTCAAGCAGCACTTAAATCCAACAGAATCAAGGCCGCAGAGTTCCCAACATTTAGGCTGCCACGGATGTCCTCAATCACAGCCAACAGTGCCAACTCGGTGCTGTGGCGGGGGCAAAAAACGTTTTGTGAGGGGTCAAGGATTTTGTTCTGCTCTACAAATTCAGCCAAGACTGTATTTACATAGGATTCAGTAGCTTTGGCTAAAAAAGGAAGTTGGGAGATCGGACGAAAATTACCCGGGTTCGAAGGCTCTAGAGACGGTTTCTTTAGAAGAGGAACAACTTTTGCATGTTTCCATGTTGCAGGCAATGGTGCAGAGGACAGTGATAGATTAATCAGTTCCCTGACCGCTGGTAGAATTGAATTGTAAACTGGACGAAGTTGGTCTGGTCTCAGAGGATCGACTAGAGGACTTGATTTTACGACAAAGAGATTCCGTCTCGGAGAGCGAGAGTGGAGGGAAAGTGCACAACGTTAGTTCAGGAATGACTATCCTGTCCTCGACCTTGGCTATTCGATCAGTGTTGACCCTAACTAAATGGAAGCTGGCAGTTGGAAGGTTGTTATAAATAGTCTCCACTTTACGCACAAAGAAACCTGCAAGTGTGTCACACTGAGCGTTGGAGGAGACTGGGGGATCCGCTTTCACATTAGAGTGTTGCATCTTTCTAAGAAGGGAGAAAATCATTTTAGGGGGGTTATTACTCTCCAAAATTTTAGCATTAATGTATTCAGCTCTAGCTTTCTGGATCAACCTATGATATGTCTTAATTGAAACACGGTATTTATTTTTTGCTTCCAAGTCATAAGCATGCCTCCAGGATCGCTCCAATTGCTTACAGACCTTTTTAGCTTTCACCAAGGTTTCATTAAACCAAGGATTAGATGGCCCTTGTTTCTTCTTTGAACTGAGTTTTGCAGGAATGCTGGTATCTAGCGCTTGAGTCAGCCAATCCTGAAAGAGAGTATCAGCTACCTCTTTATTAGAAGGGAACTGTGGTTTCAAACTTAACAAAGAATCCGAGAATTGACTAACATACAATTTATGCCAAGGACGTTTCATCACAGAGCGAGGGCAGTTCAGAACAGGTTTCCCTGGCAGCTGAAAGGAAAAAGAAACCAAGAAGTGGTCTGACCAGACCAAAGGAACCGGAGGTGACACTGTTTTAGAACCCAAATTAGAAAATATATGGTCCAATAAATGGCCGGCCACATGAGTGCAATCAGTCACACGTTGTATCAATTGACAGGCCTCTAAATCGGCTAGGAAGCAGGCAATATCCATTTTGCCACTGTCTTCCAGATGAAGATTTAAATCACCCAGAATGGTGAAGTATGCTGCTTTACTAGCAAGTATGGCAACCCTATTCACTACAGCTTCCCTAAATATATTAGATGACCCGGGAGGGCGGTAAATAAGCAACCCTGAAACCATAAAATTATGGCTAAGGGTCATTTTAAAAAAGCACTTTCACAATCAGGAATATCCTCCTTCTCAAAACTGCATGAAAAGGCTCCTTGAGAATTAGTGCAATACCTCCACCACGCTTGATTGATCTGTTGAGTTGATACATACTATAGCCTGGGGGAAGTGCCAACCAGCATTCTGCACCAGAATCCTGTGTTAGCCAGGTCTCAGTCAAACAAATTCCGGCGGGTGATTCGTCTGTGAGTAGGTCAAATATCTCTGTATGGTGTTTTGAGAGGGAGCGATAATTTAAGCTAAAAAACCTTAGCTCAGTTGAACCAAAGAGAGAAATTCCACTCCCAGCAGTCCTAAAATTAAGAAAACATTGTTCACATTGAAATGAATCAATCAACGTAGACCAAATTTTCTTTAAACAACGAATGCAGTTTATATTAAGGGCCATGAGCTCAGAGCGTGTATAAGTTGACCTATCATTTGGAATTTGAGCGGGGTGACTGGCATCTGGCAGTGACCCGGCGCGGACGGGTGCAGATGGGGTTGCCTTAGGCACGCCTTTGGCTCACCAGCCGCACGCCCGCTGCGCGCGTCTGCTGCACGTCCGCATCTGGTGCGATTTAAATGGACGGTGGGCAAGAGCAGGCATCTCCCGTCGCGTCTGATTGGCCCTAAACAGCCAATCAGCATTCAACGCTGTCCGTGATACGGAAGTCAACAGTTTTACCAAAGTGCAAAATGTACAGATTTCAAAGGTGCGGGCAAGTTTTAAAAAACAGTTAAACAAATACACTCAAGTTATAAAAGCGTATATCTAGCAGCAGCACTCAGCACAAGTAATTTGGGGGAGTGCGCGTCCGTATCGGGTGCGATTTAAATGGACGGTGGGCAAGAACAGGCACCTCCCGTCGCGTCTGATTGGCCCTAAACAGCCAATCAGCGCTCAACGCTGTCCGTGATGCAGAAACCAACAGTTTTACCAAAGTGCAAAGTGTACAGATTTCAAAGGTGCGGGCAAGTTTTAAAAAACAGTTAAACAAACACAATCAAGTTTTAAAAGCGTGTATCTAGCAGCACCACTCAGCGTGAGTACTTTGGGGGAGCGCGTGTCTGCATCGGGTGCGATTTAAATGGACGGTGGGCAAGAACAGGCACCTCCCGTCACGTCTGATTGACCCTAAACAGCCAATCAGCGCTCAACGCTGTCCGTGATGCGGAAGCCAACAGTTTTACCAAAATGCAAAGTGTACAGATTTCAAAGGTGCAGCAGCACTCAGCGCGAGTACTTTTGTCCTACCTTGCTCTACATAACGGCTCTTTCGCTGATCTATTGTCTAGTTATGTGCCGAATAAATGTTGTGTGGTTTTCTTCAAAAACTAGCCTCATTTATTATACATGAGGATTATTAGTATCACAGCAGGATTACCATCTTCTATATAATAACTCTGTACAAAAGTCACAGAAATCATCATCCTTGAACGACAAGCCCACAGTATCATCACACATCTAGGTTGAACCTTTGAGGGTACCTTTTGAGTATATAAGCACCACATCTTCACTGGGAAAATCAGAGAAGATGCTTCCATGCTGACAAGAGACACTGTAGTCCCTACATGCAGAAACTCCAGCACGCAGTGGTCTGACATCCCTTGGGATGTCCAACTCGAGACCAAGACGGGGTCCTTCAATCTTTCCCATAAGGTAATGGGGTTGGCTGTTTCCTAGGGGGATTCTTGGCTTCACACCTACATACATGCTAGATACACTTAGGTACACTTAGCTAGGGTTCACATCTTAGGAGTATGCTTGTTTAGTACTGTGTATCTATATGCCTGCATATATTCACTGTTTAGCACCACGGTAGAATTCTACCTTTTATTTGCTCTGTTGGTGCTTGCAATCGTTTATATATGTTTCTGTTTAATGGTTGTCGCAGCACAAGTGCTTTATACTAGAATGACGCTGGTTCAATAAATGCTAATTGAAAACGTCCCCATCGTTTATTCTGTATATGTCTCTGAGAAGAAGTGAGCACGAGTGACTAAATGAAAAGTACTGTACTGTTTCCCTGAAGGATAATGGTTGTCATGTTTGATAGTTTCCAGAAACTATTCGCTCCTTGGTAAGGTTAGGGGGCTGTTGGTGGCACTATGAGCTAGCTGGTCTAAAGGCTAACATATCTTTTGGGGGTGTCTGGAATCAGTCTGGACACCAATCCCTTAGTTTATGTTGTCTGAATGCACAGATCCTATGCATTATTAGGAACTACACAACACCACACTGGTACCTATCAAGGGCAACCATCTTCAAAACAAGGTGCATCATAGGCAATGCCATAATGACCAAAACCTGCTTATCTTGCAGACAGGCCCACCATATCTGGCGA
Organism: Triturus cristatus; assembly: GCF_964204655.1. NCBI lineage: Eukaryota > Metazoa > Chordata > Amphibia > Caudata > Salamandridae > Triturus > Triturus cristatus. Next base: position 837,317,745 of record NC_140583.1, read on the forward strand.
TTCTCTGCACACCCACAGTCACGACACCACCAAATTGTAGACAAAGAAGTGTAAACAAATAAAAGCAAGGCAGCAGGTCTTTTCTCGCTCTGCACCTAGGATCTGGAACAACATCCTCTATCCATCTGGACTACCCCAGCACTGGTCTAAGTAAGAAAAGAGTTGAAGACTCACCTTTTTAATGAACACTACATCCCAATGCATTAACCGTCCACAACCCAGTTACCGCTCCTATCACTCATAGACTTTATGCTTACCTTGGACCCTGTACATTGCTCTGCTCCCTTTTGGCTATGTTCGTGCTATAGAAATACCATATTCATACAAACATACATACATACATTCATACACACACACATTTTTGCATGAGAAATTTACATTTTTCTCACTCCTACCCTTGACCAATCCTCGTATGGCGTTGTGAAGTGCTGGCATGATGAACCCCAACATTGCCATTAAAACTGTGTTAAGAATATAATGCTCACATAACACACATACTTTGTCTGGAGTAGAATACTTTAAACAATCAGATACTGCTCAGCAGTCAGGTTTTGTTATATTGGAAGGCTCATATATATCTGAGCACTTTGCTCCAGTCAGAAGATCCCAGAGGACCTCCACTTTTAATTCCTTTTTTCTGAGACTTCAGTCACATAGAAATCCCTCAATAGTGTGAGAATATTATGGCAGTCCTCGTGACAGCTATACATACATACCATGCTCTTGACATGGCATGCTACTTTATCTTGTGCAATCCAATGACATACCCAAACTCAACTTTCTGGAACTAGAAATGTCTCTGCTGATTTCCGAAGAAGTCCAGAGGAATGTACATTTCATCAGACAATCCCAAGTAATTTGGATTTAAAGTGACAGAATTGCTCCATTTGTCTACAGAAAGTAAGGAAGATAATGTTTGAGTGAATCCCCTGTGACAAAGACAGTAGCAAGTCTTGAAAAGTAGAACTAATACATTAATCTATTGACAGGAAAGAATCTATGAAAATTCAGAGGCACATTTATCAATTATTTACGTACCAAAATGCAGCAAGCCACACTGCGCTGCGTGAAAGGGGCAAGGGCAGGAATGTTCCATACATAGTATCATGCGGCACATTCCTGTCCTTTCCATGCGCTGGTGCACTCTTGGCTGCCTAGCGTCAACACAGGCACCCATACAACATTGTGCACAGGTGCCTGCATTGTAAGCAGGATTGTGTCTGTGCAGGGAGGCACACCTTCCTGCACAAAAACAATCAGCTGAGGCAAGATACCAAGTCATTCACTTTCTGAGACCACCACCAAAGCACAAGAAGTGCTATGGACGATAAACAGGACACTCATGAGACAACCACAGCTGATCAAACACATCTAAAATATAGGGATGAACAAAGACCGGTTTTGCAAGGAGAAAGAGGAGTGTTGTGTTTCCAAACAGAACTGTGGATAGTAGGATCCTTAGGACAGACTAGCCCCTTAAAAGAATTGTAGACACCCATTACCTCTGCAAGGTGAGAAATAAAGAGGGGGACCAAGAACAGCACAGATGTACAGAGGGACATCATAGTGTGGATCCAAGATGCTCAGTGGTTCAGGAGAAAGTGCATTACAGAGGTAAATATAAAAATAATATTCAGATGGTAGATTCTAGAAATTCAGATCTCACTGTAATTATCATCATCATCATCATCAATAAAACATCAAAGTGTACAATAGTAAAGAAAAAATACAGCAATAAAAATAATCTCATACTTGGTTATTTATATTTTGCACAAATGCACAACAGCTTTACATATATAATGTGCTCCCTATAAATAATTCTACCAGAGAAAACACTTGCAAATAAAATGCACACATCTTATTAAAACATTTTGGGTTAAAACTTCCACAAAAATCATACATTAAAAAAGCAGTCCTTAAAATACTAAACTGAAAAATATAGATTGGTTCATTTTGGGAAAAATAAAAACTATATGAGAATAAGGCCAAATCATTAATCTGGCGTAAGAGTAACAGAAGCAAACATTGTCACTGTGCTATTAAGACATAATCTTTGAGCATTTTGAACCAGACATTGTGCAGGAAATGGCTTACTACAAAGGCAATTGGGTCAAAAGTATCTGTTTTTAGAATTGTATATGCAGTCAAATAGCATTCCACTTTTAAATTCAAACAAATAGGGTGTATCCACTGCCTGCGAGGTTAATAGTACTCAGTACAAAAAAACAGAACATGTTCTTCTGTTTCTGGTACTAAGCCACAGGGCACTTATCTGAGGTTTGCTCACTCACCCAGTCGTCAAAGGACCTTAGTGGCAAGCAGCCGAAGTTGAATCTTAAATACAGACTCTTTGCTAATGGCGGTGAGATCATGTCTAAGTATAATTCTAATTTGGGGCTATACTTGTAACTCAAAAATCGATTAGTCAAACATCATGCTTTAGTACTCAGTGTATATTGGTCATATAATATTCCCAATATTTAAGGCCATATTCACAAGAAACTATCGCCGACTTAACAGCACTTAATCGCAGCCAAAGTTGCGATAAACTTATCGCCCCAATCACAAGCTGGTGTTAACAGCCCACGGCACCAGTTTACCCGCGATAGCAACCGCATAAAACATCGCCGCAGATGACCCCCTCACCCATCGCTAATGAGATGCAGAGTAGGCATTCCCGTGCCAAAAGCCGCGACAACACCACTCCACGGCATTCCCAACGAACAGCCAGAACTGTGATAAGAACAAAAAACAGGCGATGAGGCGTGTTAGCACCAGGAAAATAACACCTGCTCCGACCTGGTGCTGTCGGACCACAGCCTGGACCACAAAAGAGAGACCAGCCCAGAGCCACATCTGAAGAACAACAGATGCACCCGGGCAACTGAAAATGCAGCCTGGAGGGCCGAAAGGGAAACAACACCCTCCGCAACCACCCCCAGGACCCCCCTCCCCAGTACGCCCCTAGACCAAAGACATGCCACATCAGCTACACCCAAACACGTACAAAATTATCCGCCTGATGTCGCAGAATCACAACTGGATAAATGCATTTGTCATCACAAAAACGAGCATCACACATTCATTTCCGAAGGAACAAATCAAACTTTAATAAAAATTAACACTGAAGTTAAATGAAGACACATTGCGGCTCCCCACGGGCCAATCCGTAGGTCATAGCCTGCAAGACAAAAATCATGATGAGAAGGTGTGTCCTGCGCACATCAAATGACAGAGAGAGAGCAAAGGGGAGAGAGAGGAAGAGAGGAGGGAGGGAGAGAGAGAAAAAGAGAGGGGGAGAGAGAGAGATAAGAAGAGAGGGGGAGAGAGAAAGAGAGAAGAAGAGAGGGGGAGAGAGAGAGAAGAAGAGAGGGGGAGAGAGAAAGAGAGAAGAAGAGAGGGGGAGAGAGAGCGAGAGAAGAGAGGGGGAGAGAGAGAGAGAGAGAGAAGAAGAGAGGGGAGAGAGAGAAGAAGAGAGGGGGAGAGAGAGAGAAGAAGAGAGGGGGAGAGAGTGAGAGAGAGAGAGAGAGAGAGAGAGAAAGAGAGAGAGAGAGAGAGAAGAAGACAGGGGGAGATAGAGAGAGAGAGAGAGAGAGAAGAAGAGAGGGGGGGAGAGAGAGAGAGCACTGCCCCTGCGTACCCAGGCCACACTGCTCACCTGCTGTCACTGGTGTGTCTCCAACCACTTGCCGGCATGTAGTGCGGTTCATTAGGTCACACATCTGAGATAGACCCATCATCTGAAACAGAGTCCAGATACATGATTGGCACAGTACACACAATTGCACAAGACAACATAGCCGCCCATGCACACCCAGACAAAGACACCCCAGCCCCTCCCGCAGCCCATTGGAGCATGCCCGCCCATGCACACCCAGGCCACACTGCTCACCTTCTGCCACCGGCATGCAGACAGGAGGTCCCATCACATGCCGCTGCAAGCCACTAGCCCGGGGCCCGTGGACATGGCACACTCCACACCATGCTGCCCCGCTCTGCAGGCCACCAGGTCCCACGTTTGGTGCTGGGACTTGATTACTCCATGGCAGAAGACATACCAGTGCACCCGGCCTCATCGCAGGCTGCACACCCGCTCAGCCCAATAGGTTCCACCAACACTGTGATCCCGGAAGCGACGCCACGTGGTAGTAGGTCTGTGCTGCCTGCTGGTTCTGCCCTACGCTACGGTCCAGCAGGTCACACAAAACCTGAGCTGTCCGGACCACCGGGACGGGGCATCATAGCAGACTGCATACCCACTCAGCAGTTCAAGGTGCCCCTAACTCAGTGCACCCAAAGTAACCATCCCGTGGCGGGGTGCCTATGATGGCCGCAATGCTCCAGGTGCCACTATCCCTGTGCAACCCCAGTCAGCGCCACGTGGTGGTAGGCCCGTAACGGCCGCATGGCCTCGGGTGCCACTAACCCTGTGCAACCCCAGTCAGCGCTATGTGGTGGTAGTCCTGTGACGGCCGCAAGGCCTCAGGTGCCACTAACCCTGTGCGCAGCAACTCATGGGCCCTTTATGATTGAGAACCGTGGAGCGTCCGTCATCCAGTCACCACCGGCAGAGGGGAATGTGACGTTGTCGGCCCCTTATGTTAGCGGAGTCACATGGCTGGTGACGCCTGTGCCGGATGGGTGTGGTGTGCATGCAAACCTGCCCTCAGGGAGAGGCTGTGACATGCTGACAACTAGACCAGTGACCTGCACACCACCATCGAGTACGCCTGCGACGGGTAGCAATGAGGGACCCCCTGGGAGCGTAAGAGGAGTGGTCTGGCCTGCCGTACGCCGGACCAGCGCAGGACATGCAACAATGACTTGTGGGATCTGGGCGTGGTTCAGTCCATGTCCAGACATGGAAGTGACTGATGCATGTGTCCCTGCTGTAGTGTTCACGGGACCTGGTACACACTATGCAATGTAGCATCCTCTGACTGGCATCCCACAGAATGAGCATCATTGAGCCAAGGGACATCACTGTCCCTACATCCACCCACACATTCATACATGAATGATGAAAGACATGACACAGCAGTGCGTCACTGGATGTTTATTGCACATCCAGTGCAGTTCTGCAGCTGGAGTGGTACAGGGCAATGCCAAGCACACTACATAATATGGGCCCGTGGAGGGCCAGCCACAGTCCATCCGGGGATGACAAGTACTGCGGAAGAGGAAGGGTACAGTCCGCAGTCTGGTCGCCGTGTCATTGGTCATCAAACAGGATATGGCAGCCCATTTTGCTGTCCAAGGTGAGTGCATCGGAGTGTATTGGGGGTCAGTGGAAGGTCATGGGGCCATGTGCAGCACCAAGCAGGAACAGGCCAGGTGGCGGAAATGAAAGCTAGTGCCTCCTGATCACAAACCCATCCAAGTCCTCGTCCCCGTATGTGTGCTCTGCCCCACCTGTGAGTGTTGCAGTACCGGCTGAGGCACTGTGTGCCACTGACACATCAGGGGCCGGAGGAGGGTTGTCGGCCACACTGTGTGGCAGTGACACATCAGGTGCCGGAGTGAATATGTCTGCCGCACTGTGGGGCACTGACACACCAGGGGGAGGAGATGTGGATGTTGTGGGGTCAGCAGCATTCATCTGCGCCACGCCTTGTGGCGCAAATGCCATGATGATGATCTGCAGGGCATGGTAGATCCCAGCTACATTTCGCTTTCCACCTAAATAAGCACCATGTCCTCTATGAGCCACCGCATGTGTGCCAGCTCACGGCTGCTATCGCTGGAGCCCCTCTGAGTGGACAGGTGTTCTTCTCACCGCGTCAGGACTCCAGCGATGTCAGTCAGGGCTCGTTGGAGGCCATGGAGCAGGTCTAGACACCCATGGATGACGTCCAGTTTTGTAGCCATGAGATCGAACCCCACCCGCACCTGCTCAGTCGTCTCCCTCTGGGCCTTCAGCACACGGTGTTGGAAGTCCATGTGTTGTTCCTGGGGGTCTTGGGAGATTGGTGGGGCTGTGGGTGCCTCCTGCTTGGTGGTTTGGGTGGTGGGTGGGGTCTCCTCGATGCAGCTGGTCAGCCCTGACCCTGGAGGTGAGTCGCAGATGATGTCAATGATGTCTAGGAGGGCTTGGGTGTCGATGCTGGGGTTGTCCTCCTCGTCATCAGTGCAGAGTGGCTGGGACTGCTCTGAAGGGGGTGTTGACGCTGGCCCTGCAATGTGAAGGGGAGATGGTGTATTGCAATGTGTCCACATGTACATAGCCGCATGGGACATGTTGACATTCAGATAGCATGGCATTGTACATTGTGACAGTCTATAGATCTGGGCAATGACCCTGAGTCATTGAGGGTATGCACTGTGCTCTGCTTGATTGTGCATGTGTGCCATCGTGGCCATCTCCACACGTTTCCCCAGTACCTGGTGGTCACTTACCCTGTTGCGGTTGTGTTGTGTCCTGTCGAGCAGTGTCCAGTCCCCCGACTCCGGCCGCAGTATCCACACTGATGACTGTCGACACCAGCTCGAGCTGTGACGCTGGGCCCCCACCTCCAGTCTGCATTGCTGCCTTCTGGTTGGTTGCGAGTTTCTCCTTGGTCTTCCGCTTGATGTCATTCCATCGCCTCTTGACCTCATCCATTGTCCTCTTGTGCTCTCCGATGGCATTCACCTTGTCCACGATGCCCCACCATATTCCAGTTTTGGTGCCCAATGACACGTTGGAGGTGACGAACAGTTGTTTATGATGTTCTATCACCTCCGTGACTATGATCCTGTTCGCCTGCAGACTGAACTTCGTCTTCCTCTTCTTCTTGTCCTTGTCCTTCCTTGTCCCAGAGGTCCCAGGTTGGTCATCCGGGCTTGTGGGGTTGCTCCCGTCCTCTGTGCCTGCTCCGGCTGCCTCCATGGTGCTTGGGTGTTGGTCAGTTTGTGTTTGGGTGTCTTTTCTATTTTTATGGTGATTTTTCCCGCCGGCCAGGTGTGTGTTGCAGGCCTGGCACTGCTTATCGCTGATTTCCTCATCACGCTTTGGCCCATTGCAGGTTTTTTGGTGTTGTGGTTTGTGTTTTTATCTCCATCAAGGTGGTTGTATCGCGGACATTGTCCGTGGTTTCGTTAGACTATCTCATATTACCACCTTGTTGAGAATTTCACGTTGACACAGGGTTATTTTCCCGCGATAGGCTGCGATGTGTAAAGTTGCATTAACATTTTTTGGTAATGTTTACCACACGTTCTTGTGAATATACCCCTTATTTTATACATTAGGTCACCCCATAATCAGGCCAGGTAACTTAAACCAGGTTGCCAAATGCTTCGACCAGGAAATCTTTTTGCTGCTATTCGTCCTCAGCAACTCCTTCAGAGCCTCCCAATAATTGAGTAGCTTGGGCATAAACCAGAGTCATAGCCAATACATCAAGAGCTTTAGTGAGGCCACTTCAGCAATTCTTTTAATGCCTAAATCGATAAACTAGTGAACAAGTGGCTACTGGTAGGAACGGAGATAAGGGACCTTACAAAGCTGTTCTCCCCTACTGCCAATTTATTAATGCCAGCATATCCCCAAATCTTAGCTTTCGAAAGATAAACCTCCAAAGCTGGACATATTGGATATGACTGAGTCAGCCTGTGGAAACGGAGGACAGTTTTAGATCTCTGTACTATAAGTAGATTTGTCTGAGTTGTGACTCGCAGCAAAGCTTGTCCAACACCCTGACACCCAAATAGTCGAAACTGTGGACTTGCTCAAAAGGTTTTCCATCAACTTTGACTGTACAGTGTCTAGATCTTCCTTTCCCAAAGAACATATATTTTTTCTTAGCTGGGTTAAGTTCCAGTCTCCTATGGGCACAAAAAGACAAGAATTATCTAGCAGCATCTGAAGACCTACAGGGGTCTCGGAGATTAATAAAGAGTCACAAGCAAACAACAGGATTGGTATTCTCCTACCATTCAAAACTGGCAAACCATTCATAAAATCAGCAAGATTATTTACCACCCCATTTATATACAGAGTGAATAGTGTTGGTGACAAGGCACACCCCAGTCGCATCCCGATCTGTGTAGGTGTTCTTTTGGTTAACTCTCCTCGTTGCCCCCATCAGACCTGGGCATAGTTGGCTTCTTGCAACCTACATATCAAAGTTACCAGGTTTATATGGGCTCCCATGCTTAATAATATATTCTATAGGCTTTCTTGAGGCAGAAGATCAAAAGCTGATCTTAAATCAATAAAAGCAAAGTACAATTTCTGATTGATCAACAACACTGTTCCAGTTTAAAAATGTAGGGGCATATTATCAAGCACGGCGTTAAAATTATCGCCGCTTTAGCAGCAGAAAACTGCCGCTAAAGCGGTGATAATGGGCTCGATAATATGCCGCAGAGAATTCCCATAGAAGCCCATGTTGACACCAGAACATGGGCTTCTATGGGAATTCTCAAGGACATATTATCAAGCCCATTATCGCTGCTTTAGCGGCAGTTTTCTGCCGCTAAAGCTGCGATAATTTTAACGTCGTTTCTTGATAATATGCCCCGTAATCCTTAAGACTTGATCACATGTGCTAGTATTATCACTGAAGCCCGCTTGAAGAGGTAAGAGAATACAATTTGCATCCATCAAGCCTGCAATTTATCCAGTATTTGTCTGGCAATTTTTTTCAAAGTTGTTTATTGAGCTGATGGGCCTGTAATTCGATAGACTAGAAGCCTCACCTTTCTTACATACTGCAGCAATCTCAGCCCCCCTTCAGGATTCAGGGATTTCGCCCCCCCGCAGCTACAACATTGGTTAAAAGATTTATGTACTGGACCTACATAAGGGGCTCTGACTTATAAGGATCATCAGGTAAGTAGTCTGGGCCGGGGGTTTTGCTGACTTTAATTGGTAAATAGCCATGCATGTATCTTGAAGACTGAAAACTAATTCAACAGCAGTTAGTATGTCATGGGAAACAGTGCTTGGTACCATGGACTGAGGTATGGAAACAGCTGTACTACTGTTGGCAGAGAGTACAGAAAAACAGTCACCCACTTCTTCGACTGAATGTGATAGCAAGACAATATGCCAGAAGGATCGGTTGCCCTTGAACCTAGCAGCTGCTAGCAGATCCTGCCAGTTTTTTGTCATCCCATTCATTTTTAGCTTTGACAAGTGCAGCTTTTAAATCTGAGTCGAGCTGCCGAAATGTCTAAGCGATTGCACTCTCTAGTAGCCCTCTTAAGCCCGCTTTTTGCCACCTTACACTAGGCGTTTTAGCATTTGTGCCCCTTCCTGAGAAAATAATTCTTATGAGCTGCCTCTTTTTGAAATACTTGGTGCAACATTTTTAAAAATTCACTATGGATAGCCAGTGTTGATGCAGAGGGTAAAGTGGCATTTTCGTACCTAGACAAAAGCTACAAGATCAAATGATAGATCCTAGAGTTCAGTCCAGGGTCAGCCAAAACCAGAGGCCATGAGATTCTCCTGAACTTATTTGTCAAAATAGGCTCCTGAGCTAAATCCTCTTTTAAGAGAACCACCAGCCAAGGAGCAGAGCAATGGTTTATGGTGACTATCTGATAGGAAAACAATTTCCATGTCGCTAAGTAGTGGCAAAAGTCTTACATCTAATAGGATGTAATCTATAACACTTTTGCTAAGTCCCCATTTAAAGGTAGGCTGCCTATCTGTATTGGACCGAGTCTGGCCATTACAGGCCGTTAGGCTCCTCCCAACCACTAGAAATGCAAACTGTAGGTCAGCATTGGAAAAACATGTTGAGTTTTACCAGACAAATAAGGGATACCCCAGAGCTCATCTTCCTCTTCTGTTAAAGCATTAATTGAAGGAGATGGCTTTTGCTCTTACATAAGCATTAAGTGCAATCATATTTGAGTCCCATTTAGTCAGTGAAATCCTTTTTTAACTGCTTATAAGTCTCGGCAATCACATTTTTTACTAAAATCATCATACCCCCAACCGCCCTACCACCTTTTTACAGAGGACTAGCTTTAATGCTATATGTAGAGTAACCATTAGCATACACTTTGTCCACTGCCTATGTCTCCTGGAAAACACATACGTCCGCTTTTCCCATACAAACGTCCAATTGGGGTCGAAAAACTTGGAGTTGGTCCCCGCCAGATTCCATGTTATCATATTCAAACCATCTTGCACATAAGTATCTATCTTCTTTTCAAGTGCGTCAACTCCAGGCACGGGCTGGCAAATAGAATCCAGAATGGGAGACGGCACTCTTGGTTCAATTTCTAGGATCTGGGCCTCCAGCAGAGCATTAGAATGACTGTGACTACTCAATGGTTCACCGTGCCGGTGCCTTTGAACCAAGGCTGTATCCATCAATAAGTTAAGGGATGTCAGATTCTCATCCCTTGCAGTGATGGTGGCCCCTTCTATATCAAGTACTATAACTTCCCCCTCAAGGCTCAGGCTGGGCTGGGGAATTTCTTCAGCAGTCAATCGACCATCTCCAGAAAACATCAAAGCAGTTGATATGGTAAAGTTCCTATTGTATCGTTGATGACAATTATAAAGTGGCATGTTAATCGGCTATGTATGTTGGGAGGCCCCACCCCCTGCAGTGAGCACACTGCACATGCACCTCCTGGCACTTGGTTCACTGGGGAATGGACTTCCCTAGCTTGCTGCTGTGTGTTGGGGGTCAAGCACCCCTCCAACAATTTGCCAAGTTGTCCCCTCTCTGTGTAATCATTCCATGGAGACACAACATTATTTTATCAAAAGGCACAATAATTAAATTTAAGTCCTTACAATTGGTATGCGAGGTCTTGTTGTTGCTGTTGTGTTGGGTGTATTCTCACATGGTGACATTTTTTTCAACCATGTAGGACTGGAGTATTTCTTCCTCAACACACTGCCTTATTGTGTGTTTCCTTCAAAATTGTTAATTTCCATATGTGACTGTTCAGAATAGGTGATGGCAGGATCTAAGGCTATGATCACATAATGCAGAAACACTAAGGGGCCTATGCATCAACAATGCCATTTGCGATTCCTTATTAGCGAAAAATAAGGAATCGCTAATAAGGAATAGCAAAAGGCTATGCATGTAGGAATCGCTATTCAAATAGCGATTCCTTAATATTCCTTATTACCGAATCGGTAATACCGAATCGGTAATAAGGAATACCTACCCATTCATTCCTATGGGCTTGGAGGCCCATAGGAATGAATGTAAAGCCAGTCTGTATTAGCGATTCGGTATTACCGAATCGCTAATAGCGGGAGCACTTTCAAGGGTGCCAGGGTGTCAAAAGGACACCCTGTTGCACCCCTGAAAATGATATGTGCACATATGTTGCACACACACATGCTCTAAGGGCATGTGTGTGCGCAACATGAAACTTTGAAAAATGCACAAAAGTGCATTTTTCAAAGTTTTTGCAAATTACCATGCAGTTCATCTTCATGGTAATTTGCTCCCCCTATTAGCGAAATCGCTAATTTTTTAACTTTGATGCATTGCATTTAAGGAATCTCACTTTGGGATTCCTTAAATGCAATCGCTATTTAAGGAATCGGTATTTAAGGAATCCCTATTTAAAGAATCGCTATTTAAGGATTCCTTAAATAGCGATTTCTGCTTTTGGGTTGATGCATTGGGATTGGGTATTTTTTACTTAATACCGGGAGCTGTTACCGAATCGGTATTTTACCGACTGGATTTTGGGTTGATGCATGAGGCTGTATATGTTTATTACTAGCAATGCTGGGAGCTTTATCTCCTTATCTTGCAATTTTTAAAGCCCTGAGTGATATAGGTTGCATATGTGCAATTTCAATTGAATTTTATGGTTTTAGACATGATGTGAAAAGCGTATAGGAATCATACTTGTGTTTGTCTACAGGTGTATTGTCTATATTTCATGTATCTAAAGTGTTGCACATTCCAAAAGAGGACATTGTGCTGTGGGGTGCACAGCTGTACAGATGGTGCATTAGGCAGATAATGCAATTAATCCATTTGACCCATTCTTATTCAAGTAGATTAATCATTCATAGACGTAAGAATGGACGCAAATACAATACTTTGGATTACCATTTGCTACTGGATTTTAGACGTTTTTGTGGGAGCACACCCCTAAAGAATCATGTGTCATTGGGATCATTCAGGTTTGTAGTATGAGTGCAGATTGACAGTGTTCAAATTTTCTTTAGAGGATTTTGAGTATCTAAAATTATGCTTATTCTACACAGTTGAGTATTGCAAAGCACTGCAACACAGGCTGCAATTGTTCTTTGCTCTTTTATGAATGTCCACTTTTATTACATACAGGGATGCAATGTGTTTTCCTTGGGTAGTGTGGCTAAGTTTTTTCTATTGACGAACCCTGTTTTATAGATATATTACTGAATGAGTTGTAATGTTAATATCAGTCTGGACGATTACAAGTGTTACTGGGTGTGGTACTTTTGGGTGGTATTAGAACACAACTTGCTTTTGCTGTCAAACATTCCATGTGCTCAGGCTCTCATTACCAGTTTGCCTTTAATTTCAGTTGGTAATACAAGAATGATTTCACTGATACCTAGGGTAGTAGTACTGATGGATTGTGAGTTATTCCTGTATATGCCAATATGGTATGGGAAACAGCATGTGGAAATAGGTATATTGTGACCAACTTCTGCTTTTTATCCCCATATTTCTGGTCATTTTCTGGCCAGATATCTATTTGCTTCTAGCTGGAGGATATTTAGCAGGAATATTACAAAATGTGTTTTCTTGTGATAAAAGCCTCATAGGAGTGGGCTCTGTGGAGGCCAGCCTGGCGTTAAGTGTTTCTGAATTAATTTCTGCCGACCCAGAAGCCCCCGCGAGCCTGGCGCTGGACTCGGCCATAAACCAGAGGAAGCCTTGTACAGAGACCAGCAGCAGGCCTTGTACACAGCAGCATCTCTCTGGAAACACGAGCACTGCTTGGAAATGGGCCGCTCAGCCGAGCCAACACGGCGAGCCGTGCCAGCTGCCAGGGGCCAACGACAATTATTGTCTTAAGGTGTTGAGCAATGATGCTTTTTTCCTGTTTGTGGACGCTGTTTGCGTGCTCGGGGGGAAATATCTTGCGAACATGCATTTTGAGAATGCGAACAAGCAAAAAATTCCGCATAGCCGCAGGAAGTAGAATTTTGGCAATTCCGTGTTCTCCGCAGAACGCAAAATTACCCAAATTCCGCAGATTCTGCGAGCGGAACAGAATTTACCGCCCAGGCCTAATTAATCCAAAACATCAGTGACACCCCAGAGAATTTTGGCCTGAGTCACAAAGGGCTTCCAACTCACAATGTAGGCTACACAATCGTGGGGAAGTCTCTGCACTCGGGGCGAGACTCCGCCATGAGTGCAGAGGCCCTTTGTGAATCAGGCCCAGTATCTTCATTGCACAGATGGATGGCCACCTCATTAGCAGTGGCATAGATCTGTACCCTTTACCACTGGAAATTCACGACTTCACCCACACATGAGAAATTCTTGACAAATCTTTTCCGGCTCGCCTCATATGAGAGACTGATAGACAAAGTACAAGACTCTATGAAAATATTCTAAGGAATCTGATGCCCTCTATTGGATAGTAGATAAACAATGATAAGTCACCACCACCAACATTCTAAAGAGCCTCTGTCTCGTGTGTTCTAAGGAGGGTACAACTAGGGTAAAATAGCAGAGGGGGAGTCAGGAAAATAAGGGTTTGGAATACAATATAAGCTATAACAGATATATACCATACTAATGTCTTTGGATTTTAAGTTTGAAATTCTGCACCTCAATATAATCACTCTAGAAATAAACAGGTCAGTGAACCGGGATGATTTTCACTTATTTCACACTTCATATACACATTTGTCTATCCACCAATAGGCTACTCAGATATACAAGGATCTCCACTTATTACTCCCCGTTCCTTGTACCTCTACCCATCCTACTCCAATTCCAATTCAAATAACTTTATTCGATTCAATTAAAAAACAAAGATCGTAAAAGTACAATACAATTTAAAAATAACAATCAATAAAATCTTTATAGGGGGAATAATTTCAAAAATGTATATGAGAAGTCCAGATCAACAACACTTCAAATCTAACATTCTCCAGGAAACAAAATGAATTAATGAATGCTGCTAGCCGGTGAGATAAGCACTGAGTAAATTCATACATCTTATTTGCCAACATGATTCCCAGAGTTTAAGTAAACTAATATACCTAAATATTAATTGCAAATGAAGCAACTGTCACAATTAAAAGAACACTAAAAGGCACACTAAATACCTTATAAAAACTTTAAAAAATAATGACAAATCCCCCCTCATGATTCTCTTTTATCAACTCCCTAAGATACTGAGTGATCGGTTATAAGGGTCAAAATGACTATTAGGGATTCTGCGAGTTCTCATTTAAACATAATTTTCTCCTTCTCATACAAGACCTGAAGTACTGGGTAATTTAGACCCAGCGGTGCAGGGGCACACACCCTTTGACTTCTGGGTTCACCCTGTTCCGGACCTACAGAAACACAGAGTCTTCTGGGTGAAGTCAAAGAATCGTTTATTGGCTGCAGACCAATGACAGGTATCCTAGAAGTACAACAGCGTGTATGTTCTCAGGAGACTGCTGAAAATCATAGGAATGGACTTCATCTTAAATACCCTTTTTCCTGCCTCAAGCATACATTCCTAGGTTTTATGATACGGCAATATGCAAGTGTACATTACAAAGAAAAGGCAGAGTCATGATGACCATCCCACATTCCAGTTCGGCCAGCCCACAATGATTTACACAACAAGGTTCAGATCCCACATTACTTGTAAACAGATCCCCCCAATAAACATGAGCATCTCCTGTTTTGGGAACCAAGTCATAAAGCAGGAACAGCCAGGTGCGAAAGAGATTAGCCAGGGGCTTGTGTAGAATGAAAGGGTTTTATGACGGGTCAAGCCCTGATGCTAATCACAGGTGGAGAGAGGAAGGGGAGCTCGTGAGACCAGTTTGACCCGGGGCAGCAGAGCCAGCTGCCCAGGTCACAGAGAAGTCAGAGAAGAAGCCCATGTACTGTGAGGCCCGTATTTGCTCCATTATAGCCTATGTGAGGGCAATGACAAGATGGCCACTGCTTCCAAAATGGAACCCGCGTAGTGCAGCAGAATAACGTGTACACAGTGCATTCATAGCTAGAACGATAAGAAAAGCACTCGTACATGCCGCATTTACCATTTGCGGTTCGCTAATACCAAGATAGACAGGGGTAGGGCCCTGTTCCCTACGTGGTCCCGAATATTAAAGTACGACAGACCCTCCTTTTGCCCTTACATAGGCAATCACTATACTCATCTTAATCCGAGTCTAGGTCAATGTTCACGAAGTCATGGAGATGTTGCTGTAGCATCATCCTATTACTTAGCTTGTCCCTCGATACAGGTTTCCTTACACATAAGGTAGCACAGAGGCCACATATCGCAGGAGCACACTGTATACACAGACAGAACAGGAAAAGAATGGCTAAGATCATTCCAATGACCATCAGAACTTTCCAACCCCAGGCAGATATCAGTTCCCAGAACCACCCCACCAGTGACCAATCTCCCTTATCCACGTGTATGGATTCAGATATTTTATGGAGTTTGGAGATGGCTTGATACACTGTTGGAGCATTATCTGGTATGAAAATGCAGCAACTGGATTGGATAACCCTGCATACCCCACCGCGGTCTGCAAGAATAACGTCTAGAACCATGCGGTTCTGCAAAGTCATAAGGCGATCCGCTTGGAGCTCAGCTGTCAAATTACCAAGGGCACCAGCCGTTACATTAACGGTGGATTCAACCACACGAGTCAGCTGTCTCAGGTTCCTACTATTGACCATAGGTCCCCAAAACGGCAGGAAACCCAAGAAGAAGTCTCCCGCTTCCTGACCGGCAGTGTCCTCCTTACTAATCACACCTCTCACAACTCTGGTCTTGTGATAGTCGGAGGCGGCAGTAAATGTAGGCGGTAGCAGATTCGCAATATAACATGTGCCCGAGAAATCAGGGGGCAACCATGTATATGCTCGGTCATTACAGATGAAATATGTACCCTTGGCAGTTAAAAACGCAGGGGAAAACTGTGACGGGAACGTGTACGTTTCAGTGCAGTCACTTCTTCCCAGTTGAGCTCTAGGGTTCTGACCATTACCCTGTAAGCAGAACCGACCCATGTGGGGTACGACCCAGATTGGAGATGAGATTTTTCGCTGTCTTTCACCCAGACTAATACTATACCCCGTCGCGTTCCATCCTACATAAGGTCTCAACTCTTCTTTGGGAATGGATGAGTATGCATCAATATCCCTACTCATATCGGCAATTCCTCTCACTAAGGCTTTATTATTTGTACCAGGTCTGATGGAACGCGGTTGGCGAGGGGAGTATGTCTCTAGGGCGTAGAGAAACATGGTCTGGAATGCCCATGACGATCCATTATAACTATATGGCAGCACCAAATAAGGAATACCCTTGTTAATGGTATGTGGCATTAACCCACACACCCAGCAATTGGTCGTATTCACTACTAGTTGGTGCTGGTGCAAGAGCTGGATAAACGAGTTATTTACAAACTCCGATCGTCTGGTCTGTTCGTGTTCAGGCAAAGGGTGAAAAGAGTGAGAGGAGGCAGTAGAAAGAGGTATAGGCTGTTCAGTGGGTGCAATGGGCTTTTGAGTGGAGAAAAACACAAATCCTACAATAAACATCATAATACTACACAGTGTAAAAAGGCACAAAAAGACAAAACATTTACTTTTTACAATTCTACACATTCTGGTTTTAAAGTTCATTTCCTCAATCGGTCTCTCCATCTTAAAAAACTCCATCCTCTACTCGGGCCGCTCGCGGCGGATGAGTTTCTTCTGCTAAGGAGTACGCCTGTCAGTCCAGGGAAACGCCCTAGACCAACCAGAACCGTTGACCTAACGTCTTCGGCCTGTACCCCAAAGTCTTGGCACCGCGACCCTGCGGCAGAACCCGGATGGTGGTTCGAAAAACAAAAATCAAGAAAGTCCTTCAGATGGGAGAGCAAAAAGTGTCCAAAAAGGAAATAGTAAGGAAATCTTTATTTGTCCATGGGCCTGGGTCTCAAATTATAGCGGAGATGGCCAAGTGCCGTTTGGTCTTGGAACAAAAGTTCAGGCTCAGTGGTGTCCAGTCGATTTGATGGCGGCACAGCTTCCTGCAGAATATTGTCACTCTCTTGGACTGAAGCTGTGTCTTTTAGGCGTGCGTCACTGAATGGTACAAAACGAGGTACAGTGTCTGTCTCAGTGTCGGCGATACCCTCCTTGACCCACTGGTCATATGGCAGAGGCAAGGGGACTATTTTGCAGTGGGTACCATGTATCCAATGCTTCCTTCCTTTTACTCGCACCGCTGATCTCGTCGACAGAAGCACAAGATGAGGGCCGATCCAGCGAGGCTCGTCGTTGCCCTTACGCTGGAAATTCCGGACCAGGACCCACGAACCAGGGTTGATAGGGTGTCCAGGAGGTTCAGAAGCTTGGGGAAGAGTATCATGTACCTGTTGGTGCAAAACACGCAGTTTAACAGTCAAATCATACAGGTAATCGAGCAGTACTGGATGCTCAATCTCACTGAACTTCGTAGGCCTTGGCACACCCCATACGTTGGCCGGACGGCCAAAGACTACTTCATAGGGACTAAGTCCCACTCGTGAGTGTATGGTCATTCTGGTGGACAGGAGTGCTAAAGGCAGGGCGTCAGGCCATTTAAGACCGGTGCTCGCCTGGATTTTGGCCAGCTTGAGCTTTAAGGCTCCATTGTAGCGCTCTACTAGTCCAGCCGATTGGGGGTGATTTGCAGCGTGGAACTTCTGCTTTGTCCCTAGCCCTTCACATACATTCTTCATCACTTTACCCACAAACTCACTTCCGTTATCACACCACACCATTCTTGGCATTCCAAACCTGGGGAAAAACTCCTTCACAAGGGCTTTGGCTGTGGATAGGGCAGTGTTATCTTTCAGAGGATAAGCCTCTATCCATTTTGAGAAAGCACAAACAACCACCAGTACATATTTCAGGTTGTTGCATCTTTCCATGTGAATAAAGTCCAGCTGCAAAACTTCGAATGGACATGATGGGGGTGCAAAGTGACCGGCTGGAGTTGGGGTTCCCCTACCAGGGTTGTATTTCAAGCATACCATGCAATTCTTGACCACATTCTCTGCACACTTGGGAATCCCAGCATTCTGCCATACTGGAGCCAACAACTTACAGATACCTTTCGTACTGATATGTGCCATTCCATGTGCCATAGTAACCACTGGAAGCACATATGCATCAGGCAACAACCATCGCTTATGTTCTGTCAGATCAATCCAACAACCATTCTCATCCAACTTACCCATACTCTCTCTCCACTTGCCTAACTCTTCCTCTGTGGCTTCAGCCTGAAGCGACTTCACACTCTCTATTGTGTTCTCACACATTCCAACATCATTAACCCATCTTGCGGGGCCTGCAACATACATTCTAGTCTTCACATTCTGTGCTGTTTCTTTCGCGGTCTCATCAGCAAACGCATTCCCACGTCCAACATCATCTGTAACTTTCCTGTGCGCACTGCATTTCATGATCGCAACTTGCAACGGTAGGGTCAGTGACTCAAGGAGATCATTCACCAACTTGCCATTCTGAATTTTAGCTCCATGTGACGTCAGGAACCCACGCTCTTTCCACAGTCGTCCAAAATTATGAGCCACGCCAAAGGCGTACTGGCTATCTGTGTATATATTAACTCTCATTCCTTCAGACAACACGCATGCTCTCGTGAGGGCAATTAATTCTGCTGCTTGGGCCGAATTATGTGGCACTCGTGCAGTTTCCACGACCGTGTGTAAAGTCGTGATAGCATATGCAGCAGTCGTGTCACCATTAGGGAGTTTAAAACATGAACCATCCACCCATAAAGTACCATCACACTCAGTCAGGGGAGTATCTTTTAAATCTACTCTCCCTTTCGTCTCTTCTGCTGTTCTGAACAGACAATCATGTTGCTCAATCTCATCTGAGTCTGCTGGAATTGGCAATAACGTAGCTGGATTCAGCGTATTACATCTTTTTATGTGTATATGATTCGCTAACAGTGTGAGTTCATACCCTGATAATCGCGCACTAGTCAAGTGTTGTGTCTTGGTCCTATTTAATAATGTGTCTACAGCGTGTGGGACCATAACGATCAATGTGTTGTCCATTACCAGACCAGCAGATTGTCGGATAGACATTGCTGCAGCAGCTGTCGCTCTCAGACAGCTTGGCAATGCCCTCGCTACAGGGTCCAAGGTGGATGAAAAATACGCGCATGGGCGCGGTCTGTCGCCAAAAGGCTGTGTTAACACTGACAACGCACATCCATCTTTCTCGTGAACATACAATGTAAAAGGCTTGCTATAGTCAGGAGTGCCCAACACAGGTGCTGAACACAATGCATTGCGCAATTCCACAAAACTTTTCTGGCACTCTTCAGACCATGGGATAGGATTCGGTGTGTCTTTGCATGTTAAGGCTACTAAAGGTTTTGCCAACAAAGAAAAACTAGGAATCCAATGCCTACAGTATGAAGTAATGCCCAAGAAAGCACGCACTTCTCTCTGTGTTTTTGGCACACTCAACTGTGCAATGGCTTGAATTCTTTCTGGGGTCAGTTTCCTTCCCTCCTTCGATAAGAGATGACCTAAGTAGGTCACTTCTTGTCGACAATATTGCAGCTTAGAGAGAGACACTTTGTGATGAAAAGCGGATAAATGGCGCAACAATGACAATGTGGCTTCTTTACAGATCTTCTCAGTATCCGCGGCGATTAGTAGATCGTCCACGTACTGAATCAGGATAGCGCCACTAGGTAAGACAAGTGCATCAAGCTGCGCTTTCAAAGCTTGACTGTATATGGATGGACTCTCGCAGTAGCCCTGGGGAGCGCGTTTGAAGCGGAAGCTTCGGCCTCCCAGACTAAAACCAAAAATGTCTCTGCTCTCTTCTGCAATTGGGATACTAAAGAAAGCATTTTTTAAATCAATCACTGAAAACCATGCAGCAGAGGCTGGAATCATCGTTAACAAGGCAGTTATATCAGGGACAACTGGAAACTGTGGCACAACAATCTTATTAACCTCTCTAAGATCAATCACAAATCTGTAAACAGGTGGCTGTGAAGGGTCCGTTCGTTTTAAGACAGGTAAAATCGGACTATTGCAAACGTTGCCTCTTGTCTCTTCAATCACACCCTTATTAATCAAGTCGCCGACAATGTCTAACAATGCTTTCTGGCCTTCATTAGAGATTTTGTACTGGGGAATACGTGGCAGTCTGACATTAGTCTTTAAAGTCACCACGTATGGCGGTATCTCCAAGAGGCCCACGTCATTGGGACCAGTAGCCCAAAGGGCATCCGGAAGGGATGACAATTCAGGTGGCATTGTGTTTTTAGACAAGTATATTGGGGAAATCACTTTCTTGCCTAATGTAAGTTGTACTCCTGAAGGAGAACAGTACAGTGTAGCATGCAATCTTTTCAACAAATCTAATCCCAGCAAATTCTCACCACAACCTGTTGTCAGAATCAGGGGTGCTTTCAGCTCGCAAGGCCCAACAGAAAGTGACATGGGACTAGAAATCGGGTTCCTAACCGGGGCGCCAGAAAAACCTACTGAAACATTTATATCGCCAGACAAAGGTGCGCCAGGGAGTTTTGAATGCATGATTGAACTCTTTGCAGCACCAGTGTCTAGCAGAAAAGGCTCCGTTACATTTGCTGTAGTCACATCAACATACGGTCCACTCTGATCCACTGGCACTGAAACAACTCCCTCTCTCTGTCTATGGCTGTCCTAGTAATCACTACTTTCTGCATCACCGTCCTCCACATAATAATTATTATTGTAATACTGGGCCGTATTACTAGTCGCGTTAGCTTGCTGATCAAAGCTATTAATGGCGCTTTGGGGCGGAAGAGGACGCGCGTTCTGGGGAACACTTCCACGCCCTCTGCCTCTAGGAGCTTGCTGACCACCCCTACCTCTAGCGCCATACACATTACCGTTCCGTTGCATTAATTTAGGGCAACTATATTTATAATGACCTTCCTCTTTGCAGTATGAACATTGGTTGGGACCCACAGGGACACGTGGTTGATAATACCCATTCATTTGCTGATTGTTCTGAAATTGTTGGGGTTGGTGATAAACACCTTGGGGTTGCCTATAATTATTCTGACCTCCACGTGGTGGATAGGCCTGCTGTAAAAGGACCTTTGTCTTTAATTCCTTTGTTTTCTTCTCTGTCCTATCTTTCTCGTCTTTATCTCTATTTTCATAATACTGTGCAGTAGCCAGTATTTGCGCTGAGGAAGAAACAGCCCAAGAACTCTCTGAATCTTTCAACTTTTTACACAGGTCAGGAAGTAAATTCTGCACAAACTTATCCACAAATAACCGTTGGCCACCCTCAGTACTCATATCCTGCCCACTGTGGTCAATAAACGTTTCCTCAAACCTAGTAAAGAAGTCTGACACTGTCTCATCCTTCTTCTGTTTACACGCAGATAACTTGTCCCAATTTACGCGCATTGCAGGCATTAGTGTCTTCATATATGTGATGATTCTACCAGGCAGTTCAGCTACTAAAGGCTCAGGTTTCGCGCCACCAGTTTGTCTAGTATCAGCAGCAATAATGTTAGCCCATGTATCCCCTAGTTCTGCATCGTGATCTGCATTACGTATTGACCCCCATAGAGGCTGTGGAACAACATTACCAAACAACATGTCTATGTCTGCCAAATTCATAACGCATGATCCTGCTGTTTGTGACAACTCTTTATAATAACCTGCTGGGTTTTTACGGGGATCGGGTAATGTCTGCTTAAGCGCTAACACCTCAGAGCGCTTCCATGGAACATGCACCCAAACACGTTGGAAATGCGCTGGCACAGCGGGGTTATTACCGACAGCTGCAACTGCTTCCTTCCATACCGGGGGAACTTCTCTCATGGGGTATTGTCGCGCTTTTGCCTTTTTCCCCACAAGGACCTCTTGTTCAAACAATGACTGTTGGCAATCGTCATTCCTAAGTGACAATACAACCGCAACTGCTTTATCTACTTCGCGGTCCACAATTATACCAGTTCCAAAATCGAACCTCACTCTACACAACTCCTGCGGGCTCGGATTTTTACCACTATCCTCCAATTCTTCACAGAGAAATTCGCACATTTTCTCAAACACATATCTCTGTTTTGGGGCATCCCATTGATGGAAAACGCTGACAACTGATTCCACATCATATAATGAAGGGAAAACAATCCATCTACGCGCCATGCTGTCTATTACCTTTTTCTCATCAGGGTTAGGCAATTGGCTGCGCAACTGCTTACGCTGCAAACCAGGAGTCGCACCAGATGACTCAAAGAGGGGCGACATTAATGTAGTAACCACATTAGCTAAACGCTGTCGCGCTGAAGGAGAAGTTGAAGCGGAAACAGGGGGAAAAACAGAGGGAAGAAAAGAGGATGTAGAAACGGGTACTGGAGTGGTGCAAGGGAGAGTGTTAGGGGAGGCAGCTACTGGATTAAGCAAAGTCGCAGGAAGTGCGGGGGCAGTTGGAAGCACTACCGGAGGCGCTTGAGAGGACTGCGCTACAGGAATAGGAACTGGTTGCAAAGCAACTGGCGGTTGCGGCAAGGCTTGCAGTATATGCACTGGAGGTGGCATATTTACAAGCTGGGGAGGCGCCGTGGCAGTTTGAGCATACGGGGGTGGCGAACTCAACAAATGTGACATCAGGGGATCTTTCTCCTTTTCTTCTGACTCATCCTGCTTAGAATGTGGCAAAGCTGGATAACATTTGTCAATCCCTAACTTACGCTGCCTGTGCAATTGCTCATTCATTTGCTCCTCTTCATTGTCTTTAAATTGTACAGCTGCTTGCATTACTGACATACCTCTCTCTCTCTTATTCTTTTTCGCTAGCTTAATTTCCTTCTGTTTGGCTTCCTTTCGCCATAAGCGGAAAGAGTCAAACATCGCCGGCCGGGCTTTCTTCTTAAACAATTTAATTTCCAAATTATCTAAAATATCGGTATCAAAACTACCATTTTGGGGCCATTTTAAAACACCGTCTTTTCTGGTGTAGTGGATCCATACTTCGTTATATGCAATGGGGCCTACGCCATGTTTTACATAGAGCTCATAAGTTGGAGTTCCAACCGGAGGAACCGGGCATGATTCTTCCAGCTGGAAATCTCTTCCACAACCCAAACAAAATATTCTACCAAATATTCTAGAACCAGGCATCTTCGCTCACTAGTCTAGATCCAAACGTCAAAGGATTATCGATTACGATATTCTCGTGAATACACGAGTCCTCTGGCTTTGGGGTTTGCAAACACCAAATCACCAATTACCAAATCAAACCAAACGATCCCGAGGGATACCAAAACAAATGGGAGACGCTCCACGTATACTTAACTGAATATTGCTAATCGATGGCGTCACCAGAAGACTCTCTCGATTGTTTCGCTCTCTCAAACTCGTCAAGGGTCCAAAACAGGTCGATTAATCAGGGCAGCAGTCCTTCGTAGCCGTCGGGACGCGGAGAACCTCGCAGAAAAGACTTTCGGACCACGTCGACATGCAGGGGTCGATGAAGTGGCGGCCTTCCTCCAGAATTCCCACACGAAGCTCCTCACGAACCTCTGGCTTGGACTGGTACCGCTGAAATCGGCCCGAGTTGGGCGCCAAACTGAAGTACTGGGTAATTTAGACCCAGCGGTGCAGGGGCACACACCCTATGACTTCTGGGTTCACCCTGTTCCGGACCTACAGAAACACAGAGTCTTCTGGGTGAAGTCAAAGAATCGTTTATTGGCTGCAGACCAATGACAGGTATCCTCGAAGTACAACAGCGTGTATGTTCTCAGGAGACTGCTGAAAATCATAGGAATGGACTTCATCTTAAATACCCTTTTTCCTGCCTCAAGCATACATTCCTAGGTTTTATGATACGGCAATATGCAAGTGTACATTACAAAGAAAAGGCAGAGTCATGATGACCATCCCACATTCCAGTTCGGCCAGCCCACAATGATTTACACAACAAGGTTCAGATCCCACATTACTTGTAAACAGATCCCCCCAATAAACATGAGCATCTCCTGTTTTGGGAACCAAGTCATAAAGCAGGAACAGCCAGGTGCGAAAGAGATTAGCCAGGGGCTTGTGTAGAATGAAAGGGTTTTATGACGGGTCAAGCCCTGATGCTAATCACAGGTGGAGAGAGGAAGGGGAGCTCGTGAGACCAGTTTGACCCGGGGCAGCAGAGCCAGCTGCCCAGGTCACAGAGAAGTCAGAGAAGAAGCCCATGTACTGTGAGGCCCGTATTTGCTCCATTATAGCCTATGTGAGGGCAATGACAAGATGGCCACTGCTTCCAAAATGGAACCCGCGTAGTGCAGCAGAATAACGTGTACACAGTGCATTCATAGCTAGAACGATAAGAAAAGCACTCGTACATGCCGCATTTACCATTTGCGGTTCGCTAATACCAAGATAGACAGGGGTAGGGCCCTGTTCCCTACGTGGTCCCGAATATTAAAGTACGACAGACCAGAGAAATAAGCTACAGAGAAACAAACAAGTGGGGCATTAAGTTTTTTCAGAAAGTACAAAGCAGGGTGGCATTGAGTAAAATGATAGCTTCTCAAGAGAGGTAAGATGTATCTTGATCTTTGCTCCATATAGAAGCCGCAGAAAAATATAAGTGCATGTTAGATTGCTCAAAGGAATTATCCCATGGGCAGGGTGTCAAATCAGGCCCTGCTGTCCACCATGTATGACCAAGATTGTTTTTTGTCAAATGATACCCCTAAATAAGGAAAGGTGTCCACCTCTTTCAATTTTCGACTTCCAATATAAAAAGATGGGATTCTTTTGGTGAGTGCTTACCCTGTTACTAAAATGAAAAACTTAGGCTGGTTTACCCTCAGATCCAGAGATATCCTAAAGCTCACATAGGCCTCTATATCGCATTGTAGTGCTACCCCAGTCCTAGCTTTTAGAACCACATCTTCCGCATAGGCCAAAATCGGAACTGTGTCAGTGTAAAAAGATATGACATCCAATGTGGAACCTGCAAGTGCGGCTTTCACCCCATTTGTGTAGATTGAAAATAGAAAGGGGGCAAGGACGCAGCCTTGTCTAACACCCCTCATCATCTGAAAGTATGTGTGCATTCCGAATTCTCGCCATAACGCACATGTGCTGTCGCCTCCGAATACATCTGGCAAATAAAACTGATTAGTGGTGCATCTATACACCATCTCTTCCATTATATTCCCCAATTTATAATGGTTCACACAGTCAAACGCGGGCGTTAGGCCCATAAAGGTCTGACCGCTCTTAGCTGAGGTATATTTAGCGATGGTCAGGCTCAGAGTCAAACACTGGTCTATCATGCCCTACCACTTTGGAAGCCATGCTGGGCTGGAATCAGAATGTTTTTCTCCCTCGCTCATTCTTCCAGCCTATTTAACAAAATACATTCCATCAATTTCGCAGTACTATCTAGGAGTGAGATGGGTCTATAATTCTGGGGTTTAGCATTGTCTCCCTTTTTATAAATTGGCACACTTATACTTGTTTTCCAAGAGGGTAAATGACCCAGCTTGGATATAACTTTGAAGACGTTGGTTGGAAGTGGGGCCCACAGGTCTTGGTGTTTTCAGAAAAAATCTTTAGGGACCCCATCCGGGCCTGGTGCTTTAGCACTGCTGCACTTACCCAGCCCATTTTTAACTTCATCCAAATGGAATGACAAATACTCCATTAGGGCTGGGGGAGCACTGGGTAGATCGTTCAGGGGTTCATCCATAGTCCAAAAACTCTGCTCAAAGTGGGCCACCCAAGCATCCTCACCAACGTGATTATCCAGTGTAATCTCTGTATTATTTTTTAGAAAAGGAGCATTTATCACTTTCCAGAATTCCCTACTGTTCTTAGTAGATGCTGCCTGTGCCAGATTTTCCCAGGCATCTTCCCTCAATTCCCTATTCCTATTTTTCCGAGCTGACTTGTATGTCTTGCGTAGTGCCTTAATCAGGACCTGATCTCTGAGTTGAGCTTTGAGAGCCCTATGCAAGTCTTTTGAGGATCTTGCACAGGCCTCATCTAACCACTGATTTACTGGAGCCTCATTAGGAGGTTTGAACCGAGTCAGGGCAAATTTAATTTCCCCAAGTAATCCCAAGAACATTGAAAGCAATGGATCCGGTAAAGCATCAGGATCTAAACACTTAAGGACTGAGTCCTGCCTGCTAGATAAAATCTGCGGAACTACTCTTTCTTTGTCGATTTTGTCCCATTTGCCAAAATTGGCTTCAGTACCTTTACTGTTGGAAAATTACTAACACCCACCCCAGACATCACAAGGAAGAGAATTGCATGGTCACTAAATTTGGAAATGTTTGTGTCTGTGTGGGAGATGGTTCCATGGAGGGAAATCAATTGTAGACTCAGACTCACTACGGAGAAAGGATTTTTCAAAGCCTCCTGTGTCTGGGTCTACCTTATTACATAATTCCGAATTTCTGATGGATAGCATCCGATTTAAAGTGTTTCCATATTCAGGATGCGCAAAATGGTACTTTGTATCGTCCTCCATATCAACTAATCCACAGACAATATCCATTGTATGCGCACATGGCTGGACATTAAGATCACCTGCCCATAGAAAGTTAGGACCCTTATTTGGTAGTGCTCCACTGATTTTATTCACTTCTTTTTCCAGTGAATCTATCACCAATTACATATTCCCACCAAAATTGTTATTATAATAGTTTATCAGGAGCCAGTCCTGCTTGCTTTCTCCTTCAAATACTAAGAAGTGGGAATAGGGCGATGGATGTTCAAACTTTTTGATCTTTTTGGCCAATGTATTCGATATTAAAGATAACAGACCCCCTTTAGCTCTGCCTGATGTGAATGGGATTGTTTCAGTTTGATACAATCGATACCCATCAATAAATATAGGGTCTATTGCCCAAGTCGCCTGAAAACATAATATATCCTGTTCCTGCCACAGAGACAACCACTGAACATTACCCATCATTGTGCCAATGCCCACACCATTCCAGAATGCTATTTTTACCCCTGGCATCCGTTACCCTGTCAACACCACCGGGGCCATTGCTCCTCTTTTATTTTCGGACTCATTTGCTTCGGTTAAATTATGGTTTGAAACACCAGGAGGTTGTCAATCACAATTCTCTAAGTCACCCAAAGGGGTGAAGAGATTCATACCCTCGTCCCTAGTCTGCCAAATCTACCAGGAGCTCTGATAACAAGAGGGGTAGAACGGAGCAACCCAGTAGGGCCTCTCACACGTTCAGAATATAGTAGTAAAATCCATCTATAAAAATAGTCCAGTGGGGACACAGTGATCTGGGTGCCAGATAGAAAGGCACTTGAACAAGTCCTTAACAAATTCCATACCACATCTTGGTCATTAAAATGAACAACTAAGCAATCTCCTGCTACCTCTTTTGTAGAATGGCCCACCCCACCCACCCTCCTTGTCATGCTAATATACCTATCCAAACTACTGCCTCTTATTGCATAACTGCTTGCGTGGGTAGAAAATCAATAGACTTTAGCCATGAGTTGATCCGTCACTTCCTTTTGGCCCTCTCTTAGCACTGGGACATTTACCAGAACCAAGACATAAGGTGAGGGTGTGGGGGGGAGATCTAATGTTTGAAACTGCTTAATGCCTTGCCCTGCGACTCCCATTTCTATGCTCGATGCCGCTCCCCTGGTTACATTCTCTGCCAAGTTGACATGCGTTCTCTGTGATTCCGTTTTGTTGCCCCCTACAACGGTGTTATTCGAAGATGACAGTGGCAAGTAGGGGCTGGGGATTGAGATAGGGGGGGTCTGGTACTAGCTTTGGACTGGGTGGATTAGATCGGGCCCTTTATCCCCCCTTGTACTGTTCCCTTGGGCCCAAAGAATTCACCCTGGAGCAGGGTATGATGTTATACTTGAGGCTTTTTTGCATGTAGTCCCCCATTAGTGAGGTTCCCTAATTTTTCTTCAATCCTCACCAGTCATTGGGTTAATGGCTGAAGCAACGTAGAGACCATATGTTCTGATCCAGTGCATAAGTCCTCACTTAGTGCTGCCAGGGAGGCTTTATCAGGGAACGACGGCGGCGGGTCAATAGTCTTTGTCTCAAGGGTGGTTTTGATCGTTCTCAGGGCCTTCAGGGTCTTTAGCTTTGGTTTCCCACCGGCTCTTTTCCACTTGACTGCAGGCTCAATTATTGAATCTGAAGATGTGGGGACTCAGTTTCAGGCAAAGTGACTGAGGGGCAGTTTGAAATTGCGCTTGGACCCTCCCTCCCATCCATTACAGGCCGTACCTCAGAAGAGATTTCTAACAGAGTCCTACCTTTCCTGCCTTCCTCCAAAGAGAAGCGAAGCTCTTTTAACTCGATCTCTTGTGAGAGAATGTTTGAAGTCCTTGTCAGGAAGGAATCAAGGGTATTAACTTCCCCCCCCTGATTGTTGGGTTGTCACCATACGCTTACACATTATGAGTGATCACCTTCTTTGAGGCTCCCAGTCATAAACTCTCCCAACCAAACGCAGCTTAGAGGGGGGGCCCAGCTTTTCTGGGCGATGACGGGCATGAACGGGCCAGCCATTGCCCTGGGCTTTCCCTGGGCGCGCCCCAGTCACGTCCCCACTCATGTCCCCCCATGGGGCTGTGGTGTGCTTTTATGCGCGATGTCAGATGCAGGGAATGATGGGAGCTGTAGTCTCCCAAGCGGTGCACAGGCTTCTCCCACCGAAGTGCTGGAAACAAGCGTCAGGCGGGTACAATACCTGCGGGACCGTGGCGCACTTTAATGGGCGATGTCTGATGCAGGGGATGATGGGAGCTGTAGTCTCCCCAGCAGTGCACAGGATTCTTCCCCTGGGGTGCTGAAAACAAGCGTCAGGTGGGTACAATCCCCATGGTACCTTGGCACTCTTTTATGCGTGATGTCAGATGCAGGGGATGATGGGAGCTGTAGTCTCCCAAGCGGTGCACAGGCTACACACCCCCGGAGTGCTGGAAACAAGCACCAGACGTGTACAATCCCTGCGAGACCATGGCGCGCTTTTATGCGTGATGTCAGATGCAGGGGATGATGGGAGCTGTAGTCTCCCAAGCAGTGCACAGGCTTCTCCCCCGGACTGCTGGAAACAAGCGTCAGACAGGTACAATTCCCACGGGACCGTGGCGTGTTTTTATGTGTGATGTCAGATGCAGGGGATGATGGGAGCTGTAGTCTCCCCAGCAGTGCACAGGCTTCTCCCCCTGGGGTGCTGGAAACAAGCGTCAGGTGGGTACAATCCCCATGGTACCTTGGCACTCTTTTATGCGTGATGTCAGATGCAGGGGATGATGGGAGCTGTAGTCTCCCAAGCGGTGCACAGGCTACACATCCCCGGAGTGCTGGAAACAAGCATCAGACGTGTACAATCCCTGCGGGACCATGGCACGCTTTTATGCGTGATGTCAGATGCAGGGGATGATGGGAGCTGTAGTCTGCCAAGCGGTGCACAGGCTACACACCCCCGGAGTGCAGGAAACAAGCATCAGACGTGTACAATCCCTGCGGGACCATGGCTCGCTTTTATGCGTGATGTCAGATGCAGGGGATGATGGGAGCTGTAGTCTCCCAAGCAGTGCACAGGCTTCTCCCCCAGACTGCTGGAAACAAGCGTCAGACGGGTACAATTCCCACGGGACCGTGGCGTGTTTTTATGTGTGATGTCAGATGCAGCGGATGATGGGAGCTGTAGCCTCCCCAGTGGTGCACAGGCTTCTCCCCCCGGAGTGCTGGAAACAAGTGTCAGGCGGCAGGTGCGGTGCGTCCATTGGGGCGTTGCCCCCCCGCCCCCGCCCGCAGCTCCCTCTGTGTCTCTGAACTTAGTTTACTTAAGTTCAGAGACGCCGAGGGCGGAGAGAACTGACAATGCATGTCAGTCAGCATGACGTCGGACGGTGGGCGGTCCGGCGTCATGTTGACTGACATGCATTGTCAGACCAGGCAGTACTGCAGCACAAGTGCGCATGAGTGGGCATGGTGAGCTAATCTTTAGCCCGTGCCCAGTCATGCGCACTTGTGTTTTCACGAACTTGCGCATGCCCATTAGGAGCCCCTCGGTCTCCTAATGGGCAGGCGCCGGTCGAAGAGTAGGCTGTGCCCTCAGCCAATCCTGGCGCTGCAGCAGCGCCAGGAATGGCTGAGGGGTTGCCACAGCAGTGCTGACGTGCTGTTCCAGTTTGAAGAGGGCAGAGGCGCCAATGCGGACCAGGAGCAGAGGCGGTCAGGTAAGTTTTCCTCTTAATTTTAAATGTATTCTCCCGTGCGACCCCCCCCCGACCCCCCGCATGTGACCCCCCCTCGCGACCCCCCTCCCCTTGCGACTGCTCATGTAGTAAAAACCGGTCCTTTCGTTTATTTGCTTCCTTTGCAATCATTTTACGCCCCGCCACTTTCAAATGTCACCAGCCACCCCTGTCAGGCGGGTACAATCCCAGCGGGACCGTGGCACACATTTATGCATGATGTCAGATGCAGGAGATGATGGGAGCTTAGGCTTCCCCAGCGGTGCACTGGCTTCACCCCCCCCCCCCCGGAGTGCTGGAAACAAGCTTCGGGCGGGTACAATCCCCGCAGGACTGTGGCGTGCTTTTATGTGCAATGTCAGATGCAGGAGATGATGGGAGCTGTAGTCTCCCCAGCGGTGCACAGGCTCCCCCCCACCCCCCACGGAGTGCTGGAAACAAGCATCAGGTGGGTACAATCCCTGTGGGACTGTGGCGCGCTTTTATGCACAGTGTCAGATGCAGGGGATGATGGGAGCTGTAATCTCCCCAGCGGTGCACAGGCTTCTCCCCCGGAGTGCTGGAAACAAGCGTCAGGCGGGTAAAATCCCTGAGGGACCGTGGCGTGCTTTTATATGCAATGTCAGATGCAGGGGATGATGGGAGCTGTAATCTCCCCAGCGGTGCAAGGCTTCTCCCTACGGAAGGAAGGTCAATAGAATTATAAATCTTTCCTTGCAGACCTCGACAGTTCCTAGTAGCTGGAAGCAGGCTAAACTCCTTCCTCTCTTAAAAAAACCCTCACTTGACCCCTCTATCCCAACCAGCTATCGCCCCATTTGTCTTCTCCCAGCCATAGCTAAAATTTGTGAGAAGGTTGTTTTTCGGCAACTGGAAGCCTTTGTGGAATCCTCCGGCCTACTTCACCCTGCGCAGTCTGGTTTTAGGTCAGCCTATAGTACCGAGACCGCGCTGGTAGAGGTGGCCGATGCCATTCGGGAGTGCCTCGATGTGGGCGGCAGAGCAGCTTTAGTGCTACTCGATCTCTCTGCCGCCTTCGATACGGTTCCCCATCGCCTTCTCCTTTCTCGCCTGGCTAACATTGGTATTGGCGGCCCTGTGTGGGACTGGATAAAATCTTTCCTAGAGGATCGGTCCCAGCAGGTCTGGATGCCTCCTATTATCTCTACGGTGAGGAAGGTATCTACGGGCGTCCCGCAGGGTTCCACCTTGAGTCCCCTGCTTTTTAATATCTATCTTACACCTTTGATTTTTCTGGCAGAGGAGCTAGGTGCAAAAATAATTGCCTATGCGGATGATACGCAACTTCTTTTCACATGGAAGGATTCAGATTTGTCCACTGCGGCCGCCCAGAACTGCCTATCGGCAGTTTTTAAGTGGTTGGCCGCCGCCCAGCTGAAATGTAATGAGGAAAAATCAGAGGTTCTCCTGTATGGACAATTTCTATCTGATTTTAGAGTATCTCTATGGCCTTCTAACTTTCCTCGCCCGGACTCTGAGGGTGCCCCTGCGAAAAATCTTGGAATTTGGTTTGCAGAGGACCTACGGTTTACCTACCAAATTAATAAACTGGTCGGTCTGTGCTTTGGCACTCTCAAGGCTCTGAGAAGATTTCTCCCGTTGTTGCCTCAGTCAGCTAAGGAAACTGTGATCAATGCCCTTATCCTATCTCGGCTTGATTATGCAAATGCTCTGTATCTGGGGATCCCAAGATACCTAATCAACAAATTACAGACTATTCAGAATGCTGCTGCCAGACTCCTGTATAACATCTCAGGTAGACTTAGTGTAAAAAACACAGCTTCGTGATTTGCACTGGTTGCCAGTTTTCCAAAGAGTGCAATTTAAATCTCTGATTTTGGCACACCGTGCGCTGCACAATATTGACCCTCTCTACATCCAAAAGCGGTTTGCTTTCTATACTCCTAACAGAGTGTTGCGATCCGCCACCTTACGTCAGGTGACAGTTTCTCGCTTCCGTAGGGCTCGTTTGGGTGGCCAATCTTTCTCAGTCAAAACAGCCATCGCCTGGAATGCACTGCCTTTGAGGCTTCGAGTCATTCAAGATCTTAGGCTCTTCAAAAAGCAATTGAAAACTCTACTATTCTTAGGGGCGCTCTAATGGCCTCTCCACATGGTTTCGCTCGCAGCTTCCGCGCCAGGACACTCTCGAGTATTAGTGCGCGTTATAAGTATTATATAACATAACATAACAGGAAACAAGCATCAGGCGGATACAATCCCTGCGGGACCATGGCGTGCTTTAATGCGCAATGTTAGATTCAGGGGCTGATGGGAGCTGTAGTCTCACCAGCAGTGCACAGGCTTCTCCTCCCGGAGTGCTGGTAACGAGCGTCAGGCGGGTCCTACTCAGTATGAGACTTTATTTGTATCTATTCTTTCCATGGTTTAATAATATTTAATGATGATTATCTAACTATGCAATCATAAAACTCTTGCATCACTTATTACAATTGTTCAGCCACTGTAATGCGTTAATACATTTGTATAAATATTGGCAGATACAGTATTGTTGACAGTTAAATATCCACAGATGTAATTTGCAAGGTTTAGTAAAGGCAGAAGTGTCACTCACCTTTGTACCATTCTCCTGTAGCATTCAGTACAGATTCAACAGATTCGCATAGTTTTTGGACAGCTACATTTTGTTACGAGCAGAGACACAGATCTCTCCATAATCAATAGGTGTGAGTAAATAGCTATGTATCAAGCAATTACTTCATAGATAAGCGAGTCCAGCCAATTAATTTCCTCCTTCATTTGCGGATTCATAATCACAATTTCTATGTTCATTTTATCATACTGTTCATTCGTAATATCCTTTTATATCATGAAGTTCATTATTTATTCATCTGAATGATTATAGCTATAATTTACAATGCAGGCTGGCTATATGAAACCACATACATAGCTTATTAAGGAAAGCGGATGCAATATTCGTGTTCGCATTTGTTTACAGGACCAGCATTATAACGAGAAGAATTTGACATATTTTATGTATGTTTGTCTTGAAAATGTATATCAACAGAATACTTGGTGTACAGAAGTGTAAATTATTCATTAGGCCCATAAAAATCCAGCTAAACATTTACACGACTCGATAGCTTTCAAATACATGTAAATATGTTTAAAATAGGAGAAGAAGCAATATTTACCTCTAATTAACTCATGCTGAGACGCTATGTAATACAGTACACTTAAAAATAAAATACGCCATTCAATTATGTACAATTCTATGATCCAATAGTATTGAAATTCCACTTAAATGAAAAGTGACTCCATTACCTGAATGTTATTGTTCCTCAGTGTTCGCTATGAATGGAATTTAAAATTACACATTGCAATTAAGTATTGACTTAGGGATTACATAGAGATATATCATTGTGGTTGCTTGCACAGTTTGGTACTTACATTTCTAGTACATCCATTTCTGTGCTATTCATACATTCTCTAGTCACATCACTGTTAGGGCTCATCATAAACTGTCCAAAGTGGATCTCTGCACAGTGTTTAATTTGAGCTGGTGGCTTCTCGAGGAACCCACCTGCACTCATTTGTGAGGACTGCCACTTATTTTTTGCATTTTGCATTGAATTGCATTGCAACATTTATATAGCATTTACCACTCCTATGTTTGACTCTGAAGCGCTTGTCCACGTGAGTAGTATGCTGCACTGTATTGGGAGTGTGCGGGAAAATGCCTCTTTTTGCATGTAACCCCATTTTTTGGGGACTGATGTTGCTGTTTTTTATTTTTTTAATTCTGCTAGCTAGGCCTTGTTACATGTGCTCTGACCCCTAAAACATGTCAAAATTGGCTGTACTCCTATTTGGCAAGTTTAACTTACCTATAAGGTCCTCTTATAACATATAAAGTGTACCAAGGACAAGTAAGTTAAATTTCACTACCGGACTACAGCACCCATTGTACCAGCCACCACAGTGACAGTGCAAATATGCCTGCAGGCCTACCATTGTAACCACACTATGCAGTTTTCAAAATATGAAATCGACATATGAAAAAAAAGTCTTTTACCCTGCCTAAACCTTCTATTGAAATATTAATAAGTCTCCTAAATAGGCCTTACTGCTCATAAGGAAGAGTGCATTGTATTTTAAAGTAGGACATGTAAATGTTTAATGTTTAATGTCCTTCCAGTGAAAAGTCCCAAAAAGCTATTTTCACTGTAGCAGAGTGGGCTGTTCCATAGGACAGTATTGGGATACATTATTAAAATTAATGATGTTATCTCTAGTTAGAAAACACCTAGATTTGTAATAAATATTTTGGATTAGGTACTTTTAGAAAGTTACCTTTTCTATGCCTAAAGCCTCTGGAGGCTCATTTGCAGATCTCAAATTGTCACCTGGCAGCTGAATAGCCCCCTTAATGAGGTGTAAAAACTGATCGCACGCGCATTTGTGAGGAAGAAGTCAGCGAGAGAAGGAAGAGGGAGCCCCGGGATGCCGCTGCTCAGGTAAGTTATTTAAATTACTTTAAGCTTGTTTTTTAAAGTTTAGGATCATTCTCACTGCATTTTAAAAGCAGGCGGGAGGGAGGCGGGTGGCGGGCAACTCGCTCCGTCGTGGGTGTGCATAGCCTGCCTGCCCTTCGCCTACTTCGCGGATCGCGAAGTAGGCAAAACTATGCACACTCCGCGGCCGGAGCGTAGCACTGCGCCCAGGCTTAATTTATTTCCTGCCCTGTGTGAGTGTAGAGAAGAGGGACAAAAGAGTGTTTTTAGGTGGTATGAAAAGTGTGCTGGTGTAAGGGAAACAGGATGGGAGCCCAAGCAGGTTTGCGAGGAAGAATGTACTTTACTTCCCTGGGGCACCCCTGACTAATGACCCCAGCCCTGCTGGATGGAGGACGAAGTGGTGCCGCCCGTGGAATCCTGACAATGTCTTGCCCAGCTGAAGTTTATAGACTTCCCCTTCAGAGACTTCGGACTGGGTCAATACTGAATTCTGTATTTGACACACATTACAGTTAGCTTTAAATCATGCCTAGGTACCAGTCAAGCAACAAAAAAGAGAAGCAAAAGAGGGACAAGACCCTGACGTTTTCTCCACTTAAAAGTAACTCAGAAAAACCAAGCCCCTGTGTCACACCCTACACACAAAGTTCCAATTAACAGATTAGGATCTGGTGCCAACAGACCCAACACCTCACAATAAGGGATGATTTGTAAAAAAAATATAGGAGGTGCCTCACAGAAGCAACCACCAGGAGCATGTTGACCAATGCTTGTAACTAGCTCATTCTATCATCATTGGCACTGTCCTATTAAGGCAGGATAACCCCATATAATGGATGTATCTCTATCTACACTGGGTATGTGTAACAGACTAATCTAACTCCCAACCATTACATCATTCTCCTGCACCCACTTGTATGTGGGTCCTCAAACTGCGAGAGTCAATTTCTTCCTCTCAGTACAAAATTACATAAAAATGAGTCCGCATGGCGTCCCAGGCTCACTTATTAAAGATTACATGGCTACCAAGACCTGAGCTCAGGTTTAAATTATAAAAACCCTCACTGGCCCTAACAAGAATAGTGGCCATATTAATTGAAGTAAATGTTAGAACTGGGGCTCTCTAGTTGGCAGAGGTAGGTACCTTTGACCAAATAGGGACCCTTGCATCTAGTCAGGGGAAGGAGGCACACTTCTAAAATAACCCCTGCTCACCCCCTTGGTAGCTTGGCACGAGCAGACAGGCTTATCTAAGTGGCAGTGTGTAAAGCATTTGTGAGCACATACAGTAACCCAGTGACAACACTACAGATGGACACCACACAAGTTGTAGTATAAAAATAAGTATTCTTTATATAGACGTATCACAAGACCACAAACGACAAAAATCAACAATACTGTACTTAAAATGGTAGAATTAGCTAAGTTCTCTTTAGATGTTAAAATGCGACACTTTGAGTTCAATGTACCTTAGGATGCGTAACGCTTTCCAACGAAAGTGTTGCAGAGAAGGTGATGTGTCGGTTCCTTACACGCAAGAACGGTGATGCATCGGGTCCCTACTGATGCGTAGAGGATGCGTTGGTTCTTCTCTGCGAGGGGAGGTGATGCGTCGGTTTCTTACTGCGCTTCCGTGGCGATGTGGATCTTAACGCCGTGATGCGATGAAGATCCGGTACAATGCGACAAAGATGGCATCTTCTTCTTGATGCAACACGATGCGTGCACGCTCGATAAACGTGCGGCGACTCAATGATTCTTCTGAGCCGCAACAGGCCCTGCGACACGCTTCCCGGTGATGCGGCAGCATCTGATGCGACGTCGATCCTCTTCTCCAGCGATGCGAGGCGCTTCGGCAACGATGTGACAACTGCAGCGGCGACACGCTTTCCCAGTGATGCGATGACAGCGGCTGTGACACACTTCTCCGATGATGCGGCGGCATCTGGTGCGACGTCGATCTTCTTTTCCGGTGATGCGAGGCGCTTTCGCGTTGTGAAACGACAGCGGCAGTTCCCCAACACGCTTCTTCTTCATGCATCGCGCTTCTAGCTCCTTGCGACATGCAGTCCCTCAGGAAGCCCCGCAGAGCAGCAGGCACTTCCAAAAGACTCTTAGGGAGCTGGTGGTTGAAGTCTGCTGTCCCTGAGACATCTTGTTATAAGGTAAACAGTGGTTCCGTTGGGTGAAAGAATTGCTTTACACATTAAGCATAGTGTAGTGTTATTCAGATAATATGCGATATTCTGCTGTAAGCAACACACCAAACAGTTCGTATGCAAATCAAATTCTTTATATATAAATTGCGTCATTCATATATATATATGCATCAATATTTTATGGAAGGCCGTCAAGCAACAGTGTAATAATAAAAAGTGACACAGTGAAAAGTAAGTGCTCAGTGACAATGTGCGTGATATGTACAATAGTTTAACCCCTTCGACGCTTGTGACGGAACGGTTCCGTCATGCACGTCGGTTGGGCTGTGCTTATGACGGAACCGTTCCGTCATGGCCCCGCCCGCGCTCAGATCCTTCAGCACTGCGCGGTAATCCGCGCAGCGCTGAAGGGGTTAAAATCTAGAGAAATTTTGAAAATGGCCAGCGGCTTAAATAGTTATAATAAAGCTGCGTGATGAAAGAGTTCCTTTTGGCACAGGTTCTATGTACTGGTCCACATAATAGTCGACGTTTCAACCCTTGTGCTGCGCTAATTTAAGGTCAGTACGAGTCTTCATCAGGACAAAAGGCAAGCAGTGACGGCCTGTGGGTAGGGAGAAGACTTAATCAGGTGTGTTGCTACAAGATGAAAAGGACCTATGGGCTAAAGGTGGCGGGCAACTCACCTTGTTGCGATTGAGAGTCAAAAAGTTAACAGGGCCCTTTGTGGAGATGCCGATCCGGTAAGATCTGGAAGGACTTCAAACGGATGATTACGTTGTGGGGGCCTACAAGTAATTCAAGTGGCAAATTAATATCGAGCTGCGGTGCTTTTAGATGAAAGTGTAGTGAAGAAGCGGCAAAAGCGCTCACCTCAGTGGTATATCCAATGAACCACAAGTCAGGTATCAGTCGGTGCTTGTCAATGATATCTACAAGTAATGCAGTGTATTATAATAGGTGCGAAAAGTAACCGCTGCATTAGAACTGAATAGAAACTAGGACGGGCACGCATGATTCCCTACAGTTATCGTCGCTCTAGACGGGCAGAGGAAACATTGCCTGCCGCCCGAGTGATCAAATTAGAAGCGCCGTGAATAGAGACGGCATTCCATATTGAAAGAGGTGAGCCCGTCCTAGTTTCTATTCAGTTCTAATGCAGCGGTTACTTTTCGCACCTATTCTAATACACTGCATTACTTGTAGATATCATTGACAAGCACCGACTGATACCTGA
The DNA here is from genome assembly GCF_964204655.1 of Triturus cristatus. Lineage (NCBI taxonomy): Eukaryota > Metazoa > Chordata > Amphibia > Caudata > Salamandridae > Triturus > Triturus cristatus. Next base: position 837,356,067 of record NC_140583.1, read on the forward strand.
CTTGTGGTTCATCGGATATACCACTGAGGTGAGCGCTTTTGCCGCTTCTTCACTACACTTTCATCTAAAAGCACCGCAGCTCGATATTAATCTGCCACTTGAATTACTTGTAGGCCCCCACAACGTAATCATCCGTTTGAAGTCCTTCCAGATCTTACCGGATCGGCATCTCCACAAAGGGCCCTGTTAACTTTTTGAATCTCAATCGCAACAAGGTGAATTGCCCGCCACCTTTAGCCCATAGGTCCTTTTCGTCTTGTAGCAACACACCTGATTAAGTCTTCTCCCTACCCACAGGCCGTCACTGCTTGCCTTTTGTCCTGATGAAGACCCGTACTGACCTTACATTAGCGCAGCACAAGGGTTGAAACGTCGACTATTATGTGGACCAGTACATAGAATCTGCGCCAAAAGGAACTCTTCCATCACGCAGCTTTACTATAACTATTTAATCCGCTGGCCATTTTCAAAATTTCTCTAGATTTTAAACTATTGTACATATCACGCACATGGTCACTGAGCACTTACTTTTCACTGTGTCACTTTTTATTATTACACTGTTGCTTGACGGCCTTCCATAAAATATTGATGCATATATATATGAATGACGCAATTTATATATAAAGAATTTGATTTGCATACAAACTGTTTGGTGTGTTGCTTACAGCAGAATATCGCATATTATCTGAATAACGCTTGACTATGCTTAATGTGTAAAGCAATTCTTTCACCCAACGGAACCACTGTTTACCTTATAACTTACTGCCCAGGTTCTGAGGGATACTGGGTCACCCCATTATTTGTACAACTGTCCCTGAGACATCAGCAGGAGGCAAGCTCTTTCTGAAGCCCTTGGAGATTCTTCACAAGTTGATGAAAGTACACACAAAGTTCCTCTCTCCTTTCTTTGGCAGTCAGGCAACCACTGCAAGCCAATCCCTCAAGCTTAGAAATAGTCTCTCCTTAGTCTCTCTGGTTCCTCTCCTCAGCAAAGCTTTCTTCTTGTTTCCCAAAAGTGATCTAAAGTTCTGGGGTCTGTGTCCCCCTTTTTATACACAGTTTCTCATTGTTCTCTGAAGGCAGAGAGGCCTTTGCCTCGTCCAAACCAGTTCTGGTCAGTCCTGGAGCACTTTGTTGACAAGACTCCTTCTTTCCTTTCACAGTGCAGGCCAGGGACATCAGACGCACCACAGGAGGTGGAGCCAGCATTGTGGAGGGAAGGCACAGCCCTATTCAGGTCCCAGGTGCCACTCCTCCCATCCATCTACATGCAGATCTCTCTATTCATCCCTATGCTGACTCACCCTGTCTCCTGGAATCCCCCAGCCCCTGTCACTCAAACTCTAGACAAGGAATACACAACCCAGCAGAGGCAGGCTTGGATGGTTAGACAAGAAAATACGTACTTTCTAAAAGTGGTATTTTCAAACACAGAATGTTAAAACCAACTTCACTAAAAGATGCATTTTATCATTCTGAGTTCAGGCATACTAAACTCGAATTTCTACCTAGTTCCCTGAGTCAGTTAGTATTATAAGATGTAATAATCAAACTGCCCATTACGGCATATGGGGAACAGGTAGCCTTGCAATAGTGAAAAATGAAAATGGCTATAATTCACTATTAGGACATGCCACACACACCAGGGCATGTCCTACCTTATACTTACAATGCACCCTGCCCTTGGGCCTACCATAGGGGTGTCTAATATGAAGAAAAGGGAAGGTTTAGGGACTGGCAAGTGGGTGCACTTGCCAAGTCAACATGGCAGTACCAGACTGCACATAGGCTCTGAAATGGCAGATCTGAAACACACTTTTACAGGCTGCTTCTGTGGGTGGCACTACCAGTGCTGCAAGCCCTCCAGCAGCATTTGGTTTACAGCAAAAAATGGAAGGGAGACCAACGCCAAGGTGGCAGGTCTAACAGTAAATTACCATCCACCCCAAACAAAAACCCATCTTCTCACTGTGTGACTCAAAATGTGCTGTCTTTGTTTTCATCCTATGTGATAGGATTTCCATGTCATGCTTGATGACCACTGAGGTGGGGTTATCATATTAGGGGGCACAGTACATAGCAGTGTGATGGATGAAGAATTGTGAGAGAGAGGCATGCAGTTTTCAGTAAGTTGGCAGTTTTAAATAGCTAGTTATTTCTCATGGTCATTGTCCAGTTAGCTGGTTACTATCCATTATCAGATAATTTGTTTAAAGTTAATGGTCCTGAGCAGGTATAGGTTGAGGGAACACATGGCAGAGAGATCTGATGGGATAGATTTTGGAAATATCACCCAATTTTTAAGTGTCATTGTGAGATGTCAAGAAATTATAATAGTGTAGGTGTAAGCCCCAGTTTTTAAGTCCTTCATTGGCCTGCGGCAAATGGTAGATCTCTTCAGTTATTCGATTCTTGTTAAGCTGATGATGGGAGGTTTTCTGTTGTGTTCTGGATGATGAACATGACATGTAGCATTTCCTCATCAGACTTTCTGTGCCGGCCTTTCCGACACAGAAAGGCTGTCGGAACTCGACTTCGGGGACCCCAGCAAGGCCCTAAGGGTGCATGGCCTCCGGTTGGAGGCCAAGGGATCTCTGCACCCCGTGGCATGCACCTTGAGGTGACTGCCATGGGGTGCAGGGATGCACTGCTCCTCCTATTTTACAATGGGAGCATGCATTCCGGCTGGAATACATGCTCCCATAGTAAAGTATAGGAATGTGACGGAACAGCGCTCGGTCGCATCCTAATTAGTCAGTCGGGACCGCCGACCGTGTGTCGGTCCGTCCCATGACCGAGACGATGTCGGGCAGAGGAAACTATGCTTGGCATCGTAATAGGGCCCTAAGACGCTATTTCCACTGTGATTCTTATAATACATCCATAATACGGCGATCGTAGTAAGGCTATTCTTAAGTGTTTTTACTCTCTCTTAACTGTGAACTTTTAAAACCGATTATTTTTAGTACTTTTAGACTGAATACTGCTCAGCACTAACACTTTGTTCCCTTACCTGACACTCCTCTGACCCGCAACACAAACCGCTGTGCTCCCTGGTCCACCACGGGCTTTCCCAATTGCGTGGAGGGACTACACGGCAACAACTCTTCTCACTTCCGGGCAGGAGGCGGGGGGGCGGAGTCACACGGTTAGCAGTCCAGCTACTTAACCTATTTAAACACATGCCAGACACAACACGCAGCGGGCACGCCGGTGTAGCGCCAGCCCGTCTGCGCCCTTCCGTGTCCAGCCGGGGCCAGGGGCCACAACCCCTGTCCATGCTCCTACAACCACAAGCTCTTAAACCCCCCAATTTCTCCGCCGCCTTAAAGGAAAGGTTACTGGCAAATGTTTAGACTCTATGCTTCTCTCGAAAGATAACACCAACTGTGCCCATTGTGCTTTTAATTTCTGTCTCCTGAAGTCCTGATACCTCCCAAAAAGCAATCTTCTATAAAGATGCTACTGCTGAATTGCAGATCATTCCATAAACATGCAACTGAATCTCCATATTATTAGAGGAGAAACGCCCAGATGCTCTCTTCCTGGCAGAAACTTGGCTCAAGAACGAGTCTAATCCAGTCCTCACATAATCCCTCCCTCATGGCTATCTTATACAGTGGGTGGATCGTAAGAATGGCGGGGGGGGGCATAGCAATCATTTTTAACGGACTGCGAGAACCTCTCCTTTTCCATAGGCTTTTCACCCACCCTCACTTTTTCAGGCCTATTAATATACCGCCCACCTGGGACTTATGGACAATTTCTCAAGGCTCTCCCTGAAACCATTGCTAACCTAGCCAGCTCTCCCTCCATATTCACTGTGTTAGGGGATCTCAACCTACATCTAGACAATCTCTGGGACTCGACCGCGGCTGAGATTATTAGGAATCTCTCCGCAATTCAGTTAAAACGGAGAGTCTCTGGACCGACCCATGTCAAGGAGCACCTACTTGATCGAATTTTTCAGCAATAGTGATGAACTCTCAGTAGGAGCACCATCACCGCTGCCATGGTCAGACCGCTTCCTGATCCCCCTGTCATGGGATATCACAGGTCCTATCTCCTCTTCCAACTTTGTTGGTAGTAAAGAAGGCAACTGGTCTAAGCTTCCCCTAGAACAATGGATATCAGTTCTTGAAGCCACTAGGCCAGCTAGCGATCCGAACCCTATTTTGGCCAATGATAAATTTAACAACTAGATCAAAAGTTCTTTAGAAGATGTTCTTCCTAAAAAATCCCCTTACAAAATATGTAGGCCATGGATCTCTCCATGGTACTCCCTGAAGCTACGGGAACTTAAACAAATCTGTAAAAGATTGGAGAGGAAATGGAGACCGGACTATGTGGAATCTAGTAAACTAAAATATAGGGAGGCAATTAAAATCTATCAAGCCAGAATGAAAGCAGCACACGCTTCCTATTTTGAGGATTCTTTTTTTATCTAGCATCTAACTCCCCTAGGGAAATCTTCCGTATCGCCAAAACCCTTTTAAAAATGCCCCAGCAACAAATGACCACAGATGGTGCCCTTGCCCGTTGTAATAATCTGGCTGAGTTTTTCCACGATAAAATACAAAATATTTACTCAACCGTCTCTCCTACAGACAGTCATAAAGACCTGGCTCCTATCACTGCCCCACCCTATGGTACCCAAGCAATGCTGGAACAAATCCCTCTGTTGGACCTTAAAACATGAGAAGCTATCATAGCTCGTGTTAAATCAGGTTCCCCCAGGGACCCTGCCCCTCCTCATGCTCTGACCTCAGTTACTGGATACATTCTCCCAGTAATTCTCAAATTGTTCAATGCTTCCATCTCCACTGGAGTGTTCCCCCCAGCATGGAAATGTGCAATGGTGAAAGCTCAGAATAATTTGGGGAATTATCTAAGCCTGGGCAAAGCACTACGCTACGCTCGCGTAGTTTGCGAAGTTTGCGCTACTTTGCACTACGCGAATTGCACGTAGCACAGTGCAAACATGCGTAGCGTAGCGTTGCGTAGTGCAGCGGTCATTTTGTGCTTGCTCGCGGTCCTCAACATCAAGTTGCCGACCGCGAGCAAGCAAAATGACATCCCGGCGAGACTTTTTCCTTGTTCGCGATCAGCAACATCAAGTTGCCGATCGCGAGCGTGGAAAATAAACATCCCGGCGAGATTCTCAACGCGAGGAAGTCAGGTTTCTCATTGCAAAAGGTCGCGTATGCTCGCGACTGCTCGAGATGGGAAACTACCAGTCCGCGTTGAGAAAGCTGCCGCTCAAGTAAAAATCTACTCGAGCGGCAGAAAACTACAGCTCGCACTGTGCAAGATGCCGTTTTCAATGATTGCACAGTGCCGGATGCTTGTCCGCACTGTGCAATCATTGAAAACGGCATCTTGCACAGTGCGAACAGGGTACTACGCAGTTCGCGAAGTGCTACGCGTAGCTCGCGTAGTGCGAAGTGCACTTTGCGTAGCTTCGTGTAGTGCTACTTCGCGAACTACGCCCAGGGTTAGAATTATCGCCCCATCTCCCTCCTCCCCATGGTTAGTAAAATCCTGGTTCCCCCAGGGACCCTGCCCCTCCTCATGCTCTGACCTCAGTTACTGGATACATTCTCCCAGTAATTCTCAAATTGTTCAATGCTTCCATCTCCACTGGAGTGGTCCCCCCAGCATGGAAATGTGCAATGGTGAAAGCTCAGAATAATTTGGGGAATTATCTAAGCCTGGGCAAAGCACTACGCTACGCTCGCGTAGTTTGCGAAGTTTGCGCTACTTTGCACTACGCGAATTGCACGTAGCACAGTGCAAACATGCGTAGCGTAGCGTTGCGTAGTGCAGCGGTCATTTTGTGCTTGCTCGCGGTCCTCAACATCAAGTTGCCGACCGCGAGCAAGCAAAATGACATCCCGGTGAGACTTTTTCCTTGTTCGCGATCAGCAACATCAAGTTGCCGATCGCGAGCGTGGAAAATAAACATCCCGGCGAGATTCTCAACGCGAGGAAGTCAGGTTTCTCATTACAAAAGGTCGCGTATGCTCGCGACTGCTCGCGATGAGAAACTACCAGTCCACGTTGAGAAAGCTGCCGCTCAAGTAAAAATCTACTCGAGCGGCAGAAAACTACAGCTCGCACTGTGCAAGATGCCGTTTTCAATGATTGCACAGTGCCGGATGCTTGTCCGCACTGTGCAATCATTGAAAACGGCATCTTGCACAGCGCGAACAGGGTACTACGCAGTTCGCGAAGTGCTACGCGTAGCTCGCGTAGTGCGAAGTGCACTTTGCGTAGCTTCGCGTAGGGCTACTTCGCGAACTACGCCCAGGGTTAGAATTATCGCCCCATCTCCCTCCTCCCCATGGTTAGTAAAATCCTGGAGAGGCACGTTAATACAGACTTAGTAGAGTTTTTAGAATCCAACAAGCAACTTCATCCTTCGCAGACAGGCTTCCGTCCTCAACATGGGACTGAAACCGCCCTTTTAGCAGTGACTGTGGAGACCAGGAGAATTCTGGATCAAGGTGGTACAGCGGCTATCATCCTCCTGGACCTTAGCACAGCATTTGGCACCATCAACTATAATACGCTGACCCATAGACTTAGGAGTCTTGGGGTAACGGCTGGTGTCATTACATGGATGCAGTCCTTCTTGGAAGAAAGGTCCTTTCAGGTCTTTGAAGGCGATATCATCTCCAAACGCATGTCCCTCGGTTGTGGGGTGCCCAGGGATCCTCCCTGAGCCTCACACTGTTTAATGTCTACATGAGTCCATTGGCAGAGATAGTCCGTCCATTTGGCATAAAAATCATTACCTACGCCAATGACACTCAGCTCATGGAGCTTTAAACCATCCCGAAAAGTCATCTGGCGGCCTTGGACGTTGCCTAGAGGAGGTAGCCAAATGGATGGAGTTCTCTTGCCTAAATCTCAATGGGGACAAGAAGGAGCTTATGCTCCTCGGTAACTCGCCAATTTTCCACTCAGAGCTGCTTTGGCCTAACTGTCTTGGCCCTGTTCCGGAACCAAAAAAACAGATTAAAAGCCTAGGCATATGGCTGGATCGCTCTCTGAGTTTTGATTATCGGCCACGTGTTATGGCTTACGGGGAATGCTCCACAAAATACTCCCCCTCCTCCTGTTCCAGGCAAGAAGAATAATGGTCTAGGCTCTTGTCCTATCTCTACCACACAAAACAGGAGGTAGGGTGAAAGAACGGCTTTAATCCACTAGCAATTGCTGAATGTTTTTAAGAAAGCACACATGTTTTTTGAAAACTGCCCTCACCCACAACAAGTTGTGGCATGCTTCATCATCAGGCTGCTACTAACGCCTCTGCGCAAACCAACGCTAGAGGCGGAGCAATAGGGAGGGGTAGACAGTACAACAATGATACAAACAAAAACAAAAGAAGGCTGGATCCTTAAGTGCAGAAAAGATGAATCTTAAAACTGACCCAGGGATATCTCTCTAATAATTTTATTCCTGGATTCCCCTGTCAGATTAAAAAGGTATATATATGTGAAAAAACTATATACCCAAATGGATGGTGGTGGAGTGAGTTAATTAGGTGCTCACCACCCCTCCATTCTGCATAGCAGTCGACATGTTTCTGCCGGTTCAAAAAACTAAATCTCCGGCATTCCTCAGGACAAATTTGATCCACATGCCCTTTTGCCAAACCCCTGTTTTTTCCCACTGTTGTGGGTTATACGCCACCTGTCAGTCTGGAGTTCCTCTTATAACTTACTCCTTCAGAGAGTAGGAACAGAGTTTATTAGGCAATTTGCTTAAAAAGGCACTGGAGAAGAGAGCGACCCTCTTTAGTCAAACATTCGTCAAGAGTGGTGCGCTGCCTCCTGATTCAGTCTCTCCTGGTGCCGTGTAGACCTATCTCGCCTGGACAATGGGAACGCCCTCTATTTAGGAGCCCCTCAATCCACAATCTCCATGCTCCAGATCCTCCAAAATTGCGCAGCTCACCTGCTCCTCCAGATCCCTTACCGGCAATCTGCAAAGCCTGCACTAAGGATCCATCACTTGTTGCCTATCAGGGAGAGAATCAAATTTAAGGCTATGTGTATCACACATAAGTCCTTCTTGGGGAATGGACCGACAATTAGTACTATTATACTGTTAAGAAGTATTCGTGAGTACTGGGCAGCACAGCAGAGAATAGATTGCTAACTAGCAGAGCTATGCCTGCCAGCACCTCCCACCAACCACCCAAGTTGGAAGCATGGTTCTGAAATTGAAACAAGCTGAAATAAGAAAACACATTGTAAGTCTTGGGAAATGGAGTGCAGAGAAAAAGGCTACCTGTGATGCTCCTCTGCCCCTTAATACACCTATTACCAGTGTCTCTGCAACTAGAGACAGTTCACTTCTGTCACTGCGGAGGCCCAACTTGTTATTCTGAAAATAATGTGCTGATATTTCCAGCAACACCAATATGATTTCTTTTGAGTGTAGTATGGAGATTGTTGTGGAAGAGAACTCCATTACATCTAATGTACCAGAGACTTTTCAGTCTTTGCATCAGTGGCTGTCTCTGCCATGACCGAGGTTAGAATATTGCATAAAACTAGGAATCAGTGTGAGATGGGTTCATATGTGGAAAGTGGTGTTACTGAACGTACCTTTGCGGACATAGATGAAGAACATTGCAGGTGGTTTCTAAATCCGTGAAATAAAGTTCCATTTACCACTTGGTTAATGTCACTGAAATCTTCTTGACATGCCAGTCTTTTTTCCAGGATAACACATACAAATACTGTTTCAGTAGCTGCGCCGGTCAAATACATTTCTACTAAAAATAGCAAAGATATAGATGAAATTGAGATACCTTCTTCTCATTGATCACCATGTCAAAATATTCCTGATAAAAAAGCAATGACTCAATATATACATGGAAGAAGACGAGATGTAAACGCCCTTTCTCTAAGAAGAGGTACGAAATAGATGGGGAAAAGTTTTGCAATAAAAAATAATAAACTGTAAGGATTGGTGAAAAAAATCAGATTTCTGAAAAATCTGCACAAGATTGTGGGCAAAATCAATGTGGCACACAGGCTAAAATGACGTATTTGGGCACGGCCGAAAACATCCTTCTCCAAAGCCACATGACTGGATGGTGACCCCGTGGTACCACAGTTAGCTTACAATGTGCGGGTAAATAATATTGTAGTGACAGACTAATGATCCATTGCATTGACACCTATCTCTTTTTACCAAGAAGTGCAGATAGAGGTACAAGTAATCCAATTTACACATCACTGTCTATGGACTTGTCAGGAGGCTTCAGGCCTCAGCAGAGGGACTCAAAAATAAATAAACTAGTGGAACATAATGAGCTGTTGGATTCTGTTAACGCTCTGAAAGTCGAAATCTAATAGTGCTTTTGAAGGCACAGGGTCTCTTTTGGAGGGTAGCAGATACAGAGTCAACTGCCAAAAAAATGTCACAGGCCTCATTTGGCATCTTCACATATCATCTACCCCATTTAGAGAGGAAAAACTTCAGGGGTTTTGCCTTGAGAGCTGCAACTGGCTGTACCAGCAGAAATACTTGACCTGGCAGTCGGTTCTCTACGGGACCATCAAGTGACAGTGACTTACGGGTCATCAATGGATTTCCCTGTCTTTGGACACTGTGCATTGCATGGTAGACCCGGGCCGGGAAGGTGAACAATAGTCCTGATGTGCAGGGAGAAAGCTCTCTGTACATCAGAACCATTGATTTATTTTTGTCTTACTGAAACAAAATCCTGCTGTGGGAGTTTCTTCTGGTAAAAAGTGAATGCTTATTTGGAAAAACAACTTGTGTGCCTTCAGTGCATCTGCTACACCATGGATGTAATGAAGACACAAAGACCGTTGGCTGGCAGACATGATATCAATCAATCAGCATGTGTATAGTGCAACACTGTCGCCCCGAGGGGAATCTGGAAACTGAGCGTGCCGTGTCTTGGTCAAGGAGCCAGGTCTTGAGCCTCTTTTGGAAGTCCACCAGAGAAAGTGCTCTTCGGAGCTGGAGGGGCAGAGTTTTCCAGGTCTTGACGGTGATGTAGGAGAAGGAGCAGCCCCACTGTGGTTGCAATGGATGCTGGTGGTGTGCGTGAGGGCAAGTGAGGAGCAGGGCAGGTGTCTTTAGGGTAGGTGGAAGATCTGTCGATGGTTAATGTAGACCGGTCCTTGATAGTGTAGAGCTTTGTAGGCGAGCACAAGGATCTTGAACTGGCATCTCTTCTGGATGGGGAGTCAGTGGAGGTTTCTGAGGTGGGGGGGTGATGTGGGTCCATTTGGGGAGGTCTAGGATGAGAGTCTGGTGGCAGCATTCCGGAGTCTTTTGAGGAGCTGGGTAGCGATGCCAGCATAGAGGCTGTTGCCGTAATCGAGGCAGCTGGTGACGAGGGCCTGAGTGATGGTCTTTCTGGTATTGACTGGGATCCATTTGAAGATTCTGCGGAGCACGCGAAGGGTGTGGAAGCAGGAGGAGACGACTGAGTTGAGTTGTCTTTTCATGGTCAGCTCACTGTTGAGGATGATGCCTAGGTTGCGTGCATGGTCTGTTGATGTGGGTGTTGGTCCAAGTTCCCCATGCCACCATCTGTGGTCCCAAATGGAACCATTCTTACAGAAGATAAGTACTTCTGTCTTGTCAGGGATTGAGTTTGAGGCAGTTGTCCCTCATCCATTTAGCTACGTTGGTCATGGCGTCGCAGAACTTGGTTTTGGCGTTGGAGGGGTCCCGGTGAGCAAGAGGTTAAGTTGAGTGTCATCATCATAGGAGATTATTTTGAATCTGTGGGATGTGACAACGTCTGTGAGGGGCGTCATGTAGGTGTTGAAAAGGGTGGAGCTGAGGGATGATCCTTGGAGTACACCGCATATGATGTCCTTGGATTCCGAGGTGAAGGGAGGCAACTGGACAATCTATGTTCAAACTGTGAGGAACTAGGCGATCCACCTGAGGGCGTTTTGTTGTATGCCCATGTTGTGCAGTCTGTTGATAAGGGTGTGGTGGCAGACGGTGTCGAACACCGCAGAGAGTTTGAGAAGCATCAGGGCCAGAGTTTCTCCGTGGTCAAGGAAAGATCTGATGTCGTCGGTGGAAATGGTTAGCGCAGTCTCGGTGCTGTGGATGGCACAGAATCCTGATTATGTGATGTCAAGTAGGATGCTTTCCTCCAGGTATTCGGTGAGTTGTTGATTGATGGCTTTCTTGAGTACTTTGGCCGAATAGGGGAGCAGGAAGAAAGGAAAATAATTTTTGAGATTGTTGGGGTTGCAGAGGGTTTCTTTACTAGGGGTCTGACCTCTGCGTGTTTCCATCAGTCCATGAAGGCTGCTGTGCCGATCGAAGTGTTGATGATGCTGGTGAGTTCCATACTGATTGAATTAGTTCTGAGGTTGAAGAGATGGTGGGGCAAGGGTCGTGGGGGGCCCCGGAGTGAATGGAAGATATGATGGCCTTGGTGGTCTGGGTGGTGAGAAGAGACCAGGTGGTGATAATTCGGCTGTGTTCACTGGTTGGTTGAGGTTATTGATGTTAAGAGCTGTGGGTTGAGGTTCAAAATTGTTATAAATGTACTAAATGTAAATGGCTGTCCTCTATGAGGGGAATGGAGTCCAGGGTTATCGTTGACCTGTCTCGATAGCGGTCTGGCCACTAAACAATAAATGACCCCTATAATGTTTTTCTTATTCTTTGTAATGGGCATAATTTCTGAATGTTTTTCTGAATAGATTAATTAAACCTAAAAGCGAGGGTGGCAGATGGAGGGGAAATGTATTGCTCACCCTTGTTGGCTCTATCATCTCCCTAATACAAACAATTGCTTTCTTGGGAGAGATATAAGATGACAGCACCTCACAGTTTTGTGCCATATTGGGAGGTAGGGGCTAGTGTTGGGACTTGGGAAAAACAGTAAAAGTAGAATCAATGCAGTTGAATACTAGAATAGAAATACAATTTAAGTAACAAGATTAGTAGTAATGTATTTTATTTTGGTGAAAGGAGCAAAGAAAATAGATTATAGTAAGACAAAAGTAATGTTTATGAATGTAATGTGATGTCTAATAGGAGGAAGTAAAACATTATTATAGCACAATTTGTGAAATATAAAGCAGGTATTAAAGTGTTTTAGGAAACTCAGGTATCACCTTACATCTAAAATATTTTTTTTAAATTTGCCTAAATAGAACCCAATATGTGAAATAAATCACAGTCAAACTCCTGGGTGTACAGATTAAAAAGTAAACTAGATGTGGGAAGATGATGGGCACAGCAAATAAAGGTATATGAAGAGATATTCTTACTGGCAAATTACTATAGACCATTGGTAGATAAATCAGCAATGCTAAAGAATTATATTTTAGCAATGCTAACTTTTCCTTCACTTTATGTATTTATGATGACATTAATGAAACTTTTAAGGCTATTCACAAATTTAACTTACACTTGTGAATGTTAAATGTGTAAGTTTACTCACACTTTTGAGTAACTTACTACTTTTCGCTACCCACCATTTATCAATTTTAATGTTGAAAAATGTTACACAATTGCAAAATATATATATTTTTTAGGCCTGGGCGGTAAATTTTGTTCCGCTTGCGGAATTTGCGATATTTTGACATTTTCGCGTTCCGCGGAGAGCACGAAAATGTCAAAACTTTCACAACCTGCCACGAAACGGAAGTATTTTTCTTGTTCGCGCTTTAAAAATGCATTCTTACGCAGGCGGTCGCGACTTACCGGGTCCCTGCGTTCGCCGACGAGTTTTCCTATCCGTTTGCTCGTGCTACAAGATGTTGGATTGTTGGTAGCCGGTCACGCTATCCCGCGAGAGTTTGCGATCGTGGACACGTCATTGCGATCGCGAACAGGAAATAAGCATCGCGAGCAAGATGGCCGCGCCCATTAGCGACCGCATGGGCAAGTTGGAGATGCATTTCCCCGCGAGCGCGCAAAAACACATCACGAACGGGCGGGAAAAGCAATGTCCGCATCTTCGCGAAAGTTTTGCATGCTCGCAGAGATTTTGCACAATTTCGCGATAATTTGCGAAAGTCAATTTAGCAAATTCCGCCCACCCTTAATATTTTGATGATATCCTATTTTAATAAGCCTTTTTAATTTAAAAATAAATGTAACTTTAACTTAAAAAAATTATGCAATTATTTTAAATTGATTATATACATTAATTTTTGTAATTGTTAATACATTATAAATTAATATAATTTTTTTTATTTATGTGCGATATGTTATAATAAATCTTAAAAAATAATGTTAATTTAATTTATTACATTGGAATTCATTAAATATTTAATTCCAAATTATGTGAATAGTACTGTAGTGATTTATTATTATATTCTACATATAATATATATATATAACATTAATTTACATTAACATGTAAAATAAAAAGTAATGTTACTATTTTTTCCCATTTTAATAATCTTTTTAATTTTCCCATTACTTTACTGGGGAAGCTCTCTGCCTGATGGCATGTTGAGTCCTTTTTGGATGTAATAACTTGTGTAGTTAGTGAATAGCAGTTTGTAAATAGCACTAGGCTTACTCTTTTGTTGGTGGGTGTATGTCCCCTCAGGTTAACCTGCTCTGAACCCTTCCTTACTCCTCCCTAAACCCCTCCCATTTAGTAGTAAGAATGCCCCTTTTTCTAATTACTTCCCCTGGTCCCAATCACATCTACTATCAAAAGGGGCTGATTTCGATGCGGTCAGAAACTGCTCCGACCAACGGTCAGAGCCGTTCTGACCGCATCGAAATGTCTTGTTCATATTCCTTTCCGACCGACCCATTTTGATTAACGGAACCGGATTTCCAAATGGCCTCCGACAGGCTCGGAGAACCCAGCTGCCATTTGGAAATCCTCCATCAATCCCTCTGGTGGCTATTTTCAGCCGAGGGATTACGATGGAAGATTCCCAAAGCCTTTCTGTGCCGACCTTTCCAACACAGAAAGGCTGTAGGGGTCTGACTTTGGGGGCCAGCAACAGGGCTCCCATGGGTGCACAGCCTCCGGATGGTGGCCTAGGGGGCACCTATGATGCCCCCCTGTTGAACCCTGCACCAGGTGACAGGCACCTTGAGGTCCCTGCCACGGGGTGCAGGGATGAACTGCACCTCTGCTCTTTGCAATGATAGCATGCATTCACTTCGGAATGCATGCTCCCATTGTAAAGAATAGGATTGCGACCAAACAGTGCTCGTTGCATCCTACTTGCTGGGCTGGAACCGATGACAGGAGGTCGTTCGGTTCCAGTTCCCAAACAATGTCGTACGGACTCCGGTCCTTCCGACATCATAATCGGGCTCTTAGTAGTAAACTTACATATTTGAGGATCACCCTATGGAGAAGATAGGAGAGGTTGAGGTGGAGGTTTATACTTGTAGGTTTGTGAATTGAATTTTGTAGTAAGTGGTACCACTATAGCACTACTTTATGTACGACAAAATGCAAATTGTCAATCAGGCCTTTTGCCTCTGCTACATAAATTCAGAAGAAGAATTAGGAATTGGGAAGACTAATATGTATGTGGAAACTCAAAGTACTCATTAGCTTGTTCAAGAATTTTCTTTCTGGGAAGAGCTTAATCTGTCAGGCTTTATAGTGAGCTGACAAACCTTTGATAATGTTCAGCAGTGTGTTTTACATTTTGATCAAACAGATTCAAGGTTTCAATGGTCATCCTAGCGCTAGACCCTGAGAATGTGTTGGTTGAGTAGACTGGATTTTTCTGGGAGGCATGTTGGAAAGGGCAGGGATAGTTCCCATGGTGCGTTAGAGTTGTGGCTCATGAGAATCACTCACCAACCTTAAGTCTACTCATCAATTGAAACGCAGGCCAACATTATTAGAGAGGTGGAGGGAGTGGAAGGGATGTCTTTTGGTTACAGGACACACAAGATCCACTTGTTTAAGTGCAACATATTATTGACACTCTGTAACCCACAAATTTGTATGCTAAGGTTAATGAAAATCCTGTATCATTATGGGACAATCTTATGACTCAAGGTGAACCTTAGCAAATCTTAAATGCTAGCCATGGGGCTTCCAAGGGGAACCAGTGAGATACTGAAATTCTGCTACTTCGCTATTGTGCATGATTATGCACCTTTCACAATAAAAATTTCTAGTGAAACTTGCCACTCATAGTAAAAGTTTATCACAAGTGCATGCTAACAGTGCAAGGTGTGTGGCTAACGTTTGCAGTGCTTCATTTAAATGCACCCTCGTACTAAAAATTAATCTGAGGACGCATTTAACACTGAGATATAGTGAGAATCAATGGATTGACATTTCATGTAATTACACGCAATTTGGTTTAATTTTGCCAACATTTTGCATCATTATGTGAAAGCCTCATTGGTCCAGAACCGCTAGCAGATTATATAACATGTTCCCTGGTGTAGCCAGGAATTGATGGAGGTGATGTTGTACTGCAGTGGATCGTTTGCACATCTGGTGGAACTGTTCTGTAATACAAACCAACTGGTAATAAATAGTCAGGCATACTAAAATTGCAGGGCCGGACTGCCTGTAGCGGGCACCGGCATGTTCCCAGTGGGCCAGAAGAGTGAGGGCTGGTTTTGGACTGGTGGGGTCGGTTTTGTTACTGAGGGCTGGTTTTTACAGCAGTGCTGCAATATCGGCCCACTGTAACAAAAGCAGCAGCAGTGTTCCCCCCGCACCCCACACTCACGCCGGGCTGACGTTATAACCAGGGCAGGTTTGCGTTCTCAGTCCGGCCCTGAAAAAGTGTTATAGCTACACCTTACCTGACGATACAGGTGAAGGTTTATGACCTGAGGAGATGAAGGGGCTGAATGGGTTCCATTTGACTGGATGGATTTGAAGAAAAACAGGAGAGTTCAGAAGGGGAAACCCCTCTCCCCATCCACCAACGACTGGTTTAGGGGAATATAGTCCATCATAACCACAGATATGTGGGATACTGTGGTATGCTTACTAGCATCTTGACACTGCTTGTTTACAGTGGCTCTATAATGTCATCTCCCATCCACTGTCATTTGGAATATTGTGTGTGTAATTGGAACCAGGTGATCTCACACAGTGATGTATTGAGCATTGAGTACAATTGGTTGCTTTACTGGTCATGATGGGTGAGATCTTCTGCTTGAAATAAACCTGTATTTTCATCTACTTTGGCTGCAGAGAATTCATTCTTTGAAATGCGACACTGGCATAGTCAGCAGGTACAAAAGATCTCAACACAATGTGTCTTCTCTGGAGTTAACTGCTAAGCAGAGCAACTTCCCGGTGAGAAATGTCCATTCTTAAGGATTTTGACTTTCAAGTTTCATTGTCCCTGTTTCTGCTACTAAGGGCCTCACATTTTAAGACTGTATCCACATGAAGAGCATATCACGCCTGGTGAGAGCGCATGGAACTGTTAGCTGAGGAGCTTTAAGAGGTGCGGGAACTTGCTGAGAGCCTGAGAAATCATTATTACGGGCCTTTAAAGTTATTTAAAGCTGGGGTCTGTGTTAGTGCATAAAGGCGCTTATAAGACCAGGCTCGAGTGCAAGAAACTGTTAAGCTTGTAAGCTGGCGGAAGCGCGAGGATTCGCGCAACGCTGCAAGCAACTCGAAAAACCGTTGAGCTCATGAGCTGTGGGAGAGCAAGGAGTTGCACAACGCTAGGAATAGCCCTCAACAGGCAATTCACATAGATTGACTCACTGGGGCCACATTCCATGGTCTCGACTTGCTGCGTTCTCGCGCTCTCATGTATCCACTGGTGAGACTGTTTGAGCACAGTGGCAGCCTACAGGCAGATTTACACTCTGTGTTCAGTCCTCTTGGTGCTTTCATCATTTTGTTTGTGCTGGGGTTCCAGCGTGTATTCTACAGTACACGGTACAAGGCTTCCCATTGGCTTATGGATCTGCTTGGTGATTGTATGGTGCAAGCTATGTCCCGCTTGGCTCCCGTGCTTGTCTGCTCAGTGATACGCACACTGTTAATTTAAAAATAATTTAAAGGCGAACACACATTTAGAGGTCCATCATTTCTGTGACACGCACACTTCTGGTGATTGTTCTTCAGCTGCTTGTCTTTCCAGTAACTCACACACTTTGTATGGCTGCGAGTTGTTCTTGCTGTACAGTGGCACGTACTCTTTCTTTGCATGCCAATTTCCAGTGACACTTAGTTCCCATTGGGTACTTCTACAATCCGCAGTTGCACGTTTGTTCAGTGATGTGCACACTTATTTTGTAGTCCCAGTGGCTGTACTAATTGGTGTTAGATCATCATTACTGGTGCTCATCTGTTCAGTGATGTGCACACTTTCAATGTGAGCCGTTATTGGTGATGTGCACGCTCATCATTACTGGTGCTCATCTGTTCAGTAAAGCACACACTTCCATAGTTGGCCGTTATTGGTGATGTGCACATGTGTGCTATTATGAGTGATGTGCACACGTGTGTAATTTTCCCATCACATTATTTAATGCATGTACTCACATTTTACATTTATTGAAATCTGTTTTTTAGTTATTCTTCAGGTTTAAATCTTGATATTATTGTTAGTTGCTCAATAGTACGTGTTTTTACTTGTTGTGTGCACACTTCCTGTAAACATGCAGAATATCACAGCTCCTCCACTCGTAATGGCAAACCCTGGCATTCCTCCCATCAAATGGCAAAAGTGTAGGCAGATGTTTGAGAGGTATGCTAAAGTGTGTGGAGCTTCTCTAAGTGCGGAGAGGAAAACTTCCCTTCTTCTTTATTGTTTGGGTTCGGAGGGGCAGGATGTTCTCGACTATCTTCCTGACCTGCCACCCATGGAAGCTGAAGATTTGAATGAATATGAAGTTTGCGTCAAAAACTGGATAAATATTTCTTACCAAAAGTAAGCACAATTTTAGAAAGGTATCAATTTGCAAAGAGGGCTCAAAGAGATGGTGAATCTGTTGAAAGTTATGTGACTGATTTAAGAAAGCTTGCATCATCTTGCAAATTTGCAAACTTGGTAGAGTTTCGGGATCGGTTCATGCTTGGGTCCAATATGGAGAAAGTGAGAGAGGAGATGTGGCCATATGATGAGCCCACACTGGAGGATGTTTTGTGGACAGCTTAAAGAATTGAACACTCCATGTAGTGTGCAGCAGTAATTAAGAACAAGTGTGATAAAGATGTTAAGGTACAGGTGGTGAAAGAGAAATTTAAGAAAACACTCTTAAAGACTCAAGTTGATAATGAGGTACAGAAGGAAAGGGCATATGAGCGCAAGTGTTTCCGGTGCGGGAAAAGTGGCCATCAGGCCAATGACAAAAGATGTGCAGCTCTGAAAATAGTATGTAACAAATGTGGTAAAAAGGGACACCTTGCTGTGGTGTTTAGGAGCAAACCTGAGCCTAAAGTTAAAAAAGTCGATGTGGATGTAGAATGCAATATTGGTGACAGTAAGAAAGACAGGTTTGTGTGTGGTCAGATAATTCTACAAGTATTTAATGAAGGGTATAGTAAACCTAGTCCCCTTGACATCATCATGGTGGAGGGAGAAGCCACCCATGCTTTGTTTGGCTCGGGTGCTAAGATCACTATTGTCAGTAACAATTTTTACAACATAAAAATGAAAGGTAAAGTGACATTAATCAAATTTGACATTAGGCCTTATGCATATGGGGGTGAGCCCATCAAGTTGCTTGGATTTTTTATTGGTCTGATTGAATATAAAGCTAGACTGGTCTCTGGAAAAATGTATGTGTCAAAGAAAGGGGACAGCATTATAAGTTGGCTCCATCGGGGTGATTTACAAGTTATGCTTGATCCAAATATTTCACCCCCCATTCAACATAAGGAGGGAGTCTCTACTGTGGGTGTGAATAGTAACCATGAGCTTGTAGATACCTTGTGAAAGGACTTCCCAGAGGTATTTAGGAAATAGTTAGGGTGCTTGAAAGATTATAAGCATAAAATAAGACTGAGGGAGGATGCATAACCCATTTGTTGTAGACTCAGGAATGTACCCATCTTCATATGGTGGGATATGCAGAGTGAGATTATGAAAATAAAGCAGAATGGAATTATTGAGGAGGTAGAAGGCATGGAGTGGCTTGCTCCAGTGGTAGCTACCAAGAAAGCCAATGGTGAGCTACCTCTATGTATAGATTTGAGACAATTGAATAAGAAAGTGATCGTGGACAGGTACCGTTTGCTCAATATTACGGAATTATTGGTGTTACTTGGACGGGCGAAGGTTTTTAGCACAGTTGATCTCACTTCTGCATACCATCAGGTTGAATATGAGGAGTCCTGCAGAGACTATACAGCATTCATCACTCCGTTTGTTACTTACAGATTCATCCAGTTACCTTTTGGTTTGATCTCAGCTTCCTCAGTTTATCAGTGTGCCATGGAGAAGGTGCAGAAAGGCTTAGAAGGAGTATGTGTATATCAAGATGACCTTCTAATTTTTGGTATGGATGAGTTTGAAAATGATGCACGTCTGAGAGATGTTCTCAGGAAATTGTGTGCATGTAACCTCACTATCAAGGTTGAAAAATGCAAATTTTGTTCATAGTCAATCGACTACCTTCATCACAACATTACAGGAGAAGGCGTTAAACTTAAGCTTGATCTTGTTTCCACCAATTAGGAGATGAGCCCTCCTTCATCCAAGGAGGAATTGATTAACTTTTTGGGAATGGTAGAATACTATTCAAAATGTGTAGAGAATTTTGCTGAGCAGAGTGTAAACATGAGATATCTATTAAAAAAGGGTGTGGACTTTGCATAGTCTGAGAGTTGTGAAACGGAATTTATTTCTATCAAGGAGTGCCTCAATGAACCTCCCTGTTTAAAAAACATTGACCCTAATAAGAAACCTATATTGACCACAGATGCGAGTGTTAGAGGTTTGGGGGCTGTGCTGCAACAAAAGGGGTCTGATGGATTGAATACCATCATGTTTTTGTCACAGAGCTTGAGATATGTTGAATCCAGATACTTTGTTGTGGAGCGGGAAGCTCTTGCTGTCCACTGGGCAGTAAGAAAGCAAAAAAAGTTTCTGTGTGGTGTTGACTTTGAGATTCGCACGGATCATAAACCTCTGGTGGAAATATCCAACAAGATAGGGTTGGACCTGATCTCTAGTAGGATCACTAAGTGGGTCATTGTGTTATAAGAATATAGTTTTACAATGAAGTATATTCCAGGAGTGGAGAATGGGGTAGCTGACACGTTGTCACGTCTCATTCCTAAAGAGGTGCACTCGACTTTGGATGTTGAGTTGATGGAGGGTGAAGATGAGGCTGAATGGGTGTGCTTGGAGGAAAGTGAAGCCTTTTCTGAGGTTAGGTGGCATGAGGAGACATCTGCTGATCCCTGAGGTGAGTGAGGTAATTTCACTCATTTAGAGGTGTTGCAATAGCAAGAACTCTGGATCTGAATGCACCAAGTCGTTCTGGAGTGTGAAAGATTAACTTGGTGTGTTCAAAGATTTACTGTTTTGGGGAACAAGTTTGGTCCCTCCTATTAGCCTCAAGAGAGATCTGATTAATTCAGCACATGAAAGGCATTTGGGTATTACAAAAACAATAGAAAGGTAGCCTATTTCTTATTGGTGGCCTGGTATTGATAAGTAGGTGGAGCAAATTGTGTGTGATTGTCTTCCTTGTGCGATGAGAGAAAAATAAAAGAGTCCTAGGGTACAGCAAATGATTTTAAGGAGGCGACCCACGAGTCCATGGCAAGATATTGCTCTCGACATTATGGGGCCATTCATGGTAGTGATCTTCAGATGTATGTAGTGGTGGTAAAAGACACATACTATTGTTGGCCTGAAGTTTTCTTCACCTCTGTCTTTGATACTGAACATTTCATTAGGTGCCTGGATGATCTGATGTCCAGGGCAGGAGCACCTGAAACAATTCTGACCGATAATGGGGTGCAATTAATTTCAATAGAAAGAGAGGAGTTAATGGGCAAGAGAGGGAGAGAAGGATACAGCATAAGGTTTGTGTACTTTATCACCCAGAGACCAATGTCATGGTCGTAAGATTCAACACATTTCTCAAGGAACTATCAACATAGCTAAAGCTAATGCTTTAGACTGGAAAAAGGAGGCTCTAAAAAAGGTGGAAACGCATAGATTTACACCCCACATCACTACTGGAAAGACACCTTTCCAACTTTTCCAAGGTAGTTTCCCAACACCTCCCTTGAACCTCCGTGGGTGAACAGGTATGAGAGGTTGAGGGGAAGAATGGATGATGATAATGGTGTATGTGTTAGAGAAGAACTTAAGGCTACTTCGACAACAGGAAGGCTGTGAA
Organism: Triturus cristatus; assembly: GCF_964204655.1. Taxonomy (NCBI): domain Eukaryota; kingdom Metazoa; phylum Chordata; class Amphibia; order Caudata; family Salamandridae; genus Triturus; species Triturus cristatus. Next base: position 837,377,382 of record NC_140583.1, read on the forward strand.
GAAAACAGAGTCAAAGTGGGAGATTTGGTGATGGAGAAACGTCCTGGTTTGTCCGGGAATCAATCTTAAGTTTTTAAGTCCTATGTGTGGTAATACTTGCCCTGACAGTGCAAGATCTTGGAGTGGTGGTAAAAGACACTCAAATAGGATTGTAAGACGTCCTACATATTAGTGTGATTATGCTTAAAGTGTACTTGTATTATTAGCCTGCTCTTCTATGGTTGTTCTTTCGAATGTGCCATTATTGTCTATTTTTCTTTTTGTCATTTTATTAGTTATGTTTTATTTTGTTTTTTGTTTTCATTTATAAGGAAGGGAGGTGTGTGGTATGCTTTCTAGCATCTTGCCACTGCTTGTTTACAGTGGCTGTATGGTGTCATCTCCCTTCCACTGTCATGTGGAATGTTGTGTGTGTAATTGGAACCATGTGATGTCATATAGTGATGTATTGAGGGTTGAGCATTGAGGACAGTAAGTTGCTTTACTAGCCGTGATGAGTGAGATCTTCTGCTAGAAATAAACCTGTATTTTTCATCTACTTTGGCTGCGGAGAATTCATTCTTTGAACTGCGACAGATACGTTTTTCACAACCTGTACATCCTTAATTAATCATCCGCACACTTACATGGCTCCTCTGTCATGAGCATTGGCAAAGTTATTGAACCCCTGAGGGTCAGTGGAGATGTGTTAACGTCAATGTCTGTGGGGAATGAGAAACAAATTGACATTGACACAATGCTGCATTATGTTAACTTGTCTGAATACTATCTCTGCGTATCTATGATATAAATTCTCACACCTTCTGAGTAGGGAGGGGTGGGTTGTTGATTATTGAGTCTGATACATGTTAAAGTAGGTGTGCATGCGGCGGCTGCGGCTCCTCCGCTATGGCGGAGGAACATCGCCCCCCCTGGAAGCAGCTTCAAAAGTTGAAAAATATATTGATAATAAAACAGGTTTATTATCGTTTTTTTTCAACTTCTAAGTGCCAAGTCTTGAGTGTAGGACCATCATGGGGGCAGTCACAGAGGGGAAGTGGTAGGCACTGCTATCAGTACACATGTCGGTTTGGCTGGCCATCTTAGGATGGCCAAACCGATACGCGCACTGAGCTGTCCCCAACCTGAACTGCGTTGCTGGGTTGGAGACAGCAGAAACAGGCAACCAGTCCCTCTGGTAGTGTACATCCAGGCCACTCAGGTATGAGAGCAGCATCAAACATTGTCATGGGGGAGTCTGGGAGCCTGTGCTGCAATCAGGAGAAGAAGAGCGGCGATGCAGCAATGCGGCGGGCGGCAGGTAAGTTCTTTTTTTACTTATTTTTATGCCATATTCGCATCATCTCCGCCCACCTCCGCTACTCTGCCCTGACACCAGCCGCTACTGTATGCATGTATTAGCATCAAAGGGTGTAGTTATGTTAATGCCATATTAAATTTTAATAAATTATTATTGGAAAAAAGTCCTAACATTTTCTTCATCTTTTTTTCTTCAACACTTCCTCTCCTCTTGCTTGACTTTTTTTTATCCAGCATTCTCATTCTGTGAACCAAAGTTAAAGGCAACTGCCTTTACATTATAAAGTGCGGCTTAACCTTAACTATGCAGGACAACAACTACAGTGTAAATGTATCTATCTATCTATTGTAGCAAATGTTTTTTTTTAAAGTGTTGCTTTTTGCCTAGTTTGAACATGGGAATTTTATAGGTGATCCGTCAAGCAAGTTCTGAGAAAAAGAAGGGGGTCCCTAAACGTGTTTTCCCCATTAATTTTTCCATAGGAAGTTTAGACACAGCTACAGCCAAAACAACTGAATGGATTTACATCAAATTTAGCAGAAAGCTAGATCTTGGTCCAGAGAGAGTGCTTTTTATGATATGGCGTAAATCCGTTGAGTAGTTTTGAGCAATTAAGGCTCAAAACCTTCGTATATTTTGCACCGAGGAGGATCCGCATTAGACCCATGACAAATTTGTGGATATCTGCACTTGACCAACACGTAGTGATTGGCTGGCCGCTACCTGAAGGAAAAGTTGCACCTGTTATCTTGGGACTCGGCTAGTCCCCAAGTCCTGAAGAATAATAGGAACTAACATATAAGGAGGGAGGTTTGGGCACCCTGACCATCCCTGGGGCCCAATTTTTTGGGGAGGGTACCATGAATCCGCAGATCCATGCGACACCCAACTAACCCTGGGTGGAGGAAACTTCCCGAAGTGGTAAAAAAACTCCGCCGCACTACACGGATCTAGCCGGAGTTTGAAAAATGCAGTTCGCGGTGATTGCACAGTGCTGGATGCTTGTCCGCACTGTGTGATCATCATGAACAGCACCATGCACAGCACAGGCTTTCCTTTTCTGCCGCTCGAGTAGATTTTTACTTGAGCGGCAGCTTTCTCAACGCGAACAGGCAGTTTCTCAACGCGAGCGGTCGCGAGCATACGCGACCACTCGCAATGAGAAACCTGACACCCCCCGCATTGAGAAATCTCACCGGGAGGCTTATTTTCCACGCTCGCACTCACCAACTTGATGGTGATGATCGCGAATGAGGAAAAATCTCACTGGGAAGTTGATTTTCCTCGCTTGCGCTCGCCAACTTGGCATTGGTGAACGCAAGTGAGGAAAAAAACTCCGCTCCGTTGCGCGAACCGGAGTGTTTGTGAACTCTGCGATCTCCGTGTAACGCGGAGTGCAGAAAACTACACAACCTCCGCGAGCGGAGGGGAGTTCACTGCCAGGCCTACACCCAACGTGACATCTCTAGGCATTCTCAAAGGTGTCATGTTGGATGCTGCATGGATGCGCAGATCCACTGAACCTCCATCAGGGGTTGTCCACCTGCAGGGGATTGGGTGCCTGAGGGGGTGTTGGATGCAGGATGTTACCACAGTCCAGGCTCTCTGGCCAGACCCATTCACAGCATGGCCGAAAGCCATGTGTGAAGTGGAGTTGGCTGCCTGTATGAAGTGCACGGCAGGGGGATTGGCTTTACGTATGGTAATAAAATATTTCTGTATGTTAAATAAACCTACAAATTAACTGGAAAATAAAGGTTAAATTAAGGTGACAGAGTAATGTTTTAAACTAAAAAAAACACAGAAATTCACCAGTTATAGCTATCTCAAGTAGCAAACCACAGAAATTCACCAGTTATCGCTATCTCAAGTAACTGTAACTCATGCCCTAAGATAACTGTAACCCATGGTATTCCTCGGATATTTGCTCCCTAATAACTTTCCACCTGTTTGACAAATCTCCACAAAGCTTTCCAGACCTATAGGATTTTCAAAATTTTGAGACTATGGAAATTGTTGTGGTGAATCGTTAAGGGGTTGCAAAAATAAAATGGGGAGTCCCAAAACAGATTTTTTTCCCCCAATGTATTTTTCATAGACTTTTGACTTTGATGTGCATTACTTCGAGGCAGGTGGTCAAGAAATCCTTTCTGGATTTTTTCAGGAGCGGGTGGTAGAGGTTTGGGGCATTTTTGAAGTTGGCTTGATTGATGGGCATTTTGCTGGCACGCCAGATTATTTCCAGTCTTTTGCAGGTACGTTTGGAAGATTTAGGTTCCGGGGTGAACCAGCTGAAGTATTTGGTGGGTCTGCTGGTCTGGCATATTTGAGGTGGGCTACTGTTCTACTGTTAGTGCATTCTGTGATCCATGTGTTGAAGTTCTTGACAGCCACCTCGAGGCTGGATGTGGTGTTAGGGATGGATGTGCTGAGGGTGTCAGTCCAGAGGCCCTCATTTACCTTCTTTCAGCTCCTCTGGGCAGTGTCATGCATAATGCTGTGGGTATAAGGGGTGGGTTTGATGGAGAAGTGAATGACTGAGTGGTCAGACCAGGTTATTTCAGCGGTGTGGCTGTATCTGATTCTGTTGCTGGCAGTGAAGATGGCATCAAATGTGTGCCCAGCTATATGCATGGGGTCAGTGATTAGTAGTGAGAGGCCAAGGTTATTCATGCTCTCAATTAAGCAGGCCGTGTTCGGGTCACTGGGATTCTCAAGGTGGAAGTTAAGATCCCAGAGGAAGATGAAGTTTCTGGATTTGATGGTCAGGGGGCAATAAAGTTGGAGTTTGCTTTGCAAAAGGCGGGCTTTGGCCTTGGTGGTCTGTATGCCAAGAAGCCCCTAATGGTGGTTTTAGAGTCTGGCTTGAGTTGGGAGTTTAGGTGTTCTATGATGAGGGTGGTGTCCTCTGTGGATGCTGTGCAGTGCAGGGATTCTTTGTGGATGATGGCTATACCACCTCCATTTTCGTTGGCGTGGTCCCGGTGTATGTTCTTGTATCCGCTTGGTGTGGCAGTGGCGATGTCCGGTGCTGAGGCAGGGTTGAACCATGTCTCTGTCAGGAAGACAACATTGTGTTTGAGGGAGATAATGGCATCCCAGATTTCAGTGGCATGTTTGTGAAGGGAGCAGCAGTTGATCAGGAGGCACTGGATTCCCCCTGGGTCTGTGGCTCTGGGTGGGGCCCTTAGGACAGCAACCTCATGCTGCAAGAGAACCAGCAGTATCGACAGGAGAAGGGTCCTGCCGTTGAACGTGGGAATGTGCGGATGCAGTTGTTGCAGCTTGGTCTGGGGCTGTTATTTCGGTGCTGGTGTAACTGTAGATGGGGAGAGATCAGGGGGTCCTGGCGCAGGGCACTGTCCAGGTGCAAATGGGTGCAGATGGGCTTGCCTTTGGTGCACCTGCTTTGCGCCAGCAGCGGGGCTGCACTGTGACCAGTATTAAGTAGGTTTCTGGGAGTGGGCGAGGAAGTGGACGGGGTCACAAGTGGGTGGGATGCAGGAGGGAGAGCAAGCTGGGAAAAAAGGTGGCAAATGAACAAAGTTAGGAGGGAGGAAAAAGATTAGAGTATGGGGAAGAAGGAAGGAGGTAGTTAAATGGAGGCAAAAGTAAATGGAAGGAAAACAAGGGGAGAAAGGTAGTTAAGTGGAGGCAAAAGTCAGTGGAACAATGGGAGGAAAATGAGGGGAAAAGGCAGTTAAAGGAGGCAAGAATCAATGGAAGGAAAACGTGGGGAAAAAGGCAGATTAGTGGAGGCAAAAGTCAAAGAAATAATGAGAGGAAAACAAGGGGGAAAGGTAGTTTAGTGGAAGCAAACGTCAGTTTATAGTTTAAAGGCTGGCGGCATGGTGCAGGCTCAAGAGGACCCGACCTGCAGCAGTGGTGGGGACCTGGCCCAGGGAGAAAATGTGTGTCCTCAAAAATCTACTCCAAAAACTTCCTTTCATGAGGAAAATAACTAACACACTCGTACGGAAACAATATGTCTATGGTATCATTGAAAATGCATTTCATGTGAAAAGGAGAATTTTAATTTTTATTCTTAATAAGATGAAAAGGCAGGACTGTTTAATTTAAACCTATAAACTGCATAAAGTATGCAAGAAAAACCAAACAATATTGAACTTCTGCACAATTTTCCAAGGAAAGTGGAGACATTCCTCCAGTACTGAACCATACTTTCATGAAGAGACTTACTATCAACACACTAAGGCCCTGATTACGACTTTTGATGGAGCCATGGTGTGGCAGAGCAAGCCACCACTCCACCGCTCTGCTGAAGTTCGCCGCCGCCTGCCCACTACATTACGACCTGTAAGTGGTCTGGTGGGCGGGCTGCTTGGCAATCCCACGGCAGTGCCTCTTTCAAAGGCGTCATTCCATTGTAAAAAGCACTGCAATCGGACCGGAAAACAAGGTTCCTGCATGGCATGAGCTCAAAAGTCCATGCCATGCAGGAACCTATGTGCATGCACATGGGAGGCACATATTATGCCCCCCTGTGTGCATCCACATGCAGTAGAGGGACAGGGGGCCCTGAAGGGTGCCCTTTGGTTCCTTTCCACCACGGTTTTATTGGAGGTGGTACCGCCATGAAAATCCTGGCAGAGAGGAAACTCGAAATATGCTTGGCGGAACCACGGCTGTCCCGCCAAGCATATTGCGGCCTCATGACCGCTGCCTCACCTCCGGTGAATGGCGGTTCAATGGCTTTGGTCTCAGGACAGTCTAACCACCCAAGTCATAACACCGCTGCACCAACACGAGTCTACCGCTAGACCACTGGCGCACCAACATGAGTCTACCACCAGACTCATAATTGGGCCCAAATTGTGTACTTTCCATCGCAGATGAATGACGTTATTAGGTGTTACATGTAAGAGTGGTAGTAATAGAGAAAACATTTGAAAAAAACACATTTTCTGCAAAGAATGTACAGGTGCGAAAAAAAAATGCTATGTGAATGGAATTGATCTTCAATTTGCAAAATTCAAGATACTTCCATGCTGAAGCCAAGGCATTTTGTGGTTACATGTAAAAATCTACTATTCTTTACAAAATTCAACTACTACAGACCATAGACCTGGGCCCATTTTGGACCATTATGAACCTACAAGGACATTCCTTAAGTTGACTTAAAAATCACGTTTGAATTTTACCTTCCATCACATCAAGATGCTTTGCACTCCTCATGGATCCATACGAAAACTTATCCGCACATTATACTTTGTCAAAACCCCATCCATCCAATTACAACTCAATAATATTCTACTTCAATGAAATCCAGCACAAGTGAACATTGTTATACAGTTCATTCAATGAAATCCAGCACAAGTGAACAGTATTATACAGTTCATCCAATGTAAATACTTTGGTGTGTAAAGTGACAACAACAAAACTACAGATGTTGTCTTCACTCAGAATCCACTAGAAAATCCATTAATGAAGGTGACCAATTACAAAATGGACATTCTTCAGTATCAAAAAAACATTTCAGAAATACCAAATCAAATTTGCATTTGCTGCCGAACAAAACATCATCAAAAACAAATGAAAACTATAGACCTCGTGAATGAGTGAATGATTAAGAGCAGAGGTGTAGTACGATTCCCTGATATGCAGTTTATTGCAACTATGAAGACATGGTTCAGTGAAACAAAATGGTAGAAGTCAAACAGAAGCGGCGTCTTCATAATAGGATTGGTGAAAATGAGTGTCACGCTAATTTACTTATTTATATATGTGCTTATTTCTGAGTTTTATACATTGGTGCATCTTGTTATGTTATGTTATCTGGTGTTTTATTGAGCGCTCAGCTACTCAAGCAGAGTGTCCCAGCGCTGTGTACTGCTGGGGAACCCATCCTGGCTTTCCCTGTGAGATGGTCCCTTACTGGGCATCTCCAAGGTGAAGACCAAGCATCCCCGGCGCTGATGGGGCCGTTAGTGGAGATTAAGCAATCTATTGCCCAGAGTTGCTGAGTGTGATCCATGATTAGAGTAGGCACCGAGGCGAGAATTATCGAGTCCGCTGACCTTGGCCCAAGACCCTGCCGCGTCGGGAATCGAACCCTGGTCCCTGACCGACCTCTGCTTCCGGGTCTGCCGCCTCTAACCAGTGAGCCACACCACTCCATCCGGTATTGTCCTCTGGTTTCCTAGGGGTCTGCTGCAATATTTAATCTTCTTCTTGGTCCACGTATGTGGATGTTTGATGGAGTGTTGCAGCAGGTGTGTATGGAACCAGTTTCTGAAGATATTCTGGGCCAATAGACCTTATGGTTAGTATTGATTTTAATCCTGGCATTTACAGGTAGCCGGTGGACATTTTTTGGGGTGGACTTGAAGTGTTCACATTTTCTTTTTTTTAACAAATTTGTTTATAGTTTTATCCCCAGGTGACAGCAAATATAGTGTACAGGAAAAAGTTTGCTAGCATCTTTCACTTCAAATATAACATTTATAGAGTACAGCCAGTTACAGGACTCTAAAAAGTTCATTAGTGAAGTCACGATAACCATCCCTAATAAACATAGCAGCGCTATATCTCCCCCTAGTGTAGCAATGAATGTTCCCCTCATTCTGCATGGTCTGAATCCTGTTCCTCAGTTAGGAGCACTAATTCTGGGAGCCCAGGTACCTTCCAATGTTGTTTGACATAGGCACACCTTGCCATATCGGAGCATGGTATCTCATAGCACTGCAGTGACCCATTCAATTGCATGAATGTTGCATATTTTAGTCCACCAAATGCCCAGTGCCGGTGACGTAGGTTACCGCCATTCCGTGCCACCACCTGGTGGGCTGCCAAAAGCAGGAAAGAAAGAAATTTAGTCATGGTTGAGGAGAGGGGGGACAAACCCTCACCGGATCACTGACACATTATCAAAACCATAAATATGGTGATACCAAAAATATCAAACAAAAAAAATCTTGTTTTTCAATAAGTATAATGGTAGGTACAAAAATAAAGAAAATAATATATTGTTTCACACTAATATAAAAAAATATATACAAAAATATAGTTTTTAAATGTATATAGTTTAAATAAGCAAAAACTTAAATATTTTAACATGTAGCATTAATATAATGTCAACGGAATATGTTTAAATAATATTAATACATAGTTATAAATAGTTATCAAATTAAATAAACACACACACTCACATATATAAAAAATATGTATGTTTAAATACACAGATATAATATAAAACTATTAAAAAATACAAATTTTACTTATATTATATTTTCATTAGTTTTAAAATTTACCAATATAACAACTATATATATATATATATATATATATATATATATATATATATATAAAAAAAACATAAATATATATACATGTGAACAAGACCTCCCGTAGGCCAAAACGCACTGTGGCGGAGGTGCAGGGCATCTAATAAAATCTTGTGCACTGAATTATGGGTCAGTTTTCGTCTTTCTCCAATGATTGAATGATGTGTGGTGAAATCCTGGGATATATAGACTGCGGCAACGCGGTCGAAACGCGTCAGGCTGGACACCTGTCTCTGCACTATGGGTGCTGCTTCAATTTATCTGCAATAAAAACTTCACCTTATGAATGCGCTGTGGTCCGCTCCTGCTTTCTTGCCGAGCATTTGGGGGAGCCAGGAGTTTGGTTCTTTCATATATATATGTGTGTGTGTGTGTGTGTGTGTGTGTGTGTGTGTGTGTTTGTGTGTGTGTGGGTGTGTGTGTGTGTGTGTGTGTGTGTGTCTATATATATATATATTTAAATACCCCCAAAATAAATACGATAAATAAACTGCAGAAAAATGAAAGTATTTCCAATTTTCCAATTTAACTGTGCATAAAATTAAACAATATATGAGATGATGTTTTATTAAAAATATCTTGAAAATTACATACATTTATATCGATATATAAAATATAAAATAAATATACAAACAAATAATAATAATATATATTTAACCAACTTTAATAAAAAACAAACTATATAATTAATAAATAAACTGTTACAACTCCAATGCATACAACAGGAGAGAAAGCGTTAAACTCAGGAGGGGTACAATTCACTATTCCCACTCCCGTCTGTGCCACAGTAGGGTAAGCTTTGGACTCACGAGGAGTAAAATTTACTATTCCCACTCCAGTCTATACAACAGTAGGGAAAACTTTGGAATCAAGAGGGGTAAAAATTACAATTCCCACTCCAGTCGGTGCAAAAGCAGGCAAAGGCTTGGTCTCAGGAGGGGTGAAAATTACTATTTCCCCTCCAGTCGGTACAAAAGTAGGGAAAATATTGGACTCAGGAGAGGTAAAATGTACTATTCCCACTCCAGTCTGTGCAACAGTAGGGAAAGCGTTGGATTGCAAAGGGGTAAAATTTACTATCCCCACTCCAGTCAGTGCAACAGTAGAGACATCATTGGACTCCGGAGGGGCAACAGTTACTATTCCCACTCCAGTCGGTGCAACACTAGAGAGAGAGTTGTTCACTTCAAACAATTACCATCTATTAAATAACAAAAAAATAAATATTCAAATTTAAAAATGTCTACATTTTAATAAAAAGTAAATAAATTACATATTTATTACAATGTTTAATGATTATTATAAATGAAAACAAATAATATTACTGTAATTAAAGTACTACATTCTAATAATCATAACCATAACAACCAAGAAATAACATTTTATTGAAATTAAAAAGCATAACAATTAACATATAAAATAACCTCTACAAACAGAACAACAAACATCTAAACAATATTATTATTTCACAATGTACATAATTACTCAATTAAATAATTCATGACAAATACAAAATTAAATGTCAATAAATTATGTTAATTGACTTTCCACCTTGTACCCCTAAAATCCCAGCAACCCGCAACTAAAATATATCTTGCAAAACTATAACAACTGCACATTTACATAATTATCAATTAAACAATTAATAATAATTAACTAATAAACATGTTATTATATTTCAACCAGCTACAACACTAAAAATTACAATAAACATTTAAATTATATTAAAAACATTAACAATAATTATACAAACAATTTATGAAATATACAAATAAAATATACACTAAAACACATCAAAATATTTAAAAAACAATATTATAAACAACAATATTTTTGCAATAGATATTTTAACAGCGATATTAACAAGATTGATTTTTTTGTAAACGATATTAACAAGATATTTTAACATCGATATTACTTACCTTGGAAAATCAATATTCTTGTCAGTGATATTCCTGATTCACGATATTTGTGGATCACGATATTAAAAACTTGACATTTCTGCATCTCGATATTTTTTTCTCAATATTGTTTCTGAATGCCCCCTCATCTTCAATCAGCCCCAGTAGGATCGTTAGAGGTTACATTATTAGAGCTACATTTATTTTGACTGTTATTATACCCACAATTCAGGTCCAGAAATGTTATGTCTGAGGGCACTTTCACCACATGTGCATGTATGTCTCTCTCAACCAGCACCACTCCAGCAGGTGTCAGGGCCATTTGCAATCGCTTTCAGGTGCATTGGTGTCATGTACCATCATAGCATAATTTTAAAAGCATTGGACCTATGCTCTAGACAGATAGATAATCATGCTGCCTGTTCCCTTATCAGGAGCCAGTCAGATTCTATCAATTCTAGATCTGGGTTTTCTAACCATTTTGTTGTGTATGAGAGCTGTGTTGTGGGGATAGTTCTGTCCAAAGCTTTATATAAATGGGACAACATTCTGGTGGTGACCCCCTCTGAAAACATGTCTTTGCTCCTTGTGCCTGTAATTCAGACTGTATGGCCCTTTGTAGGAGTTGTGTGTTGAAATATAATTCTTTGTCACTGAGTAAGAAATCATTGGCACATTGATCTCTAGTCTTGGGGGCACACCCTCTATCCCAGGACAACCTTTCTCTGCCCACTGATGACAGATAGTTTTTGTCTATCAGTTCAAGTGGGAAGTCCGGATTACCTGTCACTGAGTTCAGGGGGAGGGGGAGGTTGTGATCCCCTTTGTCCATTTACCTTTGGCCCAGTAATGTAGGGTCACTGTTGTAAATCATCTTTGGATGTGCATAGGTCGAGCCACCATGTGAATTCGCTACTAAAGGTGGTAGAGTGGAAGTGCACTGAATTCTTGCTCAAGAAGATACCAAGATTTGTCAATGTCTGGGGAGCACCAAACCAATGCCGGTGATATCTATGCAACCAGAATATTGCGTCAAATATCGTGGACAGCCATGCCTTCTTCCTTGGGCTTCTCATCAGGAAGGGCCTAACTATCCATGGACACCATATAAAAAAGACATCTTCTAGATTAGGGACCTTAGGACCTCCAGGGAGATTCACAACGGGAGACAGCAGAAAAGGAACAGCAGTCTAGGCATTAAACTCATCTTCATGCAGTTTATCCTTCTCACTCAGGAAATTTCCACCCTACCCCCACTTTTAAATAGAATATCCAGAATAGGAGGTGCATTGCTGTGAAAAACCTCAGTTATGGAGGGGGCGGATGAGGACCCCCAAGTACTCGATCCCACCTGGCACCAGTTGCAGTTCACACCCGCTGCCACTGCCTCACTGCTCTCTTGATTTTTCCCCACCCCATTGCTGTGGATTTCTAGCACTTGACTTGTATTCCTGTCGCAAGTTTGCTCAAGTTTGGTTATAAGTGCAAGAAGAGAGCGAGGGATTGGTAAAAAAACTGAAATATCATCTAAATAAAGGGCCTTTTACCTGTCCCCCTCTTGATGTCCAAACCTGTAATCAGCGGATTCACTATCAAGTGAGGGAACAAGGGTTTCATTGTGAGGTAACAAAATCAGGGGTAAAAGGCGACATCCCTGTTGTCTACTCCAGCTCAGATGAATGGGCTCAGAGAGAAGACAGTGTATCCATAATTTTGCTGAAAGCCTTACATAGTTTGCTAATATGCATTTTTTCAATTGGGTGCCTAGAGTAGTCTTGACTCAGTCAAAAGCCTTCTCCTGTATTTCAGTAGAGATGGCTTTATCAACCACATTGAAGGCCCGTCAAATGTTGTCTCCTGTGTGTCTATTCCTGATTGATAGGAAAACACTAGTTGTGGCCAGAACCCTCTCAGACAATAGGCCAAGACTTTGGTGAAAATCTTCACATCACTATTTAGGGGTGGGATCGTACAATTTATTTATTTTATTTATTTATTTAAGCGTTTGTAGAGTGCACAGCTACCCCCAGCGGGGGTGTCCCGGCGCTATGGCAGACGGCGAAAGATAGGTACCGAAAGGGGACTAAAGGTTAGTAAACAGCCAGGTCTTTAGAGCACGTCGAAAGATAGCTTCTGACTCAGCAGTGCGAAGTGAGAGTGGCATGCCATTCCAAGCTTTGGCGGTGATCACTGCAAAGGCTCTGCCACCCATTCTAGACTGGCAAAAGTGGGGGGTCTCCAGAAGGCGAAGGTAGTTAGATCTAAGGGTACGGCTATGTTTAGAGTGCTTGATTCGAGCCCTAAGGTAGGCTGGGCCAAGTCCTTGAAAAGCCCTGAAAGACGAAACAAGAGCCTTAAAAAGAATGTGTTTGATCACTGGAATCCAATGGAGCTTTCTCAGATGGGCGGTGATTGAATGGCGAAAGGGAATTTTACACATCAATCTAGCCGCCGCGTTTTGAATAATCTGTAGGCATCTACTTAGATAGGCTGGTGCCCCGAGTTAGAGACTATTTGCATAGTCAAGATGGGAGGTAATCAAGGCATGGATGATGGTCTGTCGGGACTCCAGGGGGAGGAAGTAAAGGAATTTACGGAACATGTAAAGCTTACCAAAGCAGGAAGAAGACACCTGTCTAATTTGGGATTTACAAGAAAGCTCGTTATCAAATCTGAAACCAAGGTTCCTGGCCGAGTCCACAGGCTTGGGAGGAGGATTCAACTCGGATGGCCACCAAAGCGTCGGGGGAGGGGTCTTTTTTGGTTGAAGAAAAGAACCTTGGTTTTGTCCGAGTTGAGCTTGAGAGTATTCAGTGACATCCATGAAGAGATGTTACACAGGCTGTGTCTGAATTTGGGAAATGCAGCTTCACAGTGATCTTCAAAGGAAAACACCAATTGAGTTTCATCGGCGTAGGAGATCACTCTCACCCCATAAGATTCAACCAAAGCCGCAAGGGGGGAAAGGTAGATGTTAAAAAAGAGAGGGCTCATCGCAGAGCCCTGGGGGACCCCACAACTCAAGGGTTTCTCATCGGAGACAAAAGGATGGAGAGATATCAGTTGTGTCTGGTTGCTCAGATAGGACCGAATCCAAGACAGGGGTTTGCCATGGATTCCGAAGTTGTATAATGTATCTAGAAGGATAGAATGTGAGACCATGCTGGGGGTCCCTATCCACTTTAACTATCAGTGTAAGGAGGGATGCCATCATTGTTAGAGTCATCCCTCAAAGGCTAGGAATTCATTATACATCTTCATCAGGTCGGGGGCTAACAGTCTGGCAAAGGATTTGCAAAAGGATTTTGCAAACCTGTCCAGGCCCAGGGCCTTTTTAGTCTGGAGTGATTTGATTGCCTGCAGTATTTTTTCCACTGTTATGTGCTGTTCCAATTCCTCCCACAGTGTCAAGCTCTGGAAAAGTGATATTTGTCCTTCAAATCAGAGGGATGTTCTCGTTTATGAAGAACAGTATATTATTGTCCAAAAGCTTCTAGGATCCCACAGTCTGTTGTTTGCAATTCACCCTGGTTGTCTACAACCGAGCCTATGTGGTTCCTAATTCTATGTGCTGATATCTGGTTGGCCAACACAAGCAACAGATCAGTGCTATCCCTCTTTTAGTAATTTAGTTTTTATCATCTCAAGCAATTTGTGTGTGGTGTCCTTGGTCAATAATGTCTCCAGCTGTCTTCTGGCCCGTCGCAGCACCCTCTGGGACAGGGTCTGGTCTTTAAGTCTGCCTCCAGTTTTGCCATTTCTATCCCTAACTCTATGCACTTAGTCAGATCTGAGCTGAGGAAAATGGTTCAAGGTTTAATGAATTTGCCCCTGATTCATTTTTGTGGCATTCCATATAGTCGCCCATTGCAGCTCATCAGTCTCGTTCTCTTTTAGTAACTGTCTACTGCTTCTCTTACGTTGTCCCAAAGGACTGGGTCCTGGAATGCTATCTCATTCATCCTCCAGGGCCTGTATGGAAGGTCATCTGGTGGGGCTATATGAACTGACTCTGTCACCTGCACATGGTCAGAAAGAACTTGGGTACCAAATGCTGACCATCCAACCCAGAGGTAGACAGTTGGGAAGACAAAGATGTGATCGATTCTAGAGTGTCATTGATAAAATTGGCAATAGAAAGTGTAGTCCTTCCTTCTTGTGTTGTGTACACCAGACTTCTATCAGTTTCAAGTCATTGAGACCCGGTGTCAGGGAGGATGGAGGGCTCAACATTCACCAAGTGGGGTGTGACCTATCTATATGGTGCTCCGATGCCACGCTGAAGTTCCCCACCGTCACGATCTTGTCACCAGGGTGTTGAGTCATGTAGAGGCAAAATCCAGGGGGGAAATAGTTCTTTATTTTAGTTTGGACCATAAACCAAGGCCATTGTCACCTTCTCTCCCCCAGTGGTCCCCACCATCACGACAATCCTCCCATCATGGTCCCTGTGTGTAGAGTCTAATCTAAAAGAGGCTGCTGATCCCACCAGCATCACCACTCCCTTTGTTTTGGCCGTGATAGTAGAATGGAATTGTTGTTGGATGTGCTGTGAGGAACATTGTTTAACATTGTTTAATCAATGAAAGCCAAGATGGCTGCCCGGTGAGGAGCTCCGGCCGGGAACTCCCGGCCAGACACAGCCTTTTTGGCTAAAATCCACAGATTCCCACATACCCACTCACCTGGGTCCTTGATGCTCCTTGATGCTCCATCCCAGCGCTTGTGAGCCCGAGATACTCGTCGGAGTTGGCGCTTCAGGCTTTCTCCCGCGGAGTTCCAGAACCAGCATGGCCGATGTCAGGTGGAGCCACTCTGCTCAGCTGCAGGGGTGTCTGGCCCAGGTATCTCGCCGCGGCCGACACCTACCCAGCCGGGCATTGCTCCTCTCCTAACTCCGCTGCTAATCTTTGTCTTCCCCCCGCCTTTTCCTCTTCATTTCCTGGTTTGCAGCGCTGGATGGACTCCTTCGCTTTGTAGCCGATGCCTCGCTGGTCTCTCCGGAGGGCTGCTGAAGAGCCGGGCTGAGACTCCCCATCCTGTCTTGGGCCCGATTGCCGCTGCCCTTCTCTACAGCCAGCCCGCCTGCTTTGCCTCTTCGCAGGACATCTGGATTGATTTGGAGACACGGCGGAGGTGAGAGTGTGCCGGCGCCGCTCTCCGTGGCTGCTCTGAGCCCTTCATTCCTAAACCGTATCGGAGAGGCACCCCCTCCGATTCTTCTGGCTTCGCTGCTGCTTCACCTCCTCGCTAGACTTCGGGGCCGGTTTGGAATCTGTACCACTCTCCGTGGCTATTCTTAAGCCCATCTTTCTGCTACCGTGCCGGAGAGACGCCCCCCTGCTTTACTTTGACTTTGTTTTTAGACTTTGCTGCCTCCCGTTCTGCTGACAGCTGCCTTGGCGCCCGTGGTCTTTCTTCCCTGACCCCGGGTCTCCGGATTGGTCACCTCTGCCCCTGCTGCTCATGGACGGTGCGGCTGTGACTTTGGGGCCGACTGCCTTTCTCCCTCCTAACTTGCTGGCTCTGGTAGCCCTCTGTCTTGACTTTCGGACTTGGACCCTTGTGCTCCCTGCCATTTTATGACTTGCTTCTTCTACTTCCTTTCTCCTGATCCGCCATTTTAGCGATCTCTGACCTCTTCCTCTGTCCCAGCGACCTTTCTATTGTCTCTCCTGTGCCTCTGAACTACTCCTCGCTGTCGAACTCGTTACTATCTGTTTCCCTCTCTTGTTTTGTTTCGATCTCACTTTCCTGTCCTTTTCTGCCTTCCTTTCCCTTTCTCTCTGTCCCCCTGTCTTCCTTCCCCTGCCCCTTAGATTGTTCTTGTCTCCTACTATCTGCCACTTTTACAGCTATCCCACTGCTTTTCGTTACCTCACCCAGCGTCTTCGTTTTTGCCATCCTCGAGTATTTTCATTTCCTTACCCCCTGGTTTTTTTAATGTTTAATTTTATGTAATTTATTGTTCCGCTGTTGTTACTCTTGTAAAGTGCTCTGATACCTCCGGGTCTAACCAGCACTATATAAATCTCAAGTAAATAAATAAAATAAATAAACATTATCAGCCAAGAGGTGAGCCTACTGTAAGAGTGCTACATCCACTCTCTTCAAGTGAAACCAATGTAAAGACTTCCTCTTGACCGGGGAGTTTAAACCTTGCACATTCAGGGTTACAATATTTATTGTCTGTGGGGTGCTCTACATTAGGATAATGGGTAAGAATCTACAACCAGTGCGATGTTACACTTCCACCCTCAACAGAAACAAGAATGTCCCTATTAGGAAAGGCCTACGGATTTATCCTATCAATCAAGTGTCTGATGTTTACCGATTGTCTCACAAACATAGAGTCTACATACAGTAGCTTGTATATGCACTAAAGAAATCTAAAATACTAATCAGTAAAATTACAATTATTTATTTTGTAAATAAGCAACATAAAAATATCAACATAAAAATATCCTTCCCTCCCAAAATGGGTTACAATCTTTTAATCAAATTCAATTAATCATAATAAAAATCAATTTTCGTGAATACATGTCACAAAAATCATCATCAAAGTCGACGCGGCGTTTCGGTGATTTCACCTTCTTCAGGACTAAAAAACAGTATGATCAAATCTAAAAAGAAGGGAAAGTATTGTCTTAAAATAAATGTTGACTAAAACAGTGCAATATACAATACTACATTTCATGGCTACAGTATCTTGACTTGAAAATAGCTAATTGCCTGCGTATTGTTACTAATTGGTAAGGCAAACACTTGACAGTATGACGGTATTTCTATAGACACGTATATTATTCAAATTTATTTTATTATTATTTATCAGCAGATGTCCTTAAAGCGTTTTATAAATTTATAGATTTATAGAAAGGACCCACTCATACCTCAATTGTCTTGTAATGGAAGGGATAGACGTTTTAAAAAATGTCCAAATGGAATAGCCCTTCACGATAGAGGCATCTACTGTTGAATAAGCCTATAATGAAAGTAGGAGTCATCACTTAACATGTACCCTGCATTTACTCTACATTGGTGGTATGAAAACATAGCTTATACTTTATCGACATACCTTATTTTCAGTTGAGTTAGGAATTATATGTTATGTCCGTAAGAGCCACCGTGGATATACTCGTATTATTCGAGAGAAGCCCACTTTAAAATTTGGGGAAAATATCTCTAGGGTGACAAGTAAAAGAAAAAATCTCTCATTTAATCACTGGGGTTTTGTTCACCTGATGTATTTTTTGACAGTTTACAACATTCAATCACTGTTGCTCACCACAAGATTCAAGGGCGTGTAAATCCTTTTCGTTTCTTCAGCTCTAATCGTTAGATAAGGAATTCACATCTGACAGGCCAACAAAAGTAGATTTTTTCAATTAATCACTTTCTTGTGTTCAATCCTACACATATGGCAACGTTTATAACTAGGTCACACAATTAAGCATAGGACAGCAATGTGACTGTAATTATCTTACGTCAATATACACAAAACGACAATATATGGTGTTCTCTTTATGTATAGGATTGAACACAAGAAAGTGATTAATTGAAAAAATCTACTTTCGTTGGCCTGTCAGATGTGAATTCCTTATCTAACGATTAGAGCTGAAGAAACGAAAAGGATTTACACGCCCTTGAATCTTGTGGTGAGCAACAGTGATTGAATGTTGTAAACTGTCAAAAAATACATCAGGTGAACAAAACCCCAGTGATTAAATGAGAGATTTTTTCTTTTACTTGTCACCCTAGAGATATTTTCCCCAAATTTTAAAGTGGGCTTCTCTCGAATAATACGAGTATATCCACGGTGGCTCTTACGGACATAACATATAATTCCTAACTCAACTGAAAATAAGGTATGTCGATAAAGTATAAGCTATGTTTTCATACCACCAATGTAGAGTAAATGCAGGGTACATGTTAAGTGATGACTCCTACTTTCATTATAGGCTTATTCAACAGTAGATGCCTCTATCGTGAAGGGCTATTCCATTTGGACATTTTTTAAAACGTCTATCCCTTCCATTACAAGACAATTGAGGTATGAGTGGGTCCTTTCTATAAATCTATAAATTTATAAAACGCTTTAAGGACATCTGCTGATAAATAATAATAAAATAAATTTGAATAATATACGTGTCTATAGAAATACCGTCATACTGTCAAGTGTTTGCCTTACCAATTAGTAACAATACGCAGGCAATTAGCTATTTTCAAGTCAAGATACTGTAGCCATGAAATGTAGTATTGTATATTGCACTGTTTTAGTCAACATTTATTTTAAGACAATACTTTCCCTTCTTTTTAGATTTGATCATACTGTTTTTTAGTCCTGAAGAAGGTGAAATCACCGAAACGCCGCGTCGACTTTGATGATGATTTTTGTGACATGTATTCACGAAAATTGATTTTTATTATGATTAATTGAATTTGATTAAAAGATTGTAACCCATTTTGGGAGGGAAGGATATTTTTATGTTGATATTTTTATGTTGCTTATTTACAAAATAAATAATTGTAATTTTACTGATTAGTATTTTAGATTTCTTTAGTGCATATACAAGCTACTGTATGTAGACTCTATGTTTGTGAGACAATCGGTAAACATCAGACACTTGATTGATAGGATAAATCCGTAGGCCTTTCCTAATAGGGACATTCTTGTTTCTGTTGTAAGTCGATACCCCGTCCCTTTGTGAGTTTCACACTGGGGTAACTCCCTTGTTTTTGGAACACTTCCACCCTCAACAGAGATGCTGGAGAGAGCTATTCATGCTGCTGCACTGTTTACTATCAACTCAGTGTCCAGGACTGTGAAAAATAAAACTAAACAATGAACATAGAAAAAAAAGTGGAACGCACAAAAACTGAAAGTCCCCTCTAATTAAGGTGTAGTCTGTGCCCTCTTGGGCTATCGACAAAGAGGGGGGTAGCAAATCAAAATGAGAAGCCTAAATCCTACCATCTTCTACAGTGGGTATTGGACCTGAGATCCTTGGAATGGATTTCCCCTAACATTTGATCTTTCGGTTTCCTTTTTTGAAAAATGTGTTTCTGCGTCATTTTACCACTGCTAACCAGTGATAACGTGTTTGTGCCCTCTCCTTTATACATTGTAACATTGGCTTACACCCAATTGGCATATTTAACTTACTTGTAAGTCCCTAGTTAAGGTGCAGTACATATACCCTGGGCTGTAAATTAAATGCTACTAGGGGGCCTGCAGCACTGAATGTGCCACCCATTCAAGTAGCCTTTCTAAACATGTCTCAGACTTGCTATAAGAGCCTGTGTGTGCAGTTTTAATCTGCCATTTCAACCTGGCAAAGGAAACCTTTTGCCAGGTCTCAACCTTCCTTTTTAATACATATTAGTAACCCCAAAGGTGAAACAGTTGTATAAGGATCTTGTTGTTTTTTTCATGCCTTGCATCAACTTGCCTTCTTTGTCTGTCGTCATCTCCATTCCAGATCTTGTTGGTTACATTGTTCCTCCATGGGGTGATGATCATCATCCAGACTGAACAATGTGATTGCTTCTTCTCGAATGGAAATCACAGTTGGTTTCTCCTTACATCGGAACAGAAGGCACGTTGCGAAACCACAACAATATGTAATTTTATGGCTTCTTTTTTTTTATATTTGTTTTTTATTTAATGTCATTAATTAGGACAAAAAATCGAGCAATACATCATCATGATTGATACAGTCATTGGTTGACATCACATATCTCGCGCTATCCATGTACATTCCAGGGTGTAAATTGAAATATGTTCAGATCAGATCTTTTATAATACAATTCGCACAACGTAACCTTCCCCCCCCAAATGGACCCCCAATGGGTATCACATCGTAAACTTTAGTCGCTCAAGTCCGGTTCTGAGTCCTCGGGTGGTGGGGCACATATGTTTCCCCGAAAGGTGTTCCAGTTTCCCCATACACGTGTCCATTTTCGGGGGCATCTCCTATTAATAAAAACTGCCTTTTCTGCCACCATGGCTCTATCAAGGTCTCGGCACCATTGCTGATGGGTGGGGACCGTCGGTGCTCCCCAGTGTTGTGCGATGTTTCGCTTGGCTAATGCGATGGTCAGTGTCACCCATTCCTGCGCTGCGTGGCCGAGATCCGTTGGCTCCCACACATTAAGTATACATCTGCGTGGCTCATGGGGGACATCAACCCCACAGACCTGGGTCACCGTGGCCAACACCACCCTCCAATATTGTTGAATGCTGGGACCTTCCCAGATGGTGTGGTAGAATGTACCTATAGACCCACAACCCCTAAGGCAAAGTGGCGTGTTTGCCTTTCCTATTTTGTGAAGTGTCGATCTTGTGAAGTATGTTCTGTGCAGTATTTTTAGCTGCACAAGCTTCAGTCTGGAGGGGGTCGCAACCTCTCGTGGGGACGCAAGCGCCTCCTGCCAATCTTGCTCGTCCATCTCACCTATCTCCGCCTGCCATCTCTCCCTAAGGGTTTGTGTGGGGTCTTTCTGGTTATTAACCAGTTTCCGATATGTTAATGAGATCGCTTTTTTGGTTAGAGAATCAGTTAGCAAACGGTCCTCGAGAGGCGAGGACTCGGGTAGATCGCTTCCTGGAGGTATGGCCCTCGTAAGGGCATGTTTTATTTGCATGTATCTGTATTGCTCTGTCCCTGCCATTTGATAAGTCGATTGGAGTTGCGTAAAAGAAACCACCTCCCCCTTTTTCCAAAGGTCGCCCACCCTGGAAATGCCCATCAGGTCCCACTGTTTAAAACCTTTGCTCTTACGCAGCTTACCAAACCAGGGAGAGTCCTACAATGGTGTATGTTGAGTTATCACCCCCTCCCATCCCAGTGCATGCTGCGCCCTATACCAAACCTGCACCGTGTGGGCCATAGGGCAGATCAATTTGTTTATCTTGGATTTATCATACAGGATGCCCATTATTCCGTCCGTACCCATCATGTGTCTATCCATACATAAAGCCGGTTCGTCCTGGGGGGCCTGCAGCCATTGATTGATCACTATAAGTTGGGAGGCCCAATAATATAGATTGATGTTTGGCAGCGCAATGCCACAGTCGTACCAGCTCCGCATTAGTTTACGCACAGCTATACGATGAGGCTTCCCCTCCCATAGTAGGTGACCCACCTCCGCCGCAATGGGTTTGAAATATGAGTCGGGTATGGATATGGGTGTATTTTGTATTGCATAAAGAAACTGAGGGAGGGCCATCATTTTAAACAACGCAGCCCTCCCCAACATTGTCGGCGGGAGGGAGTGCCAGCTCCTAACATCACTCTTTAGCCTCTTCAGCGGCGGAAGCAAGTTACGCTCTGTGAAGTGCGCGTGGTTTTGCATGTTGTGGATGCCAAGATACCTGAATCCGTCAGTTGCTATCTGTATCTCAGCCCCTCTGGGCAGGCGTGGGGGAGTGCTGTTGAGTATATATAGCACAGATTTGTTCCAGTTAATGGAGTAACCAGAGACTCTGCCATATGAGGCGCAAATTTCTAACAGGCAATTGAGGGAGCGCTCTGGGTGTGTCAAATATAATAAAATATCATATGCGTAGAGGGAGATACGGTCCTCCCAGTCCTCTGTCCATTTCAATGCTTTTACCACCGGGTCTGTCTGAATCCATGCCGCGAGCGGCTCCAACACTAACGCAAACAGCAATGGGGAGAGGGGGCTGCCCTGTCCGGTCCCCCGCCCCAGTGGAAAGTCTTCCGACAGTCGCCCATTAACCACTACCTGCGCCAGTGGCTGTGAATACAGTAGCTTTATCCATGCACAGATTTTGGGACCAAACCCAAAGCGCTGCATTACCGCAAAAAGAAATGGCCACTCTACCCGATCAAAGGCCATACTGTCATCTAGTGAGAGGATGACCGCCTCTTCTTGTATACCAGGTGCACTAGCTAGTATACCGGTAGGCGTCTAAGGTTCATTGCTGTGTTTCTGCCCGGCATGAATCCGGATTGGTCTGGATGTATGAGCGTCGTTAAATGGGGTTGCAGTCTGGTCGCCAGCGCCTTTGCTAGTATTTTCGCTTCCGAATTGAGGAGCGAGATCGGCCGGTAGGAGGAACATTCCTGAGGGCGTTTACCGGGTTTGAGTATCGCTATAAGTGTAGCCACCCTCTGGTCTCGCGGGAGCATCCCTTCCCCCAAACTGGCCTGGTACATTCTTAATAAGTGTGGTACCAGTGTGTCCGTCTCTCTTTTGTACCATTCCACCGGGATCCCATTGGGTCCCAGCGCCTTCCCGGGCTGGAGGCCCCTGATGGCCGCGGCGATTTCCTCAGTGGTAAGGTCCACTTCTAGTAGTTGTGCGTCTTGTGGGGTTAATCGTGGGAGCTGTATGTCTTGTAAGAATTCTAAATTTTCCTCGACTGTCGCCGTTGTCAGAGGAGTGTATACTGTTTCGAAATGATGCGCAAATGCCATTGCGATATCATTCGGGTCTGCTATCATCTCTCCGGTAGATAACCGAAGGTGTGCCACCCAACGACTGTCCCTCTCCTTTTTGTCTAGCCATGCCAGTAACTTGTCAGCCTTGTCCCCCACTTCGTATATCGTATGTCGTGTTTTCGTGATCCGTGTCTTGGCAACCTCCCATACATGGTCCCTGTACGCCTGCCTAGCTAAGTGTAGAGCATGGGTGCTGGTGTCACTGGGATCTGTTGCATGATCGCCCTCTGCGCGGTCTACCGCACGTTCCAATTCCAATACTTGTTGCGCTATCGCTTGTTTATGTGCAGTGATCGTTGAGATGGCCTGTCCACGTATGACTGCCTTATAAGCCTCCCAGAGGATAATTGGAGACTCAACTGTATGCATGTTGTCCTGAAAATAGTGCTTCGTGGTCTTGTGCATGGTTTTCCTAATCTGTGGAACTTTGAGGTATCCTGGGTAGATGGGGAAAATACATCTTCGACCCATGAGACGTGAGGAGTATGTTAATAGTAAGGGTGCGTGATCAGAGATGCCTCTCGGGAGATGTTTGACCTCTTGTATATTGTCTAACCCTGTTTGGGCGGTGAGAAAATAATCTATCCGGGAAAGACTATTATGCGCGCCCGAGTGGTGTGTATATTGGTGCTCTAAAGGGTGACACACGTGCCAGACATCCACCAGGCCAAGTGCGTCAGTGAAATCTTGTAGGGGCGATGAACTCGTTCCCTGACTCCTAGGGGGACATCTATCTCGTGCGGCATTCATTATGGTGTTAAAATCGCCTCCTATTATGATCTCCCCGGGGGGCAGGTCTAGCAGGAACTTACCTAGGGCCTTGAACGCTATTGTGTGTAATGCCGGAGGAATGTACACTGAGATAAAGTTAAAAACCCGCCCTTCCCACTGACAGGAGGCCGCTGCAAATCGACCCTGATCATCAGTCCAGGTTGCGGTCAGGATCAGAGGGCAGCTCTTACGGAGTAGGATCCCAACCCCCCTGGAACCCGATGTGAATTCAGAGTGGGTCACCATTTTAAAACCCTATCTGTCCAATGCCTTGACTGCCGTACCAACCAAGTGCATTTCTTGTATCAGGGTGACTGATGGGGCATGCCTTTTGAGAAATTGCAACACCAGGCCTCTCTTTATCTTATTACCAAGGCCGTTTACGTTCCAGGAGACTACTGTTAATGGCGACCCTAGTGTATGCGTATTATTCACCTGTGAGCTACAGATCATGTCTGTCATAACCTTATGGGTGTGAGGACGAAGACATTGAGGCGGGTCCTTGACAGCGCTGTATCTGGCGTGTGTAGTGACTTTTGTATGACTGATTCCACTAGATGTGCATATGCTCGTATGTGTAATGCAAAATAAACAATTAAGAACATGAAACAAAATCCCCTTGGTGAAAAAAGAACAAACCCCCTCTCCTCCCCCCTCCCTGCTCCCCTGCTAGACGGATTCCTAACTACCCGCCTCCCCAACAATGCAGAGTGCTTCGATCCCATTAAACAGTACTTGCGTGCGGGGGGAGGAAGTCCGAGAAGCGCCTCGGCGTCCCCTTGCTCAAAGACGATAATCAGGTTGTCAGTCTTATCATGCAGGTACATCGCTAAAGTTCCAATGTGATGTGCCATTCACATTCTGGTTGTGTCGTGGGGATCTCGGCAACGCTGGTCAATCTCCACAGTCACTTCCTCTCTCTTATTTCTTTTCTTTCTCTGTTTGTTTTTCGTTTTGTGCTCGTTACTGATTACGGGCCTGTCCATGCGACGGGATATTACTCAACAGTTTAAGGACAGGGGACCTTGCTGCCCAGCCTATGATGCGGAGAGTCCTCCTTGTTGTTCTCAAAAGTGCAACCCCCCGCTTCGTTCCCCTCTTGGAGTCGTTGCGGGTGTCTTCCTGTCCGTTGGGGTCCTCCTTTTCATCGCCAGCCCTCTAGCCAGTCCGGTGCCTCCTCCGGTGTTTCGAAAAAACACGTTTTCCCATCCGCCACCACTCTCAGCCTGGCAGGGAACAGCATGGAGTACGGTAACTCTCTGCTTCTTAGTTCTTTTTTGACCTCCATGAAGTTTCTTCTTTGCTTTGTGACTGCCGCAGTGTAATCGGGAAAAAACGAGATCACTGAGGTCTGGATTCGCCATGGGGGAGCCACCCGTGCAGTCTGTAGTATGATGTCCCGTTTTCGAAAATTGAAAATACGGGCCAGGATAAGTATGGGGGTGCCCCCGGTTTAGGCTTACCTCCCGGGACTCGATGCGCCCTTTCCACTGAAAAGAAGGTGGAGAGCCCTCTGGGCTGAAGCCGAGTTTTGATATGGTCTTCGACATAGAGATCCATGGCTTGGCTTCCTTCGCTCTCCGGGACTCCCGTAATTCTAACATTGTTGCCTCTAGAGCGCCCTTCCTAGTCTTCCAGTTTGGCCGCCATGATCTTGTTGTCGGCTTCTAACTGACAGACCCTCCGTTGTAAGTCGCCTGTGTCTGTCGCAAGGGCGGTTGCCACCTTCTCTACCTCGGTGACTCTGGTGGCCATTTTCTGAAAGTTCGCTCTCAGAAATGAGACATCCGAGGAGATCGATCCCACTGTGCTTTGCACATTAGTGAGGGCAGACATTATATCTTCAAGCGTGACTTTGGGCGCCCCATCGGGCATGGGGGCTGCCTCCGCCGGGGCCCGTAGTTCAGGCAATGCTGAAGGGTCCTTGGAATACGCATATGTGTCCAGCTTGAGCTGCGGAATCGTGCGAGGCTCTCTGCCCCCATCTATGGCTGGCCTCCAAGATCCCTATGTGCCTGTATCCAAGCACTGGACGGTAATCGTCGCCGCCTGCCGTGTACCTACCAGACCCACGCGGCCTGTCGGTTTTCCCAGGCACTCAGTATGATGGGGGGTGGGCAGGTCAACAGCTGCCGCAGTCGACACCGGCCAGGACTCCTCTGTGTGTATCTCGGCAGAGTGGGCCCATTACCGGGCGAGTTTGGGGGCGGCGCCGCTCACACCCGTCTCTGGACGTTAAGTGTCCTCTGAAATCGATACCTCCCAGGGTGTGGGTCTCTCCTCCGTGCAATGTGTCACTCCGCTTGGCCACTGCTTTTGGGTTCGGTGACGGTGGATGTGTTAGAGACCATGTCAGACGGGCCCTCGCATCGCCCCCCACAGGCTAGCCCCCATGCCCACCGGGCCCTCACTTCTGCACTCTCTCCCTGAATGTGCAGAGGGTTATCTTGCCCAGGTGATCGCCCCCACTTCAAGCGCTCTCAAGTGTCCCAAGCGGCGCCGCCGCGTCTATCTGTCTTCACTTCTTCCTGGCCCCTGCACTGAGGCCTAGACTTCCAGCATGTGCGTAGGCCGCTGTGGGTCCATCAACTCCAGCGTCAGCAAGCAGCTTGGTTATACAGCGTACAACGTGGAAACTGAGGGAGCCCTTGGTACTCTGTTAGGCATTGGTATCATTCAGGGTGTGTTTATGTGGGCTTATATCATATTTGTGGGCCCCCAGCTCTATTCAGTCCCAGTATTACAGCCTTGCCAGCCAGCGCTATGCCTCTCACCTCACCCCTCAGCAGTCAGGGACTCTCTGCCTGTGGTCGCATCGTCTGGGGCTCCCCCGAGAAGGCAGGGTCATGGAGGCCGAATCAGCGCCATATTTTTCTGGGGCACCTGAGCGTCTGTGCTGGCCGCCAGGCCTACGTGGATGCGGCGATTCGTGTGTGCTCACGCCGGGCCCCTGCATAAATTGAGGCTGCGGCGTCACCGTGGCTGGTAGGCCGCTTCGCGCAATGCGGCCCCGGTTCTTTGTGCGATGCGGTTGCGAAGCCGCAAACAGGATCGGAGGATGCCCCTTGCCTTCCGATGTTCACCTGTGTCTTTGAGGGCGGATTTATGACAGGATATGGTGCCGGATTAGTCAGGGAACGAGCGCTGATCCCAGAGCTTTTCTACGCCGCAGCCATTTCTCTTGGCTGCAAGCCACGCCCCCCCAATTTTATGGTTTCTTAATTAATCAGTTGCTATTTTGAGGGATTTCTGGTTGGACTGCATCAGTGTGGAAATGTTCGGGAATAATTCCAGGGTCGGACCCCGAAACACTATGGAGCCTAGTCGCTCTGCCACTTTCATTATCTCATCTTTCTGCTGGAAATATTGGCCTCTGATTAGGACATCAGGCGCCAGGCAGTTCCTATTATGGTGTGTATTAAAGACCCTATGTGTCTTGATCAGATCTCAGATGTATTGTGGGTAGTCACAATCAGGTATGGTGTCTCGGATGCTCCAGTTGCATACATTCTTTCTTCTAGACCTATTTTCCACATCCTCAACTTTGTCAGTGAGACACTGACATCTCTTTTCAAGCTTGTACATGCACACTCCCAATTCAACCCTTTAATAAGACCCACAGCTACCTCTAAATGATCCATTCTTGCGTCCAGCTTTTGAACAATATGGTCTTATCTGTGAGCAAGTTGACAAAATCTTGTTGCAACAAGCCCATCTCTACCTTGAATGTGGTCATTATCTGCTGGATATCTCCACTCCTAGCAGGGACACCTGTGTCTGGTCCCTCAGTTGTGTGGGGAATGTTTTAAGGTGACCCATCCTTCCCAGCATCTGGCATGATGGTCATCCGACGTGGTTAATGGGCCCATAAAAGGTATTTAATGGTGCCTTCACGGGCCCCTGCAATGGGTTTTGCCGTCAGGTAATTGGGCAGGATTGAACAGGGGGGTCTGGATGCTACCCAAATAGTATCTGGTCACAGTGAGTAGGTGGGGTCAGCGGCCTGTGGTCGCACTATAATGCACATGAGATGGCCCCCTCAAGCCCCCCCTTACCTCCCCTTCACCTGTCCACAGAAACAGAGCAATAGTATCCCCATGGTTCTGGCTTTTGGCCTGTTGCTAGGGTTCCATGTAATGTTAAACAACAAACAATTGAGGAATGATCCTAAAGGAACAACACAAGACACAGTGTGTATGGATGACTTAACTGTCCCAATCCTGATTTTGATGGCTGTATTTCGAGAGGAAATATAGGGTTTATGGATGAGCCAGGCAGATCCCCTAACCCAGAATTCAAGGTTCTGCATCAGTATTGAATAGTCAACGGTTTTGTAATCTTCAGAGGTCAAAGAGTGTAAAGGATGCTTTCTTATCTTGATCAGTGGACAGTAGTAGCCCCTCCGTATAATGTCCAGAGCTGTTTCATTATCAATGAGACCCTGTTTGAGGGGCTACAGAGCAAGCAAAGGCTAATGATTCACAGCCAAGGGGACTGAGATCATTTGCCTTTACTGTCCTTGTATCCATTTTACCATGGCTCTGGGACAAGTACAACACCTACAGCACTTGACTCTCTGTGGTAGTGATGGCAAGTAGTCACAAGCTTCTGGGAAAGATAAGTATGAGGGTACAACAGGCTCAGATCTCAACAAACACCCAGCAGTGCAATAATGTAACTGTCCAGCCAAGTATATTTCTATACTTAATTGTAGTACTTTATTTTCACTATAAAGCTCAATACTACACAAAGGTAAAGAACCAGATACCCGATAAGTGATTCTGGCAAATATAGCTAAGAAGGCTGGCATGTTCTTACTCTCCCCCTTGCTACCCATCTCATTCTCTAGGATCTAGTGGGTGTAATTATCAGTATATGGCGCAGCACTTCCCACTCTTGAGCTATAAGTCTGTTTTGGTATTCTACTCAGTCTTTCATCTGTTCTCTGGCTCACCAGAGGGCACGGTTTGGCTCACCACTTACAGTTAATGCTCCTTGAAAGGCCGACAGCCGTGGTCTAGTCATACGTTTGCCCAGCCAGAGACTTGGTGACGGACACTGGGGCTTCTTTGGGGTGAGGCGATTATTTAGTCCTCCTTCCAAATGCTGCACAGGAATAGCTACTTGTCAGCTTTGACATGCTTTGGTCAGGGATGGCTGAATCTAATCAGGTGTGCAGAAAGTCAGTGCTATGGGCAGTGAATCAGTGCTTCAGTATACCAGGACAAGATATCTTGAAGCAGCTGCTTCTTCTTCTGGGTTGTGTGTTCCCCATGGCATACACTTAATAAGCTCTGGGGCTAGCTGCTCGAGTTGTTTTTTCTGGCAAAATAGGATGGCCACCACAGATTCACAGAGTTCACAGTAACTGTAACACATTCCCAAAATTAACTGTAACTCACATCCCCACCATGCACCATGTAAATTCAGATGTTTCAGTGATGTTATCAATGATAACCACGCAGACAACAGCATTGTCCCGGGGGATGGGGTTCCGGGGACTGTGGATGATTCCGGGAGGGGGAACATATGCTGCTTCCCCTTAGTTAAAATGTATCAGCTCCGGGAGCTTGGGCCATTTGGGCCTCAAAGAGGCAATGGAAGGGAGATGCGAGTCTACCTCCCCATTTTATTATTGCGGCCCAGGGGGATGGCATCACTTGGGCCTCACAATTGGCCAGGGAGGGGATCCGCATACCCCCTCCCCTTAAAATGATAATGTGCCACCCTCTTGGGCCTTGACCCACCTTGGGGGACATTTTAATAACAGATAGGAGATCACCATTTTTTAGCAGATCCACAGATCCTCTGCACATCCGCTGCGCTGATAAAATAAATCGTCTTTGGCCCGGGGTGTGCCTTGGAGACCTCCATCACCAAGCCAAGGGGGCGGAGTATTTCAACTCTGCCCCCATATAGTATTTTTTACACTTATTTAACAGGACAGAAGACACAGTCCCCTACTCCTAAATTGCTGCTGCCATATCTTTCTCAATGTGGTGGCAGCCAATCCGATGTCGCCTTGTGATCTGCCAGCTCTCTGGATACTCCATGGAGTGAAATATACTAAGGGGCTTATTTATGAAAGAGGCTTGCACTGCTGAAGAGTCACTTTTGTTGACGCTCTGGTGGTGCAATATGTCAATCATATCTATAAGGCTCACCAAAGCAACTCTGAGTGGCTTTACATGGCCTCATAGATATGGAGTAAGACAAAGTAGCTCAAGTCACTGCCTTGCCTTACTCTGTTTCAAGGAGGTGGTCCATGGGTGTTGCAGTGAGTTTTCCCATGCAGCACCCGTGGATTTTGACTCTGCCCCAGATTTACTTAATCTTGTATGTAGGAAGCTGTGGCCCCCACCCCTGGGCCGATTTTGGCCCCAGGAATCCCAGGGCCAGGTATTTTTAGAATGGGGAGCGGGAAGTGCAGCCCCCCTCCCTGGGCCGATGACAGCCCTGGGGACCCCTTCCCATGCGGCCCGGCTTTTTCTTTTGGGATTTTTTTTAATAAAGGAAGGGGGTCCACGTAAATTTTGGCCCAAGGGACCCCATCTCCCACGGTCTGCCCTTTGTTTTTTCTTAATTATTTTTTGAAAACATGGGAGGGGGCCCCGTGGCCGTCCTCCTGGGCCTTGTCTGTCCCGGGGACCACATACCACAGGGCTTGGCCACAATACTGTGTGCTCTGGTCCAGTATTGTAAGAGGACTTTGTAGGCCATGCCCCCTCCCCCACAACTCTGCAAGCGTGCCTCCTGGCACACTGCTGGTTGGAAGGTGAAGTGCCCTTGGCTCTAGAAGGTCCTTGGGAGCCAACAAGCTCTCCCGTTACCTCCAGTAAGTCACACACAGCCTGATTGCTGAAAGGACTTTGGAGGCCACACCCCCTTTCTCCACCACTCCGCAAACGCACCTCCTGGTGCACTGCTGGTTGGGCGATGAAGTCCCCTTGGCTCCAGAGGGTCCTTGGGGCCAACTACCCCTCCTGTTACCTCCAGTAATTTCCACTTAGTGGGATTGCAGATAGGTTATCGGAGGCCATGCCCCCTTTCTCCAACACTATGCAAACACACCTTGTGATGAACTGCTGGTTGTGGATGAAGTCCCCTTAGTTCCAGAAAGTCCTTGGGGGTCAACTATCTCTCCTGTTGCCTCCAGGAAGTCCCACAGAGCACAATTGATGTAAGGACTCCGGAGGCCATGCCCCCTTCTGCACCACTCTACAAACGTGCCTCCTGGTGCACTACTGTTTGGGTGATGAAGCCGCTTCGGCTGCTGAGGGACCGTGTGGGGCGAAGAAGCCCTTCTATACCTCCAGTAAGTCCCTTACAGCGGAATTCCTGAGAGCTGGTCTGAGGTACCGCCCCCTTCTCCCACTACTTTGTAAACACTACTACCAGTTAAAAAAACATAGAAATTCACTTAAAAAAACAACAGTTACAGGGATGTTATAGTTAGGATATAGAATTTGAAAACCTTACAAATTCACTGAAAAAAAACAGCGACATTATAGTTAGGCTCAGATTTCACTCGTACAAAACCACTGAAATACAGCAGTTAGAGTTATCTGAGCTAACTATAACTAACACCCCACAATGCTCTGCTTATGACCTCACATATCTCATCACTCATGACATGGTCAGTGACATCGATCATGAAATCATTGATGACATCTCAAATAACATCACTGATGACATCATCAACAGAACCACACACAGACCCACTCACACCCCCATAGAACCTCTTGTACGTCTACTGAAATACAAACACAACCACTCACATACCCATGCCAGTACTCATACACCCCTCACTCTATAAAGGCATTCACACACCCACTCAATCACTCATACAGCCACTCACACAACCATTCACTCACCCATAAAGACACTCATATAACCTGTCACTTACCCATACAAGCATTCACACACTCACTCACACACCCACACAACCACTTACATAGCCATTCACACATCCGTACAAGCACACACAAATAATAAGGAGTGAATCTTCGTTTCAAGGGCAGCTTGGGTTAATATACTACGGCAGTCCTGCCATAAGAACTGCACCACCATAGGAAAGGAACATGGGGCCACCCATTTAAACTTTTCTTATCTGTAAGTGGCATTTGCAGGAAAATGAAATTCAAAATCTGGTGTCACACTGGGAGGCCCACTAGAGGGCTGAGAACACTGTATACTTAATTAGCAAAACTGTGCCCACCTACTGAAAGGCAAAAAGAAATGGAGACACTACATGTTCCAGCATGCAAGTTGAATCCACTCACCTGAGAGGCTCCCTGGAGGGCGTGATGTGCAGTAATCAACATGCATTTGTCTGGTTAATTGCCCCAGAAAGGAGGCAGTCCATGTGCCCCCAATATTAATTTAAGTTAAAGCCCCAGGGAGGTGGTGTTGCCCCAGGCTGCGGAGGGTCCATGCGGCCTCCATGCATTATTCAAATTTGATGCCCCGGGGAGGTGCGGACCCCGCGGCTTGTGGGATGGTCCAAGAGGCCCCTGGCATTTATTTTAGCTATAGCCCTGAGGAGGTGGTGTTCCTTGGGGCTGCGGGGAGGTCCATGCAGCCTCCACACATTATTCAAATTTGAAGCCCTGGGGAGGTACGGCCCCCCAGGGCTGCGGGATGGTCCAAGAGGCCTGTGTTTCGTTAATACATTAGTCCCAGAGAGATGGCAGTCCCAGGGGTGCAGGGGTGCCTCGTGGGCATCTCCCACATAATATATAACCACAGCCCCGGGATTTGGCCCACCTGGGGGCTTCATAAAAAAGACACGTGAAAGCCCACATGTTTTTTTAAATTTTGCAGTGGATCCGCAAGTCCACCTGCAAATTTGCCGCAATTTCTTTTTTTAAGTACTTTTAACCCCTAACAGGGTCCCTGTGGAGCCCCCCTCCATATGTGGGAGTCTGGGTATTATGCCCCTGCCCCCTTTCTTTATTTTTTACTTTTTTGTGGGAGTCTGCTTCAAGCCGAGTCCCAAAATGACTGTCAAGTCTTCCTGGCTGAAGTGTTGGCAGCCAAACAAATTCATGTAGGATCCGCGAGTCCACTGCAAGGACTTGCCTCCCTAGATATCTATATTTTTTAAACTTAAATATCTCAAAAGCTACAGAATAGATTTACACCAAAACACAAAAGCACGCTTTCTGGACTAACATCAAGCTTTCGGCCAAATTTGGTGTGATTGCATTTCGGGCTGTAGTCGGGTTAAAAAAATGTAAAAATCCCCATAGACATAACATGGTGAAAACACTTTTTAGGACCCCTTTTTTCTCAACCCCCGCTTTACGGATCACCGTGAAACTTTCAACACAGCAGCTGAACCAAAAAGGGGATTTTTTGTAACATTTCATGATGTAAAAAATAAAGGAAAGGGGGCAGGGTAGGAATACCCTGACCCCTACATATGGAGGGGGGGGCATAGGGGACCCCAATAGGGGTTAAAAGTATTTTTTTTTAAATTACAGTGAATTTGCAGGTGGACTCGTTAAGCGGCACCAAAGTTATAAGCAAGTCAAAAACACATTTCCTATGGAAGCATGGCCATAACTATAACTACATACTGTAGTCTTGTCCTCTCTATGGGAGGATTCATGGTATCTCAGATTCCTGGATAAAGATGCAAAAGAAACAATCACATTGTCAATGCTCACAAGGTCACTGGAGACATCTTCTCAACGTCCATTTAGCAGATGTAATGTAGAATACCACTTGATATCTACCCAACGAGGCAGCAGTTACTAATTAACCAGAAAAAATGTACTCGACTTGAGTAGATAATTTGTGCAAAACTAGGGAGTCTTGTTGAACAAAAGGGCAGGTGCAGTTCCTTTGTGCCAGACTCACTCTCAAAGCTACTGTCACATACACACAGACACTTGGATAGCAACTCACACACTCAGGCACTCACACACCCACTGTTTGACCCACTTAGACATTCACACACCCCTTCACAGATGCACTCAGACACTCACTCATGCACCCACTCACAGACCCATACAGCCACTCACACAGCCACTCATAGACCCATTCATGCATTCATGCACCCACTTACAGAGCCACTCACAGCCCCACTTAGACATGCATGCACCCACTCACAAATCCATACATCCACTCACACAGCCACTCACAGACCCACTCAGAGACTCACACACCCACTCACAGAGCCACTCAGAGACTAACACACCCACTCACAGACCCACTCAGACACTCATGCACTCACTCACAGACTGACTCACACACTCACGGAGTCACATGTAAACCCACTCAGACACTCTCACACCTACTCACAGACACACTGAGACCCTCAGTCATACCCTTGTGCATCCACTCAGATAATCACTCAGACATGCCCACACCCACTCACAGACCCACTCAGACGTGCATGCACTTACTCACACACCCACTTATGGAGCAACTTCCAAACCCATTCAGACACTCACAATCTCAGAGACACTCACATACCCTCACACACCCACTGAGACACTCATACACTCACTCACACACTCACTCTGAAAGGTTATTGGTTAAAGTTAGGAATTAAAATATAAAAAAAAAACTTAGAAATTTGCTGGAAAAAACAAAGGTTACAGGGATGATATAGTTAGAATGTTTCTTTAAAAATGTTAGAAATTCACTGGGTAAAAAAGGTTACAGGGATGCCATGGTTAGGAAATAGAATAAAAAAACTTAGAAATTCACTCAAAACACCAAAGGTTACAGGGACATTATAGTTTGGCTCACATTTCACTCATACAAAACCATAGAAATTCAACAGTTATATTAACCTGAGCTAACTAAAACGTACGCTCCAGCAATGCAGTGCTTATGACCTCACATATTACATCACTCATGACATGGTCAGTGACATCACTGATGACATCTCAAATAACATCACTGATGGCATCATCCACATAACTACTCACACACCTACTCTCACCCCTATAGAACCTCTCATATATCCACTTTCACTCCTAGACAACCACTCACATACCCATTCACAGACCCATACAAGTATTCACATACCCACTCACTGATTCAAAGAGCCAGTTAAACATCCACTTAATCATACAGCCACTTACACAACCACTAACTCAGCCATACAGCTACTCGTGTACTCACTTACTCACCAATACAGCCACTCACACATCCAGTCATACAGACATACAACCCTCATACACCCATACAGTCACTCATACAGAGTCAGTCAGTCATAGTGCTACTCACTCACCCATACAGTCACTCATACAGCCACTCACTCACCCACACATTTACTTGCACACCCACTCACTTGTTCACTTTTTAAAATATTTTTATTGAAATTACAAATAACAAGTGCCTTTACACATTGAGATACAGCACCAATAATCAGCAGGCAGAGTCAGCCAAAAGGTTCAGCAGATCAATACTGAGGGTCACGTTCAAAAATCAAGATAAAAGAGACAAAGGGAAGAACACACAATATCATATGAAATCGCCACTTCACATGCCTGAAGGAGCAACAAGAGTATAGGTGTAGCCAGGCAGATAATCAACGAGTTTAAAAGAACCAAGTTCAATTCAATCCCTTGCTCCACACCACCCCTCCCCCCACCACACATGGATATACATTGCATCATTCTTCGGGAGGTCATCCATCACACCTGATATCCCAACTAGACCTCTGTAACTCAGTCAACCTGAATGAGCATATCCTTCAATTGAGACTAGTCATGAGATTACACCTCCCATCCCTGGCTCGTATCTCAGCTTGAACTGAGAGGTCTGCTGAGGTCCAGTGAACCACATCTATGTGCCATGCTGTAATTAGGGGGGGCAGTTGCCTTCTTCCAAGACAAGGACCCTGCGGGTCCTTTTCTCAATGGCTTGGAGGAAGTCATTGTTCCCCGTGCCTTGCGTTTTTCCCACTATCTTCTTTTGGGCGACTTCAATATTCACCTTGATCAGACTGATCTGGCTCATACCCAGTCTTTGCTGGATTCTTTAGATCTGGCCCAGCTCTCTCAATGGGTTAAGCACCCAACCCATAGTGGTGGCCATATGCTAGATCCCATCTGCTCCAATTTTCCCATCCACATGGAGACCCTCTTCCTTTTTCCTGGTCAGATCATTTTTTCTCCTGCTTCACGTGGCTTTTGGGAGGTGAGGCGGTTGAGGGTCAGGTCAATGCGCGGCCTGCTACTGCTAAAATCAATCCGGTTGCTTTCTCCACTCTCCTTGAGACTTCAAAATCTGATTTGAGCGGGGCATTGGCCTGTTTTACTGGCTGGATAGAGCGGGCGGTGGATACTCTTCACCCCCCTCCTGTCGCCATCGCGTGAGGGCTACGCCCTCTAAACCTTGGTTCTCGACTGAACTTAGACTGCTCAAACAACAATGTAAAAAGCTGGAACGCAGTTGGCATGCTGATTTCTGTGCTTCGGCAAAAAAAGCCCTCAGAGAAGCTCAGAAGGAGTACTACCAGGCCATTAGAAAGGCTAAAAGTCTTTATTACGCTGACCGGATTGAGTCGGCCCATAATAATTCAAGCAAAATCTTCTCTATTGTTCAGAGCTTCATGGCCCCTAAGGCTATGGTGTCTAAACTTCCGACTTCTGCCACTTGGTGTGAAACACTTTCTAATTTTTTTATTGATAAAATACGGACCATACAAAGATCATTTGTTGGCCAGAACCAGGATGTGTATGTGGCCCCTAGTGCTGGCCCTACGCTTTCTGCCTTTGCCTCTGTCGACCCATCGGAAACCCTGAGAATTTTGAAATCCATGAAATCGGGGTCGCCGGCGGACCCTTGTACAGCTAGACTCCTGGCCTCTGCCACTGAGGTAGTGAATAATGAGGTTAACGTGCTTATTAACCTCTCCCTTCAAGAGGCAGTTGTTCCCTTAGAGTGGAAAGAAGCCAAAATCCTCCCATTGCTGAAAAAACCAGTTACCACGGGTGTTCCACAGGGGTCCTCTTTGAGTCCCCTGTTGTTTAATATTTATGTCACCCCTGTGGTTCTTTTAGAAGAGGCGTGGGGCGCAAAGGTTGTGGCATATGCCGACGACACCCAGTTTTTGTTTACCTGGAGTAAATCGGATTTTTCCACCACAAAGGTGCAGGACTGCCTGAGAGCTGTGTTTCATTGGCTTATGGCGGCTCAACTTAAATGCAATGAGGAAAAGACCGAGATCCTTCTTTACGGTAACTTTCCCCCTCGTTTTCGGGAATCCCTCTGGCCTTCTGATTTTCCCCTACCCCTGTGCTCAGGACTCCCAGCAAAAAATGTAGGTGTCTGGTTCGATGAGCAGCTGTCTTTTTCATCCCAGATTAAAAGACTGACAGGGAGCTGCTTTGGGATTCTTAAGTCCCTTAAGAAGTTTCTTCCTCTGCTGCCAAGACCAGCTAAGGAATCAGTGGTGCGGGCGCTGATCCTCTCCCGGGTGGATTATGCCAATGGGCTGTATCTGGGCCTCCCTGAATATATTTTCAAAAAACTGCAGGTAGTCCAGAATGCGGCAGCCCGTTTGGTTTTGAACATCCCGTTGAGGTCAAGCATGGCTCATCATCTACGCACGCTTCATTGGCTCCCGGTTAGGAAGCGCGTGGAGTTTAAGGCTTTGGTGATAACCCATCGCGCCTTATATGCTGGTGGTCCGCCATATCTCAGGAAACGTTTTGCTTTTTATGTGCCAACCCGGCTTCTAAGATCATCTTCTCTGCTGCTTGCAAGGATTCCTCGGGTGCGCCTTCAGAGAATGGGGGGCAGATCCTTTGCGGTTAAGGCAGCGTTGGCTTGGAACTCTCTCCCCGTTTCTCTATGGGCCATCAAAGAGATTAATCAGTTTAAAAAGCAGCTTAAAACCTTCCTATTTTAACTCCTCTCCTCTTTTGGATCCTCACAGGCTCACGCCGGGACACTCCCAGGAGTAGCTGTGCGCGCTACAAAAACCCATTAACATAACATAACATGTGATGTTTCACAAGTATAAGTGCTAGATGTTGGAAGCTCAACATTTGTTTTGTCTTTTTTGTTATTACTCCTACATTAAGAATGCAATGAGCAGGATCTCGCGGTAGGATAGAATTCACAATAGCAGAGAGACAGGAGGTTACCATTTGCCAGTAACCTGAAATTACTGTGCTCAGCCACACCATGCGAATAAAGTCTGCCTCAACCTGCTGACATCTTGGACACATCGCCCTTGTGCCTGGATACATTTTGCTTATCTTGTTTGGTATAAGATATGTTTGATGTAGGCAGTTAAGGTGAGTAAAATGGAACTTGGTGTTCCATGTAATTGTTTTGATTGACATCAAAGACTTCTGCCAGGAAGCATCGGTCACCCACTTACTTACTCATACAGATACCAATACGTACTCACTCACCTATACAGTCATTGACACACGCACACATCCATCCATGCAGCTACTCTTAAATGTATTCCCTCACTCATACAGTCACTCATAACATACTGTCTAATACAGTCACTCACATATCCCATCACTCTCCTATACAGCTTCTCACTTACCCATTTACTTACCCATATACCACTGACACCCTCACCCACAAACACAGTCACTCACTAACCCGTATAGCCACCAGCTCCACCATACATCCACTCATACACCCATTGAGCCACTCATACATGGATATACACAGTCACACAGCCACTCACATAATGTGTTACAAATAGTATCACTCATTAGTACACAAACTATACTCATTTAACTTTTGTATTATCTTAGTATATACCTTTAACACTCAGAAATGTTTAGCAAGCACTCACAATCACTGGATGATGTCATCAGTGATGTAATTTGAGATGCCAGCAGTGATGACACTGACTATGTCATGAGTGATGTACTATGGGATGTATTAAGCAGTGCATTGCTGGGGCATAAGTTATAGTTTACTCAGGTATCTACAACTGCTGAATTTCTATGGTTTTGTATGAGTGAAACCTGAGCCTAACTATAACGTCCTTGTAACCTTTGGTTTTTTCCAGTAATCTGCCAAGCAGGGGCCGAGAAAAAGTGGGGGAGGGGTCCCACAATACATTTTCCCTATGTAATTTACCATAGAGATTGTAGACACAACTACAGCCCGAACAGCTGAAGGGAATTACACCAAATTTGGCAGAAAGCTAGATCTTTGTCCAGAAACAGTGTTTTTTGCAATTTGACACAAATCTGTTCTGTAGTTTTGGAGTTATTAAAGTATAAAAATGTATGTATATCTAGAGATGCTGCTTCGCAGATCCATGCGCCAAAAGCAATGTCGTGATTGGCTGGACGCAACCTGAGAGGAAAGTTGCAGCTGCCATTTTTTGCATCGGGACACGGTTCATAAAATAAAATGTAAAAGTGATAGAAGGGGTCAGGGTTGAAGTACCCTGACCCCATGGTACTGATGGATTGTTCTTTAAGGGACCCGTCTTGGCAAGAAATTGTCCAAAAATGTTTATTTGCGCAAGATGATCGTGGACCCACCCGGATCTCTCTGGACCCTAATGGATTCAGGCAGATTCAGGTGGATGCACTGATCCAGACCCTAATAAAAAAAAGACATACACCCACTGTTATAAAATAAGTCATTAGTTGTCTGGCCTACACAAGTAATGGGTTTACTTTTGTCCTTCACTGGGAACCAAACACCCCGTTGTAGCATCTCATAGGGTAGTGAAGCATAGCAGTCCAAGGCCTGCTCAAGAGAGGTGGTGTGGGCTAGGGAGCACCATTCACTGATACCCAATAATAACACTCAATAAATGATTGCCAAGTCTGTGCTATTTATTTGAAAAAGGAAAAAGTACATTTATTTCACACACTACTCAACACTATGCAGTAATTTAAAAATATACATAAGCTGATGGAAATACTTCTGAATTACATTACACAATCATGCTCCCTCCCAAATGGAGATTTAGACCAACAAATCCCATGTCAAAAACATTTACTTATATGTAGCTGCAATACTTGAGCACAACTTTGGGTGAGAACACTTAATACTGGCAAGAAAGCATGCAAGCTTTGGTCAGAAGGGGCTATCAGCCTCATTATTTCACTAAACCAGGTGCAATTAATATGTATAGGCATGTCCAAATAATTTGTGCAATCAAAATTTCTTCTAGAATGAATTACGCAATTTAAACATAACCCCTAAAGGGCATCATATTTAAAAATACACAAATGTGCAATTACTACCTTTCCCCCCTAGAGAGTGTATGCCAACATGAAAACTCACATTGAACCAGTTCAGGCCACAAAGATTGCAGCCATAGTCTTTGGGCCTCGAAAGCACAGCACTCCCATATGTAGAGCCATTCTCCAGCCTGGGGAATGTTTGAATTAAATTTGGAAATCCTGGGGGTTATGCTTTTAGAGTCTCACCCTACTTAGGGTGAGGATTCTGGTATTCTTTTGAGGGGTGACTGTGCTGCTCCTGGAGCTCCAACAGCACTTTTATCATGATTTTGTGGGAACCCTGACCTCCTGGAGTCCCAAGTCAAAATTCAGCCAGGCTCCGCCGGGCCTTATGGGGTGCCCCTCAAGCTCTTTGATACATGTTAGAGTCCTGGCTCTCACGCTACCTTGGTTTTGTTATTTTCCTTCTTTTCAAGGGGCATCGTGCATTCTCCTTGGGGATGCCTGGTCCCACCTGGGCACCCCGCCTGAACATCCATTGCAGGAAAGTGTTGGGTGCTCACCCTAGGGTGCACCGAGCCAGCTCTGAGTGCAACAGCAATCTGGTTGCTGCCACGGTAGCAGGGCAGCATCATTCCTGTCTGCCTGCGGGCAGACATGCACTGGTAGTCTGACCTTCCCACTCCTCTCAGTTACGGGTGAGTGGAGCGGGAAAGGGGGACCACATTGGGGGAGTACGGTGGTCCTCCCCCGCTTCTTTTGTGACACAGGGGGCCCAGGAATGGGGTCCTAAGCCCCTTCCCCCAATTGCAGGGTAGCGCAATGGTGCACCCTCAACAGCATCTCTTCACGGGCCCTGGGATATGGTTCTGGGTTCCTTCTCGTGATTGCAGAGGAGCACGACGGTGCTCCCTCAGGCAATCTTTGTTCTAGGAACCGGGGATGGGGTCCTGGGTCCCTCTCTGCTTCGCGTCGGGAAAGCACAACAACACTTCCCATATTTGCCTGTTCCTTGGGGGCAGCCTCTGGGCCCTTGCATCCCCAGAGGAGGCCAACATGCTTCGTTCCCTGCTCAGCCAAAGCTTGTCAAACTTCAAACTGCCATAACTCAGGCCATGTTGGGCCAATTTCACCAATCTTGGTCTTGTTGTGCTTCTGGTGGCAAGCCCTAGCCTCTGGAAGCACTTTCGGCAGGCCTCCTGGCCTCAAAGGGGATGGACTTTTAAGTGAGCTGCTTTCACCCACTCCCTGTGACAGACTTTAACTTTGTTTTCTCTCTGGGTTTCTCTCCCTCCTTGCGCAGAAGCCCAGTCTTTCTCCCAAATGGGCCTCAGCGGTTGTAAAGCCCAGGACCAGTGCGGCACTCCCCCAGGATCCCTGGTCCTGGGGGAGTGCCGCACTGGTCCTGGCCTCAATCAAAGGCAGAGTCCTTAGTCTAGATGGCAGTCAGGGGATTCTTCCTTCCAATTGCCCATGGCATCAGCCTCCAGTTCCAGTGTCCAGCAGGAAAGCACATCCAACAGAGCACTCTACCTTGCATAAGACTTATTTAAGTAGGGACAGGAGGTACCAGCAGGGATGTGCCTCTGGCCTATCCTAAGATGCCACATCACCTCTCCACCCCTGTTTCCACCTTCCTGCACAGCCTTATGGGATACTACAAGATGGTGTCACCAAGGAGTCACTTGCCATATGTGCTATGGGGGGGTCTCAGCTCCACCTCTCACTGACATCACTGCCAGGGTCTGACAAAGCAAAACTTCAAAGGAGCCCCCCTCCTGGTTTGCCTCCAGAGTCTTATGTTGTGTGCTCCATATCAGCGGCGTCCCGACTGATCGGTTCCTTTAAGGAGTAGAGCACGCAGTCTTTAAGGCTGCATGCTCCACCATGAACAATTGCTTGTTTGTGTCCTGGGAACCTGTGTGCCTCACCTGTTTTTAGCATCATGCTCCAGTGTCGAGTCACTTCACCGTCTGTTCCTTCCGCATCCTGTTTCATCAGCTCTTCGCAGTTCCTGATCTTCACGGTGTTGGCGTCGGGTCCGTCGTAAGCATCGGAATACTTCTGCTGCACCTGAAAAAACATACAAGATACATTACTGAAAGTGGTACATTTTCAAACAGGTAACTCGCTTTTGGCACTTGCAATACATTAAAGAGAAGGTTAGAAGGGCTGCAAGAAGTTATTATTTCAATTTAATTTTGTGATGTTCAGAATTCCTATGTTTTTTTAGAAGAAGAATTGTTATTGGAAAAGAGCATCAAAGCAAGAAGCCATTAAATTCTCTATATATATATATATCTTTAGGTGTGAGTCAGAGAGATTAGATTTATACACTCATTGCATGAAAAGAGAACAACCTATTGTGTCTTCAGAACTTACATGGTAGTTCTTGCTGCTGGGGAGAAAAGGAATTATATCAGCCCAGCAGGGTGACAACAGGCCTGGGCTCTGATCATGAGCTGAGCCAGATAAACATGACATTCCTGAATGACCCATAAGCTGTACAGATATAACTGTGGACTTTACAGCATTGTTTTTTTCAGACAGGTTGCACTGTGCATAGGTATGACCCTGGAGTCTTTAGACCAAGGGGAAGAGGAGCTGCACTATAAGCCAGTCTTCCCCATAATGTATAATGGCAGGTCACCGTAGACCAGGCAGTAAAGCACACTGATGTTTCCTATCTGTGCACACCAACA
Organism: Triturus cristatus; assembly: GCF_964204655.1. Taxonomy (NCBI): domain Eukaryota; kingdom Metazoa; phylum Chordata; class Amphibia; order Caudata; family Salamandridae; genus Triturus; species Triturus cristatus. The sequence goes on from NC_140583.1 coordinate 837,419,972, forward strand.
TTGCAAGGCCTATCCTAGCTCAATACTCACCCCTGCAGATTCCATTCTGTGCCAGGTTACCTTTGTGCACATGTGTTCTTGTGTAACCAGCCAGTAACTCCTACACTTGCTGGTCACAGCAGCCTTATCTTAAAAGGTAGAAACTGGTGGAAAAACATGTGTAGTCCATTTCACCATGAGTTAACCATGGGTGGGTCACAGGTTATGAGGCTCCCACACAGTAAAAGGTTGAAAACCAGGTGATCAAAAGGGAAACAATCTGGGTGAATTAGAGATGGTCAGAACCATCCTCTCAGAGCCACTCACAGATCCACACACCTACTCACAAACTCACTCACATACCCACTTTCATGCTCACACAACCACTCACACACTCATACAATCACTCACACACCCACTTGTAGGCCCGCATAAGCATTCACACACACACTCACAGACCCACACAGACAGTCACATACCCACTCACATTATAACTTGCTCACCCACACAGCCAATTATATACCCACTCACACAGCCATATAGCCACACAAGCACTCACAGACCCATAAAACTATGCACTCACCAACACAGCTACTCACATGCCCACTCACACCCTCAATCAACCACCTTCACACCCCCACAACCATTCACACTCCCATACAGCCACTTGCACACCCACTCACAAACCCACACAGATACTCACATACTCACATACCCACTTACACAACCACTCACACACCCATACAACCACTCTCATACCCACTCATAGACCCACAAAACCACTGTCCCTTTTACTCACACTCCCTCACAGCCATTCCCACATCCATTTACACATCCACACAGCCACACACCTGGACATAGCCACTCCCACTCCACATGGTCACTCACACAGCCACTCACACACCCATAAACAGGCAGTGATACACTTATAAATTTTGCAGTAGCATATGTTTGTATTCAATGTGTTGTTGTTTTAGGGCCTGATTATGATGACGGTGGGATGTGTTCCACTGCCTTGTTTTTGAGAGTCTGACTGCCACCTCCAACTGCCTGATTACGATCTGTGCAGTGAGACTGCCACAAGACAGCTGCCACGCTAACATATCTGCTACTGCTGCAGCAGAGGCAGAGGTGGCCCATGGAGGTGGTCCCATGTAGCTCACCGCAAGCCCAATTACGACCTGCCTTCCCACCGACCTATTCCAGTCGGGGACACTGCCATGCGAGAGTCAGCAGAAAGGCATGTAATGACAGAAGTAATGGCTCTAGGGCAAATGTGCCCATGTGTAATGTAGGTGGTGCTCATTTAATGCCTGCCAATCTCTCTAGGTCGGGTGGAAGCAATGTTTCACTTGCACAACAGAATGCATGGAAACAGTGTGCCCGACTGAATAGAGCCACTACAGTATGACAGACACTGGCTTCTGGCTCAATTCCAGAGCCAAAGCATGACTCTACTGCCCACACACTTACAGCCCCATGGGAAATTTGCAATTTGGCAGTCAAGATGCCACCGGCTTGGCGGCGGTTTCTTGACCGCCTCCGTGGCGGGTTGGTGGTAAGACTGCCTAATTCATATTCAAGCGCTTAGTATTGAATGTGTGTAATAAAACCAGCAGACCCCTTATTTGTTCAAGAATGTATAACGGATATGTGGATCCATAAAATGAATTTAAAAAATAGAAAAACTTTGTGCATTGCATTTATAGAAAGATATACGATAAATATAGTACGTGCACTGCTGTATTTATGTTAAATTTTTTGTGTGTATCCAATGTTGTTCCGTGCTCCTGGGTGTCACTTCTCTGAACAAGGAGTGCATATATTAAATATCTTTTTGGTTGCAAACCCTTAAAGACTAGGGTGTGTCGCCTGGGCACTGGTGTCTCAGTGTTTGTTGCTTTTTTTCAATTTCAATAAAATTGCATAGAACTTCAATTGTTTATCGTTTGTTTATTTCATCACGAAATTTCATCATCATTTATATTGTTTTTGTCCTTAGACATTCCCCTGACGAAGGCTACACAGCCGAAATGCATCGGGATTTGTAAGATCGTGGAACTTGTTAAACCAATGCATCACTGAAATGATGATGAAATTTCGTGATGAAATAAACAAACGATAAACAATTGAAGTTCTATGCAACTTTATTGAAATTGAAAAAAAGCAACAAACACTGAGACACCAGTGCCCAGGGGACACATTTATAGAAAGATTGCATAAGTTACCTTAAATTTATTTTTACATTTTTTGTTTTAAAATGTATAATAAGAATGAATGTATGCATAAAATTTATTTATAAACTTGTGAAAATGTATATTAGTAAATTGAACTTATGGTTCAAATTGTAGTACAATCTATATTTTAAAAAAATCGTAAAATTCTCTAAAAAAAAGGTTGCAGAGGCGTTGTAGTCAGGAAATAGCATTAAAAACTGTTGAAATTCACTGAAAAAACCAAAGGTTACAGGGACGTTTTAGTAAGGAAATATATTTTTTTTAAACTTAGAAATTCACTGAAAAAACAAATGCTACAGGAGCGTTATAGTTACATTCAGATTTTACACACACAAAACCACAGAACTTCAACAGTGATAGTTATAGGTATCTCAAGTAACTATAACTCGTGCCCTATGGTAGCTCTAACTCGCACCCTTGCCAAGCACTGCTAATTGCCCTACATATTACATCACTGATTAAATCTTCTATGACATAATTGATAACATTTGCAGTGAAATCATTGATGAGAAAACTGTGCATGGTGGGGGCGCGAGTTATAGTTACCTTAAGGCACGATTTATAATTACTTGAGATAACTATAACTCTAATTGCTGAATTTCTATGGTTTTGTGTGTGTAAAATCTGAACCTAACTATAACGTTCCAGCAACCTTTGTTTTTTTCAGTGAATATATATATATATACTTGCAGTTTAATGTAGCCCTAACTCAGCACAAGGCCATTGGAGGGATTTACATGAGCACAAGATTATTTTAAACAAGGTCAGATTCCTTTTTTGTTTATTTTCTTTTGTCAGAAAGGTAGTTCAACACATATAGAGGGATTTGCAGTTTAATGTTTTGGTTGTCACTGTACTGTATGTTGACTCAAAGTCTTCTGTGTTGAGCTTTCTAAAATGTCTGAAAGAGTTAACAAGGGTAATGTTGGTGTGGGATTTTTTGAGGTACTGATAGATTTTGTCAAAAGTCAACAGTTGTTACATTTTTATACATTTATTAATAGCAAGCTGTCTGTAGGTGCCAATAAACCCTCCTGCAGCCGCGGCCGATGCAGGTAAGAGCGGTGGGGCGGTGAGGCCGGTGGGGCGGAATTTCGACTGATGAAGATGAGGGAAAGTTAATTATTTAATCAATTTTCTGTGAAATTTAAGAAACAGGTTCCGAGCAATGAAGATTTTGATTGAAGTTTATTTAATCAGGAGGAAGATCCCATCCAACCAGTATCTCAGCACAACTGTTTCTCTCTGCTCTAAACCCACCACACTATGACATAGTATGGTTTCTTCTACCATTGGTGAGACTTCTCTGAACTATTTCTTTAAAGGTGAGCCATAAATTCTCAAGACTTTTATTTCAACTTAATCAAAAAAAAAAGAAGAAGAGGCGAGGGAAAAGACATTGAATGGTAACATTTTCTACCTCCCCTCTTATCGGAGTTGGGAGCATTTCGACACATACTCGCATTTTAATTTAACATAATGCTGGGAGGTTATCGATGTGGCTCACTCTGTACAATGGTTATGATTATGGATGGAAGTTTTCACGTTTTCCCTCGTGGTCATCTGTCAAACCCCTCGCCCCCAACCCGGCCCCACCGCTCTTACCTGCATGGGCCGTGGCTGGCCTCATCTTATCTGCATCACTGCACAGGTACAGATGCTGATAGAATGATGTGATTGTATGGGTGAAAACATGGCCATAGCACACACATTAGCAGGAGAAGCTTGCCGATAAAATAAGTGTAGATCTCATAACAAATGAATGAAAAGAGACACTTTGGGCAAAAAACAGAACAAATAAGAACATCACTAGGACAGATCACTGGGAACATTGCTCATGTCCAAAGACCACTTCTGCACCTGCCAGTGCGTGCAAATGTGGTGCAAAACAATAATTTACCATTGCACCCTTCAAGGGAGTATGCTAGCATACATGGCTAATGAGGAAAACCAGCAATAGGCATGTCTTGTTCTAACAAATCAAATATGAGCAGGTAAATATGTTAAACAAAATGTTTACTTAAAACAGTAACCTGTTTGATGAGAATTCCATGCTAGACGATAAATTCGAGGTTAAAAAGATGTAATAGCTGGCTGCGCAAGATTTACTATATTACTTTATACAATTAGGCCCAGTGTGTACTATTACTCATGCTTGTGCACATTCTAAGAGTGGTCAAAGTTTAAAACTTTGCCATCAAAGTTAGCGCTAGCTGGCAAATTTAACCTTTCTCAATGAAATTCCCCACGTCTTCCAACTTGACCTCTGAGCGAAGTTTATCCACAAACCTTTTGAGATACCATTTTCTCAAAAGAGCTGTTTCCTAGAAGTATTTTCCTGCTAAAAGTGAGTTGTGTGTGGAGTAGTTTTTTTTACAGCACACCTGCTTTCAGAGTAGACTTTCTCTTGGCATTTGTCTGTAAAAAAAACAAAAAAACATTCCGAAGTTCACATAAACAGGGGGTTTAAAAATGAGCCGAAGAAAAACTAAACACAAATTCTCACCGTCCCCTGGAGCAAACCAGCAGAACGTTTAACAGAGCCGTGTATGGGTTCTCAGCACTTTCCAAACCACAAGACAACAACATTCACTTACCCTCTCTCCTGAGACAATTGGAATCGGCTTACCAGTTTCTACAGTAAGCATGCTTTCACTTGCTTGCATCTCGGAAATAAAAGTGACAGCCAATTTCAAAGAGAAATTACACTTGTAAATAAAGTGATTTAATTTTATGAGTTACATATTCGTGGACCAAAGGCCAATGGTGGCCCATGTTCTTCAGCTACCATCAACCTCTGACCAGTGCGCACCAGAGCACAGCAATGAAAGACAGACAACAAAAGAGAGTAGTTGGACGTTTATTAAAACCATGTCTCACATGGCTATGGCTATATGCTGGTACTAATTGGGAGGAAAAGGGGAAATATGGCTCAGGAAGAGGAAAAGGTCTGCTGTTCATTTGCACATCTGTGGCGGTGTGATTGAAATGAGTCAAACAGGACCAGGCTTTGTGCTTGTTCCAGGGATGTTGTGGGGTCCTAGCAGATCGACCATAAAAACACAGCGATTGGTGGCAAGTAACAAATTGAGTGATAGAGACAACTGACAGAAATAGTCAAGTAGACCGTGCTGTTGGCAAGATTAAGTGGTTTCTCGCTGGGTGGTATTTCCTTTGACTACCATGACAGTTTCCTTTCAGTCGGGATTCGGTTCTCAGGTTATGGTGATACATTTAATGACAAATCGAATTTCCAGCAAGTTATTTTGTAGCCATTCTCTGCACAGCTTGTCTGTTTTCACTTAATCAGAAGAGAATGAATAGTAAAGCTAATATGACTAGTACCAAGAATAAAAAGCAAAATATTTATAATTTTGAGCCCTGCTTTCCCATTACCTTCCTATTAACAGCCGTGATCTTAGTAGGAAAGCTGCAACCTGAGCAAAGCGAGGAGTGGCTTGAAAATAGCGCTCTCCCTCGACATGCGCCACCTCTCTGCCACAAACAAAAGTCCTGTTGGCAAGAGTGGCTCATTTAGAATTGAATCCCACATAATGTTGGATGAGTTGAAGAGCTTTCCGCAACCTAATGTCACTAACCGCTTGGATAGCTAGGGGCAATGTGTGCGTGTGTGTCTGTGTGTGTGTGTGTGTGTGTTTTTGTGTGAGTGTGAATGTGTATTTATTAGTACTTTTGCTCCAAATTGTTATGTTGCTTGGCTCACAGCAAATATGTCTTACATAAACAAGAATAAATATAGTAGAACACTATTTAGTTGCTTCACCTTGATATTGATAGATCCTGCCCACCAATTCTTGCATGACATTTCCACTGTAGTACTAGTACAGCATTTGTGTTGTATAGCACATTTTGTGCGGTGGTATCCCAACAAAGCTGTAACAGTATTGTTGTCAATGCAAAAGCAGTTGCCAAAGGAGCAGCTTCAAAAGATGCTACTGCCAAAAAATAATAGAAGCCTTACATAGAAGAGAGGTACCATACACAAGCATGTTGGAGACTAAGCATTATTTACCAAAATATGGCATGGCACACCAGTCAACATCTCATGTGCATGCATTCTGTTAACATTCAGAGTGCCCAAACTCCATGGTACATATGAAAACTGGCATATGCCTCTGGCAACTTTTAACCAGAAGCAAAAGTCTTTTCAACAAAAAGATATACTAAAACAATGACACTTGTCCCAAAAACTGTGCCGAATTATTACTCATAAGGTGACTATTACCTTGAGATAAATGACTACAGATGCATAAGAAAATGCAAGCCCTGCCTCACTACTGGGCGTCATTATTGGCTAGGTATTCCCAGCATTTTCTTCACATATCCAACCCTCTACAAAGGGTTACATGATTGACATAATGACTGGGATGAGGATAAATTGGATTGAAAGTAATGAAAATTACTGGTAAGTAATTGGGGCATTTCCTTAGCATCACTTATCCTCATTCGAGTAGTTATTACTCATAAGGAATACAAAAGCTTTGTACTAAACTTCCGAAACTTCAGAAAGATCACACACACAGCCAACAATGCTGCAAAACCCAATGATGGTATTCCTTACCAGAAAAATTCTCAAGTCAAGTGAGACTGAGGGCACAAAACTAACATTTATTCCATCTATCTCCAACCCTGAAGTCTGTATTACTCGATAAATGTATAGAAGGAAGACAAACTGGGTCCCCAACAGGTTTCAGTAAGAGGAAACCCTTTCAAGAAATTGAAAACCCATTTGAAAACAGCAAAAGATTTAATGGAATGAATACTTGAATTCATTATTTTAGTGTAATCTGTGGTGGTCATTCACTTTTTGTAAAAGGAACATACCTTGAATGGCACACAGAGTCATGTAGGTTAACTTTTGAGTAAATGTTATAGAAAAAAATAATGTAAAAAAGTTTCAGACTTCTGAAACAGAGACAACTGGTTTTAATAGTGAAGGCAAGCCTGCAAACATCCAGGAGATGCATCAGCTTCTCCACTAGAGATAAATGGGATAGAAGAAAGGCAGGAAGATCATCTACTGAGCCCTATGAAACACTGAGGCAATTATTGGCAAAAATCCTGTATCACGATGAACGACCATCCAATACTCATGAACCCAAAGAAATGAGAGCCAGCACAAACAAGCATCTACCACCAAGAACCACCAAGCAGGTACCTTTAAGAGTCGGAATCTTCAGGTTTTCTAAGGGCAAACGCACAGAAAGATGGACCTGAGAAGCCTGTATAACTAGATGCAAGTTCCGGGGAGGAGGAGGCGGACAAATTGCAAGCCAGAATAAAGAGGAATTCTTCATGAGTGTAGCACCCAAGAATTCACATTTACCCTAGCTGCCCCTTGCATTCTGAAAAGCCCTAAAAGTCATCCACTGCACTCTTAAGATTAAAATAGATCCAACCTTTATCCACCCAAGAGGAACTGAAAGACTAATGGAAAGCCAAATTCAAAGGGCGAAAAGAAATGGAAAAATTACCATTGCATAAAAACCCACGGTGTCTGGCCTAAGATGTCAAAGTTGATTGCCACCAAGACCTCTATATAGACAAGTAGCCTTGTTTTAGTGGCAAGGGTGGCCTTGGTCTGCAAAACCACCTTCTAAACCCCCACACTGAGAGGCAAATATGCCCTGGCAGAAGGTGCCCAGGGGATCAAAGAGGTGGGGAGCAAAGAAGAGATGGTAAGCACCAAGAACCCATAACTGTATGATTAAACATTTTCTCTATATTTAAAAATTGAGATACTTGGCAATACTCTCGAGAAAGACATGGCTTTGAAACTGTGCTCAAGCTCTAGTTTTAGACACTGCACGCACCAATTCATTAAGTGAACCATTTCAACACCTTTCCAGAAGCATTTGTCCATCAAGTATCCAAATCAATACAATGACTCCAAAAGGTTAGTACTCAAATCAGAGCCACAGATATGAAGGACATTCATTCCACCTGGCTTAGAAAATGCCCATGTGCCTTCAAATTTACTTTTTAATATTTAATTGTTTTACACAATGTAACTTTTCCATAAATTCCAAATACAGTAACTTTCAGCATTTCTGTTCTTGTTGTAAACTGCAGACACTAATCCTTGACACATTTACATATGTACTTAACGAAAAAAAACATACACCTTATCCTACTTAACCATTACACTAGACTAGTAAATTTTTATCAACTCCTTGTCAAAAGCTAATCTTAGCAAGACAGTCTGGCTTTGACAGATTCACATTCTGTTTGGTATTTTGTATTAGTAGGCAAGAAACTATTTGAGTCCTTCTTCTCGCTAGCAGATGTTCAGTCCCTTATGGTTCCAGCAAATTAATTTGACTTTGCTAATTAATTGAAAACTGTAGAAGAACATGCATATCACATACATAAACAATGGGAACATGTCTGTTAAAATAATGTAATATGTTTCTATGCATAGTGTTTGAGTAATTATGAATGAAAAGGCTCGGGTGACAACTAGAACAAGGAAATGTAATGGACTTGGAGACAAAGGGTGTACAGCATACCAAAGTCCTCAGATGTAGTATGTCACAGGGGAACTGGGAATAAAATCTATGCCAGTGGGGAAAATAGGTCTTAGATCAAGATGCCACTTTTAAACACCTCCTTATCAAACCTCTAAGGGCCCAATTACGAGTCTGACAGTACGAGGACCGCCAGACCTGTGGTAGCACTGTGGTAGTGGTCCTGCCACTGCGGCAGTTCGACTGCCCCATTATGACTTGGGAGTCAGAACGCCAAGGAGTCACTGCTGCCGCCAGGGAACTGAGTTCCCTGGAGGTGGTGCAGTGGTCCAGAGGCCGCATAATGCTGGGCACGACCGCTGTGATCCCGCCAAGCATATTACACGTTTCTTCTCCACCACGGTTTTCATGGCGTTTCCATCTCCAGGAAAACCGTGGCAGAGAGGAAAGAAAGGAGGCCCTACAGGGCCCCCAGGTGCCTCACGCCCTGTGTGCATGCAAACCAATTCCTGCACGGCATGGGCATTAAGGTTTGAGTAGTGGTTGGCCCCCAGGGAAACCTATCAAACCCCAACATTCCTGAAAACTATATCCTGAGAGGAGGCTTTGTGATCTGGACTGTTTGGATCCCACTATCTTTTCTTACCCACAATGTCCCTCAAAACTAAAACTTTGACAAACACCAGGTATTTTACTAATGGGCACTAAGCCCAGCCAAACAAGTGGGGCATCAATTAATTGAGAGAAGTGTGGGAACAGTAGGTGGTAGTTAAATTGTCGACACCAACTGCTTCTGAAACTTTCTATTACAGAAATGTGAAGGAAATGGGTGTTTTAGCCAAGGTTTGGGGAGGTTTGCAAATCCTTCTGGGTGAACTATCTTCATAGAATTAACCCAAATCACAGTACCTTGGACTCTCTTGGGTATTTAGCTTTCAGTATTGTGGGTTTTCCTGGGTGGCGACCAAGCTAGGTACTAGATTTCACACCTACCCACAATATTAAAAAAGGATTTATTTTGCTGGGTGAACTATGATGTCTCCAGGTTGCCTTTTGGGGTGTGTTGTGTTACAAGCATTAGGCTCAACCACAGAAGTGAGATACTGATTTTATTGGGAGACATGCGGGTACACAGATGAGTAGAACATTTGTTAGTACCAATGGATTTTTTTACATTTTTGACTTCCAAATTTAAATCAGCTTGCAAGAAAGAAGGCATTTTGCAAAATACGCACTCTGTATCACTTGATAGTATGGGTAACCCCAACTCCAGAGATGTACGAATAACAACTTTTCCTAAACTCAGTTACTTCTGTGCTTTTCAGAATAGATAGGTTTTCTTCATACCCATTTTCCATTCATTATATTTTAACTGAAACATTTCTGTATGATCAGTACACACAAAAAAATTGCATAAACTGCAGCTCAGTTGTTGGCTCTGGGTATCATATGTTTTAGAAGTGCCTACAAACTCTAAATGTATTTGCAAGCACAATGATCTATCAGCCATAACAGCTTTTATAAATCAGTCATCCCTATTAATGAGAACAGTTACATCAAATATACCCCAGCAAAGTGTGTGTAATTCATTTATGCAAAACCAGGTATTTAAAAAAAATTGGCATTAAGGAAAGTGTACAGTTACGGTAAAAATAATTACTTTACACAACTGGTCTTCCTATTCAATTAGTAATGATTAGCACATGTAACCGACCCTCTTCTAACTGTGACCAAAATAGTATCTGTAGAGCTCAACTTTCAATTCCTGGCAACTTTCTTTGGATATTCATTGATTTTACCCATGTGGGACATGAGCTACCCCAGCACAGTGAACACCATTTCTGCAACTGACACCTCACTTTTGACATTCCAGCAATATGCAAGCTCTCTGAGATACAATGGACTGCTTCACTGATGTGCCTGCAGATTCCTTGAGTCAACCAGGACAGCAACATCTTCTGACAATCACCCCCCTTATGGTTGCTAGGGATTTTGGGACATGTTGCGAATAGGTAAGTTTTGCTAACTCCTACTGGGCTGCGTGTATATCTACCAAACGGCATGTTATATACAGTCACTCTTACGTTTTCCCTATCACTGTATGTATGCATATATAGAATGCCTGCAGCTTTTACGATGAACCTATATTATACAACAATATCACATATTTTTGTTGCAGGTGATGCTGGGTATAATCTCTCTCACAACCATCACGCTGCTCCCTTTCAACATACAACCACAAAGATTCAACAAAGTTACAACATAGCTGGCTCAAATGCAAAAGCAATCATTGGGCATGCTTTTGTCATCCTCAAATCATTCTTAAGATGTATAAATCATTATGAGGTGTGCTTCAGTACTCCACTGAAGTTGTGTGCAAGATTATTGTAACATTTTGTATTTCACCCCAAATAGCTGCCATTTAATGAGGCTTATATGTGGAAATAAGGCATGAACTATTACACTGTTGTGATGGGACACATTATAGAGGTAATGGACTACAGATATGTGACCAAGTAGTTGGCTCATTTTTCACTCAATCAGCTACTTTTGTTGCCGTATCTCAGTGTCGAGCGATGATAAACAGTGTACTATTAAATGTTCGACAAACACACTCCTGAGGTGACACTGTTGCACTACCATGATGTCACAACCAGACAAGCAAGTCTCATTGTCAGAGCTCATTCTGGGAGCCTCAACACAATCAGGAGCTACTGCCATTTAGCTGTGATGATTGGAGTTGTTGGCTCCTGATTCTCCAAGATAAACAAGATCAACGTGACTCTCAGTAGTAGCGACAACGAGCAGTCACAGGCTTCCCACGGGGCTAGAGTAGGGGTGCACAAATTCAGGACTCAACATTCACCTAGCAGTGCACTAACTGATTGTCCAACCCAGTGCTTTACTTTTTATAATAAAACTAGTTTATTGCACACTTAAAGCTAAGCAACACACAAGCAGTATTAACAGGCATAGCGTGGGGCCTGATGCAGGGTCTACTGTCCCTTTTACACACAATGCACATACCATGCAGGCCCCTTAAAATGCTAGCGCTATTATCTGCATATAAGTGCAGCTTTGCGTGAGTGGCCCAGTATGCCTCCATTTCAGTGGTCATCATTATGGATTCACAGAAGATGATGCACTGCCACTACTGCTCTATGTACAAAACCCATTACAGGGCTAGTAGACCTTTGTCAGCAATGAGGGCATGCTTGGTGAACCACTAAATGTCTTCGGGCAGGTTCAGGACATCACTTTTATTAAGGGTTAGGCATAGGCCTCTGTGGATGCACTCATTTAGTGTGAGGCAAAAACCAGGATACCAGATACTTACAGTTGGGAACTCGGGAAAGAGGAACACAACTGCACACCATGCAGGGGACATTCCCATTTCAACACTGATTGTAAAATATTAATTTTCATATTACATTCTAACTCATTAATTCAGTTTTTAATTACTATTACTGCAACCATTATTGTCATACATTAGACATTTATTTATATAGACATGTTTGTCAAAAAAGAATTTTTTTTATAATGTATTTTATGTCCAGACCGATTTTCTCTGCCTCCACTATGTGGGTGTCTGCACTCGGGTGGAGATCTCTGGGCTCAGGGCAGACATTTCTCCTATCGTGTCAGACAGGAAATTACATATGGGAACAAGAAGTAGATAATTCCTGATTCATCCATTCACCACAACAGAGTCCTCCTCCATCCCTTGCTCTTTTTTCAAAACTTTCTCTAAAATGTCTGAGAACAGCAATGAGGCCAATGAGAGAGCCCCTTTTGTTTCTGAAAAGGAATTGGCTATTGTTAAACATTTGCAATGAGGTCCTGCAAATGTTTCTGCAGCTTCATGAGGCCTGGAAACCAGTAATGCAGTACAGGCCCAGGTTTGAAGGGACATCTCCCCACACTGTGGTGAAGTGGGTACCTTTATCATAAAAGGGAGGAGTGATGTAAAAGATGAGAGTCTGGCACGAGGCACAAATGAAGGCAAAGGATGTCCTGAGGTATCCTCTAAGCAGGGTCATCAGGTAGTAAGTCAAATTTGTTAATACAAATGTAGAATATAAATACATGTTTTGATAGTGATGTACAGTCATGCCTATAGTTTACTTTGTTTTGCATCTTTCTGTGGTGGCTATATTATATGTTGTCCAAATAAATGTGTTGTTGAACAAATGTAGTTTGTGTTATTTAATTTACTTTTAGAAGAACATTTAAATTATGTTATATCTATATGTTGAAATACTGCAATTTAACTATGATACAGCTTTTGTAAATATAGGACATCTTAAAGTAGCAATTGTTCACTGTCCTAATTTCATACTTTTTCAGGTTTGCCATGAACCTTATGATCTGTTTACTTTAGATCTTATATAACACCTGGCATGTGTCAAGCATATTTGAATACTTTGACACACACATTGATCATTATAAAATACTATTCAATGAATGAGAACTTTTGATTTCCTCCATCACCTGTGCAGAAACTATATGTGGATGACCTGACCATCAGTCAGCACTTTAATATCCAATCACCCACATCTAAGTTATTCATTGCCATCATAAGTAAATGTTAGGCTGATTGCTTAAGTTTCTCTGGGTGTGAGATATTAAATGCTGTAGTTTTAACATATCTACCAAACACAAATACACTTTTATGAAGCCTAAGTAACAGATCTTATGATGCATATTCTTTTATCATAGACAACCAAGGCTGGACAGGCTACTTTGCCTCTTTCATAGTTCCCCAGTAGACCAGGGGACTTATTTCTGAGCTGTTCCAGCCCCCAATGTTTTCACATCATCAGGGATTGTCCAGTCCTGCAGATTCCAGCCACTTGTCTGCCTTGTCTGCATCACAAGTCTGCACCAGAAGTTAAATTAGAGCCAGAGGATGTCTAGAAACATTTGCCATCAACCCAGAACAGCAGCTCTGCCACACCATCTAGGATGAGTGAATTACTTTACTTTTCAGATGAACCTTTGACCTTGCGTTCTTCAATTGACTTTGCTTTAGGACTTTGGAACTATGAGTTGGACTTTTTATGTTTGTGAACTTTTATTACATGTTTACCTATTCTCTATGTAGGGTAAATTACTTTTATTTCAATAATAGGCCATAAAAAGTTTCACAATAAAACAAAAAAAGTTAGATGATCCGCATCGAGCTATACATTTGTTCAAAGGGCAAAAAAAAAAAAAACTGCCATGAGAATATCATTAAATCTTTAAAAGAAAAATAAATTCTTTAGAAACATTAATGTCTAAAAGACAATCGAAGCAGTATATATATGATATTCGCAATAAAACTATTATTAATCTTAGTGTAAAATTCGCAATGCAGAAAAAATTTACTATTTACTATAGTGTCATAGTTTGAGCCCCACCTTATTCATATATATAAAATTGGTTGGAACAATTTTAAAACAATATAAAGTATTCACAATAAAAAATATCATCATTTGAAGTGCAAATTTCAAACAGTGGGATGTATTATTTGCTACAAAATCAAAATTTTAGCCCCTTCTTGCTTCATGTAAATCCTACTGCTAGCAGTTATTTAGATGTAGCAAATATTACATACGATGCCGTATTGTATTTCAACACTCTTAGGGCATCTTGATGTTTCCTGAATCCCAGCCTATTGCACAAAGGGCAAATCCATTTCTTCCTTGCCCTGTCATATGCTGGGCAGAGGAGGATATGCACAATATTTGTGAGACCTAAAGGGCACAAAGTGCGGGTTCGCTCTCCCCTAGTTTCCAATCTTGCGGTGTAACTTTTGATCGGAAGAGTATCGAACATTAATTTCAGGTACAGAGTTCTCACCTGATGTGGCTGGATGTTATCAGAGAACTCTTCAAAGCATGGGTTAGATTTAACATAAAGAAATTGCATTGTTAATCTGCCCAGATTCGAATTTCAGTGAAGTACATTTAGGGCACGCCCTCAGTATATTCGTTTTAGCATGTTCTTCGAGCTTTGAACTAGCTTGTGTGGCTCAGTCCAATAGGAAACAAGACCAAGGTCTCTGAACCCCCATTTCTTAAAAAATCAAAGCCAGGGAAAGGTTAGACATCTATCAATGGCTAGAAGTTCTTTGATGCCTTCTCTGTAAACTGCTAATTCTGGCGTTGCCCATAACCTAATCCAAAAAAACAACAGGCGTAGTGCTGCGATTTTCCCTATACGTTTTATGTTTATGTCAAGAAACATTGGGATGAGTGGTGTTGCCAAGGGTGACCCCAAAATTCTTCTCACAAACTTGTTCTACCCGTTTGTTCTTTGTTTGATATCACCGTTCCCCCAAAGCTCTGCTCCATATAGGGCAGCTGTTTGTACTTTACATTTGGAGATCTTTAGGGCTGGTGTAATTAGTTTACTAGAGGAGAGGCTATATTTTTTAAGAATGGCCCCAGTCCCTTGTGCGAGTGCCAGTACAGACTGGTTTATCTGGGATTTTCAGGACAGCTTTGAATCAAATCATACCTAAATTGGTAAAGTTTGGAACATGCTCCAATTTCTGACTGTTCACCCTGAGATTACTTCTGACATCCTTGTGAGGGTTTATGGTCATATACTTGGTTTTCCCAATATTTATTTCTAGGTCTTTTTCATTGCAGTACATATCAAAGTTGTCTATTAGATTTTGCAAGCCTTCGGCATTTGCGAAATCAAGATCGTGTCATCTGCAAATAATAATGTTTGGACCAAGTTTCCTCTGAGCTTGGGGGGCGGGGTCATTATTAGGTTTTGATAGATAATCTACCATATCACTGTTATAGAGTGAGAACAGGGTGGGCTCGAGCACACATCACACATCCCTGTCTCACCCCTCTTGCTATAGGGATCGATTCAGTGAGCTCACCAATCATATTCCAACGGAATCTCATGTAATTATCATGGTGTAGCCTTGCCATCCGATCTAGCAAGTCTGCAGGTACTTTTTGTTTTCTCTGCGAGGCCCATGGTTGTCCTCTAGGTACTACATCAAATGTTGCCCTTAAATCTGCAAATGCTATGTAGATATGGCCACCCTTTATCTTAGTATATTTCCAGATAATGCACAGGAGTCTAAAGACCTGATCTATCGTGCTTATATGAACTCTAAATCCTGCCTGGTACGGGGACCGTATGTTGTTGTTATCTTTCCATTCATTTAACCTGTATAGAAGTTGTCTTGCAAACATTTTTTGCAATACATCTATTAGGTGAATTGACCTGTAGTTCTCTGGTTTTTGTTCACTCACTTTTTTATGGCTAGAGATGATTTCAGCCCCTCTTCATGTAGTCAGCATTAGTGCACCTTCGGATATAGCATTACTGACCAAGTTAACATATGGGACCCATACCTATTTATCATGTTTACACAAGTCCCCAGGAAGTCTATCTAGTCCTCGGGCTTTTCTCAGCTTTATGGTGTCTATCGCTTGTGCAGTTTCTTCTAAGCTAAAGTGGATCCTGTATCCCACGCTGTTTTCAGATCCGTGCTAGTCTGTGGTGGCAGACTGGTAACCTGAATAAAAGTTGGAAACATTTTCAGTGAAGGCTGCAGGATCCAAGTGTTGCTCAGTGTGTGCTACTTGGTCCTTACCACCAAGTGCCACTATTTTCCAAAATGCTGTCGTATTGTTGATTTTGCAGCCTGGAGAAGGTCCGTCCAGCTAGCTTCCTCCCAGTTCTTTTTTGCAGCGGCCAGTGTTTTCCTATAGCTAGCCCTAGCTCTCCCTATTAATGGCATGTTTCCATGTATTAAGTTATCAGGTAAGAATTTTTTGGCCTTCCTTAAGTCCAGGATGTACCAAGGATTATTTTTTAGGTCCATCCTACAGCTTTGCTTAGATTACTTTCTAGCGGCTCTAGTAAGAAGATGGTCTAGCTTTGTGACCAACAATTGATGCATTGCAACCACTTGGATGCCACTTAATTCTGCTTAAAGACCTACTACTTCAGCAAATGCCTTGTAAATGTTGGTCATAACCTCTATATTGTCTATAATGCAAGGCCATTTGACCACTCTGTGGTTATTTCCTATAAGGGGCTGGGTTTTTGGCGAGCTTGATTTGAGTAACTCGCTCCCTAATGTCTAACCTGTTACTTCTAGGCAAAGAGGACAATGGTCACTGTCATCTCTTGCATCTATCTTGAAGCTCAAGATCCTGCTCCAGCTATGCATGTTATGCATGAGGTAGTTTATTCTTGATTGCGAAATGCCCCGTTTGAATGTATATAAGGAGCAGTGATCCTTATTGTTGGTCGTCACCCTACCATTATGTGCCCGTAGGTTGTGTTCTAAGGTAAACTGCATTATCTGTATTGCAGCTTTGCTACAGAGTTCTGATAGTTTAACTTCGAGCTGAGATAAACCATTGGCCATGTCCTCTTCCTCTGTAAACAATTCTAGGCCATTTAATGGTTCATATGTGCAATTAAAGGCACCACATATGATTACTGTGTCATGTGGATTTACACAGTCAAGAGCACTGCCTATTAAATTGTTAATCTGTGAATTTTAATTTTTCCTAGCTGGTCTGTTATAGACATTGAATAGGTACAAATGTACTTTATTGTTAGTATTAACATCTAGACATACAGCAAGTATATCAGATCAGTCTATGAAATGGATACTGGTTTCTATTCCCAGAGTTATTTTAACCCAGATTGCAAGCCCCCCTGAGGGTCTGCCTCTCTGAAAAGGGATAGCATATTTGTAATATGTTTTGCATCCTAGCTTATATGGAGGGGTTGTTAACCATGTCTCCTGGAAGAGACAGACATCTAACTTTTCTATATAGTTATGCCAAACTGGGTCCTCAAGGTTTAGTTTTAAGCGTGCAACATTCCATGAGACTATGACTAAAGGTTTATATCCTTCTGCCAATACTTTATGGTTTTTTGGTAATCATTCTAGAAATTAATTCTACTTTGATTCCATTTATTTCATAGCTTACTAGGTTCTGCATTAAGTGCCCCCGTGCGTCTTCCTCATTCATGGTCATGCTACCCCTGTAGTTCTCTTCTCAGTTTAGGTGCTTGTCTATCCTCAGGTTTACTGTACTACCGTGCTTAGTCAATCTACTGTTTCAAGATCTGGTTTTGGGTGGCTCTGTGACTCTTTGTTAGCAGATGAGAATCTGTGCCTTGATCTTAATGCTAGAGTATTAGATGGACTATGCAGTTTGAAGCACATTGTCACCCCGCTTATCATACTTGTTCTCAAATCCATCGCAATTAGCCCCTGTACTATTTCACTTTTGGCGACAAACAACTGGATTTTTTCTAGGCTCTCATTTCCCCCCTCCAAATGCTCAGCCTTTACTATATCTGAGCGAACAATTGACAGACACTGTCGCTTGTGCCTAATCCAATGGATGACTTTGTTTTTGAGTGAGTCTAAATCCTCTCTAGCTCCTGTGACAGTCTTTGGTACATTAGTTAAGTATATTCTTCTTGCCGATTTTCCTATTTTGTAATCCATCATTGTGTGCTATTACGGGCATGTGGTCATCCTCTTGTTGTGTTCTCGGGGCTGACAGATATGTTTGATTGTCACAATACATCTTAGGGTCACCTTGCTGGATTATACATGGGGGTGTGTTGACAGGGCGTGTCTTCTTTCTGGGTACCTCATCTGGTTCATACTATTTCCTGTGTTGCTTGACCTAATCTTCATCTCCCTATGCCACTGGGGCAATTGTTTCCCTCTAGACCTCCAGATAGTCTTGTTTTGTGTGAAATTATTTTGTGCTCGATTGGGTACTGGGTTCGTTATTACCTTATGTTTGGTTAATGATTTGGTCATTTGTCATTTGCAATGGTAGCTCCGTGTGTACTGCATGTGAATTAGTGGAGTGCACTGTTGCAGCCAGTTGCATCTTGAGGGAATTTACAAGTGTTTTAAATTCTACACTTCTATTACTAAGCCACGAACATTCTCAGTTAACACCTGTACAGCCCCAGTTTTGTGTATGCATTTACATCCACGGCATAAACTCTTTAGCCACTGTGGGCTCTTTTAATGCACAACTAGGGTGGCTCAGTACACTCGCTAGGAGTAAAATATCAGTATTTTCCTCAGCTAAGGGCACAAATCTATGTGTATGGGCGATTCCTGTACTTCCCCCTCCTCCCGTGATCTTTCTTTCTTTGGTGGTAAATTCTCCACACAAGCACTTCCCTGGCTCCAGTCCCTGTGTGGAATTGAAGAGCGATTTTTGTGATTGTGTCTCTGCAACCATTTGCTTTGGAGACCTCTGATGGTGTGTTGCCTATGCAGCATGCACTATGACATCTCTACAATGCACTGGTGCCGGTTGTTGGTGTACAACCTGCTTTGTGTAAAAAGAAGTGATTTTTTTGGGGTGGTGCCTTCTGTTTTTCTGTCCCTCCTTCTAGCATTGTCTCAACTTCTTCTATGAGTGTGTCTATATCGGATACTGTGCAATGTCCACCCATGCTTTTTGTTAGTCTAGGTGTTTATGCGCGTTGACCACACCTCACCCCACAGCAGCTGTGCTCACCGGTGACCTGTTGCACCCTGGGACACCGAGTCCCACATGGGTGTTTCTTGTCAAAAAGGGCAGGAATGTGGCAAGAGTGTCCCGCGCTGCAGGGCTCGAGGCAGCGCTTTATGCACCTTGACCGCGCCTCCCCCCACAGCAGCTGTGCTCACCGGTGACCTGTTGCAACCTGGAAGACCGAGTCTCACCAGGGTGTTTCTTGTCAAAAGGGGCAGGAATGCGGCAAGAACATCACGCGCTGCGGGGGTCGAGGCAGCGCTTTATGCTTGTTTACTGAGCCTCCCCCAAAGCAGCTGTACTCACCAGTGACCTGTTGTACCCTGGGACACCGAGTCCCACCAGGGTGTTTCTTGTTAAAAAGGGCAGGAATATGGCAAGAGTGTCACTCCATGTTTTTTTCCATGTAAGTAGACTTGTCCCCTAACATTTTCAACATGCTTTTTATTGTTGTGTACCTCACTCTTAGTTGACGTTCCCACACTGAAATAAGCCACTATATATTATTTTCATCATTCCCAAGAATTGTCCATTTCTAATAATTGAAATTGAAAAAGAAACATTCATTTTGAGCCAATTCAGATATATAATATATGTGTATTTTCTTAAAGTAATTTCATGAATGTGTAAGCTTGGAGGCTAATGTAAGTAAGTATGTCGTATTATAATAAAATGTCAAAGAATACACATTGTTAAGCACAAGTCACATTTTAAGCAAAAAACATCTTAAAGGGATGGTAAAACCTGTGATTAAACTGATGCATGTTAAATCAAAGTGATGTTTATTTATAAAAGTTCCCAATGTTTAAATATCACATTCAGAGGTATGGGATGAATGTGCTTAAAAGTTGTCTAGAGTTTTTGAGGGTCAGTGAGTGAGTGGCTTAGTGAAATATTCACGGGTTTGATAGTTGCTGTCCATGAGGGAGTCATCCACTTCTCTGTCTCTGCAATAGTGATCCCTCTCTAGATTAGGTTTAATCAGGTTGGTATTCAGCCCCACTAGTCTGAGGCATTTGCATTGGCCCTGCTGATTGACAGATTCAACTGTTTGATATGGCCTGTATCGTCTATATGGCCAAGACATGCCACCATACATCCTCCCCTCAACAAATGAAGATGTTCCCTGTACAACTTTCCTAAATCTTTGATGGGTTTTTAATCTCATCCAAGACAATGCTGTCCCTCTCCAACAACCTCAGTACAGCATTCTGGTAAGGATACATTTTGCCTACTATATCCCTTTATGGTGAATATCAACCCTCACAGAAGATTATTGCTGGAAAAATTGATCCTCCCAAAGTACAGAATTAGGCACCTACCAATAATCCTCAATGGAATCTTACAATGCAAGCAGGTTGTTTATTCCATGGATGACTGACACCTGGGAGGATGGGGGGAAGACTGTTCATAAGACACTGCATGGGAATAGAAACGGAGCAATCTTTGAGGCTGGTCTGACTCGTGGACCCTAAAAGGCCATTTTCAGTGATTCCCTTAGATGTGCCTGCTTACAGCACAGCTGTGATGGCTGCCGATTGGGAGATTAGTGTAGAGCATCTTCCTTTGTACTCCAGTAGTATCTCTTCCACGAGGAGTCTGACCTTTGTTGGATAAATCCCTGCTGCTCTTCTTGCCTCAAGTCTGGACATAAACCTTGTCAGCGAGCTATCACATTGCTTGGCCGGCCTAAAGTGATAGCTTTCCCCTCGGACTGTAAAGGGAGCTCAGACACTATATTGGGGTATATTGCAAGTATTATCTCCTCTGGCATCTTGATAATCTACTGATTGTACTCCATACTTCCAGACATACTACTGGCCCACCCCTTCCTGTGTGAACAGTGAGAATACAGCTGATGAGCTGCACTGTCGTACAGTGTGATTGTGTGAAAGAATGACATCAAGCAAGGGAAGCCCAGCTTTTAGGAAAAAACTTGATCTCCTAGGGAACAACATGCCTGGAAACATGCAAAAAACACTATGGCAACTGACACAGATAAGGACTTGCAATGACTGTTCATAGAAATGAAGCACAGCCTAAAGCCATAAACTATAAGATTGTCTTCCTCGCTTGACAGTTTGACCAACATCAAGATAGACTGGAAAAGAAAACTAACTAACCAATACAAACACTTTTCCAATGAAATTACCATTATAAAAAGCCACAAAAATGTGCATTCATTTACAACTAAAACTCCAAGACTTGAAGAAGACAACAGTCTGCTTGATTCTACACACTGAGAAAGAAGAATCCAACTACCAAAAATCAAACCAACTCTAAAAAGTAACGTAATCTAAATTATAACCAACTTAAACACATAAATTTGGATCAGACCCTAATTGGTCAGACGACAGACCTCTACCTCTTCCAGGATCAGAGATCCCAACAGGGTGGCAGTAAGAGCAATGTCCAAGAATGGCAGCGGTGCTGAGGCTGCAACCGCCGTCAGGATTACAATATCCCTTTCCGATAGCCTTTTCATGGTGGGAACACTGCCATGTAAAGGTTGTCAGAAATAGAAATTGGGGACCCCAAACAGGGCCCCCGTCGATAGTGGGCCTTAGGGCACATGTAGTACCCTCACTCATTTCTGTGCACCGTGGGTCATTCCCGGCATGGTGCATGGCACAGGGTGTACGGATGTGCAGGATGTGCCTTGATGGCATCGGCAGGTGTTGTGGCCCTTTCCCATGGCTGCAGCATGCCCCTGCCAAGTTGCCAACTGCCAGCCCAGCGGTCACATCCTAATAGGGCAGTCAGCCGCCGTATGCATGTCCGCGGTCTCCTGACTACCGCAATAGCGGTCAGCAGTCTGACCGTCCATCGTCAAAATTATGCCCTTAATAACACATTGTGAAAGCACAAACAACTATAAAGCTAATAAACATTTCCCACTCATTAATAATAAATAAAAACATACATTGTTTTGCTCATAGCCATGATCAGGAATTAATTCACAAAAAAGAAATCCACAAAAACATCCCGACCCACCCTAAAAAAAAATGCAAAAATGTAATAGATAAAAACACATTCACAGGAAAAAAACAAAAACCAGAAAAAGTAGATTAGAGAAACCTCTTTATGAAAACGGAAAAGACAAGGAAATAAAAAACAATATTGGCTAAAATACAACCAATCTTATGTCCTTTTTTTCTAAAAAAGAATCATAAAATAGGGAAAGTCCTTGAGTCCGATAAAAATCCTGTAAAAAGGCATGAAATGCACACCCAAACAAATACCCCTTAAACATTCTTATAACATAAAATTAACTACAACTAAATATAGATGAAGTACTAAAAACCAAAACATTAAATTAAACCAAACATAGCATTCTAAGACCTACCAATATATCACAAAGCCTCAAACTCAACACTAAGGGGACGATTATGATGTCAGGCAGACCTGAATCCATCCAACATTGATCTGGAAGGGGGACCGGCTGACCTCCTGTTGGCAGTCCCAAACCAGCAATTAGGATGCGACCGAACACTGTTCAGTCGCAATCCTATTCTTTACAACGGGAGCATGGATTCTGAATGGAATGCATGCTCTCATTGTAAAGAGCAGAGGTGCAGTTCATCCCTGCACCCGATGGCAGGCACCTCGATGTGCCTGCCACCATGTGCAGGGATCAACAGGGGGGACCATAGGTGCCTCCTAGGCCGCTATCCGGAGGCGTTGCACCTATGGGGGCCCTGCTAGGGGCCCTTAAAGTCAGATTACCACAGTCTTTCTGTATCAGAAAGGCCCGCACAGAAAGGCTGTGGGAATTTGCCATCGTAATCCCTTGGGCGGAAAGAGCCCCCTCTGGGATTACAGGCCCCTTTTCGACCACATCATAATTGGTCGGACGCATCCGACCCAATGTCAGTTCACCTTTCACTCGGGGGCGCATGGGAGTCTCTCTAGGTTAGACTACTTCCTTATGCCCGCGGCGCAGACTGGTCGGATTAGAGAGGTCAGGCACCTGGCGCGGGGTATCTCTGACCATTCTCCGCTGTGGCTTCTTTTTGACACCGGGTCGCGGTCTGCAGGGCGGATCGCTCCCATTAACCCATGGTACCTGCGAGACCCTACGACTCGCGACAGCCTGGTTAAGGCTATGGACCAATACTTCCTTGATAACGAGGGGTCGGTGTCGTCTGCAATGTCCCTGTGGGAAGCCTTTAAAACCGTGATCCGCGGACACGCCCTCTCCCAGATAGTGGTGGCTAAGAAGGTCAAGAGTGAGGCAGTGGTGAGGCTGGAGACTGACATCTCGGGGCTGGAGTCGGCCTTGGAGGCGAATGTCACTCCGGACGGGCTCCATGCCCTTAGCCTGAAACAGTTTGAATATAGGTCCCTGGTCACTGACGCGGCCAAAACTATGTATAGGGAGCAGCAGGGTCGACTGTACGACGGCGGGAAAGTTGATTGCGTGGCTGGACAAAAAGGAGAGAGTGAATCGTGTGGTCCCGGAGTTGCGTGCTGCGGATGGTGTGTGTGTGACTGAGCCGGATGAGATTGTGGAATGTTTCGCCGACCACCTCCGGGCTGTGTACTCCCCAGTGACTGACAGAGATGAGGACGACTCTCGCCTTCTACTGAGGGATATTGCCTTGCCCGGCCTGTCCGTTGAGGACCGTGAGCGGCTGGACGCCCCCTTGTCGGCGGATGAAATAGCGACCGCGATCCGCTCCCTTCGCTCGGGCAAGGCTATGGGTCCCAACGGTCTGCCCATTGAGCTATATAAATTGCGCCCTGATAAGCTTGCGCCCTTCCTCAGTCGCATGTTCCGTGAGTCTCTTGCGGCGGGTTCCCTTCCGGCTGACCAGCGTTTGGCCACGATAGTCGTGATCCCCAAGGAGGGCAAGCCGCGAGACCGCTGTACTTCTTACCGGCCTATTTCACTGCTAAATGCAGAGCCTAAAATCCTGGCGAAAGTCCTTGCCAATCGTTTGTTGAGCGTCGTGTGCGATCTTATTCATCCGGACCAATGCGGCTTCATCCCGCATCGCAACACCGCTCTTAACTTGCGGCGTCTTCACGGCGCCCTGGCCAGGGCGGAGCTCCTCTCCGAACCGGCCGTGCTGGTTTCTTTGGATGCCACGATGGCTTTTGACACCATCGAGTGGCCATTCCTCTGGGCTGTCTTGGCTAAATTTGGCTTTGGGGAAGGATTTATTGGCTGGGTGAAGCTTCTTTACACGGGATCCATGGCTCAGGTGGTGGTGAATGGGCGGGTCTCTCGGCCCTTTGCCCTCGGCAGGGGCACGAGGCAGGGGTGCCCGTTGTCCCCTTTGCTCTTTGCTCTCGCCCTGGAGCCACTCGCTGCTTGGCTCCGCTGGGAGCCCTCGCTTAGAGGGATCCGGTGGGCCCCGGGCTTCGAAGATCGGGTCTCGCTTTATGCGGACGATATTCTCCTGTATCTCACCTCACCGCGGCAGTCGCTCAACGTCCTCTTTGACGTTCTGACTTCCTTTGGGAACAATTCGGGTCTCACGATCAATTGGTCTAAATCCTGCGTCTATCCTATCTCTGGTGGTCCTCCTCTCCTGCCGCCTCGGCTTCCGATCCAAATATCTCTGAGCGGCTTTAAGTACCTGGGGATATACGTTTCGCTGGACCCGGTGGCTCGCTATGAGCAGAATCTCCTGCGTCCACTCCGGCGATTGCGAGAGGACACGGCCCGGTGGTGCAGGCTGCCCCTGTCCCCGCTGGGTCGGGCCGCGCTGTTCAAAATGATGTCCCTTCCCAGGTTCCTCTATGCACTCCAGAACTCCTTCGACGTTATCCCAGTGGCCTACTTTCGGGAGGTGGAGAGCCTGCAGAGGAGACTGGTGTGGGACGGGCGGGCGCGTATTGCTCTTGCTAAGCTTACTCTCCCCTGGTACGACGGGGGCATCGCGCTTCCTGACATTCGCAGGTACTATTGGGCCTCGCAGCTAGCGGCCATTAACCATGCCACGTATGCGCCTGGCTTGAATCCGGCGTATGAGATGGACAAGTTCCTGCTTCCCGGCGGGAACTATAACAGGGCACTTTACTCCCGCTCGGCTGGCCGGACCCTTACGGGTCCTACTAAGATTGCGGTGCGGACCTGGAGGGCTGCCACTGCGGCCACGGGCTGGAGTGAGCGACTAACATGTGCTACTCCTTTGTTTGCCTCCGACCGCCTGGGCAGCCTCTGGACTACGAAGGGGTTTGACCAGTGGGATACGATTGGTATCAGCAAAGTGGGAGACCTGTGGCATAAGGGCACGGTTAAGACTTTCGCGGTGCTCCAGGCCGAATACGAGCTTACGGACAGGGAGTTCTTCCGCTATGCCCAGGTTCGACACGCCCTGCTCTCGGTCTTTGGGGAGGGGACCAAGATCCCGGTTTCCTCGCCCCTCGAGGACCGCATACTTGACGGACATGTCCCTGACAGTACTATTTCTTTAACTTATAAAAAACTGATTAATCATCGGGCTGACCTCTTTGTGCGCCTCCGGGAGGCTTGGACGGGGGACGGGGTGGAATTGGACGACGAGGACTGGCAGTCTGCACTGTCGTCCCCCAAGGAGGTCGCCATTCCAGCCCGTCTCCGGTTGGTACAGCTCAAGATTCTTCACCGGGTGTATGTGACGGGTCCTCGCTTGGTCTCGATGGGATTTTCCGACGACGGGCTCTGTAAGCGGGGTTGTGGGCTCAGCGCCACCTTTCTCCATATCCTGTGGGAGTGCCGCGAGGTGGCGGACTACTGGCGCCGGGTCCATATGGTTATGGGACAGGTCACTGGGGTTGTGCTGCTGCCGGAGGTGCGTCGCTGTGTCCTGAATGTGTGGGAGCCCAATGATTACAGCGCGGCTCAGACTCGGTGGGCGGCCCTGGGGAACATGATTGCCAAGAGAGATATAGCGCAGCTTTGGGGCGCCCAACGGCCGCCCACCGTGTCAGTATGGAAGGAGAATATGGACTGGTGTATGTTCAGGGAGAAGACTGTGTATGTGGCCCGTGGTAAGCCGGGGGCATGGGGTAGAATCTGGGGGCAATGGAATGCGTATCGCGGGGGTATCTGTACGCCCCCCCTGGTGGACACCGATATCGCCATGTCCCCCTGACCCCTGATGGTTCCTGGCACCTTTTGGAATAACTACATATGGACGTTCATCTCCCTTGACCCCCCCCCCCGTCCCCAGCCTCCCGGTACTCCTTCCTTTTGCCGGCTGCTTGATGGTCTGCACTGGAGTTCCCCGGAGGAAGCCTGACCCGCACTGTTTGCCCTTATGCCTCGCCTTTTGTTTTTCTTTTAGTTTTTGTGTCTGTTGGACTTAAGTCTCCTGTTCCTTTAGAACTATCCGGAGCCACTACGGGGCTGCGCCCCGGGACTTGACTGCAGCCATGATAAATGTATATTTCATTCTGTACCTAGCGGCCGGCCCTGGTGGTTGTAGGCCCGTGCTTGTAACCGAATTATTGTTCAATAAAAATTTTAAAAAAAAAATAAAAAAAAAAATAATAATAATTGGTCGGACGGAAAAGAATCCGAACGGGACATTTCGATGGGGTCGGAGCCGTTTCCGACTGCATTGAAATCGTCCCCCTCACAGAACCAAACACTGACCTACTCTAACTAACCTAATACTAACCCTAAACACATCCCACCAGCCACCAAATACTCAAACTGTAGTTTAAAAGTGCTCTTCCCTGATTCGAGGAGCAGCAGCAGGGAAAATGCGATCAACAGAATCTGCAATCAGAAAAAAAGGTAAAAAGGCTAAAAGAAGGAAGGTAGATATACAAAAAGTGCCATTAAATGAAAAAGTTAAAAAAAGACTACATAACCATACAAAAAAAGGGAATAAAAATAAAGTGCAAATATAATTACATGTATAAAAAACTTATGTTGAAAAAAGGTTGAAAAATAAATTGCACATAATATAAATGGAATATCCTTAAAAGAATACATGGAAAATTACTGGAAAAGGATATATTTAATTTGTACTACATATATGTATATATTAAACACTCCTATATTTTCTAAAGATATGCAAACCTGTTCAAGTAAAATTAAAATGTGTTTGTCAATAAAATTTAGTTTAAAAATATGTAAAAAATTATCATATGGTGAAATGTAAAATTTAAATGTGAAATGCTTTGTTAAAAAAATATAACCATGTTACAAAAATATAACTGCAATCATGTATTTTAATTACAATGTCTGTGCAATAGTGTGTGAAAATAAAGAAAAAATTAATATGTTAAGTGTATGTAAAAAACTGAAATTAAAACTAATGTTACTTCTAACAATGCAACAACACTACACTATACATAGTGAAACCTATAAACTTGTAGAGGTTTTATTTACTATTCCCACTGCAATGTTAGCTACATAGTGAAAGGATTTGGACATTGAAGGGGATGAATGTACTATTCTCACTATGATCAAAGGTACATTGGGGAATATATTGAACATTAAAGGGGTAAGATTTAGTACTCCCACTCCAATTTAACCCAAATGGAGAAGGTGTAGAATTTTAAAAGGTATAGATTTACTATTCCACTCTAGTATAAATTACATTGGGGAACATGTTGGCCATTGAATAGATTAAATTTACTATTTTCACTCCAATCTGTGGAACATAGAGGAGGGCATTGGACACTGAAGGGGTGTACTTTACTGTTTCCACTTCAATCTAGGCTACATTGGGGGAAAGTGCTGAACAGTGAAGTGTTTACATTTACAATTCCCACTCTAATCTAAGCTACGTTGGGGAAGATGTAGGAAACTGAAGGCGATATATATACTAATCCCATTGCAATCTAAGCTACATTAGGAAAGGTGTTGGATATTAATAGGGTTTCATTTGCTATTTAGAGATCAATCTAAGGTATATAGGGGAAAGCATTGATACTGAAGAGATTAAATGTACTATTCTCACTTCTAAGCTTCATTAGGGAAGATATGGGCATTTACTTTTCCCACTCCAATCTAAGCTACATTGGGGGAAAGTGCTGGACCTTAAAATATGTAAATGAACCATTTTTATACCCCTGTATGCTACACTAAGGAAAGTGCTGGCCAATCAAAAGGTTACATTTACTATTTAAACTCCAGTCTAAGCTACACTGAGAAAAGAGTTGTGATGGACATTGAGGGGATAATTATACTTTTTCCATTCCAATTCATGCTGCATGGGGAAAGATGTTGGACTTTAAAAGGGACAGATTTACTATTCCCACTCAAAACGAAAACCGTAGATATTTAAAGGGCAAATGTACTATTCCAATTCCAATCTAAGGTATATTGGTGAAAGTGTTGGACATTGAGGGATTTTATTGACCAGTCCCACACCAACCTAGCATTGCAGAAAATATTTCACTTTAAAGGGGCTATACAAGCTATAGCTGCTTTAAAGAAATTGAAATATAAATGAATTATTTTTGTTGAATAAATACATTTTTTGTTTTATTTCTATTTAAAATATATAGGTAATAATTGCAATTAATTAAACATATACAAACACAACATACCTTGTCATTTATATCCAACTGTAAAATATGTTATAAAATAGTATACTAAGATTTATATGTACAATAATTAACACTCCCTTCCCCCTATAAGCACTACATCTTGTCACTAAAAAAAAAATCACTTAGACTAATACCACAACACAATACAACAATACATCGAAAAAAACAATTAATAGGGGGGACATGCTAGGGGCCCCCAATGTCAGTTTCCGACAGCGTTTTCGTGTCGGGCAGTCAGACTCAGAAAGGCTGTCAGATTCCCACATTGTAATTGGTGGGTCAGAAACCCTGTCTGTAGAGCTTTACCAATCGACTCGGACTGACTCGGATTCTCTGAGTGCAGGTCGGAACCGATTCGGATTGGCGGAATTGTTTCCGACCGAGTCGGGCTGATAGGTTCCGACACTGTCTAGGGGAATCCGACTGTGGTCGGAGGCTTTCTGCATGACAATGTTATCGGCCCCTAAATTCAAACCAACAATATTTTCAACAACAATGTTAAGAACAACAAAAAAATGCAATATTTTTAACTATGATACTCTTTTTGACAATATTTTGGTTGTCACAATATAAATGTTAAGATATTCTTTCTTGTAAGATGATATTTCCAACTCAGTATTTTGGTTAAATACCCCATGCCCTTGTCACAATACTGTTTTCATTCAATTTCATGGCTACTGGGTCTTTGCAGATAGTAACTGGACATGCTGTGGGCATTTTATAGGCAGGCTAATCTTGCTGCTTGTGACATGAACTAAGGTGCATCACCATCCGGGTACACTAGTTTGTCGCCATGCCACAGTCAATATCAGAAAGACTATGGGTATTATTGAGTGAATTCTATGTCATTGTTCACTTTCCTTTGGTAGTAAGTGCCACTAATTTCTCACACATGACACTCCAACTACCATGCCACAGGGAACTCAATTTCCGCAAAATAAATTACTGGCTCTCCATCAATTGCAGCTGTTGGCTATGCTAGGGACTGCTTCACATGCGTATACATCACGTATGTTATGTTATGTTTGTTTGTAGAGTGCCCTATCACTCTTGAGGGTATCCTGGTGCTGTTCAGGTGTTGGGTCTAGCCTTGAGGGTGGATTCATTTGAAGAACCATGTCTTCTGCTTCTTATGGTACTTAGTAAGTGAAAAAGAGGCTCTGATTTGGAGGGGAATGTATTTCATGCCTTAGAAGCAATGTATGAGAAGGCACATCCTCAGATTCTGTGTATGCTTGACATGTGTGAGAGTAGGAGTCCGGCTGAGCAAAGGTGACTTGATGGTTGATGGAAAGAGATGCAGCTGTTAAGGTGGGCTGGGCCTGTGTTGTTAGTGTTTTCAATGGGTTTGAATAATGTGTGCTTGTCTAGAGAGAGCAGTAGAGCTCCCTCAGTTGTGGTGTGATACGTGTTGTGTGTGGAATGTTGAGGATCAGTCTGGATGCTGCATTTTGTAGCCTCTGGTGAGATGTTTAGTGTTTCCAGCATAAATAGATTCCCATAGTTCAACCTGCTGGTGGTGACTTCATAGGTGACAGTTTTTCTGGTATTGTTCAGGGGCCATTTTTAGGTCTCACATATGCTGCATAGGAGGCCCGTTAGCCGTCACTCTGCTCATTTTCAAGCAAACATTTGTGCTTGTGGCGGCATCCACCTTGCGGGAGCGAGCAGTGGCACGCCACAAGCACAAGTGCTGTGCTTGAAAAGTGAAGACTGCGCACACACGCACCACTCCCGAAAACAGCTGCTGCTTGTTAATTAGTGCAGTGCGCGCAGCATGCACCTCTTGCGTGTTTAGCTGCTGCTTGTTTTCTCTCTACCTTGCCTTTGATCTTCCTCTTGTTGGTACTAGGCACGTACCCGCCCGCATTCGGAAAGTAGTACTAATGTAGTGGAAACGTACTAACACGTCTGGCCGCATAACAGCTATTCTCACATCAATGCCTCTTTTATTTTAAGCAAATTGTCGTATTCAGTCATAGGATCGTCTCTTACAATGTGGGATGCATTATCGTAGCAATAAACTGTAACTGTATGAATTGCATACTTTCACCTTGGTCGCTCCGGCACATTTTCTTCCTGTTCCTGGAATGTTGAAGTGCTCCGTCATCTAATTGCACATTGTGTTGCTCCTCCTGTGTATGAGTCAGGCGCGTGGCTCCTCGGCCACCTGTGTGAATCTTCCATCCACTCTTAATGTGACAAGACTGGCGTGGCACTGATGTCAAGAGGTGAGTGCGCTGCCGCATGGTGGTCTGTGGCTTTGATGTGGCCTGAAGAGCATTCTTACTTGTGCTAATTTATATCCTATGTTTTTGTCTTAAAGCTGCAATGTGAATTTAGTAGGTGTTGCCTCGTGGTATGTACCAGTTGTAGGAACATTGCCCCGGGAGTGCAGAGATAGTTTATGCCGCTGTTAGGCTCCTGTGGCAAGTTTGTTTTAGAAAAGACCTTGCAGTTGCTTATGCGACCTTTTCTGTAATACACTTTGCACCACTGCAAAGTTGTTTCCCATGGTTTTCCGAGCAGTTAAAACTGGAAACAAGCATTGGCATAGCCAATAGGTCTCGCTTTTGGGACCTTTTAAGTATTTAGTTATGCAGCACAATATCCTTGGTGCAACAACATCAACTGTTGCATGACTAAACACTTATAAGGTCCCAAAGGCGAGACCAATTGACTGTGCCAATGCTTGTTTAAAGATCTTGCTCAGCCTCTTAACCTGTAGAGACATAACCCTTCATCAACAGCTACATCAAGGTTCCTGAGTTGCACAGAACAGAAGCAGGCTCTTTGGTTGGTGCAGAACTGAAGTAAGAATGTGCAAGTGTGTGATCGACCAGCCTCATTTTTTATCAGGACTGATAGTTTGTTTGTTGCATTAATGTGGTTCAACAGATTTGTGCCAAATGAATGATGATTAGTGGATTATTACAACATCCACAAATACCATTCTAAGTCAATACTGGTTCAATGTGGGAAGAGAACCCCGCTCCGCTGGCGGAGATTGAGGATTTTTGCATACTTCATGTTCCACTGAGAACATGGAGTATATGCAAAATCCCAACTACGCAGTGGAGTGGAGTTCAGCCCCGGGCCGAACAGTAAGCTCCCCGCTTCAACCCCCCCAATAAATATTTTTAAAAAGAAGATAAAAAGAGCGCACACTTGCCTTTATTGTGGTATCTCTGGGCTGCCCTCCTCCTCCTCACCGTGGTCTCTCCTGCAGAAACCCCTATATCAGATGTACGCCGTGGTAGGACTGCACATGCGTGCGCAGTCCTACAAGACATACGTCTGATGTA
Organism: Triturus cristatus; assembly: GCF_964204655.1. Classification (NCBI taxonomy): domain Eukaryota; kingdom Metazoa; phylum Chordata; class Amphibia; order Caudata; family Salamandridae; genus Triturus; species Triturus cristatus. The sequence continues at coordinate 837,452,011 of NC_140583.1, forward strand.
GGGGTTTTGGTTTACAGAAGAGACCACGGCGAGGAGGAGGAGGGCAGCCCGGAGACGCGGCAATAGAGATAAGTCTATTTTTTATCCATTTTTTTATTTATTTTTTTATTTATTGGGGGTGGAGGCGCAGAGCGGAGCTCCATTGAGTTTTTGCTAAATGTGTGCAGATTTTTGCAGACTCCACGTTTAGCTGAGAACGTGGAGTTTATGCAAAACTTCAACTCTGGAGCGGAGCAGAGTTCAGCTCCGGGCCCCACAGTAAGCTCCTTGCCACCACATCGCCCCATAAATATATATATTTTTTTAATAAATAAGATAAAAAACCACACTTACCTTTCTCATGGCGTCTCTGGGCTGCCCTCCTCTTCGGCGCAGTGGTCTCTTCTGCAGAAACCCCTACGTCAGATGTACGTTGTGGTAGGACTGCACATGCGAGTGCAGTCCTACTAGACGTCCATCTGACTGAGGGGATTCAGTTTGCAGAAAAAACCATGGCGAGGAGGAGGAGGGCAGCCCGGAGACGCCACGATAGAGGTAAGTGTGTTTTTTATCTGATTTTTAAAAAAATATTTATTTATTAGGGGGGGTGAAGGCGCGGAGTGGAACTCCACGGAGTTTTTGCCCAACCCTGTGGAGCTCCGTGTAGTGCAACTATGCCAGCTCTGCCCGAGCTTAGTTTTGGCCAACTCCGTGGAGCTCCGCAAAGTGCAACTACACCAGCTCCGTCCGGGTTTAGTACTGTTCACATTTGCATATTTTCACATAAGTAAAATCGTTCACATATTTATACAAGTATGTTTGTTTTACCCTTTAAATGTTGTTAACCATGATAAAAATCATGTCCCTTTAACATGTAATTTCCTCCTCTGTGTTCATGGAGAACTCTGAACCCTTGATGGAGACCTTGGTGTGTGTGGAGACCTCTTTGTGTGAGACAGAACCGTCTGCTCTTGGGAAAGAGATCTCTGTCTGCCACTAAAAAGAGAAAATGACGTACAAAAACAGGAATTTCGCGATTTTCTGAGCCCATTCTGTTCCATCTTTTTACTCCAAAACCATCCACATACTAGTTTGACCATCGATCTGTTCAAAATGGCCTACGGGCAAGAAAAGAGTCGCCCAGGTTTACTGATGAAGATTTTTAAATTATTTGTGAGGGGTCCTGTGGTGGTGCTCAGCTCTACCCCGATCCACACCCACAGAAGGAAGAACTGCAACAGGCTCTTTGAGGATCCTCGACACAAGGCAGATCTGAAGCACACAATGTGCTGGAGGTATCTAGGCCTGGGCGTAGTTCGCGGAGTTTTGCTACGCGGAACTTCGCGAAGTTACAAAAAAACTCCGCAATTCTCCGCGAGTGGTGGAGTGCAGTGCAAACTGCAGTTTGTGCTGGTATTCCTGCCACTTGGGAAGAAACTCTACCCGAGCGGCATCTCGCACACGCGAAATTACCGTGCGATCACAAACTTACCGTTCCTGATCGCAAGTGGGGAAAAACTCCGCTGCACATCGCAAAGCGGAGTTTTCTGCACTTCGCAAGCTCCGTTGAGTTTTCCGCACTTCGCGAGCTCCGCGGAGTGCAGAAAACTCTGCAAACTTCACAAACGGAGCGAAGTTCACCCCAAAGGCCTAGTATCTTCCCAGCAACATTCACAGTATCCCGAGATAACACCACTGCACAAATGGAAGCATTTGTGAAGCAAAAGGCATGTAAATCTAATATATATGTATTGATAAAATTGTGTATATGTTTTGAAAGTGTTATTCAGTCATATCTTAAGTTTACTGTCTTCATAAACTGTCCTTGTTTCCTGTTTCATCTGGTGCCCTGCCAAACTAATAGATTGAAGCTTTCATTCTTTATTATTTGTAATGTAACAAATAATAAAAGTGATGTAAAAGTAATTTAATGTTGGCACAATGGATATGTACATTAACATAATACAACTGTTTATTTTCGAAACTAATTGAAAATGTTTACTACATATAAAAATATGTTTATGATGGGGGTGTGGCCGGGTGGCAAAGATGGCGGTCACGTTTTAACAGAGCTCCTGCTTTCTGGAAAAGATCCATATGCATCTTACCTGGCAACGACGATGTGGAGGGCCAGACACTGCCTGCGAGGCTGGGCTGTCATCTGTGCCCTCTTTCAACCTGTACTGGGACGCTGCCTGCCAGGTAGCCCTGGAGATCTGTTGGGGAGTCATGAGCCAGTGGTGACGTGCGCGGGCCAAGGAATATGCATGGCACTGGCTCCATGGGCCTAGAGGCAGCGAGATCCTCGACGTGACGTGACTGACAGGTGAGTAGGGCCAAGACCCAAGGGCAGCGGCTTCCCCCTCGCATCCTGCTGACGGATCAGTGACACAATGATGTAATAAATATCAATGTAAAAAATATCGAGTAACAAATATTGACTAAAAAATAACAATGTAAAAAATATAGATGTATAAAATATCGACTTTTAAATAAATATGAAATAAAATAATCTATATTAAATCTATTAAATATTAAATTTAATTTTAACAAAATAAAATAGTTTAAATAAAATATAACAAATAAACTTAATGAAAAGATAAACACACAAACATAATTATTTATACATATATATTTACTTTAAAACAATTATTAAACTATTATTTGTAATTTATGTTAAAAGTTTAAAATTATATAAAAAATTAAAATATATTTCAATGATTTAAAATATAAAAAAACAAAAATCTATAATAAATTAAAACATTAAACTATTAAAAAATATTTAAACTTACATATACAGTCAGTGCAACAGTAGGGAAAGTGTTGGATAGCTGAGTGGTAAAAATAACTATTTTCACTCCAGTGAATGCAGCAGAAGGGAAATGTCTGGATAGCAGAGGGGTAAAAATTACTATTCCCACTAGAGTGAGTGGGACAGTAGGGAAAGTGTTTCATAGCGGAGGGGTAAAAATTACTATTCCAACTCCAGTAATTGCAACAGTAGGGTAAGTGTTGGGTTGCGGAGGGGTAAAAATGACTATTCCCATTCAAGTGAGAGCAACAGTAGGGAAAGGTGCCAATTACGATCCTGTAAAAACCGGGTACGAACCGTCGGACGGAGGTTTTTTTCCGTCCGACTCGTACCCGGTCGTAAAACTGTACAAACATGCAAGTACGATTCGCACGGAAGCACCATTTCCGTACGAGTCGTACAAAACACCGACCGACGAACAGATACATACAAATGTGATCCGGGGAAAGCGCCGAAGTGACGTCGGGACGCTTGCAGGCAGCGTTTCACGAACCAGGAAGTACGATTCGAACCGACAGCGGTCCGGACGGCAATATTTTTACGGAACCCAAAAAGTGCTGGAAAAGCGAAGTACGCCGCGATGCGAGTGGAATCGGGGGCCCGGTACGCGCCGTACCCCCCCAGCCCCCGTGAGTACGCGCCGAACACCCCCCCAGCCCCCGTATGTACGCGCCGAACACCCCGTGTACGTACGAGTCGTACCCCGGTGTACGTACGAGTCGTACCCCCAGTGTATGTACGGTGCGTATCCCCCCAGTGTATGTACGGTGCGTACCCCCCAGTGTACGTACGAGTCATACCCCCAGTGTATGTACGGTGCGTACCCCCCAGTGTATGTACGGTGCGTACCCCCAAGTGTATGTACGGTGCGTACCCCCAGTGTATGTACGGTGCGTACCCCCAGTGTATGTACGGTGTGTACCCCCCAGTGTATGTACGGTGCGTACCCCCAGTGTATGTACGGTGCGTACCCCCCAGTGTATGTACGGTGCATACCCCCCAGTGTATGTACGGTGCGTACCCCCCGTGTATGTACGGTGCGTACCCCCCAGTGTATGTACGGTGCGTACCCCCAGTGTATGTACGTGCTGGGGGTACACACCGTACATACACTGGGGGGTACAACTCGTACGTACACGGGGGGTACGCTCCATACATACACGGGGGGTACGACTCGTACGTACATGGGGGGTACGCACCATACATACACGGGGGTACGACTCGAACGTACACGGGTGTACATACACGGGTGGGGGTAGGACTCGAACGTACGGGGACTGGGGGGGTGTTGGGCGCGTATGCGGGCACATGTCGGCATGGTTGCTATGGGAGTTCGGTGCGGACTGTGTTTTTTCCATACGGTTGTGACATCGGACGCACGTGACGGATCGTACTTGCGCGCTCGGACTTCACTTTTCACATTTGTACGGTAAATCGTCCGGGGATGTGTCGGACACTTTTTCCGACCCGAGGACGTGTGGGGACTTATTCCCAATGCGATTCGTATGGTCTTTTTCCCATGCGAATCGTAATTGGCAGTTTGTACGGTAAAAAGACCGGATACGAGTCGTACGGGCCATTTTTTTACCGGATCGTGATCGGCACCAAAGTGTTAGATAGCAGAGGGGCAAAAAATACTATTCCCACTCCAGTAAGTGCAACAATAGGGAAAGTATTGGATAGTTGAAGGGTAAAAAAATGTATTCGCACTCCAGTGAGGGCAACAGTAGGGAAAGTATTTTATAGCGGAGGGGTACAAATTACTATTTCCACTCCAGTGAGTGCAAAAGTAGGGAAAGTGTTGGATAGCGGTGGGGTAAAAATTACTATTCCAACTCCAGTGAGTGCAACGGTAGGGAAAGTGTTGGATAGCGGAGGGGTAAAATTTAGTATTCCCACTCCAGTAAGTGCAACAATAGGGAAAGTGTTGGATAGTTGAAGGGTAAAAAAATGTATTCGCACTCCAGTGAGGGCAACAGTAGAAAAAGTGTTGGATAGCGGAGGGGTAAAAATTACTATTTCCACTCCAGTGAGTGCAACAGTAGAAAAAGTGTTGGATAGCGGTGGGGTAAAAATTGCTATTCCAACTCCAGTGAGTGCAACAGTAGAGAAAGTGTTGGATAGTGGAGGGGTAAAATGTACTATTCCCACTCCTGTGAGTGCAACAGTAAGGAAAGTGTTGGATAGCGGAGGGGTAAAATGTACTAGTCCCAATCCAGTAAATGCAACAGTAGGGAAAGTGTTGGATAGAGGAGGGGTAAAAATTACTTTTTCTACTCCAATGAGTGCAACAGTAGGGAAAGTGTTGGATAGCGGAGAGATAAAAATTACTATTCACACTCCAACGGTTAAAAATATACATATATATTATAAAAATAAATAATATTTTTAAAAATTGAAGAAAAAAAATGTAATATATAAAAAACATATTCTAACATTAATAACATATAATGAATACCTACAAATACTATATCAAATTAAATAATGAATACATTATAAACATGCATTCTTTTAAACTAGGAAATATTTATAAACAAAAACATTAATTAGTACATAAATGTATTTATTTTATTTCCAACCCTATAACACCACACCAAGAACACACTTCAGCATTTGAAATTAAATGTATTTCCATAATTAACATAATTAATAATGAATTAAAAAAATATTATTAAAAAAAGATAATAAACATGACTTAACTACACACACTTTAACACTATAATGTCCACAACACACACCTAAATTAAACTATAAAATAATACAAACACAATTACATTTTAGTTTTAAATTAAAAACTATTACTATTAACAACTAATTATAAAGTATTTAAAATATATTTAATACGCATCATTTAACCCTTTATACATAAAAACAACACACACACAAATTAAAAGTTACCCAAAATAAATATAAAATAATTAACATTAATTAACAACTATATATTAACTAATTAAACAAAAATGACTTCCCGCGCATTACCCCTATAAACACCACAACACACACCTAAAATGAGTTATACAATTGCCATAATCATTTTTTTATTAATTTAATTAATATTAATTTACAAATAATTATTAATAAAAAATAAATAAACTACTTAACACCATTTACCCCTATAAACCCCAAAGCACACACCTAAAATTAATTACATACTTACCATAAATATTTACCAATTAATTAATTATAATTAACAACCAATTATTACTTCATCAACTAAAATGTAAATTATTCCCCACTGTTTACACCTATAAACACAAAATCACACATCTAAAATTAATTACACAATTACCATAATTAATTACCAATTAATTAATTAAAATGAATTAACAACAAATTATGTATTAATTAATAATAAATTGCGTAACACATTTAACACTATAGCATCTCAAATAAACAAACATTAATAAATAAAATTAATCAATTGAACGGAAGTAAAAATGCTAAATTCAAATAAAAAAAATAATACCTACTAAAAACGTAACACATATAATAAAAATACAAATAATTCGTATACAAAAAAACATACATCACATACTTTTGAAACATATACTAATATACATAATACTAATTTAAAAATTGATATTTTTAACAACTATATTTTTGCAAACGATATTAAACACTTCAATAATTTTATAATCGATATTACTAGACCATGATATTCTTGCTGTCAATATTTCTGAACCACGATATTTCTGACTCTATATGTGTGCAACCCCATATTTTAAACTCAATATTCTGTCTGCACACCCCTGCTGCCACCGTGCCCCGTCAGGGCTGTGCATGCCGTGCCACGCCCTGAGGCAGGTCTCATCCACCGTGCAGCATGTGGCTTCCTGAGTGCTGCCTGAACTGAAGGTGTGCTTCCAGAGGGCCGTGGGTACGGAATCGGGGGTGAGGCCCATGTTACAGCTGTTGGTGCTGGACTGCTGAGCCCCATGGAAGATTGTGGTGGTGCTGCACTGGCTGCCCTGTGGTAGGGTGGGGGCTGTCGGTTGGTAGAAATGAGACTCCCCGCTTCCTCCCTTCCCCCTCCCTCCTTACCGCTTCGGCCCTTGTCATGCGAGCAGCAGAGTTTGTGGGATGAATGGACAAGCCGAGGATGGCTCATTGAGGCAGTGAGGGCCCAGCTTGGGACTGCCTTTGACTCTAGCCTCTACCGCCTGGAACTTTTGCAGTGTTTTGTGTTGTGGGACAGGGGGCCCACAATGCCGAGTTGAGGTCCGGAAACAGAGTCGCTCTCTGTAGTGCTCCTTGCTTGCCCTCAGCTACAGCACGTATAGATTGAAGCTGGCCCGAGGGGTGCACTATAGCGACACTCAGTAATGACCACTGCATGTAATCCCTGCGACCTTGAGCTCTGTGGGCCGCCTGCGGAGGAGATACACTGGACTTACCTGAGGTTCCATAACAGCACTAAGGAGACTCTCTGTATTGGAGGAAGGAGTTGTTGAATGGTGGAGGGGGATCCTCCCTTCTTCCCCCTCCCCACCTTCTCCTTCTCTGTGCTGGCCCAGGCGGCCCTGCATGTGGTGGGGGCTGGAGGAAGTATCAGATCAACCAAGGACTACATAGTTGTGGTGATAGTGCCCTGCATTGGACAGCCCCAGGACTTTTGTGTCTGCTCCTTGTGACCCCCATTGGGCCCTGTGTTGAGGTGACTGGGCGCTTCTGATCTGAATCGTGGCCTTTGCATCTGGTGTGGGTGGGCTGCAGAGTGCCTGTTCTCTAAATACTTGGAGACCACTGCCAGGGCTGGACCTGCATGATGGAACTTGTTGTGTCTTGGGGCTCTCCTCCTTGCCCTCCCTCTCCTGCTCCTTTGCCACTGCAGAGCTGTGTACCAGGTGGAGGCCGGGACTACTGCCTTCCCATGGATTTCCTGCCTGGGGGATACCTGCGACTCCTGGTCTCCCTGGAAACCCTCCCCCCCCTTGGCCCAGCCCTCTTGGACAGGACTATCATGGCGACCTCGGTGTTGGGTGGGCACCACTGTCCTCTCCTCCCGCTGACTAGGATACTGTATGGAGGATGCCCGTGTTGCGGCAGGACTGGCCCAAGGTCCTGGGCATTTGGAGATGGGGCAGGTAAAGGTCCCACCACAGCCAATGGCTCAGACCAGAATGGACCAGGTCACCTCCAACCCCCAACGGCACCCTGCAACTTGGGAGAAAACTTGTTGGATCTGAGCGCAGGCATGACTCAGCAGGGAGCTACAGACCTAATCATGGCCCTCAAGGTCATACAAGACTTGAAAGAGGCTATAGAGTCCAAGGTGGACAGCCTCCACATTAATCTATACTTGCTGCCGTAGGACCTGCGCAACATGGTGGACCACGGAAGTTGAAAACCGGGTCTCAGTCACTGAAGACGAACTTTCCTCCCTCAAGCAAGAGCCAGATGTCCAAAGTGTCTACTTTGGTTTACTCCCTGACAGAGAGGGCAGAAGATGAAGAAAATCGGGCATGGAGGAAAAATCTTAGGGTCATTGGCCTGCACGAATGCTTGGAGCAAACGGGTCAAGTCGTAGTGTTGGAGGACTGGTTCAAAGAATGGATGCCCCACGACAAACTGTCACCCTTTTTTGCTATCGAGTGGGCGCACCGTTCTCTGGTTCCAAGATCTCTGCCTGGGGCTAGCCCGTAGCCTGTGATTCCTAGGCTGCTCAACTCTGAGGACTGGGATGCGATATTGCAGGAGGCCTGAGCCCACCCTGACTGTGGTTTGAATACTCGAAAATACTTTTGCTTCCAGATCATACCAGAGTGGTGCAGCACCAGAGGCAGTGCTCGCACTCCCTCCATCCCCCAGCACCTTTAGACCCTCATAGGTGAGTAGTGTGCTTTGAAATCTGTGATTGATTGATTGAGGTGAAACAAAGGTTGCGCACTCAGGACTTATGCTACATGCTCCTGTTCCCTGCCAACCTTAAAGTCTTCTTTCAGTCGCGTACCCTTTTCTTTGATACGCCTGACCAGACCTGGGAGTGGGCCACTGACCACCGGCTGTTACAGCACCACTGCACCTGAGCAGCACCGACCATCAAGTACCAAGATACTAGTGGGATCGCTGCCCCACCACCGGAGGACAGGCGAGCGATCCCAGTCCTGGGGGACCCTGGCCAAGTGTGGGGCCAGTGGAGAGGGTCATGACCCTGTTCCAGAGGCTCCAGACTTGGTCTTGCCCACCCAAGGGGAGACTGAAGACCTGTTGGCCACTCCACTGGTTTTTAAATCTGCAGGAGAGGGCCTGAGTTCCTCATCCCAGCTGGTGGACGCACCATGATCGAGATTGGTTCTGGGTGGGGGATCTACAGACATGCGAAAAATGAAGTGACTGTACTTCCCTTGGCTCTGACAGGTGTTTGCAATAAGTGACATTCCTGTTGTATTGCCTGCTGCCTCTGTAGAGGACCTAAAGCTGTATCTCCTTTGCATAAGTAGCAAATCTTTGTCAGGTACCAGATTCTGTTCCACAGGCATCTATGGATCACAGTAACCTTCTCACCCTTAGTTAGAGGTTCCTGGTCTTCAGTTAGGGCAACAGATGCTCCCTTGGGTGAGGTGTGGGGTGGGGGGCATTGGGAGTGGGTTGTTTTGTTGGGTCAATGAGGCTAATTTTGTTTATATCATATTTTGTCTTAACATTGTCTCTTTGCTTTAGGTTAACAATGGCTATCACACGAGCTTTAGGGCCTGCCATGCAGTGGCAGGGCGTGGTGGGCTCCTGGGGATTCACCTTCCCTCAGGGTTGGGTGGCTCCCTTTCAATTGTGCTATGGCTTCCCCTAAAATTATGGTGCTCTCATGGAATGTGAACAGCATCCTTGACCGTATTAAACGGTCCACAGTGGTGAGATACCTTATGCACCATAAACCACTGGTCGTCCTTTTCAGGACATACTGGGCATGAGGTGTTCCCTTTTAGTCTGCTTTTGCTATGATAGGGTTTACCATTCGGGGCTCACACGTGGTTCCAGAGGGGTTGCCATACTGCTTCACAAGACCTTTCCCCTGGCAGTTAATGCACAACAAACGGACCCGCAGGGCTGTTATGTGGGTTTTGAAGGCCGTTTAGAAGCAAAATATTATAACTTCATCTCTTGCTACATTCTGCCACCCCTGCTACAGCCATCACTCTACACCACTTTCTTCTGCCTCTCCCCCAGGGAGTCACAATATTTGGGGGAGTCTTCAATGCCCTTCCGGACCATGTCCTTGACGCCTGTTCGGCGCCATATCCCTCCAAATGTTCTTGGTCAGCTTGCTTATCTTCCTGAGCTGACTCACTGGGCTCCTGAGATACATGACACTCCTGGCATCCCAATCTGCAGGCTTACACACATCAATCCACTGCACATTTGGTGGATTCCCTTATAGACCTGATGTGGCTCCTGGCCACTGACTTGCTCTCGATTCAGTCAATACGCATACTTCCGCATGGGATCTCAGATCATGCTCTGCTGTTATTGGTGTGGGGAGCTCAACCTGCAGCATTGCACAGGGCTTGGAGGTTTAGCGCCTGGTATTTGGAAGCCTCTGAATGTAAGGCCTTTGATGCAGAGGAAATTCGTCAATATTTTGAGCTTAATACCGGCACAGTGGAGTCAGCAATGACACTATGGGCAGCTAGAAAGCCATCACTTAGAGGCTGAATAAAAAGCTTGATTTGCCAGGCCGAGGCTCACCGAGCTGCATGCCTGTCTGACTTGGAAGCCCAGATCTTCAGTGAGGAGACTGCTCTTCGGCATCGATATAGTGAGTGGTCCCATCGTCTTCTGGCTGAGGCCTATATGGAACTGTGGCAGGTTCCCCTAGAGGAGGCCAGGCTGTGTTGGAAGGCCTCGACACAGAGAGTCTATGACTCAGGTGTCAAATCCAGTAAGTTACTTTATTGGTTGGTGACCCACAAATTATCTGACCGAGTGGTCCCTGTGATTCAGGTCCCCTTGGGTTGTACCTGGGAGGAGATCCCGGCAATTGCTGCAACCTTCCCAGAATTCTATTGGGGGTTGTCCTTGAGATGCTTTTTGCCACCTCAGGAAATTGCTAATCCCCTTTTTAATAGTATACCTATGCTGACTGTACCAGATGCCCTGGGCCAGGAATTGGACCAGGTTCTGACGCTTGCGGGAGTATGTGCCGCAATATCAGGGTTACAGGCCGGCAAGACAGCTGGGCCGGATGGGTACCCAGTGAATATTATAAACACTTCCAGGAAGCCCTTTGCCCCCATCTTCTGAACCTGTATGTAGTGGCCCAGCAACAAGGCTTTTTCCACCGGAACCGGACATGGCTACAATTGTGGTCCTACACAAAGAGGGGCTCCCTAGAGATCAGTGTTCCTCTTACTGGCCTATTTCATTTGATCAACGCTGTAATCAAGATTTATGCCAAGGTGCTGGGCAGAGCCATGCCCTACTTAGGCTATTCGGATCAATGAGGGCTTCATGCCGATCCGTAGTACGCACCATTGTATTAGAAAGGCCCAGGTGGTGCTGTGTCATTGTGGCAGACATTGACGGCACTCTAGCCCTCCTGTTGATAGATTTCAATACTGTCTCATGGGGCTTCCTAGATGGGGTTCTTAGTTGAGGTGGTCTGGGGGAGGGGTTCCACTGGATGGTGCGGCTCCTTTACCACACCTGTCTGCTCAGGTCAGAGTGAATGGGATTCTGTCTCTGGTGTTTCCCATTGAACATGGTACATACCATGTGAGCCTCCTGTCCCCTTTGCTATTTGCGCTAGTTTTAGAACCCCTGGCGAGGCTTATACAGTGCGAATCTCAGGTGTGGAGCTGGCAGTGGGGGTTGGTCTTGAGGACCAAGTATCGCTATACGCAGATGATCTGCTCTTGTGTGACCCACTGTGCTTCGGTCCCTGGTGTCTTAAGTTTCTTCAGCTTTACAGAGAGGCATATGGGCTCCAGGTTAACAAGAGCGAATCTTGCCTGGTGGAGGTCAGGGGCGATACTCTGGGGTGGGTTTTCTGTCCTAGAATTCCCTCTCGGTTCAACTAGTTTAAATCTAGTGATCCACGGTTTTGCCCTTGGCAGACTCGGCCCTTAAATTCTGAGGTCTGTACTCGCGGCTTGACTGCAACTTCAATCATTGGGCCATTCTACCACTGAATCCCACGGGATGCATGGGCCTTTTTAAAATGGTGTGCCTGCCACGCTACTTGTAAGTGTTGAGCAACTATCCATACTTCATCCCTCGCAAATGGTTTCACTCAACTGCGAAAATCACCAGGTTTGTGTGGGCCAGTGGCTGACAGAGTAGCGTTCCATTATTGCATAAGTCTCCTTTTGACGGAGGCCTAGATCTCTCTGATATCTGCTTATACTACCTGGTGGCACACCTGGTCCCAGTCAATGACTGGTTCACCGGGGGTGGGACAATTCGCTGTATCATTGGAGATATATACATTGGGAATGGATGGCATGCTTGATCTTTTATACGGAGCACGCGTATCTTGATCACCTTCTCTTCTTGTACACGAGTGTCTCTTGTCTGCTGGAGGGCTGCTGTTCACCTCACTAGCTGGTATTGCCGCCTTACTGGGATGACTCTCCTGTGGCGTGGAATGTGGCTGAACCAGGTATTGGCTCTGGAGGGCTTTCTGCATTGGGATCGACTTGCATTTCCTATCTTGGGGATGTTTATCAAGGGGGGAATATTATCTCCTTTCAGGAGTTGAAAAGCTGGTACTGTTTACACAACTCACACTTTTTCAGGTACCTTCAGCTACGCCACACCCTGACCTTCTGGAGGGCACGTTGCCTGAATTTAGCCCAATGGAGGTGAATATTTGTTCAAGGGAAACTTGGTAAAGGGGTTGTGTCCATGATTTATCAGTCACTGGTGATTCATGCTCCAGGTCGCCTTGACAGGACTTGGCTGCAATGGGAAGCCTGGGTGGGGGTGTTAGATGAATATGATTGGAGGGAGGCCTGCATGGCAGCTAGGAAATTGGGGGTTTCAACGTGGCTCCATATGATCCGATTGAACTACTTGCATGTAGCATACCTCGTGCTGAGGCATTTTTGGCTCACGCCTTTGGGCACGCATGCTGAGGGCGGACTTCTATTATGTTGCTTGGGAGTGCCCGCAGCTGTGAGCGTTTTGGGAAGAGGTGGTTAAACATCTCTCCGATGTTCTGGGCAGCCTTCTGGAATTCAGCCCTAGTGTGGGGTTGTTTGGGCTACTAGAGGAGGTGGGGGTCCCAGGGCAGAACAAGCATTCTTAGGAGTGCCTGTTTACTCACTAAGTGTGATGTGGCGCATGCATGAGGTGGGAGAGGCCACCATCATTTGGGACCTGGCGAGCAGGGGTAGACTGGTGTGCCCATGAAGAAAAGCCTGTATTTGAAGCGAGTGGCTGCTCCCAGAAGTATGTGAGGATATGGGGGAAAAGGTGTGATTATTGTGGCCCGTCAATTAGAATGTTGATGTTGTACGTCTAACATAACAATGCCCACCACAATGTTACTCATGTATCTCCTTCATATTTCCCATTGTGTGATATGCTGTCATGCCGTAATATCTCAAAAAAGTTGGTTATTAAAAAAGTACGTTTATGATAAATATTAATGTAAATTAATGTTATATATTTATTTTAAATGTTAAAGGATACAACAATAATGCTATAGCACTATTATCTTCATTTTGAACTAAATAATTAATTAATTTCAATATAGCAAGTTGAAATTTTTCTGAAATTTAAATAAAAAAATACATTTCCACCTAAAGTAAAAAAGAGAATTAATTTTTATTATGCATGAGAAAATATTAAAAGTGATGTATAGTATTAATTATTGTAATTATATTTTTAGAGAAAAAGAATTCTACATTAATCTATACATTCAAAAAAGGTTGTTAAAATCTTATAATTAAATAGAAAATATGTTTCATTTTTAGATTTGTTTTATAGTAGATTATACGAATTCATATTTTTAACCATTGTACATATCTTAATTTAATTTAATGTTATTCATCTATTTTAAGTCACAGTCTCCGTTAGTTTCTGTGGGAGGGATTGCAGTACCAGTTGTTGGCCATGTGTGGTGCTGGACTTACACTGTAGCAACTGATATTTGTAAATTTGGCTCCACCACCTGAATCAGCATGTAGAAACATGTATTTCTACTTTTTGAGCAACTTTACACTTGGATTTTGTGAATAGCGTAAAGTATTAAAGTTACTCAAAAGTGTAACATGTGTTAACACATCAGGGATAATGCATCCATCCATAGAGAAACTGGAACCTAGGGGCTCATTATGATGGCGGAAGGACCGCCACCGCTGGGCCGGCGGTGGCGGTCCTTCCGCCATCACTGAGCATTTTACACATCGCCAAATTAGGATGGAGGTGGGTATTGCAGCAGACGCAAAGTCCGTCCAACACTTTTCAGCCAGTGGCAATCGCACCGAAAAGGGACACTAATATGGTGGTAGTGCCTAGCAGGCACTGCCCGCCATATTATGATGTGTCTTGGGAGATGCCTTTCCTGGGAGATGCCTTTCCATGGTGGCAGCGGCTGGCAGTGATTGAGTTTGGGGGCCCGTTCTGGGCCCCCTCAGTGTGGGGGGAGGGTGTAGGTGCAATGGGGGTTTATTCTCTTGCACAAGGTGGCAGGCACCGCATGGTGCCTGCCACGTTGTGCATGGAAATGCACATCATGGCATTTTGGCATTGCGAACGGGGCTGCAGCTAGCAGCACCGTCCGCAATGCTAAAAGGCCAGGATGCACCCGCCATGCTGCCAGGCGCATCCTAAATGGACTGGGGGGACCACTGCAAATCTGGCGGGCAGTCCCAGCACCTCTATGATGTCGGGCGGACTGATGTCCACCAGCCATCATAATGAACCCCCAAGAGTGTGGAAGAAATGGGTACCACATGCAAGAAGGAGGTGGAAGTGGACAATGGGGCTAACAGTGGTGGACAACAGGAAGAACTAACAGTGATGGCCCAGGAGCAGACTTTGCCATCATCTGAATCTGCTGCCAACCCCTACCCCTCTTTTACTCAAGATACACCATAACAACATGGCTTCCTGCTGCACCCTCTGTGCCACCTCTTCCTACTCCACCAGTGCCTGTCAAGAACACATGAAGCTGAGTGAATCATTTTCTCCAACACCCCTGGGCCCTCAAATCTCCAAACCACCAACCCCCTCAATATGTAGCAATGGCTGCTTTCAACACACAGGGGGACAACACATCTACATGACCGAGATCTTCCCCACTGCCTGAGGTAACATGGTTGCGTCCACTGTGCACCACACTACAAGTATCAATAGTATATCTCCACATGGAGAGGTTTGTGCTTTGCATAATGAGGTCCGTGCAGCACATCAGCGTTACACTTGGCATTGTGTGCTTTATTGTTGATGGGTGACTTGCCTCCTTCAAATATAGCTGGTTGCCACATCTCCCAACATTAAGCTATTGTGTGACTGAGGGGCGTGACGTTTTGGGAAGGTCCGTTGTCCTGTTTTGCGCTGCCTCAGTGGTAGCAGGGGTGATGGTGCCGGGGGGAGGTTCTGGTGGTGGTAGCGCTGGGTGTTGTGGCCTTGTTGGGTGTCGGAGCTGCATGATCAGTAGGTCTATCACGTGTTGGTCTTTAGATGTCGCTGTGAGTTTGGTCCAATTCACACAGTAGATAGTCGACCTCCTTACACCAGTTAAAGGTTGATGTTAATTTGTTACCGCTAACTCGGCTTATCGCCTGCTTTTTGGATCACATTGCAGATTTGGCTGGTCGTTGAAAATATGGGGAAGTGGTGTTTTCGTGTTTTTTTTGCAAGGGAACGCCTACTTTGCATTTCATTAGCATTAGTTGTGGCTCTCGTTTGTGGCGATTTTGTTGGCGTAAGGTATCGATGGAAGAGTGGTGAGATTTGCAGTTTTCACCAAGTTGAGAATGGGATGATAATTAAAAAACACAGAAAAAAAAGATAGGTTTAATGAACATTATAATTAGAAATTAGCATTTAAAAAACCTTTGAAATTCACTGAACAAACCATAGGTTTCAGGGATGTTATAGTTAGTTGGACATTTCACTCATAGAAAACCATATGGTTTTTTCAGTGAATTTCAAAGGTTTTTTAAATGCTAATTTCTAACTATAATGTGCCTGAAACCTAGCAGGGGGACCAAGCCTGTTATTTCACAAGGGACTGGTAGCATACAGCCTATTGGAAGGAACTTTGAAATAAGTTTCATTTTTCTACATGCTGTATTGTCTATCAAAGACTAGAAGAGCTTGATACTTTTAAAAAACGAAGCTTGTACCATTTGAAATATACATTTAGGTATGGCTGCCAGAACATTGTTATTCACAGCACGAACTGTGCCAGTCCTTTGTTGCTGTCAACCTATCTGAGCACCGCCAATGAAATCATTCGTAAAGTATTTAAACTAGTGTGGTTGGATGGCTTTTGTACACGAGCACTGAGGAAGGCAGATTGCCAAAATGCATATGCTTGAAATAAAACCAACCAAAGTCCCGTGAGTGCTGTGCCTGCTTTTTGGGGCTACTATATTTAAATATGACTCAACCTTCCCGTCTGCAGGAAGAGCACCCGTCCTGAGTTCGGCAGTTTAGGGTGGACTTGGAGCCTATATACATATATATAATCTACTGGCGGTCGCCAGTAGATAGTTATAGTTAGGACATAGTTTCAATAGGAAAAGCGTTTTTTGTTTTCCCAATAACTTTTGCGCCGGTTGATGAATCTTTGCGAAATTTTCAAAACGTATGGCCCGCTCCGGTCAGCTCCTATCCTGAAAGTTTCGGGGTGATTTTCCAAGCAGGGGCCGAGAAAAAAGGGTGGTCCCAAAACGTGTTATCCCCATGTTTTCCATAGGAAACTTTAGACACGACTACAGTCCGAACTGCTGAACGGAATTACACCAAATTTGGCAAAAAGGTAGCCCTTGGTTCAGAAAGAGCCCTTTTTGTTAAATGGTGTAAATCCATTCAGTAGTTCCTGAGGTATTCAAAAAATAAAAAGTTTTGATATCTGGGCGGAGCCTAACCCTCCGAGCACAAGCTTGGCTCTAATTGGCTGCCAACATTTCAAACCAGGAAGTGTTGGCAGCCATCTTGTACCTCAGATGGAGGGACAAATAAGAGTGGTGGGCAGTGAATACAAGCATTGGCATCTCACCAGGAAAATGTGAAAACTTTTGTGAAGTTCTTGCGCAGGTACATGACTTTGGGTGTCTATTGTCTCAGCTATAGACTTGCAGCGAAGCCCGGAAACCTGAGCCGTGACCGGCGGCCAGCCGGAGGGGAGAGCAGGGAGCGCTGTGCCTCCTGAGGCTGAAGGGGGCGCTGTGGTAATGGGTAAGGGTAGGTCTCTATGTTTTGTAGCACTGCATTACCCATAGGCTTCGACCCCAACCCTGCAGAAGTGCACGCCGCACTGAGTCTTCTGAGTGATACCCGCAGCGCCTCGAACCAGAGCACAGAGAGCTTGTGAGAAGACCACCAAGGGCCAAGGAGCAGCGGGCATGCCACAGTCGGCGCCCGGAGATGAGAACCAGATAGGCGCTAGGGGCTCTGTCCAGGAAACTTGCACCGTTAATTTCTTCAACTTTACTTCGAGTGCGAAAAGCCTTGCCATGTGGCTTATTCCTGAGCTCAAAGGTGTATGCATGTGTTTTTCAATGTATTTACTTGCATGCCAAGATCAGTAGATATGTACGACACCAAAATAGCACCATTACACCCTTAGTAGAAGCGAGGGTGCCGTGTTCAGCACGCACCGACCCCCCGTCTACAAGCATCTTTAAACTCATTGCATAGCATCTATGGTGTTGTCAATGCAAAACTAAAGCACCGGCGGATTGCCACTTGTATTGTTGGAACTATGGGATGTTATAAAAACAATTTCCCTTAACTAGCCATAGCCCACAAGACATCCTCTTTGTCATCCACACAACCCCACATATATGTCACGGTTTCATGAGCAGTGAATGTGCACGCGAGCTGCAGGCTTTACTGTACCAGAGGAGATGGAGTGTTGCACCTTACAGCTCCCTGGCTTCTGACTGCTACTGCCACAAGTGTGCTCCATGTCTGTTTCCGTGACACATGGGTCTCAGGGCGCTGATCACTAGTGCTCGAGATAAATGCTCATTTTCCAAACTAAAGCATGCTTAAAAACCATAAAAGAGGCTGCATGTGAATACACGTGTGTCCCTGTTGTGCTCATGTCATTAGAATGCATTTGTCTTATCGCATTTTTGAACTGAGTTTGTGCACTGTTTGAATCTTATATTCTATGCTATTGGTACGAGTTTCTGTCTTGCATTATAAGACAAACTTTGTATTTCTGTGTCAACACAAAAAGATGATGGACGGAATGTTGAACATTGTTAGACATTCACCCCCAGTCACAGATCTGGGATTAATCCATTGTTATTTTGCTCACCATGCCTTTCCAGTTTGGACCCAGCCATATGCAAATCAGTCTTGACCCTGCGCCCAATGGGAACAGTCAATCCCGAACTGCCAGGCCAGGTCCTCCGTGGAAACAAGCATCCTAGGACCGGTTTCGGGCTTTCAGCCCTCATCAGCCAGGATAGCTTTACTCCAGTGGCGTAGTTACCATGGGACTCATGTCTGGGCATACCCTTCCCACTTAAGGTGAAAATGCACCACAAAAAGATGATGGACGGAACGTTGAACATTGTCAAACATTCACCCCCAGTCAAAGATCTGGGTTTAATCCATTGTTATTTTGCTCACCACGCCATTCCAGTTTGGACCCAGCCATATGCAAATCAATCTTGACCCTGCACCCAATGGGAACAGTCCATCCCAAACTGCCAGACCAGGTCCTCCCTGGACTGGAAACAAGCATCCTAGAACCTGTTTCGGGCTCTCAGCCCTCATCAGCTAGGATAGCTTAACTCCATTGGCGTAGTGAGCACGGGGTGACGGGACCCACGTCTGGGCATACCCTTCCCACTTAGGTTGAAAATGCAACACAAAAAGATGATGGACGGAATGTTGAACATTGTCAAACATTCACCCCCAGTCACAGATCTGGGTTTAATCCATTGTTATTTGGCTCACCACGCCATTCCAGTTTGGACCCAGCCATATGCAAATCAGTCTTGACCCTGCACCCTATGGGAACAGTCCATCCCGAACTGCCAGGCCAGGACCTCCCTGGACTGGAAACAAGCATCCTAGGACCGGTTTCGGGCTTTCAGCCCTCATCAGCCAGGATAGCTTGACTCCAGTGGCGTAGTGAGCACGGGGCCCACATCTGGGCATACCCTTCCCGCTTAGGGTGAAAATGCAACACAAAAAGATGATGGACGGAATGTTGAACATTGTCAAACATTCCCCCCCCCCCCAGTCACAGATCTGGGTTTAATCCATTGTTATTTTGCTCAGACGTAGATCCCAGGCTCACTGTGCCACTGGATTCAAGCTATCCTGGCTGAAGTGGAGTGAAACCCTGAAACCGGTCCTAGGATGCTTGTGTCCGGTCCAGGTAGGACCTGGCTTGGCAGTTCGGGCTGGACTGTTTCCATGAGGCACAGGGTCAAGACTGATTTGCATATAGCCAGGTCTAAACTGGGGTGGCATGGTGAGCAAAAGAATGATGATTTTACCCAGATCTCTTGGCTGGGGGAGAATGTTTTGATTTGTTCTGCATTCCGTCCATCAATTATGTGTCTTTTGCTTCCTCGCCCTATGTGCGCCGGGTTTGCCTAGACGTAGGTCCAGGGCTCGCTGAGCCACGGGATTCAAGCTATCCTGGCTGAAGAGGGGTGAAACCCCGAAACCGGTTCTAGGATGCTTGTTTCCGGTCCAGGGAGGACATGGCTTGGCAGTTCGGGCTGGACTGTTCCCATGAGGCACAGGGTCAAGGCTGATTTGCATATAGCCAGGTCTAAACTGGGGTGGCATGGTGAGCAAAAGAATGATGATTTTACCCAGATCTCTTGGCTGGGGGAGAATGTTTTGATTTGTTCTGCATTCCGTCCATCAATTATGTGTCTTTTGCTTCCTCGCCCTATGTGCGCCGGGTTTGCCTAGACGTAGGTTCAGGGCTCGCTGAGCCACGGGATTCAAGCTATCCTGGCTGAAGAGGGGTGAAACCCCGAAACCAGTTCTACGATGCTTGTTTCTGGTCCAGGGAGGACATGGCTTGGCAGTTCGGGCTGGACTGTTCCCATGAGGCACAGGGTCAAGACTGATTTGCATATGGCCAGGTCTAAACTGGGGTGGCATGGTGAGCAAAAGAATGATGGATTCAAACCAGATCTCTTGACTGGGGGAGAATGTTTTGATTTGTTCTGCATTCCGTCCATCAATTGTGTGTCTTTCTATATGATAATTCCCTTTGTGTTCGTGCATCAAAGTGAACTTATATTTTGGACGAACTATGTTTCCCTGTGTTTTTTTTAATTTTTGCACGATATGAGTATTTTATTACTGTAAGGTTGGTGTCTTTTCTGTACCTTAGAATGTGTTAGTCTCCTATGGTTTTGGAAGAAGTCTGTGCCCTATGTTATTCGAGGATGTTTAGGTGGTGTCTCTTGCTTCTTTCTGTACCTCTCTTGCTTCTTTCTTTCTGCACCCTTCTTCCCTTTTTTGCATCTATCTTTCCTCTTTCTGCTGTTCCCTTGCCATTTTCTGTACCTCTCTTGCCTCTTTTTGCACCTCTGTTGGCTCTTTCTGCACCTCACTTGCTCCTTTCTACAATTCTCTTGCCTCTTTCTACATTTCTCTTGCTTCTTTCTGCACCTTTTTAGAATTTAGCATTTAAAAAACCTTTGAAATTCACTTAAAAAACCATAGGTTTCAGGCACGTTATAGTTAGAAATGAACATTTAAAAAACCTTTGAAATTCACCGAAAAAACCATAGATTTCAGGCACGTTATAGTTAGAAATGAGCATTTAAAAAACCTTAGCAATTCACTGAAAAAACCTAGGTTTTAAGGAAAGTTATAGTTAGTTGGACATTTCACTCGTAAAAAACTAGAGAAATTTCCCCGTTATAGTTAGTTCAGCTAACTATAACTCGTGCCCCCGCATTTCACTGCTGATTACATCACATATTACATCACTCTTGACATGGTCAGTGACATCACTGATGACATCACTGATGACATCTCAAATGACAAATACAATTAAAAAAAGGGGAATGA
The DNA here is from genome assembly GCF_964204655.1 of Triturus cristatus. Lineage (NCBI taxonomy): Eukaryota > Metazoa > Chordata > Amphibia > Caudata > Salamandridae > Triturus > Triturus cristatus. The sequence continues at coordinate 837,472,979 of NC_140583.1, forward strand.
GGCTGCACTGCCCCACTCTTTGAGGAGCATCAGGTCTGAGGACCCCATCCCCTGCGGTTAAATTTAATAAAAAGGGGAGGGGGCTGTACGGCAACCTCCGAGCCTTCTCAGGCCCTTTGGATCCCTTTCCATGAGGCCACATATTACTATAAAAGGGAAGAAACCCAAGCAGGCCCCTCAAACCTTCTCGGCCCCGGGGACCCCTTTCCTAGGGCCAAGTACATTTAAAAAGTTGTGGGGTCTACGCTGCCCTCTTCCCCAATCCTCATTATGCCCTATGGATCCCAGGGCCAGAGGTGGGTGCTCTGGTGCCCATCTAGGGCACCAACATGCCACATTTTGGGGGCCATGTGGAGAGCTCCTGGGGTCTGTGGCTCCCACCTGCTCCCCCTGCATGGTGTCAGCAGGGAGGGAGCACCTATTTAAGCTTTCACCCTCCAGGTAGGTGCAATATATGTTCGGTTTCCATGCCTGCCTCAGTATCAGCAGAAAAACAGAACACAAAGTTGCTCCCAACTGGCGAGGGCATATTTAAATCTCCCACTGGTTGGGAGCATTCTTACATATTTGCTTCCATTTGGTGGGAGATGTAAAAATGTTCCCGCCAGAGGGAGCAAACATGTTACCCTGCCCACATTGCTGTGGGTGGGAAAACTACTGTGTCTCAGGGGAGGGCCCCCCGGAACACAATCACTGAGCAGGCCCAAACGATGGGATCACTGGGGCCTTTAAAGGCTCATGGAGGGGGACTACGCAGCCCTCATCCCTTTAAAGTTTATTTCAGCCCCAGGGGATGGGTTCCCCAGGCCCTCCTTGGGCTCAGGGAGGGGAGCCATGCAGTTATCATCCCCTTTCATTTTAATTTCAGCCCTGGGGGATGGTATTCCAGGAGGACTAACAAGGGTCAGGGATGGAGGCCACATGCCTCCTCCCCTAATAAATACATTAGGCCCAAAGCAATGGGGTCCCCTGGGCTGACATTGATTTAGGGAGGGGGGCCATGTGGCACCCCTCCCCTTTTTGACAAAATTGGCCCCGATGATGGAGTCCACAGGGCCCCCATTGGCTCTATTGGGAGGGGGTCACATACCCTCTCACTTCAATTAAATATACCCCGTCCTGAGGGATGTAGTCCCAAGGTCCTGAAAATAGGCAGGGGAGGGGGCCCTACTCACTCCCCTTTCCCATATATATGTAAAAGTGGCGCTGCCATTGTTTTTGCCACAAATGTGCAGGAGTCCTGAAGAATAACGAAAAAAACTCAATTCTTTTCCATTTTGGATCCGGGCATTCCCTCTTTATATCTCTAGGGCCTCATGAGACCCTACTGGCACTTTTGCACTGCTAAAATGCCACTTTTCTGACGTTTCGGTGGTGCAATGTGCCACTGGCATAATTATAAGGCCAGGTAAAGCCATGTTACGTGGCTTTTCATGGCCTTATAAATATGTGCCCCTTTCACGCAGAAAAGTGCATGAAAGGGGCATTAAATAAGTATTGCTAGGGGCATTCCCAGCAACATGCATGGCTTTTTTTGACACTGATTTATGAGAAATCTTAAGTCTGAGGCAGCGCTAAAAACTTACAGAGGAGGCATAAGGGAGGCACAACGAAGAGAAATATCTTTATTTCTCCTCATTTTCCTCTTTCTATGTGTGCTGCATTCTGCATCACACATAGAAAGAGCAAATGGTTTTTGTGCAGGAAGGTTTCCCTTTCCTGCACAAAAATATTCATACCCATAATGCAGGCACCCTTGCACCATTGTGCAAAGGTAACTGTGTTGGCACATGGCTGCCCATTGTGCACCGGTGCAGGGGAAAAGGACAGGAAAACACTATATCTAACAGATATGGCGCTTTTCTGCCCTTTTCTTTTGCCGTAGGGCTGTCCAGCAGCAAGGCCTGCTGCGCTGCTCTATGCAAAAAACGCATAAATAAGACCCTTATTTTTGGGGAGTTATAATGGAACCAAGCATGCCGTTACCATTCATGGCTTTACAACGCGGTCATTAAAGTGACCAAGACACTATCAAGCAAGTCTTTACCACTCAAGTCTTTAACATGCAGATGGCTTTACCACGCATGGCTTTTACAATTAAATTTGCATTGTTAAGGGATGTATGGCAAAGGCATATGCATGATAAAAACTGACCAGGTTAAGTATAACCCCAAACTTCTAAATGTATATATATATATATAAATATATATATATATATATTACCTACTGGCGGTCGCCAGTAGGTAGTTATAGTTAGGACCCTGTTTCCATAGGAAATCCGCAAAATTCTATTTGGAATAACTTTGGCGCCGGTCGACGAATCCTCGCGAAATTTTCAAAATAGGTGGGGCGCTACGCTCCGCTCCTACCCTGAAAGTCTCGGGGGGATTCGTCAAGCGGGGGCTGAGAAAAAAGGAGGGTCCCAAAACGCGTTTTTCCCATGCATTTTTCCATAGGACCTTTAGACACAGCTACAGCCCGAACGGCTGAACAGAATTACTTGAAATTTGGCAGAGAGGTAGTCCTTAGGTCAAGGAAGTGCCTTTTGTAGGTCTGGTGTAAATCTGTTCAGTAGTTCCTGAGAAAATAGCATTTAAATCAATATATATATCTGAGCCAGCTTACCGTGCGCTTACCGTGCGCTTACCGTGCGCTTACCGTACGCGTACGGTGACGTGCGCGAGCGCGATTCTGATTGGCTGTTAGATCTTAGTAAACATTCGAATCGGTCGAAACCAGGAAGCGGCAGCCGCCATTTTGTGTGTTTCACTCAGAAAAAAAAGGGTGATAACTTGAAAAGGGGGCAAGGAACAGAGTTACAGACCCCCTAACATTTGAAAGGGGGTCAAAGAAGGACAGAAAAGTACAAAAAAAACATTTATTAATTTAAAAAAAAAATCGCGGGGTACGCGTACGGTAAGCTTACGGTAGAAAAAAAAAAAAAAAGAAGAAAAAAAAATCAGATTTAAGTGTTTAGATATTAGGGGGCTCTAAAAAGAGCCGTTGTGTTTATGAAGTGATTTGCTTTTTTAGTGGTACCTACAAGTAAGTACCGACGCAGAGTCTAAGGTTCAAGAGGAAGACTCTGTTCCCTTCATCAGTGAAGTGTACACCATCTCCTCTATAAATGTCTTGCATGTCATAACGCAAGTTGTTGTGGTAAATGGAACCCATACCATAGTCTCGGAGGAAAGCAGAAACAGATTTGTTGATGTGCTTTCTTGCTTTGTCAATCTGCGGACAAAATTGATTGGACCAGTTCCATTTTTGCCTTTGGCATATGTTAGAATACACAAAGGCAGTTTTAGGGAAAAGTGAAAACAGTTGTGCAAAGGTGTCCTTCATAAGCATTTCCAGACCTACCCCAGTCAAAGTGCCTAGGTCATTGCCACCACAGTGCACTATTATGAGGTCAGGGTGTTGGATTTGCATGAAGGATTTCACCAATGGCATCAATTGGTGCCACTTTAACCCTCTCTGACCAATCCATTTAATGTCTACATTTGGCAAAGCAAGGTCACTCACCATACCTCTTTTTTCTGCATACTTTTCACTCCAGAAGACATAGCTGTGCCCTACAATCCACACTGTGAACATCTTCAAAGGAGATGCACTCAGGAGGTGTATTTCAGTAGAATGGGAAAAAGGAATGAAAGACAGTTTGGAAATGGAGGCATACATATTTTTTTAAAATAAAAAGAACTGATTGGCTGTTTGATACCATTCTACAATAAAAACTAGGCTGTATGTGTAAATTTATAGAAGCATGTTTTGTATTGGTACAGAAAAATGTGTTACCAAAGAACAGTACTATGGATTTGCTGTTAGGTTTGAAAAGTCAAGCACTCTTGCTCTTTGAAAATGAAACATTGTGTGGTGAACTTCTGACCTAACTCTAGACAGCAGTGTTTCAAGAGCTGTTGCTATGGTAGCAGGCAGAAGTCAAGTTGGGGGAAGGGTACTAGGCTGAAGTCAAGTTGGGGGAAGGGTACTTTTGGAAAAGGGTTGGGTTTTCAACCAATAGAAATGTGTGATTACATTTGAAAAAAAGGGGGAAGCACTGAGATTTGAAACTAACATGTATATGTGTGGAAAAAGAGAGGGAAACATTGCCATTATCTGGTTCTGCTGAGAGGAGAGAGGTGTACAGAACAGAGATCCTGGCTCTGATAATCTGCTGTTTGAGTGCCACATTTCTTTCACAACTAACTAATTTTAAAGGTGAGTTAAGAGTTTGAGAGGGGATGTATATGGTAAATTAGGAATTAATAATAGAATTGGGATTCCTTTTGTTGAAGTTGTGTTTATCATTTTGTGTTTTGGGAGAAATTTAAATGTGAGGAACATGTAAAATAATATGGACTATGTTTTCACCATAAATTAAGATGTACTGGTATAAATGAGGAATACTTTTAGGGTTTGAGGTTCCAGTCAGTAATGCAAATACATTCAGCATCACTAAGGCTGGTTGCCCTTGCTAGAGTGTAGTCAGTCACCCAGGTTATACATGTTTCTGGTCTGAAAAAGCTGTTTGGACATGTGCTTTTTTAAGAATCTGAAAAGTGGATTCGAAATGTGTCAGACTGTAAAAGTACTTATCACTTGCCAAAAAAAATAGTAGTAAGTGTGCTTTCAAATTGGCAAAGAAATTTCGTTTTCTGACTACTATGAAAACATGACTCTGTGTGCAAAGAGGAATTATAGACAGAGATTTATTGCGTATTGTTCTGGTGATTTTACATTTGCATTAGATGGAAAGGGGGAGCTATTTTTTTCTGCAGAAGCAGACTCTAAGCACACACCCAGCTGCTTATCCTGTGGAATCATGCACAGTATTCACAACCGAGTGGGGTTTGCGGTTGCAGTCAGTAATGCAAATACATTCAGCATCATTAAGGCTGGTTGCCCTTGCTAGAGTGTAGTCAGTCACCCAGGTTACACATGTTTCTGGTCTGAAAAAGCTGTTTGGACATATGCTTTTTTAAGAATCTGAAAAGTGGATTTGAAATGTGTCAGACTGTAAAAATACTTATCACTTGCAAAAAAAAAGAGTAGTAAGTGTGCTTTCAAATTGGCAAAGAAATTTCGTTTTCTGACTAATATGAAAGCATGACTCTGTGTGCAAAGAGGAATTATAGACAGAGATTTATTGCGTATTGCTCTGGTGATTTTACATTTGCATTATATGGAAAGGGGGAGCTATTTTTTTCTGCAGAAGCAGACTCTTAGCACACACCCAGCTGCTTATCCTGTGGAATCATGCACAGTATTCACAACCGAGTGGGGTTTGAGGTTGCAGTCAGTAATGCAAATACATTCAGCATCACTAAGGCTGGTTGCCCTTGCTGGAGTGTAGTCAGTCACCCAGGTTACACATGTTTCTGGTCTGAAAAAGCTGTTTGGACATGTGCTTTTTTAAGAATCTGAAAAGTGGATTTGTAATGTGTCAGACTGTAAAAGTACTTATCACTTGCCAAAAAAAAGAGTAGTAAGTGTGCTTTCAAATTGGCAAAGAATTTTCGTTTTCTGACTAATATGAAAACATGACTCTGTGTGCAAAGAGGAATTATAGACAGAGATTTATTGCGTATTGCTCTGGTGATTTTACATTTGCATTAGATGGAAAGGGGGAGCTATTTTTTTCTGCAGAAGCAGACTCTTAGCACACACCCAGCTGCTTATCCTGTGGAATCATGCACAGTATTCACAACCGAGTGGGGTTTGAGGTTGCAGTCAGTAATGCAAATACATTCAGCATCACTAAGGCTGGTTGCCCTTGCTAGAGTGTAGTCAGTCACCCAGGTTACACATGTTTCTGGTCTGAAAAAGCTGTTTGGACATGTGCTTTTTTAAGAATCTTAAAAGTGGATTTGAAATGTGTCAGACTGTAAAAGTACTTATCACTTGCAAAAAAAAGAGTAGTAAGTGTGCTTTCAAATTGCCAAAGAAATTTCGTTTTCTGACTAATATGAAAACATGACTCTGTGTGCAAAGAGGAATTATAGACAGAGATTTATTGCGTATTGCTCTGGTGATTTTACATTTGCATTAGATGGAAAGGGGGAGCTATTTTTTTATGCAGAAGCAGACTCTTAGCACACACCCAGCTGCTTATCCTGTGGAATCATGCACAGTATTCACAACCGAGTGGGGTTTGAGGTTGCAGTCAGTAATGCAAATACATTCAGCATCACTAAGGCTGGTTGCCCTTGCTGGAGTGTAGTCAGTCACCCAGGTTACACATGTTGCTGGTCTCAAAAAGCAGTTTGGACATGTGCTTTTTTAAGAATCTGAAAAGTGGATTTGTAATGTGTCAGACTGTAAAAGTACTTATCACTTGCCAAAAAAAACAGTAGTAAGTGTGCTTTCCAATTGGCAAAGAAATTTAGTTTTCTGACTAATATGAAAACATGACTCTGTGTGCAAAGAGGAATTATAGACAGAGATTTATTGTGTATTGCTCTGGTGATTTTACATTTGCATTAGTAGGAAAGGGGGAGCTATTTTTCTGCAGAAGCAGACTCTTAGCACACACCCAGCTGCTTATCCTGTGGAATCATGCACAGTATTCACAACCGAGTGGGGTTTGAGGTTGCAGTCAGTAATGCAAATACATTCAGCATCACTAAGGCTGGTTGCCCTTGCTGGAGTGTAGTCAGTCACCCAGGTTACACATGTTGCTAGTCTCAAAAAGCTGTTTGGACATGTGCTTTTTTAAGAATCTGAAAAGTGGATTCAAAATGTGTCAGATTGTAAAAGTACTTATCACTTGCCAAAAAAAAGAGTAGTAAGTATGCTTTCAAATTGGCAAAGAAATTTCGTTTTCTGACTAATATGAAAACATGACTCTATGTGCAAAGAGGAATTACAGGCAGAGATTTATTGCGTATTACTCTGGTAATTTTACAGTTGCATTAGATGGAAAGGGGGAGCTATTTTTTTCTGCAGAAGTAGACTCTTCGCACACACCCAGCTGCTTATCCTGTGAAATCATGCACAGTATTCACAACTGAGTGGGGTTTGAGGTTGCAGTCAGTAATGCAAATACATTCAGCATCACTAAGGCTGGTTGCCCTTGCTGGAGTGTAGTCAGTCACCCAGGTTACACATGTTTCTGGTCTGAAAAAGCTGTTTGGACATGTGCTTTTTTAAGAATCTGAAAAGTGGATTCAAAATGTGTCAGACTGTAAAAGTACTTATCACTTGCCAAAAAAAAGAGTAGTAAGTGTGCTTTCAAATTGGCAAAGAAATTTCGTTCCCTTCCTTATTTTCAAACTATGACTCTGTGTGCAAAGAGGAATTGTTTTTAGGTATTTAATTTGTGAAGGTGTTATTGTGATTTTCACTTGTAGGAAAGGGGTACTTAGTATTTTAAGATTTGAAAAGATCATAAAAATTGAAGTAATATATTTAAATAAAATAAAGGAATTTTTTTTTTGTTTTTTTCAGGTATTGCTGAAGAGCAGTGAACAAAATTTAAGATGCCTACAAAATCCAGACTAAGGAAAAACCACAAAAAAACTATATTTGAAGACAACTGGAGGACCTAAGTTAGTTGAAGATGCTCATGTTGGGAAAAAGAGAAAGTCTTCTGGTAAGCAGACAAAAGATTTTTTAAAGTACATCTTCAAAAAAAGGAAAAATGTACAAAATGTCTGTACTGGAAAGAATGTTTTAAATAGAAAAGAACAGGAAAAAATTGAGCATTTAGTTAATGCAAATATACCTTCAGAAACAATAAAGATTAAGTTAAACAGAAAAACAGCGTTTAAAGAGATACGTAGAAAAATGTTTCAGAGAAGAGTTATGTCCAATTTGATAAAGGATGTGAAGAAATATAAGCAGAAGGCTAAATTTTACAAGAGAAAAAAAGAAATTGAAGCCATTGCAGCTAAGGCATTAGAATTAAAAAGGAAACTATTCATTTTAATTTTGAATAGGATGCGTACATTAGATAAAATGGTTAATGGACTGAAATCACAAAGCAAAAGGAAGAGAGTAGTGAAAAGAACAAACTTTTGTAAAGTGTTTTTAGGAGAATGGATGCATAGTTCAAGTAGTGAACCTTTTTTTAATGAAGAGAGTTATTTTCAAAGTAATAGTTTGCTGCATGCAGTTGACACCAGAGGTCGTGCTTATGAAGTGAAAAATGGTTGTATAATGGAGAAGGAAAAAATTGTTCCAAGAGATGAGGTACAAGTGATGGCGGATGAGGCTATGGGGAGACGTCCTAAAGTCCCAGTGCACACTTGGAATTGTAGTAGTATTTGCACTGTGCGTCAGGAATCTATTGATAAATTTCGTGAGTTTCTAAGAGAATATAGTAAAAAAAGTGTAAAACAGAAGATTAAGGTGCTTCAAAGTCTAGATCCATGCAGAGTGAGAGAGAATACTGGTTTGCAGGGTCATTCTCTGGCTTGTCTATCTAGAAAAGTGTGTAAAAGTGTTTTTCATCATTTTAGGATGCTGGCTGTTCATCATACTGAAATGAGAAAGTTTGTGAGACGGTTGTATTTTGCTAAAAGTCCAGCAATAAAGTTAGATGAATTGAATAGGGCTCTGTTCCGTTGATCGGTATCAGATGTAGAGAAGGTTACTGATGAAATTCAGTTTAGTTACTTTGGTCCAGAACAAGAGAGTGCAGGTAATGACACAGTTATCGAGGAAGATGTGGAAGAGAATGTAGAACCGTCTGTAAGTAAGAAATTTGATGATCAAATCACAAAATTTGCAATAATCTCTAATGAAAGACCAAATATTACTTGTATTTGTTGCCGCAGAACTCATTATAAAAATCAAACCAGGAATGTTGATCTGTATAAAAAAAGTGAAAATGAAGATAATTATAAGTGGAAGGATTTTGCAACATATATATTTCTGGAAAATTGTTTTGAATTGGGTGAAGATCAGCGTATTTGTAAATACTGTTATAACAAGTTAGAAGAAAATAGAATGCCGACCAGAGCTGTACATAATAATTTAGAATTGGATGCTATTCCTGCCGAACTTTCTGATTTAAATACATATGAGTCTATACTCATTCAATGTGTTCATCCGTTCCAGACCATAGTACGTATGGAGCCCAAAACTGGTAAATTACCTCCTTCTGATTTACTGAGAGGTTTAAAAGGAAGAGTGGTGTATTTGCCCTTGGATTTGAAAAAAATATGGAAACTATTGATGCAGATACTTTGGAAACTGAACCATTAGTAATTCTGGTTAATGGTGTACCTACAAAGAATAAGAAGATTTGGCAAGAGCTGGTGGATGTACGAAAAGTACAAAGAGCAAATTTGTATTTGAAAAAAAATAATAAATGGTATGAATCAATTTATATAGAAGAAGAAGAAGAAGATGAAGAAAAAGAAAATTTACAAGAAGACACAGAAACACCAACTGGTCAAATTGAAAAAGTGGACAAGTCAAAGGAAGAAGAAATTTATGAACATTTTAGCATACATCCTCTTCATTCAAAATAAGTTATGGGAGACACTATTGATCTGTTTCAGATGAAGAAAGCAAAAGGAACTCCCGTGAGTGTATGGGAGGAGAGCTTGGAAGCTCGATGTTTTCCCCAGCTGTTTCCTACAGGAAAAGGAGGACGATACGATGAACGTCCAGAACAGATTCCAGCTTCTGAGTATCGGACTACAAGACTATATGCAGAAGATCCAAGATTTCGTCAAAGTATTCCTTATTTGTTCCATCTTTTATTTGAAAGGACTTTGTAATGTGGTAATTGTTTTTTAGTGTGTTTTAAAAAAAAAAAAAACTACGCTTACCGTACGCGTACGGTAAAAAAAAAAAAAAGTTTTTAAAATTTTTTTAAAAAAAGTTGAAAGGTAAGGTTGGCTCTTAAAAGAGCCGTTGTGTTCATACAGGGACAGAGGAAAGAAAGAATGGGAGTATTAGCTGGTAGGACAAATGTGCTGGTCTATTCTGTTGTTAATTAGGGGAACACTGGTCTCCCCACGAACAATTAGACCATGACAATTTGAGCACCGCATTGTAACCCTCGCAAATCGATGGTTAGTTTCCAGAGGACCAGAAAAAGGTGATTCTCCCCCCACAGATGAAGGGCTCAGCTGAGCTGCCGAAGATGGACTCGGCTGAGCTGCTGTGGATGTGCTCGGTCGACTTACTGAAGGGTTTGCTCCAGTATGTCGAGCATGTGTCCTAGGGTGTACATCCTCAAGGTGTCTTAACATAGTGTGATTCCCGAAGGAATACTTCTTGTTAGGATTACCTCTAGAAAGTACACGCTGGCAAAGCTTGCAAGTCACTAAAGGTGTATTTACCTTTTTCTTGCCCTCTGGAAACGTAAAATACTCCCATTTAAAAGAGCTCTTTTGTTTCCTCCTTCTCTGCCTGATGGTGGTGCTGCTAGCCTGACTCTCAGAAGAGGAGTGCTGGTCTGCCATTGTATCCCAAAGACAACTCAGCTCCTTCTCCTAAGGGATCACAAGCAGAAATGAGGGGAACTGAAAGTAGTTTAAACCAATCCAAAGTGTTTCTTGATCACATGACCCACCGTGCGCGTACGTTACGCTTACGTTACGCTTACGGAGCGCTTACGGAGCGCTTACGGTAAAAGTACGCATGCGCGTATAAAAGACACGCGCATGCGCGCATGCGCATAACCAGAACTCCCCAACACTTCCGCGTAACGTGCGCGCTTACGCGCCGCATACGCAGTACGCACGTCTACGTAAATTGCGTAACCATACGCAAAAAGCGTAGAAATATTACGTACCTAAAGCAAAACGTGCGCTTATGGGAAGCTTACCGTACGCGCACGGGAAAAAAAAAAAAAATTGAAAAAAAAGAATCACTATGTTATACTAATATATCTTACTTGTTTGGTTAAAAAAAAAAGGTAAAAAAAATATATATTGCAGAATTTTTAAAATTTTACCATAGTGTTTAAAGAGAATATAAAGTAAAAATAAAAAGATGTAAAAAACCTTACAAAAAAAAAAACACGTTAAATATAAGAATTAGCATTTAAAAAACCATACAAATTCACTGAAAAAACCATGGGTTTCACACACGTTATAGTTAGGAATTAGCATTTAAAAAAACATACAAATTCACAGAAAAAACCATGGGTTTCACACACGTTATAGTTAGGAATTAGCATTTAAAAAACCTTGCAAATTCAGTGAAAAAACCATAGGTTTCACAGACGTTATATTTAGGTGGACATTTCACTCATAAAAAAACCATTGAAATTCCCCCGTTATAGTTAGTTCAGCTAACTATAACTCGCGCACCCGCAATCCACTGCTGATGACGTCACAGATGACATCACTCATGACATGGTCACTGACATCACTCATGACATCACTGATGACATCTCAAATGACATCACTCATGACATCACTGATGACATCATCCTTGTGAAAAAGTGGCAGACCTCCTCTTACCCTAATATAACCTTTGATACACACATTAAAAAATAGAGACTAAAAAATAAAAAATTAATGGAAATTCCAATACTAGTTTCAACAAACTCTTCTGTAATTCTAAGAACCACATACACATCTACTCATTTACCAACAGTCCTATACAGTCACTCATACATGCACTCACTCATATGTACTTATACACCTGTACATCCTATTACACAATGCCACTCATCCATAGAGTTATTCACACACATAGTCACTCATGCTAATAAAGAATCAAACATCCATTTACCTTCATATACAGTTATACACACACCACCACACTTACTTCTACGGAAACTAACACATACTTGGTCTTTTAAACAATCACTTATAGAAACACATACTTATTGATACAGGAACTCTTCCAATTTCTCACTATCACATATACTCACTTATATACACCAATAGTCACATATATTAGTTTTAAACATATGTAGTTACTCATAAAGACAGTATTGAGACAGTCATTCACTCACTAACACACTCATACACACACTCATCCAGCCATACAGTCCTGCACACATGCTGTCTTCAACACATACAGTGAGTCACTCATTCATGCACCTATGCACTACGTAATTTCTTCCTCCAAACCATGCAGACACTCAGACTGATACTCAAAAAACCAACTAATAACCTATATAGACACCCATGTAGCTACTCACCAACCCATGCAGCCACTTATACACAAAGTGAGAGACTGATACAGATATTTACATATTAAAACATTACTCACTAAGCCATGTATTCACTTTCATACACTTTATCAGTCAGTTACAAAATATATTTGTCAAAAAAAATCATCCATTTAGACACTTATATACCCATTTATTCTTCCATCGACCTTGAGATATACATATATAAAACATATTTAATTTTCAAAAAAACACACATTCACTGGATGATGTCATCAGTGATGTCATTTGAGATGTCATCAGTGATGTCATGAGTGATGTCACTGACCATGTCATGAGTGATGTAATATGTGACGTCATCAGCAGTGCATTGTGGACGCGCGAGTTATAGTTAGCTGAACTAAGCATAATGGGGGAATTTCAATGGTTTTGTACGAGTGAAAAGTCCAGCTAACTATAACGCCCCTGAAACCTATGGTTTTTTCAGTGAATATATATATATATATATTACCTACTGGCGGTCGCCAGTAGGTAGTTATAGTTAGGACCCTGTTTCCATAGGAAAACCGCAACATTCTATTTTGAATAACTTTGGCGCCGGTCGACGAATCCTCGCGAAATTTTCAAAATAGATGGGGCGCTACGCTCCGCTCCTACCCTGAAAGTCTCGGGGGGATTCGTCAAGCGGGGGCTGAGATAAAAGGGGGGTCCCAAAACGCGTTTTTCCCATGCATTTTTCCATAGGACCTTTAGACACAGCTACAGCCCGAACGGCTGAACAGAGTTCCTTGAAATTTGGCAGAGAGGTAGTCTACAGGTCAAGGAAGTGCCTTTTGTAGGTTTGGTGTAAATCTGTTCAGTAGATTCTGAGAAAATAGCCTTTAAATCAATATATATATCTGAGCCAGCTTACGGTGCGCTTACGGTGCGCTTACCGTACGTGTACGGTGACGTGCGCGAGCGCGATTCTGATTGGCTGTTAGATCTTAGTAAACATTCGAATCGGTCGAAACCAGGAAGCGGCGGCCGCCATTTTCTCTCTCGCACTCTGAGTGGGGATTAAAAAACAAAGGACAAAAACATGTAAAGGGGCTGTTTAGACAGCTCCTAAGCACCTAGCCATGTTGGGGGAGTCCCCAAAGATCCCCCAAGGCCAAAAACGGAATTTTAATTTTTTCGCTAATTTCGCCGATTACGCTTACCGTACGCGTACGGTAACAAGTTTTTTTTTAAAAAAATTATCCATAGTCTCCCCACCCCATGTGCAAATGGTGCCCGAAGGGCACCATTTGTGCATGGCATATCACACATGTGAAAAATTAAAATATTACCTTTCACAACGAAGCGCACCATATGTCCTCCATGTGCGCACGGTGTGCAAAGCGCATCGTGCGTACATGGCCCATCTAGCGTAACGTGGGCACGCGGTGCGCGTAACGCACCGCGTGCCCACCGTGCGTGCACGGCACTAACTGCGTTAAGTGGGCGCGCACGCCACGAATGGCGTAAAGTAACTTAGCATTTAAAAAACCGTACAAATTCACTGAAAAAACCATAGGTTTCACACACGTTATAGTTAGGAATTAGCATTTAAAAAACCTTGCAAATTCACTGAAAAAACCATAGGTTTCACACATGTTACAGTTAGCGGAAATTTTACTGATAAAAAACCAATGAAATTCCCCCGTTATAGTTAGTGCAGGCAACTATAACTCACGCGACCGCAATCTTCTGCTGATGACATATGTGTCTTTATGAAAAAAAAATATTTGTAATATATGTATAGCTAAAAATTTATGGAAGAAGACATGGGCAAATAAGTGTCTAAATACAGTATTAGCATCAGCAGAGGATTGCGGTCGCGTGAGTTATAGTTGCCTGCACTAACTATAACGGGGGAATTTCATTGGTTTTTTATCAGTAAAATTTCTGCTAACTATAACATGTGTGAAACCTATGGTTTTTTCAGTGAATATATATATATATATATATATATATATATATATATATATAAATAACAAACTTCAAGGACGCTCCTTCCGACTGCTTTGGGACCCGTGGGTGTTGGCGCACACACCGGTGGAGCACGCCGGAAATGATCCTCTTATTCCAAAAAAGTCAATTGTCGTGCGCTCTCAGTGCCTTAAGATTCCAAGTGATCAAGACTCCTGTAGTTGAAACGCGTTGTGAATAAACACCTTTTGCTGTATCATCTGTTCTGTTGGAATCTTTTGGCACTGAGAGCGCACGACAATTGACGTTTTTGGAATATATATATATATATATATATATATATATATATATATATATATATATATATATATATATATATATATATATATATATATATATATCCAAAAGTACAAGGTTGCCCTTATTGAGACGCCAACACACTCTGGAGCTGTTACCTTCTTTATTGCAGGCTGCCATGAAAGCGTGCTCGAATCAGGTAAAATCGCCAAACATGTTTCGGGCAGCAACGCCCTTGCTCACTGGCTCAGTCACACAAGTCCCGGCAGCCATAAGAGGAACCATTTAAATATTCAAGGACCCGCCCCAATGGGCATATGATTGACGCATTGCCTTCTGGTCCTAGTAGTCCCTTCATTTACCACAGTGGTGCGCTGACAGTTCTTGGTGGCCTAAAATGTTCTCCCCAATGGGTTCACCATGAATTCAAACACTCACTTTACTGGCATGTACGAATCCTGAAACATTCGGAGCTCCAGAGTCCTTGTAGCACCTTCGTGACGGCACTATAGGTCTGACTGAGCCAGTGAGCAAGGGCGTTGCTGCCCGAAACATGTTTGGCGATTTTACCTGATTCGAGCACGCTTTCATGGCAGCCTGCAATAAAGAAGGTAACAGCTCCAGAGTGTGTTGGCGTCTCAATAAGGGCAACCTTGTACTTTTGGATTAAACAGCGGCGATGCCTCGTCGCGAGTATGCCCTGCCGCGTACTAAGCTGGATGATGTCATCAGTGATGTCATTTGAGATGTCATCAGTGATGTCATGAGTGATGTCACTGACCATGTCATGAGTGATGTAATATGTGACATCATCAGCAGTGGATTGTGGGCGCGCGAGTTATAGTTAGCTGAACTAACTATAACGGGGGAATTTCATTGTTTTTTTACGAGTGAAATGTCCAGCTAACTATAACATGTGTGAAACCTATGTTTTTTTCAGTGAATATATATATATATATATATATATATATATATATTTATACATATATATATATATATCTATATATATATTATCTACTGGCGGTCGCCAGTAGATAGTTAAAGTTAGGACCGTGTTTCCATAGGAAATCTGAAAATTCTTTTTGAATAACTTTGGCGCCGGTTGACGAATCCTCGCGAAATTTTCAAAACTAATGGGGCGCTCCGCTCAGCTCCTACCCTGAAAGTCTCGGGGGGGTTTGTCAAGCGGGGGCCAAGAAAAAAGGGGGGTCCCAAAACGCGTTTTCCCCATGCATTTTCCCATAGGACCTTTAGTCGAAGGTACAGCCCGAACGGCTGAACAGAATTACTTGAAATTTGGCAGAGAGGTAGTCCTCTCTGCCAAAATCAAAAGCTTTGGCGGACCTCGCTCAATTTCATTTGACTTTAAATGGACTTTGTGAGATACAGCCTGCTGGAAACTTTTGACTTCCATTTCAGAGACTTTGTCAGAACCTGCACTCCGTCTCACTCGACCTGAAATCATGTCTAGGACCTAGATTAGTGCTTTACTTTTTCTAGCAAAAGACACATAGTTGATGGGTGGAATGCAGAACAAATGAACACATTCATCCCCAGTCAAGAGATTTTGGGTTAAATCCGTCATTCTTTTGCTCACCATGCCACCCCAGTTTAGACCTGGTCATATGCAAATCAGTCTTGACCCTGTGCCTCATGGGAACAGTAGAGCCCAAACTCCCAAGCCAGGTCATCCCGGGACCTGAAACAAACATCCTAGGACCGGTTTCAGGGTTTCACCCCTCATCAGCCAGGATAGCTTGAATCCAGTGGCACAGTGAGCCCGGGACCCACGTCTAGGCATACCCGGCGCATTTAGGGGGAGAAAGCAAAAGAAACACATTTGATGGACAGAATGTATAACAATTCGAAACATTCATCCCCAGTCAAGAGATTTTGGGTTAAATCCGTCATTCTTTTGCTCACCATGCCACCCCAGTTTAGACCTGGTCATATGCAAATCAGTCTTGACCCTGTGCCTCATGGGAACAGTCCAGCCCGAACTGCCAAGCCAGGTCCTCCCTGGACTGGAAACAAGCATCCTAGGACCGGTTTCGGGATTTCACCCCTCATCAGCCAGGATAGCTTGAATGCAGTGGCACAAGCCCGGGACTCACGTCTGCAGCTTTGTCTGTTAAATCTTAAAAAATTAATTTCTTGGTTCCTCTTGTTAGAATTTTGCTGTTTTTGTGCCATTTTGTACATTACATATTTCTCTATTTTTATAAATTAAAGTGGCATTTTTATTGTGTTGTGTTTTTGACTTCTTAGCTAGTTTGGCACTTTTAAATTCTTTACACATTTAAGTTAAGCCTGTCTGCTGAGTGCCTTAGTTACCAGGGTTTGAGCTTTGGTTTAAATGATCAAAATCATGTGTTGGACTTAACAAATTGATAATTTTTATTATTTGTTGTGGACTTCCATCAACCTCAATTAATAACTCACTTTCATGGTGGTGCAGAGTCTTGCATTAGCTAATTTAGCATTTGTGATGACAAAAGAAATGAAAAAGTGATCCGACCAGGACAATCCCAGCACAGGGATGGATGGTATTTCTATGGTGGTTGCAAAAATGAGGTCATTGGTATGATCCACCTTGTGGGTAGATGCCCTTTACACTATCACCCACGAGGGTCTCCTGGTGCTTCACATTTGTGTGTGCCTAGTCCTGCCTATGGTCAGTTGGTTAATTGAAGAGCCAGGTTTTCAACTTCTTGAGGAATTCAAGAAAAGAGGAAGAGGCTCTGATTTGGAGTGGGAGGCTAGCGCATGCTTTAGGAGTGATGTAAAAAAAAAAAAAAAAAGGAGTGATGTAAGAGAATGTCCTTCCTCCTGAGCTGGTTCAGTGTATGCATGGGATGTTTGTGAAGAATGATTGATTAGGTCTTTCAGCCAGTTGAAATATTCTGCACTTGCTTGTGGTGGGCTGTAATAGAGCGCAGTTTAGTGAATGGCTTAGTTGGCTGCTGATTATTAAAAACAGAGTTTCGTTATTTTGAAATTGTTCACAGCGACGGAAGATTTGGATGTGGTCATTATAAACAAGTCCCCCTCTTACACCCATTCAATTAGTCCAATCGCAACTCAAATTGTTGTAATTAAGTGGCACCGCGTCTTAAAGAATTGGGTTGCTATCTGGAGTCAGTCACACCTCAGTTAAGAACTGCAAGTTCAGCTTTTTGTTAGTGATGTGCATCAATGAGTGTGTGGTTCTTCATGGCAGAACACGCGTCACAAATTTCCGCTGTCAATTTTTTATGCCTAATTTGATTTAATGAGGATGTTATCCAAGTTCATGTTTAAGTTTATTATGTTTTTGGCTCTCTTATGAGGGCCACATAAAATAAACACACAATTATGCAACATTACTTACAATAAAATCACAAAAAGACGGATGAGAAAGTAATAAATCATATTCTCTGGTCAAGCAATCATCTAATATTTCTCTATGTATCATTTAATAAATATCTAAAAACCCTTTAAAAAAGTGAAAAATTCTAAAACAGAACATTTCATTTGGCGGACAATAAAGTGCATGGAAAAAGGTATTTACATTTAAAATTCCTAATTGTAAACAAATAGGTTTTAACCATTTATAGCGCAATGAGCGTAAAGCAGGACAAATAAACAAGACGTGATTACGATCCTGTACAGTATTATAACAAAGATTACATATTGGAGATACACCATACCATTTAGCTAGGAGGAGATTTAGTGGGAGCAAATCTTGTCTTAAAAGGTACCATAGCCTACGGACTCTATGGGGGATATTCCATGTATGGTATTGTTGTGCCAGCTTCGGTATGTATGTATTTAGAAGTAATTGCCTTTCTGTTTTTCCTTGTTGGGCAATCATATCCAATTTATAGCTGAGTTCCCAAGAAGCATTTTTTAGTTTAGACTTTAGTTCAGAGGGAGTAAGTAAAAACAAAGTGCTTACATCCAACTCTAACAGAGTTACTGCTTTTCTAAAGTTTTTTACTAACAGGGAAAACTCGTTAAAATTGCCCAGAAGCTCATTTTTAATGGCTTCCCGTAAGGAATCCGTTTTACCTCTAGCTAAGCAAGCTACCCACCTTACGAGGGCAATCAACCCCTGTACCCAACAACTTCGGAGTCCGAATTCCAGTCTACATGAGGATACAGTACAAGCTGTGTTGAGAGAAGAAATTCTTCTTAATATCTTTCCTTCCATTTTATGTAAAAATCCCCAATGTTTTAACTCCACTAATTCTAACCCATACTGTAGGGTTGCGGGAATCTTTGCCCTAAATACATCCAAAAATAGTGTAAAATGTCTCTTCCCTGTAGCATTGTACAAGGAACATAACCCCATACCATGAACTAATGCTTTACGCGAATTATGGTCTGTATGGGGTTTCTCACTTAGGTTTGCAGAGATTATTTTACCTAAGAAGGTATAGGTTTTAACCACCTCTAGTTTATGGCCGCCTATGGCCCATCTATAATTTTCAGACCTACATTTTTTCTTTCCGAAAATACACATGATTTTACTTTTCGAGGCATTAATCTCCATGTAATTTGCTTCTGCGAATTGATGTAATGCATGTAGGCGGTTAGACAAGCCCTTCGGGGTTAAATCAAGTATGAGGATATCATCTGCATACATTAAAATTGGTACTGATAATCCTCCAATTATCGGGGCTATCCCACCGCACAGTGAAATGGAAGAAGGAAGGTCTGCCGTATAAAGAGAAAACAATATAGGGGCCAGTATACATCCTTGTTTCAGCCCATTAGGAGAAGGGATGGATAGAGACAGACCTCTTTCTCCGCCTTGTAATACCTTACACCACGTGTTCGAGTGTTATCCCAAAATTCCTGAGGTGTCTGGCATGTGAAGAAGATGCCATTGTTTCTATTCATTGTTTTAGAATTTTTTTATATAACGCGAACTAGACACGAGGCATCGGGTATCAAAGCGATTTACATTAGCACCAGTTTCGTTATGTTTCTATTAATTGTTTTAGAATTTTTTTATATAACGCGAACTAGACACGAGACATCGGGTATCAAAGCGCTTTACATTAGCACCAGTTTCGTTACAGATGGACACATTCATTTTTTTTTGTTAGGCCCAGAATCACAGGATGTTGATTTTTGTCGTTGCTGAGATTCAAACCCCGTTCCCCAGCTTTGAGGTTGACCGCTCTAGCCGTAAGCCTACATCCTCTCCCCGAAACATCTTTCAGAAGTACTGCTTCGATCCTTAAAAGGAGCATACAGTTAAATGAAACTAGTTTCAGTATTTCAATGGCTGAGATGGAAGGCTTACAGTGTATTGTGGGCATGAGGCAAATGTTATCAATGACGTTTTGCAGCACTGGATGGGCATTGTGACAGGATGCATCAGTACATGGTGGGACCATTGAGCACAGATGGTCTACTTGCTTCACTTAAGGACAAAATTCTGTGAAGTCTGAAATCTTTTCCCATCACAAAATAAAAACTACATCACAATTGTTTGGACTAAACATAAATTTAGAGTTGGCAAACTTTGGTCGCTTGTATTGTCACCCACAGTGATCACAAGCTGCTCCTCCTAAACTCTTTTACTTTTATATGTTATATCATCATATTTAGTGAACTACTAATATCTACCAATTTCAGAATCATAAGTCTTCCATGAATTATGTCCTCTTACATAGATTCTAGAGTATTCTTGTTCGGTAAGTATTTTCATGCTTCACTCATGCTCAACCAATTTTGGCCTAATAATTTACCAAAGGAACACACATTCCTTTCCAGTTTCATAAATCTGATCAAGGGTACAAATACCAGCCTTCCAACAAGTCAAGACAAATACTTCAGCCTTTTTCAATTTCAATGTTGAATTATTCCATAATAGGGGAAAATGAGGTGATCTCAAAATTAATTCTTTTATTTGCAGTTATGTTCATCAACACCTTTCTAGGATACTTTCAAAGAGGATACCCTAGCCCTCCCCA
Organism: Triturus cristatus; assembly: GCF_964204655.1. Lineage (NCBI taxonomy): Eukaryota > Metazoa > Chordata > Amphibia > Caudata > Salamandridae > Triturus > Triturus cristatus. The sequence continues at coordinate 837,493,280 of NC_140583.1, forward strand.
TATTTCTTTCTAGGACCAATTAGAGCTGTTGTTCATGATGAAACTATCTCCATCCTGTCGACTACACTCAATCTTTTCTTTCATCATTAATTGAAGACAATAAAACTCTCACCTGCTGCAAAGTACAAGCCGGGTGCCTACAAAAAAGAAATTTAAATCCTGTCAGTTGTCCTGTAGCATGAGCGATATATTCGGCCTCTTTCAATCCCCAAAGAAAAATCTTTTATAACAACACTATTTTTAATAAACGATTGCTGTTTGTATGAATTATTAGCTTACTGAACTAGTGATTAAATAGGATTTTCATTCCTTGTGATTAATGAGTGGGTTTTCGCGGACTGCCAAGACTGGACATACAGGCTAGATAGAGAGCTTATGGGCCGGGGGGACATGAGAGTCTCATGTATGAGGTGAGGTGTGACAGACACATACCACAGCATACACAGACATTGGTCAGAGTCTTGAGGGAAGCCACAAGACTCATACAGAGATACTGGATTGGAACAACGTAAATGTTCCAGGTCATGTCATTGAAGGTGACCCTGGACCCAAATTTGGTTGATTCTTGGGTTACCGGGGAAACAGCATGGCCTAGATACACTGGGATCTGGCTTAGGCTAGCAGCGGGGTGGCCAAGAGAAATATTGCGAGGGTGTGGAGACTGAGCTGTGATCCCCAAGGGATTGCAGAATGGGAAGCAGATCTAGATTGGTGCCAGAGGGTGGTACAAGTGATGTATAAAGTCTGAGGTTGTCCTAAAAAGTGGGAGGAACTGTGGGGGGGCCTGGCAAGGGTACAGGCGGTACGGATGAAGGAGTGACTAAGTGATAGCCACCTAAGGGGCAGAGGGGGGATCAAGGAGGACAATGTGTGTACTCTAAGGGGCCTATTACGATATCAGGTGGACGTCTTGTGAACGGGACCGACTGACCTCCGGTTGGCTGTCACAACCGCCTCCTTTGATGTGACCGAACACTGTTCGGCCGCATGCTCCTATTTCTCTATGGGAGCTGATATTACGGCCCAAAGGAATGGGAGTCTGTGTTTATCCCTGCACCGTGTGGCAGGCACCTCAGGGTTTCCATATCGAAAAGCCCGACATTGAAAGCCTGCCAGAAACTGAGTATCGTAATCCCAAGGACATAAAGGCCGTCCTCTGGGATTACGGACCGGCCTCCGACTGGCTGATGGGCATCTTGAGCCCATCGGAAGCCAGCTGTAATGACCGGCTGGTTGAATTTCCGACTGCCAGCATTGTAATATGGCGGTAGGAAATTAAGTTGAGATGGAGACCGGAAAGGCTCCGACCGGTGGTCTGAACCTTTCCGGCCCGCATCGTAACCGGCTCCTAAATGTTATTAGGCCATAAAAGTACCGTTCTTGAATTGCTGGTAAACGCCTGCTCTGACATGCAATTAATGAAAGATCTATAGACCTGCAATGAATGTCAATATTCCCTCTACTTTATGCTGTATGAAGCTTATCTTTTCCAATAAAAAGAGTATTAAAAAAATAGTATTGATATTTTAAAGGAATTCACTTTCTGTCGAAATGCCAGTTTTAATTTGCCTCTCCCATCTTATTATTTTCTAGTGTTTTCATACAAAAGAACAAAATGTATTTTAAGTATCTGAGTTTGAGGTTTTATTCTTGTTTCTTTCAGTTGTACCAAATTGTGATTCAAAAATCTTCAGAAGAATAAATCCTCAACAATGCTTCGTATATGAAATTTGGCTGTGCGAACTTGAGAAGAAAACGAACATGTGGTGATCATCACTGTAAAGGGTTATTTTAGTGGTGGTAACCACAATATCACAAGTCTGCCACATTCAGCTTATTTAAACAAATGTGCTAACTCTTCATTAAAAAATTGCACCAATGCCACTTGTGTATAGCAAAACATGCAAATTTACAGGTCAATGTTAACATCTCAGGACTTACATTCAGAACACTAACAACAACTGCTGTAACGTAATTAAAATGTGAAGGCCATACGGGGAATATAGGACCAACTCCCTTGGGCCCTATTCACAAATGCCATTTTGGAGTACTTTACGTACTCCTAACTTCAGTCCACAAACCTCCAACCTGAGATTCCCATCTCCAATTCTTCTCTCTTTTCTGTACGAGTTCTCCATCCCAGTGAAGGAAATGTCTGCAAACAAAGGTATCTTTTTCAGTAGTTATATATGAAGAGACAAGAAGGGGTGATGGCAAAATGTAGAATAATTTCTAAGTAGTTGAGATGTAGGGATATTTAAACGAAAGGGAGATTTAGAGGGGGACATACCAAAATAAAAACACACACACAAATGAGTAAGACAATTCTCATTCACAAAATGCAAGTCTACAACTACTTCTGCAGTACTACTGACCAATCAGGTTTAAAAAATGTCCTCCACCCAAACTTTGAAGTAAGTCAAGCACCGCACTTGATTTAATTAGTTTTAACTGTAACTTAAAAAAAAATCAAGTTAAAATAACATTAACATAAAAAATAATTTCCACCAAGCTTGGAAGAAGGGGGGGAGGGGGGGAATTGAAATTACTTTCATTTATTTAAAAAAAATCGAAATAAATAACATATTTAAAATAAAATGACATAGTACGTTGTGTTTTTGAGTTGTGTTGTGTCTTGTTAGTGCTATAATTATATATTAATTTGTATTTGATTTTATTAATACTCCCTATTACCTTGTGTAGGGGAAACTCTAAATGTAAAGTTACTAGTAGTTTTTTTATGGTCATACATTTGATCGCAGGAACCTCCATCCCCTTATTTGAGGACATAGAGATTCTAAAATCTAAATCTAGGTTGAAATCTCTGCATGGAAATGGTAAAGTGTAGCTTAATTCTTCAATCGAATGAGCTCACTGTTTTTAATTTTCTGCTGGTGGAGGAGGAGTTGTTACCATAGCACTTCACTAGGGAATTACTGTACAAAAAGTAAATAACATTGACTGGCTGTTTATGTTCCAATAAATGGTACATAACCTATGTCCTCAGGTTTTTGGGAATTTTGGCTATATGTTGCTTTGGCATGGATGTAGAAACTCCAGGCAGTGAAATTCACTTGTATTTTATTTTATAAGAATTAAAAAATAATACAGATTGTGGATGGTTTTTACAGCATTAGATTGCCTTTCCAAGACAAACGATCACAAACTATTGAGAAAAGAGCAGCCCTGTAAGGCAGTGCAACACATGCAGGCTTTTAAACAGATAAATGGTCATGTATAAAAAACAACGCCAAACTCTGATTTATACATGTTAACATTATGTTGCATATTTCATATGATTTGGAGTTGAAAGGAGGAGAAATGTTTAAAGTGTCACTGCAATATCCTGCATTGACAGTGTGGTTAGTCTGTTTTGAGACTGTTTCTATCTGTATGACCTATTATTGTGCCATACTAGTCTCTGCATTTTTGCCAATATTTTCTTTGTTTAACTTTTCTAGTAAGCATTAACATATTCTAATGCCATGGAATTTAAACGATGAAAAAGTTTCTCTGTTGAATTTCACTGCTAAGACAACTGTTCTAAAATGCAAAGTCCATTGGCAAATCACAAGCAATACCAAGAACTGAAATGGTTCCAAGATACCTTAGCAACAGCAACAACATTTGCATTAGTCAAATATTTAGACCATTTCACGGAGGTAGCAGCTGTGTAGGGATTTAGTGCAAGGCATCCGTTAAACATTAAATAAAGTGAATGTAATGCGAATGGCCAACTTCAGTGGCTTCCTCGGCCAGACGCAGCGGTAGAATTGTCTTCTGTAGGAGGCATTGCTGAGGCGACTCACAGAGAGTGAGCAGTTTCATATGTAGTTTTCAGAAATGGGCTTATGGTTGCACAGGGTGGGACTCAGACAGAAAATAGGGCCCTGCATCAAAATAAATGTGGCTCCACTATTGAATTAGATAGCTCAAAAAGTAGCCCGTGTTTGCAAATTGGGGCAGTTTTGAACTTGTAAAAGAAACTCTGTATGGTGTTCTGCAAAGTACGGAAGTTTGCATAGATTTGAGCTTCCATCAGGCAATGTTTGCTTTAATATCAGAGAAACAAATAGTAGAAACTGGCCCAGCTGAGCAAAAAAACAGCCCACAAACAGCCTAAAAAACGGCCCATACACTGGCCTGTCAGAACAACCCATAGGCAGCACTGCCTAATTGCCCTATAGGCCGGTCCGACCCTGTGGTTGCAGATACTCAGATACGGAGACACCTGTGATCCCAGAAAGAATATTAAAACATGTTTTCATTATAATTTAAGGGTTTAACCCTTACAAAGTAATGTGACCTACTGGCAGTGCTAAAAAAATAAAGGAATAGTAAATCTTAATACAACACCTTAGATTATCACTGTAAGACATCATAATTGCACCCTAGACATGGCTGCCTATTGACATGGGTCTGGACAACAGCACACATCCTCTTTCCAATGCTACGGGAAAGCAGGCTGACATGCCCACTAACATCATTGCGTCTAACCTTCTGGGTATCACACAGGTCACCCGCTGGCTAGAAGGTCTCGGGTAGCTGGTGTCTGCAGGTTCAAGACCCCACTGATCCTTTGCTGCTGCCTCTTGCTTACCTTACAACATGCTAATTCAGGATGGTTTCTGATCCTTGGAGCCAAGATTCCCCTTGGATAAACCGTGTCCCTTAGTAGTAAGAAATCAAGAGAAAACATCACTTGGCTCCTTGGCACAGGCTATCTCGACAGTTCAACCTTGGTTGCAGCTTTGACTTATGTATGCATTGGAGCTGGTGGTAAGTGGGTTCTAATCTAGTAAGATGGCCAAGGAGGTGTGATTTCTGGTCATCATAGTTAAGCCAAGAAACCTATTATACTGCCTCGGTCCTCGGAAGCCAAGAGGTGCTGGGGTTGTATATCTTATGGCTTGGTTTGTATTCCTACAATGCTCCCTTGATGCTTGAAAGTGTCAGTCAGAAAGTGCCTGTTATAAGAAAAAAAGTCACAACTCAGGGACTCCACCAAGAGAAAGCAGAAACCCTGACACGTCTTCTAAGTGTTTCCCACAAACTGCATCCCTCTGTCTCACTTTGAATGTCTCTCCCACAATCAGGACACTATTCAAGCTGGCAGGATGATTGAAGGCGGTCAGTGTACATGATTCGTTTAGTCTCAGGGAGGAGGCTACTTTCTGATCTCACTGAAGATCTCTTATTCCATCTGAAGTTGGTGCCTGCTGCAATGAAATATCTGTAGCACCAAGGCCATGTGTAGAGTGGCAGGATGACTCAAGTTACAAGCTCCTCTGTGATACATTCAATGATCTGAAAGTCATGAGTTTGAATCTTGACAAGGGTGTGTGACTCTTCTGCTCACCACTACTACACCATGACTGGAAGGGTATAACTAATAATGGTGGTGAATAGCTGAATGCTTTACTACCCAGCTAAGCCTATTCCTGAAGTTCGACAGAGCAAGCAGACTCTTGGAACCCCACACCATGAAGACATTGTAGAGGAACATATTGCCATCTGTACTGGAGCTCCAGACATTAGTGTTAAGTCTATAAGACCAAGAGTAGCAGAAGTGATAGAAAGAAGGCAGAGTATTCAAACACATGATCGCAGCAACTGTACACATGAAGCTGCCCACTACCACTAACGTATATTATAAGAACTTTGACACCTAAATCACTTCGAATATATCTACGCATAGGGAAATTGACCAACACCTATAGAATATTAAGGTAGCAAACAAGCATGTTTGAATATAAAGACAAAGTATAGTTACCACCGTCACCATCCTTTTTATTAATTATGTTTTATCAACGTACGATCAGCTGAAACTAGTGCTTAATTTGAGCTGGTGGTTTCTGATGCTTAGCACCGGCACGTAATTATCAACACTAAAACTTATCATAGCTGCCACATGGTGGCGCTGTTTGTGTGATTTAGAAATAATTAGAGCAGCAATTGTTTCAATAATTCAATATACATTAAAAACAACTAATATCTGCGACTTAAGTAATTGTAATAGCTTCTGGGGGCCTCGAACAGTCTGAAGTATCACACTTCTAGCAGTGTGTTGATTAATCGTTGTGTAGGTACTGTGATAGCAGTGTTGACAGGGGCAATGGGTGGTGCAAGCTGCGGAGGTCTCCTTACGATTTGCCCCGGCAGTGATGGTTTTTACACATTAAGCACTGGCTAAAACACATTGAATGCACATGATTTTTTATAATCATTTATTTATTTAAAAAGAATACCAGTACAACTAGCTAGCGGAAACCTAGGGTCCCCAACCAGGATAATGGTCAACTTAGACCTTGCAGAGTCTCACGCAAAGCGCTTCTGTCATTCTCTATGGTCACCAGTTGTCTTCAGGACGTGACTAGACACCTTCAGCAGCAGCATGTCAAACGCATTGTTAATTTGTGGCTCTTTATATTCATCTTTGCTACCTGTACTGTGCCCCACAAGTAGAGTCATAAGTGAGGATCACATATTGAAATTGGCAGACATGTTCTGAATCAGTGGATGCAGACTGTCTTTGACCATATCATTTAGACTCTATGGGGCAGATTTATGTTTGACTTGCGCCTCATTTACGCCGCCGTTGCGTCACTTTTGTGACGCTGCAGCGGCGCAAATCCTGCGCCATGGTGCGGGGTATTTGTAGGCGTTCCAGGGCAGGTGGGGGCGTTCCAGCGCAGGAACGCCTCCTAAAAGTGGCTGAGTGAAATCTACAAGATTTCACTCAGTCACTTTTGAGCCCATGCTGCGTCAAAACCCTGCGCCTGCTTGAAGCGGGCGTAAGGATTGACGCAGCATTGTGAAGATAGGGCCCCCCAGAGCATTGCTGGAGCTGCGTCGCGCTTGCGACGCAACTCCAGCAATGCGCCACTTTTACGGCACAGATGCGTGATGCATCTGTGCCGTTTTTGCCCCATGGTGCGCCTCATTATAAATGCGGCGCATCCATGGTGGCGGAGCTGGGGCGCAAAATAACTGGCGCATCCCTGCTGATATGCAGGGATGCGTCAGTTATTATAAATATGCCCCATAGTTTCTCATCAATTCTACATTCCTACATTCATCTCCTGTGCAGCGAGTAATCTTTCCCCACCCCGTTCATGGTGCTTCCAATTCAACATGCACAGTGCACATCCCCCATAACTGGTAAAGTGAGCATTAAGCTCAAACTTTGCAAACAGCAGATTTTTCAGTGTATTATGTCTATTATATTCAGTTGTAAGATCTCCAGCCTGCAGTTTTGAAAACAGTCTGCGATTTGAGTCCTTTTCTTTCTTCAGTGCAGAGTCATGCTTCATAGTCCCCCTCCCAGATGCTGCTACTGCTGCCCACTGTACTTCATCTGATTGGGCCGACACTTTGTTATGGACCTGAAAGTCTGATAAGTGGAACAGAAGGGTTCTCTCATTTAGGTGTTTTTCCTAAACACACTCATCGTCCACAATTTTAGTGGGAGTAATACTAAGCCTAGAGAGGGGATAAGCAAAATTGGGGATTGTTCCGATATTCTGCTTCCCAGAATCTTACCGTCAGGGATAGCAATTTGCAGAACATTAGAAAGTAGTCAATTCTCGAGAATGTGCCATGAACAAAGGAGACAATTTGTAGTCACTTCACCAGGATGACGCAATCTCCAAATATCCGATAGACAATGGGCAGTCATCACGTCTGAGGAAAAAAAACCTTGTTTGAGCCATTTGCGGTGCCAGTCTCCCAGATTTGTCAAGTACAGGATCTAAAGCCGCGTTCCAATCACCATATACCGTATTGCCACCTTGGAATTTGGATTTGCCTAATTCAATTAAGGTTTTAAAAAGCTAGGAAGAAACTCAACCTTGAACCAGTTTGAGTCATATATTGAACCCACTGTCAGTGCAGGGTTATGTATATGAATTGTATAAAAAATGTAGGGGCATATTTACGTCAGGTACGGAAGGAGAACTAAAGAATTTTCTCATTTGGTTGAACACCTTGGACGAGTGTTTAAAGTTTACATGGACAATAAACAGAAATACAGCTACGTACCTGGACCTAGACATTCAGGCCATGTTCTACGAAGATCAGACAGATTATTAGAAGACATTGGCATCTGCTCAGTACTACATCCATGAAAATGCCCCAACCAAGGTTTGCTTTTAAACGATCTACTAACCTCCGGGACTGGCTTGTCCATACCCCGATGCAGAAATATAGAGAGTCGGGTGCACCCCCGGGGCATTATCCTTGTTGGGGATGTACAGTCTGTGAACTCACAGTGGCTACTAAGAATGTGACTTTAACGCATGGGAACAGCTGGCATTTGAACAGGTTTAGTAACTGTAATACGACAAACGTTATTTACAGAATTACATGCCCATGTGACTTACACTATATTGGTCTCACGACACGCAAAATTAAGGTCAGAATTCAGGAACATGTGAGTACCCTCACGTCAGGCAAACTCACGACAAAACTGGTCCAACATTTTGTCACCCAGAAACATCAACCCAGAGATATATGATGGGTGGTACTAGAAAAGGTACTAGGTGACCAGTATAATATGGAGAACAGACTCGTCACGAAGGAAGCCAGATGGATCTATCAAGAGGGGGCAGATCAACAGGGGTTGAATGACCTGATAGAGTGGAACAAAGTGGCACCATTCTAGGCAAGCGTTGGTAGAAAATATTATTTGCAATTTGCCTTCGTTTGCCCTCAGCCATATAAAGACGGGGTAGTGGAGAGATGGTTGTTTTTTTGCTCCCCTCTATTTCATTTTTTCCGTTTTTTCCTCCGATGTTAAATATTTGGTATCTGAATGAAAAGCTCCCACTTAAAAACAGTGAGAATATATCTAATATGACAGGCATAACTCTTTTGAGTTTATAAACTTTATATATCATACAAACCTACAAGGGGAATGTTAGCCATCTAATATTGGACAAACAAATATGAGATGAGAATAAGTCTGGATTTTTTGTCATATTTTCGCTGTCAAGTATAAACGTTATACGTTTTCATTCTCTATATATATTTGGGACAGGCTATTTTATACATACCATTTTTATTGGGAGTCTTAGGGTAACACAGAATTGTACAGCAACTGTTATTACCTATTGACTTTTGATGCATTTCTGCCTTCCAAATGAAAGACAATATGTAAAAAATAAGTCATTTTGAAAAATGACCTATCATTCTCATGCTAGTATGGGTATTCCCAATTTCGGAAATGTGCAAATATCTACTGTTTCTAAACTCTATATTTTGTTCCCATTTCAGAAATACATAGGTGTCTTTCATACCGATTTTTCTATGTATGTATTTTCCCAGAATAATTGCTATATACCCGGTACGTGATAAAAAACCATTGCAAGTCGCTGCTCAGTTATTGGCTCTGGGTTCGTCGGGTTCTTGGTGAACCTACAAGTCCTATATATCCCCACAACCAGAAAGGCCCAGCGGATGTAACGATATATTGCTTTCAAACAGCTGTCATAATAAGAAGAAGTTACAGGTAAAAACGTTGACACAGATGGCTGTTTTTTCAACTGATTTTCAATTTTTCCTATATTCAACGGTTAGTTTCTATAAAGAAACCTTGAAGGATCTACAGAAATGATCCCTTGCTGAATTCTGAATTATGTCTACTTTTCTAAAATGTATAGCTTTCCACAATCCATTATTGCTTTCATACCCATTTCTACCATTAACTGAAAAGAGGTTGAAAGCGCAAAAAATATCAAAAATAGGCTATGTCCCAGAATAATGCCAAAACTGTGAAAATATTTTGGTTTTCTGAAAAAAGTCTGCTTGTCCCTGAAAGCTGGGAAGATGGTGATTTCAGCACCACAACCCCTTTTTTGATGGTTCGGTGATGGGTTTAGAATTAGGACCGGAAGAGATGGCGCTCAAGCAAGTACGCAAAGGAGTATAAGATGTGAACAATAAATACGGTGCTGCCAGGTCAGGGGAAACAAACCCAAACAAAAAAAACCCTGCGAGTGTGTAGGTCAGGACCACACTGAAAGTAGAACCAAGTCCTGTGCACATGTTTGGAGTATTGGTCATAGTGTAAAAACCACTATTCAAAGTGCTTTCTGTGCAGAAATCATGATGGTCGACATCAGGAGTATCTTTATGAATATTTTTTATATCAATTTTCTTAGACCAAATACAGAAGGAAAAAAACAGCCGACACGTGTTTTGTCACAAAGTAGTAAACTTGTGACTCTTCAGGGCTGTAGGGAAAAACAATCTCTAGTGCGATAATCACAGTCCCAGTGATAATTCCAACCCGGTATTTGAACGGGTTCAGCAACTGTAACTTCAGAAGGAAAAGGTGGAATGTCACTCTTCCCCGGTGTTTTCGGGGTCACCAGAAAACACAATGGGCGGACGTGTACATCCGAATGGTGGGGAGACCTTAGCTCCCTGTTGTAGCTGGCGAAAATGGTGTCTGTCTCGATTTCCGGGTAGTGGCTTGATATCTGCACAGAAAGCACTTTGAATAGTGTTTTTTACACTTTAACCAATACTCCAAACGTGTGCGCAGGACTTGGTTCCCTTTTTTATGCCATTTGCAGGGAAAAAAACAGATGCCTTCATCTGTAGCCCTTTTTTCCCATTTTTCCCAAAAAAAAACAAAATGTTGCTGTATTTTGGCTAATTTCTGGGTCCCCTTCTGGGGAATCCACAAACCCTGGGTACCTTTAGAATCCCCATGATGTTGGAAAAAAAGGACACAAATTTGGTGTGTATTCCTTATGTGGTCAAAAAGTTACAGGGGCCTAAGCGAGAACTACCCCAAATAGCCAAATAAAGGCTTAGCAAGGAGAGGGAAAAGGCGTAGCAGCGAAGGGGTTAAAGTCATGGATTACTGGATTGGAGAAATGCTTTCTTTCAAAATTAGGTCTGCCAAATTCCGGAAAAGTTACATTGTGAATTTCAGCTCAGCAGAAAGATCAGTATCAGCTGCGGGTTCTTGCCAGTTGAATTTCCACAGAGCATTAGGATTTTGGCCTCACATGGCGGAAATACCTAGCATGCAGCTCTCATTCAGGATCTAGCATAGGAGGGTCCATGCAGATCTTTGTTGATGTAGGTCTTCAGAAAACTGGCATTGGGCTCCAACGTATATTCGAAATTCTTAGCAGGCGGTCCTCAGCCTACTTTTAATCACTACAGCACTTTCCATAAGATTGAATTCCATACCAATCAGCTTGGGTCCGAGATTCCCTCATCAGAGGGGATTTTGGGAAGAACAGCCTCTCTGCTAGAATGCCATGTGAGAGTTCATACCTGTGTGACATCAGGAAGGTAAAATCTCCTGGATCTGTAGAAAGTAGTGAATTTACCTTTGCAGAAATACACCTACGTACTGGCATTGATTTACTACTTTTCACCATTCCCAAACATTCTCAGTGGTATGTCTGGAAAGCTGCACTAGGCACAGATTTGCAGGTGCACTACTAGGAATATTATTTTACATATCCCACTCGTTTTTATTCCCACTGTGTGGAATTCTTAATACCAAACATTTCCTCACATGAGGAATAGAACCTTGCTTGCATTTTTCTTCCACTACATCTCAATCAAAACTAGGAGCATGACCATTTCCAGGGTTTAAAGGGGTCAGAAAGGAATACATGTGTGTTGACATTCCCAAAAATCTTGCACACACCACACGCTGTAAAAAGCACATCACAACCCTAGACGAGCATTTACCAATGCGGATTCCTCCTTACTCATGGTGGAGAAAATGTGGAGTTTCAGTCCATTTACGCCTGCTAGGAGACATTTGTAAATTCCTGCCAGGTGTAAATGGGGGTATTTTTAGCTGTGAATATATATTTATAGCCAAAAATATCTTTGTGAATTGGGCTCAAAGTGCATCCACAAACAGGCCTTTGAAATGAAGGAAAGTGTTGCGGGGTGACTAAAACCTTCCAAATATAGAAAGACACTGACTCCTCTTGGTAATGCAAAGACAGCTATTTACTGTTGCGACAGGGAGACAGACTTCCCTTACACACAGGCAGGCTGCCAGTCTCTCTCAAATTTCTGCTTCAAAGAAAGCTCTTTTAAATACAATTTACACAATTCTTTATTAAAAACAGCAAATAATAATTGATTTGCAGGTGACAGATTGAAGATGGAAAAACACTCAAAGACCTGTGACCCATAACCCTAAACTCTGTCCCAGTCCTCTACACATTCTCTATTATACTTCACACAATGCTTGACAAACAAAGCATTCTTCTACTTGTGAATGCATGTGTATTCGTGGCAAATGAAATTTTAGTGAAGGGTGTGCTTTTATCATTTTGCACCTAAGACCTCCGTGTGTTCTAAGCTACTTTAATTTCCTGCACCCATTGTCTAATCTGATTTCAATCTGTTTGGAAGTATGAAGTACCTGATGGTGATCTTGTGTGCTAAAACAATAAATAATTTCATGCTTGCTAAACACTAGTTGGCCTTTAACTAAAACCCTTTCAAATTAACTATTCCATTGTGTCCACAAGTGAACTTTCACCTTTCTCTTGTCAGCGCAAGATTTGGGCCTGAAAGATTTGGGCTTAAACTGTTCTTTTACCACGTACAGCTGGGTGCTTTCTGCTGGTGTCTGTTGTCACTGTATGTTTTCATTTTTCCACCTTGGGCCGGCCAAACAGTCATGGTCACTTTGCATGTTCTCCATCAGCTGTATTATACGGCATAGGTGGAGAACATGTACAGGCTCATAGTCTCCGTCTGAGCACCAAACAACAGCACTCAGACAAATCCCGACACTGCTGTCATTGCGACAGCAGCGTTGTGATTGGCTATGGGGAGCCTGGGTGTGCTTCCTGCTTTGGCAGGAACAGAAGAGGACAGAGCATGACGGAGGTGGGGGCCGGCAGCCAGGTAAGTAATTTTATAGATGTTTCTACCTCCACCCATTTTTTCAGTGGCAGCCAACACTGTCTATCACCATGAATCTCACCAGTACCAACTGGTGGTTGGTTTGTAGAAGTGATAGGATGTTTGTTGCATAACAAGTTGGGGATCAGTTCCAATCATTACTGCATCTACATGCTGAGAAAAGTACAATGGAATGTTATTCTGCTTGATACCACCTAGTGCTAGAATCATGGTTTTTGCACCATTAGGATAAAAACAAAATTACATCGTCCAACATTAGTCATGGTTCAGACACGTTGTGATGTTGGCCAAGTTCTATGATTAATTTTCCAGGCAGTGATGGAATTGGGCGCCTTAAGCACAGATCAGGAAGTGCATCTAGTGCTGTTCAATTTCCTCTACCGTAGCGAGCATACACATCTAAACTAACAAGGGTTAAAGAGAAGATCTCTGTATGAAAACACCGAATTGAATGATTTAGCTGAAAAGAAAAATGTATTTTTGGGTAAAGTTTTGGAGTAGCGACCTCTATCAATACCAGATTTTCATGATATCCAAAAAAAGATCAGGTCACGCACAACTAATATTAAAGGGTGTCACATGCATAGTCAATGGTTATCCTGAAAATCCGACATTGGACCTAGCCTATGTGAGCCCAAGACTTTTTTTATCTAAACAATTCCAGGGCAGTGTCAATCTTGTGCACATCTTCCAACAGAAGTTATACTCTTTTTCCACTTGCCATCCTCGCCAGTTACATATACAATGGAATATCACCAACAACACGACAGTTCAGAATACTTCTTTTTATGTCCGAAGTCGCACCATACAATTCATTGGGGAGCAGTAGGTATTGGCAGGCAAAATCTGAGATCCATGTAGTGAGAACCTGTCAAATGCTAAATAATAGTGCCATTGCCTATCAAAAGACGCTGTGAACCACAGTGGAAGTTATTCTAAATAAGCAAGATGGCCGCTGTCTCTCCTGAACAGGTGAGATTCTATGGCTTGTTGAGAATCGCAGTTCATGGTCAGCATGTTGCACTGTAGACTGTTCCTGAGTGTGCAGCCTCAATCCAGACAGTGTGAGCACTCTGTGATGTCTGTTAGCATTTACCTCACTTAAAAGAACTCAGCACAAGCAGGTTTGGTGGTCCCACCTCCCTACGCTAGAGCCACTCTAAGCAATAAGCAGTACCACAGCCCTCGCTTCCTTGGCAGGCACTACCTGAAATCAGAAACCAAAGGAAATGATGGACGGAGTGTTGAACATTGCAAGCACTCACCCCCAGTCAACTGATCTGGGTTTAATCCATCACCGTTCTTTAGCCCACTCTGCCACCCCAGTTCAGACATGGCCATATGCAAATCAGTCTGACCCTGTGCCTCATGGGAACAGTCCAGCCCGAACTGCCAAGCCATGTCTTCCCTGGACCGGAAACAAGCTTCCTAGGACCGGTTTCTGGCATTTCAGCCGTCTTCAGCCAGGCTTGCTTGAATCCAGTGGCAAAGTGAGCAAGGGACTCACGTCTGAGCATACCCTGCCAACTTATGGCGAACAAAGCAGAAACCAAAGGAAATGATGGACGGAGTGTTGAACATTGCAAGCACTCACCCCCAGTCAACTGATCTGGGTTTAATCCATCACCGTTCTTTAGCCCACTCTGCCACCCCAGTTCAGACATGGCCATATGCAAATCAGTCTGACCCTGTGCCTCATGGGAACAGTCCAGCCCGAACTGCCAAGCCATGTCTTCCCTGGACCGGAAACAAGCTTCCTAGGACCGGTTTCTGGCATTTCAGCCGTCTTCAGCCAGGCTTGCTTGAATCCAGTGGCAAAGTGAGCAAGGGACTCACTTCTGAGCATACCCTGCCAACTTATGGCGAACAAAGCAGAAACCAAAGGAAATGATGGACGGAATATTGAACATTGCAAGCACTCACCCCCAGTCAACTGATCTGGGTTTAATCCATCACCGTTCTTTAGCCCACTCTGCCACCCCAGTTCAGACATGGCCATATGCAAATCAGTCTGACCCTGTGCCTCATGGGAACAGTCCAGCCCGAACTGCCAAGCCATGTCTTCCCTGGACCGGAAGCAAGCTTCCTAGGACCGGTTTCTGGCATTTCAGCCGTCTTCAGCCAGGCTTGCTTGAATCCAGTGGCAAAATGAGCGAGGGACTCACGTCTGAGCATACCCTGCCAACTTATGGCGAACAAAGCAGAAACCAAAACTACCTGAAATCACCATCCAATTGATAGGTTGCATGGAGGTCACTGAGCATCAATGTTGCATGATGCCCTTGTCTATGGTGATTAAAATGTCAAGAATGGTGTTACAGAGTGTGGTTTCTATTCCTAACAAGCATTGGTAATGCATCAGTTTCACCTTGTAATGAATAGAGAGCTGTTTTCATCAATCATCGTCCGGGAGAAGGAAAGAGCTCTATTAAAAATAACAAAAGAATGGAGAGGATGTGGTGCAGGGGCCAGAGATGCTGACTCAAGAGCTGGGGATCCGTTTTAGTCTCGCTGGCGCTGCACAACATCCTGGGATTCTATGCAAATCACTTAACTTCTCTGGGTGATAAGTTGTTATATAAATATGCTGCAAGAGTAAAAGGCAAAACTTTATTACAATATAGTTCCACCAAAGCGGATTTTAACAGTATTTCGGCAGAGGGAAACTGATAAGAGAAGCAGACGAGGAACAAGCATTGGCAAATACAGGAAAATATGCTACAGCCAATAGGAATGGAGAAAAGGTAAATGGCACGCACAGGAACCAATGAGAAGCCAGGAAAGAGAGGAGGCGGGATGCAATTCCCTTTTAAGTTTATATTAAAATCAATAGAGTTCTCAATCACAGTCTTTGCAAACGAAACCTAAAAATCAGCCTGGAGATTGACTGGCGAGTGCGAACCACATCATTTCATTCTATGTGCTCCTTACTTTTCTAGCCACAATTCTTTCTGGGATTTTTGGAGCTTGGGACGTGAGAATTAAGAGTGGCTGATGTCAACTGGCACCTTACCTTAGGAGTGCGTTTTTTAAGAAAGGGCTGATAATCGTAATTGCAATTGTAAAGGCTTCACAATTACAACAGTAACTGTAAAGACTTTGAAGTTAGTTATTATTCGAAATGGATTGACTTCTGGAGTTATATTGTTGTCAAGACAACAGACTTCGAGTTATTTGGCAAAAATGTTTAATAAAAAATAGGCCCTTCGTCAGTGCAGCCACCGGGTGGCGCTGTTTGTCAATGGACAAATCAATTTCCTTATTCCCCAAAGACGTGGGTGAATAATTAACTAGGAAAGTGGAAACCCCCATGCAGATATAGAATTTACCACCCATCCTCGAAAGCAGCAAACCGTTTGACTCCACGGGTATAATTAACCGAAGACAAAGTTAGTTCATAAATATCTCAGAGTTTTTTCAAATTGGACCGTTTGTGTTAAGCAACGTACGATGAGGCGAGGTGGACAAAAATAGATGAACACATGTTGTGGAATGCAGGATGGTTTTGAGATGTTTACGTTTGATGCTAGTGTAACACAAACCAATAAATCTCGCGGACTGCATAAAGAGTATTTAGTGCATTCTGAAATTAACAAAGTGCTACTGTCCAGCGTCTTTGGGACTGGTACGCACGCGACAGCCAAGTTTACCCGTCGCTGGCACCCACTGCCGCACTACACAACCCCCCAGTACATATTTTCCGATTAAAAGCATCTGCTCGACAAATGACAGCCTGTATTTCTTAAAATCCTTTTAATGAAGTGTGGAGGAACATATCACTTCCTTCAGAGTTGATTAAATCTAAAACGTCTGGCAAGCGTTTCTGAACATATAATCTTTGTTTCTGTGCAGGAAATGGGGGCAGTGTCTGTTTTATGCTAAACGGAGCAACGTACAACGTATTGGTTACATTTTGTACCCGTTGCATGCCACATGAGTGTCGGGGCGCTTCACTACACCACACGCAGATGTTTAAGCTGTGTAAGTGCCCAGGGGTACTCAGTGGCCATGTAGAAGATCAAGGGTTCTATCAATGCTATTTTGTGGGTTGATTACAATATGATTCAAAACTTTGGGGCCTATTCACAAAGGCATTTTGGAGTATGTAAGAAGTACTCCTGTGTTACTCTTTTACGTATTCTTAGACTCCAAAACATGTAAAATGAGAACAAAATGGGAATTTTTAGGGAACGTTCACTTACATTTCCTACCAATAAAATGGACAGAAGCCCTCTTTGCACTTTTGCTAATATGGACTTAACCTTTCGAGGCTGAGTCACAAAGGAATGTGTGAGTACGTAAAAGAGTGCTAATGCAGTACTATTTTGAGTTCTCATAAATGCTTTTGTGGATCAGCACCACAACGTTTTACAGACTGCTTTCAGGAGCCCATCAAAATTTAATACAAAAAACAACTTTTATAGTTTTAACTATCCAGATGTTCAGTTTCAGTTGCTTTTGAGCTCCTTCACCTATTCTCCTAAATGTTCTCTCCAAGACTGCTCTCTACATTTTTTATCTTTCCACCCGTAGAGTTCCTCTTTTCTCCTACTAAGTCATATATTGTCAAAGTTGTTCTCAACACCCCTTGTTTACAGTTCTTTGTAGGGGACCTCAGGTGTGAGAGTAGCAATTATACAACATAAAATAAATATATAATGATGCATGTCAACAAGTACTAAATTTGTGCCAGTGTTTGCAGGTGGTGGGCACCGGCACTCATTTTAGAATCTAGGACTTATGTTTCATTATCAGACGGACCCAGAGCAAGAGAGAGAATGAAAGAAGGAGGAAGAGAACGATTAGAAAACAGTAACAAAGAAAGAAAACTGACAAGAAAATGATTCTGCAAGAGTTAGTTAAACAATAGGGTGATGAAGAAAAAGGCATGAGGTGGAATCAAGAATAGCACCCGTGCAATTCTGCAAACCTGGAATTGAAATTGCTGGTGGCGGACTTATAAGGACATTTTGGACCCTTGTATTTATGTGTTTTGTGCTTATGTTTAGCAAATTAAGCACTGACAACTTTGAAAATGTTAATCACACTCACTTTAGCTACTACTTCTTTTTTCTCATATTGCATAAATTGGAGTATGTGATTATTTGTGAACGTTTGAGCAGAAGAATATTGCAAATATTAATATCTTGCTCTCACGTGCAAGTGGCATCAAATCATAAAGGAGTTTTAACAAACATTTGTGACAGGCCTTGTTAAGTTTGGAAAAAACAGTATTTGCTCACCTAAAAATAAATTTAATAATTAAACATTACTATGTAGGGGCATATTATCAAGGGCTAGCGATATTTTTATCGCCGCGTTTGCGTCCGTTTTCGGACAAAATGCGTCAATAAAAATATTGCTTTATTTACAAGAGCACGCTAACGCGTGTTTAATGGGATTAGCGCTGGCTTCAACATCGCATCGCCTTGCATCGCTAATGAGATGCAAGGGGGCGTGTCCCGTGAAACAACATGGGATATTATCGCTAACCCAGCTTCTCTCTATTTACAAGTGTATCACTAACACGCATAGCGATATTAAAATCAGCGCTAACTGGGTATTTCGCCGGTTTGTAACGCCTGCTATTTTTCTTACTAAGCCATATCTATAATGGGAGGTGGATTGTTATGCTGAGTCCACGTCTCCCTATCTACAAGGTTTTCCCTAACGCGGTTTTCTATCGCTGGAATTCCGGCGATTTTGATTCTTTCCAACGCTTTTGCCTGGATTTCTATTGCCTCGGCGATGCGCGTTGGTAATAGTGCGCTAACCAGGTGATAGATTTTGGCAATAGTCAGCCTTAAAATTTTACACGCTAATTGCGGGCAGCGATAAATATCACTGCCGCTTGATGATATGCCCTGTAGTGCTTACATGGTAACATGTACTTTCTGGCGGTGCAAATTATTACTAACAAATTATGGGGCATATTAGCAAGACCAGCGACAAAAAAAAAAAAAAAAAAAAAAAGGGGGGGGGGGAAAACACACAAAATAAATAAATACACATAAGAATAGTACTTGCCTATAATATGTGTGAATATTTAATGGCGAGTTCACACTAAATATAGTAGAGGCACACAGGGTCGAGACGGGGAAGAGCTAGGGGCACTTACTTCCGGAAACTCTTCCGGGTGGTGAGCACAGGGTTTTCCCAGGGGGGGAGGGTTGGGCGTGGGGGGGTGGTGGGGCATAAGCACACTTTCATAAAAGAGCTCCAATCTTTGCGGTTAATTAAGTTTGTAGTTATAAGTTTTTATACTCATCTTATCTCAGATAACATGAATCTATACAGACAGCCATATACTTCATTAGGTCTACAGTTAGTCTTACCGAGTAACCTAAAGCTACAACACAATGAGTAGACTTAATTTACTATCCTGGAATGTTAATGGTCTCCGCACCAAGCCCCGAGCGAATAAAATTATGCAATATCTCCGTGATACGGATGCGGGGATCATTATCCTCCAGGAGACACACCTAACAGAAAGTGAGATACACGAGTTGGTCCAAAGGAATAGATGGATAGAATCTTCTATTTCCACAACACAAGGGTCTAACATACGGGGGGTCTCAATCTTCTTCAAAAAATCAGTAAGGTTTAAGATAAAACAACAGAAAGTGGATCCTGGAGGGCGTTGGGTCATTGCAGCAGTAGAGTTGGGAGAAGCAAAGGTAACATTAGTGGGCTATTATGGTCCAAATATCGATGACCCCTCTGTATTGAAAACCCTTTTCAATCATTTGCTAAATTTCCCAGACCCGGTGATTATAGCTGGGGATTTTAACATCACTTTAAATCCACTTCTTGACAAATCCCCTAACAGCAGACAAAAAACCACCTCTAAATCTAGATCTTGCTTAGTAGGCTTAATGAACCAGTACGATTTTATCGACATTTGGCGGTTTAGGGAGGGTCTAAGGCAGGATTTTTCATTCAGGAACTCGAAGTATAGACACAAATCAAGAATAGATTTTATTCTCACTAGTAGAGTTCTGGCTGATAATATTACTTCAATATACTATAATCCAATGCATCTTTCTGACCACTCTGCAATAGTGTTAGAATTAAAGTTGGACACGCCACCTCTAATAAGAATGTGGTCCTTTGATAGGTCTTTACTCAGAACAACAGAGGATATCGAATTTCTACAGTCAGAAACCCGCCACTTTTTTAACACCAATATCGGTACAACCCCAATAGGAATTTTATGGGATGCATTTAAATGTACATTGAGAGGTCTTATTAAAAACAAAGTGGCCTATAGAAGAAGACAATATGCAGAGGAAGTAACCCTTATTGAAAACAATATCTTATTAGTACAGGCCGATATAGATAATACAGGAGTAATTGACAATGACAACGACCTCGCCGGAAAACACGCTGAGTTGGACAGGCTGAAGCACTCATTATCCGCAGTTCTAGAGAAACGTGTCCTTCAGAGATGGGAGGCAAGTAAGCTTTCGCATTTCCAATACGGGGAGGGAGCAGGGAAATTGCTTGCCTGGAAAATTAAATCAGACCGGGTTCGAAACAACATATCGTCTGTTACATCCACGGAGGGCACCTTTTCAAGGGATGATGAAATTAGAGTAGTTTTTAGAAATTTCTTTCAATCCATCTATAAAGATGACTTAAACGTTACCCAGAATGACATCTTGAGTTGGCTAGAAGGTATCTCTCTACCATCTCTAACACCAGAACAGAACCACTCTTTGGACGAGGAGATAACTATTATAGAGGTAGAAGAGGCAATAAGGAGAGCAAAGGGAGGAAAGGCTACAGGCACTGACGGTTTGCCAAGTGAAATATATAAAAAGCTTATCACTCAGGTCTCTCCAATCTTAGTGATTCTTTTTAACCAAATACTAAGACATGGCGAAATACCACCTGAATCATGGGACAATGCCTCTATAACCCTTATTTTGAAGCCCGGCAAACCCCCCACAGACTGCGGCTCATATCGGCCTATTTCTATATTAAATGCCGACTATAAAATCTTTGCCACCATACTGGCCAAACGGTTGGGTCGGGTGGCGCCAGACATTATAGCATATAACCAAAAAGGGTTTATTAAGGGGAGACAGCTTTGTGAGCTCACGTATGAATTACTAGGCTCTATAGACATCGCCATAAAGGAGGCTATCCCTCTGGATGTCCTCACGTTGGATGCAACAAAGGCCTTCGACAGGGTGAACTGGTTGTACCTGTCGGAGGCCTTGAGGAAGTTCAATGTGGGGGACAGATTTTTGAGAACGTTGAATTTGTTATATAGGTGCCCATCTGCCTCACTTTTGATAAACGGGGGTTTGACTGAGACCTTCAGGGTCACGAGGGGAACTAGGCAGGGCTGTCCCCTGTCACCCCTTCTTTTCGATGTCTATATAGAACCCTTTGCCCAAATCTTAAGAGACAGTATACTGATTAAACCTTTTATTTTTGGTGGTTGGGATAAAAAGGTGGCACTTTATGCAGATGATATTATGATTTTTACAACGAATTATGATGAAGCATACCCAGAGATAATTGACCAGGCTCTAAAATTCGGTAAAGTTTCTGGGTATGAGATTAATGCCCAAAAGACAGAGTCAATGTCCTGGAATAGTAACTCAATTGGCAACAATGGCACATCTAAAACCCAACTTCGATATCTGGGGATCAATATAGTTAAAGACATTAATTTGATTGCTTCACTTAACTTCAACAAAATAGCTGCAGAGTGCCGGAAACATATGAGAGACTGGTCACATCTTCCTCTCACTGTTTTGGGAAAGGTTAACTTAGTGAAGATGAGTATCTTACCTAAAGTCTCTTTTTTGTTTAACTCTATTCCACTTTTTTTTGACTCAAAATTGATTGTAAAGCTACAGAGCGCGATAACCAGCTTTATCTGGAATAGTAAGAGCCCAAGAATTTCGTGGAAAAAAATCAGGCGACGGAGGGAGAAGGGAGGGTTGGCTGGCCCAGATCTCCAAATTTATGCATGGGCTTTTCAGCTCACGCACACACGTATGCTACTTAAAACCCCTACTTTAACAGGGCTGGGCCTTCTTTTTTCTACATTACTTGAATGTGAAGGAGTAGACCAATCTGCATTCTTGTTTAAATTTGGTGACCCCAAATTCTTCAAGAAAATAAAATTGAAAGTTTTACAAGGGATTGCATCTACTTGGTATAAAGTGAGGCATGCGATAAATGTTGGATACTATTCTGGGAGGGCTCCCATATGGGATCTACCCGTCCCTCCCGCATGGACAACAGATGCCCTGACTAACCCGCTAATAGAGGCAGGTATAAATAGGTGGGATGACCTGTTTATGGATGGGACATTACTTCCATGGGACTATTTAACAAACAAAGTAGGCACAAGTTTCTCGAGATTTAAATATATTCAGATCTCCAGCTGGTCACAGTCATACAAAGAGCAGCCAGCACGGATTAGTAAGCTGCCTATAGGTGGCAATAGTGACTTGGTAACTTGCCTCATGGAAAGCCCCGCCGCAAAAATAGAAATTTCATGTTGGTATAACAAAATAATCGATGAAATAGATGCTAACTTTCATCTACCGACGTCACTATGGGCTGAACTAATGCCAGGCGTAGATGTTGAAGTACTTTGGATAGCCTCTTGCTCAATGCTTTGGGACCTAGTTAAACCGGCATGGCTTCGTAGAAACCACTTACTCACTATACATAGGGCATACTATTCCCCTCAGAGGTTGACTAAGTTTTCTTTAACAGGCCCAGTCTTATGCCCAAGATGCGGGTTAATCGCAGCATCAGACACTCATATGTTTTATGATTGTCCAAATTTATCCGCTTTTTGGGAAGCCATTAGTAATAAGCTTTCACAATTTCTGGGTGAACGTATCTCCATAGACCTAGCTCTTGTTATATTTGGTCTCAAGAGTAAAATCCGCAATGCCGCAACCAATCTAACATTCTACTCCATTTTAGCGGCGCGTAGGGAGATATGTAGGCATTGGAAAGATGCTCAACCACCTACAGAGCATGAATGGCGAGTTTCACTTCTTCAAATTTCCAAACTCGATCTCGCCAGAGCAGGAAACCCCAATAGGAGAGCTTTTTGGGCAATGCTCGGATAGCAGCGATAAACCTGTTTTTTTTTTTTTTTTTTTTTTTTTTCCCAGGTCCTATGATTAACACGTACATTGCTTATCCTCGCTGCCATGACCAACAGTCTTGGAGCTATGGGGGTCTCGATAACTTGGGCACTATCTCCGGAGGCACTTCCCTAAGCAAAATCATGTTTGGCTGTTGCGATTGTTGCTGTGGGGAACCGGTCTTCTTCCCTCCCGAATGAACTTTCTCCTACCAGCTATAAGCTGAGACAGCACTGCACTCGACCACTCTTTTCTTTGCTCTGTGGCGGTCCTTTGGTTTTGATAGATTGGAGCTAAGCACGTAATATGAGGACACTAAAAAAAAAAAGAAAAGAAAAAAAAAAAAAAAAAAGAACAACTTTTATAGTTTTAACTATCCAGATGTTCAGTTTCAGTTGCTTTTGAGCTCCTTCACCTATTCTCCTAAATGTTCTCTCCAAGACTGCTCTCTACATTTTTTATCTTTCCACCCGTAGAGTTCCTCTTTTCTCCTACTAAGTCATATATTGTCAAAGTTGTTCTCAACACCCCTTGTTTACAGTTCTTTGTAGGGGACCTCAGGTGTGAGAGTAGCAATTATACAACATAAAATAAATATATAATGATGCATGTCAACAAGTACTAAATTTGTGCCAGTGTTTGCAGGTGGTGGGCACCGGCACTCATTTTAGAATCTAGGACTTATGTTTCATTATCAGACGGACCCAGAGCAAGAGAGAGAATGAAAGAAGGAGGAAGAGAACGATTAGAAAACAGTAACAAAGAAAGAAAACTGACAAGAAAATGATTCTGCAAGAGTTAGTTAAACAATAGGGTGATGAAGAAAAAGGCATGAGGTGGAATCAAGAATAGCACCCGTGCAATTCTGCAAACCTGGAATTGAAATTGCTGGTGGCGGACTTATAAGGACATTTTGGACCCTTGTATTTATGTGTTTTGTGCTTATGTTTAGCAAATTAAGCACTGACAACTTTGAAAATGTTAATCACACTCACTTTAGCTACTACTTCTTTTTTCTCATATTGCATAAATTGGAGTATGTGATTATTTGTGAACGTTTGAGCAGAAGAATATTGCAAATATTAATATCTTGCTCTCACGTGCAAGTGGCATCAAATCATAAAGGAGTTTTAACAAACATTTGTGACAGGCCTTGTTAAGTTTGGAAAAAACAGTATTTGCTCACCTAAAAATAAATTTAATAATTAAACATTACTATGTAGGGGCATATTATCAAGGGCTAGCGATATTTTTATCGCCGCGTTTGCGTCCGTTTTCGGACAAAATGCGTCAATAAAAATATTGCTTTATTTACAAGAGCACGCTAACGCGTGTTTAATGGGATTAGCGCTGGCTTCAACATCGCATCGCCTTGCATCGCTAATGAGATGCAAGGGGGCGTGTCCCGTGAAACAACATGGGATATTATCGCTAACCCAGCTTCTCTCTATTTACAAGTGTATCACTAACACGCATAGCGATATTAAAATCAGCGCTAACTGGGTATTTCGCCGGTTTGTAACGCCTGCTATTTTTCTTACTAAGCCATATCTATAATGGGAGGTGGATTGTTATGCTGAGTCCACGTCTCCCTATCTACAAGGTTTTCCCTAACGCGGTTTTCTATCGCTGGAATTCCGGCGATTTTGATTCTTTCCAACGCTTTTGCCTGGATTTCTATTGCCTCGGCGATGCGCGTTGGTAATAGTGCGCTAACCAGGTGATAGATTTTGGCAATAGTCAGCCTTAAAATTTTACACGCTAATTGCGGGCAGCGATAAATATCACTGCCGCTTGATGATATGCCCTGTAGTGCTTACATGGTAACATGTACTTTCTGGCGGTGCAAATTATTACTAACAAATTATGGGGCATATTAGCAAGACCAGCGACAAAATTATCGCCGTTTTAGCGGCAGGAAACTGCCGCTAAAACGGCGATAATGGGCTTTGCTAATATGCGTTATAGAATTCCAATAGGAGCCCGAGTTAGATGTCCTGCACATCTAACCTGGGCTTCTATTGGAATTCTATAACGCATATTAGTAAGCCCATTATCGCCGTTTTAGCGGCAGCTTCCTGCCGCTAAAACAGCGATAATTTTATCGCCGGTCTTGCTAATATGCCCCTATGTGTTATGCTGGAAGAACAATGTAGATGTGCGTAACAAATGCTGGGGCATATTAATAAGCCAGGCGATAAAATTATCGCCGCTTTAACGGCAGAATACTGCCGCTAAAAAGGCGATAATGGGCTTGTTAATATGCTCTATGGAATTCCAATTGAAGCCCATGTTAGATGTGCAGGACATCTAACATGGGCTTCAATTGGAATTCCATAGAGCATATTAACAAGCCCATTATCGCCTTTTTAGCGGCAGTTTTCTGTTGCTAAAGCGGTGATAATTTTATCGCCTGGCTTGTTAATATGCCCCCATGTACGTTAGCCTTTACACATTTAGTCATTTACTAAACAGTCCTTCTGTATTTTTAGCTTTAGAGTAAGCATACTAGTCAACAACAGGTTCTGTAGACGGGCTCTTTCTATTGCAACCTTCCTTCATTGTAGGCAGGCGGAAAAACGTTCCCTTCCTCTGCTTATTTGGGTTTCTGCCCTGACTTTGCACATCGTCGAAGACACGCAAATAAAACGTGTTTTTAGGCATGCTTATTTCCTTAACTCCATTTAAACTTGAGATATTATTTCATTACAATGAATATCGACCCACAATGTTTGCCCATCACAGTGTTTTGTTTTTACCACACATTGTTTTTTGGGGGGGGGGGCGGACTATTTTCACCATTATAATTGTGCTAATTGTTAAAATAGCTTTTAAGCCTAGAAATTCAAATAGAGGTGATTTTGTGTTTTAAATTACATTCATGTGTGCTCGGAAGATGGAACTACACTTTTAAATATACAAATAGTAATGGAGCACATCTGCAATCAACGTGTCGAAATGTCTTTTCAAGCAGAATACCTTGTAAATTATTTTTAATGGTTTGTTGTTTTTAAAATCATGCTATTCAGTATGATGTCTTGCTATGATTTTTGGCAGTGCATCCATTTGTAATATGTGTTGCTCTGAAGCTCATCGCCCTTAAGTAATTAGGAGGCTGTCAGGGGAAAGCTGTGGAGGAGCAAGAAAGGAGGGCTGTAAACAACACTGGAATTAGGGGGCGGGGGTCTGTTTGGGCAAATGTTCCAAGGTGCTGGGATTTGAGCTGCAGAAAGAAAAGAACCTTTGACAAATTCTGGCAAATGCTGCTATTACAATTCCTCAGACTATAGGGATCTAGGAGACGTTTACAGAAGTGTGCTTAAAAAATAAACTTTCTGCAGGACTCCCACAAAGCGTGCACAATCAAATCTGCACTATAGGATAGACGGATTCCATGGTCACAGCCATAATGTTTCCAAGTCGCCAGGTAATAAAACTGTTGGAGACACCATTTTGTTGTCCACCCACCCACTGCAGCAATAAAATGGCGGCCTGCAGGAGAGAGCACAGCCTGCACTGTTCAGCCTCCCCCAAATCCACTATTCGCCCACTTCAGACACAGGCTTATAGCCTTGGTGTTTGCACACAATTAGACGTTTGGTTTAATCATGGATGAGAGAGCAAAGTAGTTTGCAACAATGTAAAACGGGAAAGTGATACAAATATGCCTTTTTTGAACATTTTCATATGTGCTACTCAGCGCACTCAAAACAATAAAAGAACAATAACGTGTTTCTCCATATAGCTCTGTCTACGAAATGTTGCAGTTTGGAATCTCTGTAAATAACAATCACAGCTTTTTTTGACGCCTACTGGTTCCAGTTGGTATTTGTATTCAACCAGCAGAAGCGTATCTGCATTTGCAACTGGTCAGCTGTAATTTAAACTACACAGGGGGGAGATGTACTAGGATTTTATGGCACAAAAGTGACGCAAATCAGCACAAAATCTTTTTTCCTTATTTAATTTCCAGCGCTAAACTGGAAATAACATGAAAGTAACACAAAGCACCCCACATTTCTCCTTCCTTTTCTGACTTTGTACGTGTGCTGCAGTTTACATCACACATACAAAGAGGGTAAGGGTTAAAGTCAGTCTATGCATAGTATTGTGTACTTGAAGGGTTCCCATCCAGTATAAAACCTATGCTAGACTCACAGAGACACCTTTGCACTATGGCGCAAAGGTGTCTCAGTGGTGCAGGGCAGCTGATTTCAGCGCCGGCGCTAGTGAAAGGAGAGTATCACAGCTTTGTAAATATGGCGCTCTCCTCCTCTCTCGTTTTCATGCAGCGCAGCATTTGGCTGCTGCGCTGCTTGAATATGTGGTAAATCCATCCCATGGTCTTTTGTATACATGATGTGCCATATTAATGATATTTCCAAATTATTACTACACAAGAAGAAAGAATCTGTGCCAAAATAAGAAGCACAGCGCTCCGTTGCCTTTGGGTTAGGTTCTCGCTATAGAAATACCATACACATACCAATACACACTAGCATGCTTCAGCATTCACCCCGAGACACCACTCAACAATACAAGTCCATTGACACATCCACAGAGTGATGACTCTTAAATAGTTGGTCACGACCACACCAGCATGATTCCCCTGAGACGTACAATGCAGGTTGCATTTCATGCAAATTGAAATCTCTGTTTTAAACTTCACTGCTTGCATTTATGAACATATGAAACACAAGCAAATAATGTTGTTTGATAATATAGTTTCTCCATATTTTTTCTATGTTTTATTCGCTGTTAAGGATTGTATAACAGCAATAATGCAGTGATGCCATATCATTATGCCATTAGTAGCCTGGGAAAGAATCATGGCCTTTCCATCTCAAGTGAGGTTAAAGGGTTAATGCAGTGATATTCTTGTGCCCGATCAGAAGCCATTGCCCAAGGTTTTTGGAGGTCATAGGCAAAGCAGACCAGGTCTTTTGTGGCCCGCCATAACTTTACCTGGTCTGCCTCCAGAGAGAGGGTGCAGGGGATTCAATGGTACCAATACTTTAGGATACTGGGGCCATCACCTGAACGGTAAGCACCTCATTTTACAGTGAGATGTGTTTAGTGAGGATGACCTTGTGTGTCTGGTTGATTGTTAGAGGATGAACTCTGTGGAGAGCTAGTCTGGTACCAGGTCATAGACTGCTTAGTAGGTTTGATACAAAGCTTTGATGCCTTCTCTTTCCTTGATTCGTAAACATTTCTTTATTGTAATGCTGCGGTTGGAGCACTTTAAACTGGAGGTAAGTTAAGCAGCAAAGCTGTGAGCATTACTGAGTTTCAAAAGAATGTGTGAATGGGGTTTGATAGAAATTTTCAAAGAGTGACTGTAATTTACATCCCAACGCATGTCCTGGGACTTCAGGCCCAGCTGGATAGCTCTGTGATTCAGTGTAAGGGCATGCATGTGATGTGCATCTGGGGTTTCATGGTACAGGTAGGAGGTCTATAGGGTTTCTTCTGAAAAGAACGAACTGAGGCGATCAGAGTTCATCATCCCAAAACCCCCTCAAATCTGTTCCTTCTTTTTCTTGTGTCATGTGCAGTTTATTAGTGCACCGCTCATCCAAATGTTGACTCATATAAAAGATGTGCATAGCAATTAGGATTCAAATGTCTCATAAAATGTCACAATTGTCTAAAACTTTGATTATAGCCTGACTGCCAAACAAAATGAAAATTCAGTGAATGAGTAATCTTCATTAAATCCAAAGATACAAACGAGCAAGCTGTTTAAACGTTGTTTTGCCAGAGTTGCAAATCTGTGAAGACTCATTTTGGTTTTGATAAAAGAGTCACCTCTTCAGGCATCCAAAGTTTTCTGATGCATATTTATGCCCTTGAGCTTATATTAGATATTAATGTGTAGTTATGAGAATTGCCAGTAAGAATCATAGCTTGTACATTTTTGGACATTCACAATTTTCTCTCTCTACTATTACTACCTGGCAGGATAAGAGATTAAGTAAACCCCTTTTCAGTTTGAGAAAGGAAATGTAACACCCCCAGATTTGATGGGTGCAGGGGAAGAATTTCTCCATGGCGAAAAATGCTTTCCCCATGGCAAAAAAAAAAACAATCAACCAAAGTATGTTTGCAGAGGGGAAGCTATTCCCTCTGTGGGTAGTTCTCAGCTATGTAGATCTCCTCATAGCAGGAATAAGATCCGCCTGGGAACATCACATGACCATCGCAGAAGTATGTCTAGAAACCTGCACCTGGCACAGATTTCCAGGTGTACTTCTGGAATTGTTAGTGAATTCCAGGAAGTTAAAATAGTAGGTCCAAACAGAAGAAGAGATCGTAGCCTGTAATTTTTCAATTTCCTTTGTGAATTGGGGCCAAACTATCCAAGTAACTAACATTGTACATGAATAACTAAGAAAGGGAATAGACTGGAGGGGATGTGGCTTAATGGCTAGAGCGGATGACTTTGAAGCTGGGGAACCATGTTCGAGTCTGGCTCAAACATCCTGTGATTCTGGGCAAATCACTAAGGGGCTGATTACGATGGCGGTGAGACAGCCACCAACAGGCTGTGTGTGTCGGTCTCACTGCCATCAGAACCATTTTCACCACCCACTACATTAGGATGGCGGGTGGAAGGGGTAGAGGTCGGAGAGACCGACCGCCACGTATCCAACGGGCTCCTTGAGCACGCCGGTGTAGTGGATGGGGTTGTAGTCCCTACCATGATTTCGGTGCCTGCCAGGCACTGCGATAGGGATTACAATGTTCTTTTCTGCCGGCCTTTTGATCGTCCCTTTCAACCTGCCATAAAAAGGCTGGTTGAAAGGGACGTTGGGGGCCCGTAGTGGGCCCCCTTGCCTCCTGGCCCTAAACTGTGGGCACTGGGGGCACCTATGGTGCCCCCCTACATATCCCTGCACCATGTGGCAGGCGCTGCATGGTGACTGCTACGTACTGCAGGGATATGTGCAGTGATCCCTTTTTGTCTTGTGGCGTGTGCTGCAGCCAGCAGCACCCGCCGCAATACAAAATATAGGCATTGCAACGACTGTGGTGGTGGCCACAATGTAATGCTTATGTTGGGACCTACGACACCCTGTTGGGCGGTCCTGTTTTCCTGTTTGGTACGTCCGCCCGCCATTATAATCAGCCCCTTAATCTCCTGGTCCCTAAAAAAAGAATGTGTCCCTCTGTGATGCAACTAGTGCTCATTGGCTCGGGTCGAGTTCAGGCTATATAAAACTTTTTTAAATAAACATATTTGCTCTTGTATTAAAGTGATGATATTGAACAAAAAGGTGTAGGTTGATGAGTTAGGGTTATGCCATCTGCAGATTCATTTTTACAATCTTGTCTGTGACCCTTGTCTCAGAAATGTTTAGCTGTAGAATCTAGCTTGAACTATGTGAAATTAGATTTATTTAAAATCATTATTCAAGGTAATTCAATTTGCTCATTGTTTACTCTGTTTCTATGGTGTTTTCCTGAGGATTATATATGTGGTATAAAAATATTAGTGAGGCTATGATTTTAACATTATGTAACGTATAAATTAAGATCGTCCTAATTATTATCAACTATGTAAGCTTTGATATTTTCTTTAAGGATAAGTCCAAATAAGTGTGATTCAATTGAAAGTTCAACAGACGTCCCCAAAGGTGTCCTACATCTTAATCTTTTTGTCAGAACACAGACCTCTATGCTCTGATGTAATTGATAAGATTGTGATTCTGAAAGCCCTCAAACACATAATACATTTCCTGAAATATGTCTTCAGAGATGGAACCTGTAATCACACATCAATTATGCTGGGGAAGATAGATCATCCCTCACACCGCTCATGAAGATATACATCCAGTGGAGTCAGGATCTGGAAGAAACTCAAAGGGCAGAGACTTAAAACAAAAGGGAGGATGACAAACTGGACATGTTACTTCATTACAGAAAAGTGGAGCATTTTGTGACTGGACTGATTGGAATATGCAATCAGATTCCAAGGGAATGAGAGAGGCAGGAAAAAAAATAGCAAGTGTTTCCTTAAAAATTCTCTGTCTTCAAAACAAATAAAACTCACCATCTTCTTCATCCTCTGTCCACATTCACCTGTCAACTGTAGGACCTCCAAGGTGATAGAGTATAACTCCACAGCCTGCTCCCCCATTTGCACCAGAAAACCAAAATGCTTGACTGGGAATTTTTGAAAGTAACTCCACAAGAGAACCTTTACATCTAGTTCAAGGATTCCAGAAGAGAAACAAACTGAACATTGCAGTGTTTGTTAGTTATATGTACAGACCATAAAACCAGAAACAGATGCTCTTTGAACATCATGGACAACCTGCAATTGGCCCGTAGAGTAGCATACACCCAACTATAATTTGGAGTGCTGCTCTTCTCACTATGAAGAAAAGAAGCGTTGTAAATTTTCAAAGTAGCTGAAAATGATATATACCCAGCTTCAGTACAAGGCTGTTGAAATCAGGATGTGGAAGCATGTCTATGGGACCGCTGCTTGAATGTCAACCTTTGACCTGACATTTGTATTTTTTAGATGGCTTTTATATCGCAAACCCTATCTCACTGAAGAAAAGCAGGCATCTGGGCTTACGGTCTATAAACTGCTAAAATCTGGATCAGAAACAAACCCCTAAGCTGCTTCATCCCCTCCAACAGCACCTAGCATCCAACTCAATTCAATGGACTAGAATAAACAAAATTGAATTAGAATAAATAAAATACTTATGGCTGCCTTATACATGTTTCTCATCCGGACTACAATTCATGCAGCGTGCCATTTAAGGAGGCTCTACACATTACTTTGATGGTGACAATAACACATAAGAGCATAGAGGAAGGTGTGTGGACCTAAAAAAAATCACATCATTCATCTATGACATTTGAGAACAACAGATTGCCCTAGGCTCAAGAGTGACAGCAACCTCTCTCCTTCATGATATTAGGAGGAGGATACTGGATACTGATAAAACAAAGGTGAGGGAGAGAAAGCCCATGGATGAGATCCTACCATCCCATGCTTCAGATAGAGCTTCCCAAACAATTCTCCTCTGGAAGTGCAGGAGATGGGAGGGCAATAGAAGACGCATTACCTGCTCAGAAATCATTGCTTCTGCTATGTTCCACAGAGCAAGCCACAGACTTTGGCTGGAGCTGCACATTCTCACTTGAAATCTTGTTCTCAACTCCCGGTGCCTGCTTAGAGGACCTTGAAATAAGTATAGAGTCTCTGGAAAACCTGCCATGAGACTTGACAATGAATTTCCACCATGCCAAATTCCAAAGAAATTAATGTGATACAAGTGCCTTTAAACCGCTAACACCGCCCTCCCCCGCCCACCAAGCCTCTATTATTGGAAAAAACAAGAAAGGAAGCTGAGAAAGGATGTGGCATGACAGCCAGAGCTGCCTACTTTGGAATTGGGAGAGCAGGTTCAAGCACCTGCATTAGCTCAACAGCCTGTGATTCTAGGCAAATCAGTGGGGCTTGATTTAGAGTTTGGTGAACCAGGTTACTCCATCACAAATGTGACAGATATCCTGTCTGCCGTATTACATGTCCATTATACCTTGGGCTTGCGGTTTTATGGTATTTATTTTTTTAACATTTCCGTCTGTATTTATCCATTTTTATCCATCTTATTGGTATTGATCCATATTTATTTTGTGCTTTGTGAACGGATGATGTGATAACTCATATATTTCCACATTTATTTAACAGATAAACGTGCACTTATACATTGATGCCTGTCAGGTTTTAGCGCAGTACCCAGCCAACAATAATAATCCTGCATTAAAACATTTGCAAAATACCACAAATACATATTGAGATATGCAGTAATTTAAGCAAATCTCATCGACCTTTGTAACTCCCCATGCTGCCAATATGTACGGCTATTGGCCTGAAAGTCATTAATCTTAGCATGGAGAGTCACTCAAAAGAAGCCAAATTATCTGTATTTTTCCACTTTTAAAACTAAATACAGACAGGAACACAAGGTTTTCTATCTGTATTTATTTGTAAAAATAAGTAAAAATGGAAAACAGGGAGCCCTAATTATATCCTATGACACTTGTAATATGGTGGACGGAATATCCGTCCTGTTTGTGACGGACTAGCCTGTCCTTCAAGCTTTAAATCAGACTCTTGAGCTCCCTGTGCCTAATTTATTTTGTTTTTTTAATGAACATGTCCTTGTGTAATGCCACTGGTGCCAGGCAAAGCGCTCCAATACTTTTGGGTCAAATTTCCGCTATATAAAATTCAAAAAGGAAGAACTTGGCTACTGTGCTTACACTGGTCTCCTATCTCAGATGTGGACTCCACCTCAGCCAGGACTGTAAAAAGAGACAGAACAGCCTGGAGGTTATGGCTGACCTAAAGTGCCTATACATAAGGAAAAATCAGTAATGAGTGTGAAACTCAACACCAGAAAGAAGGCGCCTAGAGGTACCTCAGGTGCACTCACAAAAACACGTCCCTCAAGATGACCAATGTTATATTTGACACCTTGAGAGTTGAGACAGTCCTTGCTTTTTAACAACTGAACTTCACACACTGTTACTTGTAGGCCCTTTCTTCTAGGAGAACAGTAAAGCTAAGAACACTATCATGTCATGCAGATTACTGTTGCTGGAAAGCTAGTACTTGCTGAAGGTATCACGCATGTCACATGGCAGCTCCTAGGCATATAATCATTGCTAGCTATGTAGAATGCAATAGTCACTACTAGCTATTCGCTGGAGTGCTGAAAAGAGTAACAGGTACTATGTTTGCATTGAGGCGGGAACCTGCAAAAGCTACATCTGAGTCTCATTACATTATTCAAAATCTGGACAGTAAATCGCATCTTAAGAACTTTGGGGCATATCATCAAGGCCAGGCATAATTATCACTCAGCGATCTTAGCGCGAGGATAATTATCACCGGCCAATGCTGAATTTTATAGCGGAGATAGCGTGCTATCAGCAACGTTTATCTCCAAAGCGATAAAAATCAACGCGCAAGCTGGCAACTGTGCGATTATCGCTGGAAATCCAGCAATAATCGCACAACGTTTGGCGAAAGCTTGCTGATAGGGCAAGGCAGACTTGGCCATGATATCCACCTTCCATAGGATATCATGGCTAAGTCAGTTGAAAAGCAGGCGCAAGGAAAGTAGCGTTAACAGAGGTTATCACTACTTTTCTTGTCGCTCTGCAGGTCAGCGTGTGGCTAGATAATAGGAGAAATGTTGCTTAGCAACATTTCTCCCGTTATCTTGGGGTGGAACGCCCACTTTGCATCTCATTAGAGATGCGAAGATGGGCGTTAGGGAAAGGGCGATAAGGCAAGGATTCACACGATAGCATGACCTTGCTGATAAGGTGATAAAATTATCGCCGCTTTCCGTCTGAAAACGGACGCTAAAGCGGCGATAATTTTATCGCCTGGCCTTGATGATATGCCCCTAAATGTTCTAGTTTTAATACATACCTAGCTATAACATGAGAGCGTTTCTGAAATCATGTTCCTCTGTGTTGTAGCTGTTGTTGGTGCCAATCTCACTCCATCTCATTACAGGCATTGTCTCTACTCTTGGTATGGCATGTAGCAACCTAGTGCATTCTGGGATTTGCAGTCATGGCAAGCTTCCTCTGAGCTGCTTAGACAAACGCACCGGATAGCAATGATTTGTTGGTCAAAAGCTGAAGATTGTAGAGAGTGTTCTTGATGGCATGGATGGAAGATATACTGATATGCCAATCTGAGTGGCAGCGGGTATTTTTACCTTATGGCATTGGGGCATTTCTGGCGTGCAAATTGAGCCCCAGGTGGCAGTGGAGCGTTGTACATTTACCAACAGGATTGCAGCCTGCACATGGAACGGGCAGACATGTAGCCCACCTCCAAATGCACTTTGTTGCCACCCCATCACGCGCGGCCTATTTTGATATCAACGCCATGAAGAGAACCCGTTGCTCCGCCCTCCCTAGAAGCATGTTTGCTTTACGCAATGAACGTATTTCCTTTTTACATTCAGCCTCTAAATCAGACTACCGCCCACAAAGATCTGTGCCTCTGTAATTGCAAGCTGTATTTCTCTTCTGACAATTACGAGGAAAAATATGTTCCATTTTAACAGACACATTACAGTTTTGAGGAAGTAATCGAGTCCCGACCTGCCTTTGTTTTATTTGCTGGCCCGTGCCCCTTAAGTAAAAGCAGCTTGCTAACGTAATAAATCTGGAATATTGTTACAGAAATGATGCTGTGTCACTGACACCCAGTCAGGTAGCTTAAAGATTATGTGATTACTCAGTTTGTCTCGAAATTAGGTTTCGTGTTTTTAATTGGTGCCGCATCCTGCCCACCGTCTGTAGCTTTTAAATCAAGATAGCTTGCATTAATCTGAATAAACTCTTTCATCCGCTGACATGCTTCAACTTCTTATGTTTGGCGCTAATTTTGGCCACAGCGCTGCCAGGAAACAGTAAACATGGCAACACCATGAAAATAATTTTCTGATGCCCTATTTCTGTCAGCGTTCAAAGAGTAAGTCGTGCAGGCCAGAGAGGAAACGGCATCATTAAAAGCAATACCGGCTTAAACAGCAGCCCTTTCAGTGCAATGAACACCCCTGGTGCGTCATAAATCTTCCTTGGAACTAGGCTAAAGCCACCGGGCGGCCCTGCTCTTGCATTAATGGCCTGGCGCTGGTGTGGATCACCGTCCCGCGTTCAAAGGCAATCAGGGGTGTCTAGAAACAACTTCCGGTGCGAGGATGCAATTAGGAGTGACAGCCAGATGTCTGCTCGGCCTGGCAGACTCGCGTCCAAGCGCCGCAGACCCACTTGAATGTAAACAGTGGGTCTTTGAGAAACAGGCAGCCTGGACACAAAGCACCGGGTTAGCTGGCCGTGGTGATAAGGATGGGTTTTAAGTGCAGAAAACAGGGTATCACTCTGTGTATCTATACCAAACTTCGTTAAGCGGGAGAGCGTCTTCCGGAATAGTATGGCTACACGGATCTGTTACCCTGTACACTGTTTCATCTGCTGCTATCGCTAATTTTCTATGAATGACTGACGGCCGCCTCAAAATGTTACTTGTTTTAACGCAGTGAAAAATGTGCTCAAGCCCACCAATTAATAAATTGAAAAATAGCGATTTGGTTTTGTCTTTTGTATTGTTTTTTTTTTCGATTCACTAACTTAATTCAAAGTCTTAATATGTATCTAATCTAGCATGGTTGCAGGCAGGTGAACGGTTGTGCTCATCTGCTGTATTTTTATGTGATTGTGTTGTGTGGTTATCTATTCGTAAGGCTTCACAGAAAAAAATATAAATAATTCTAACAGTCTACGCTCGGTCTAGCCTTCAGTGGCCGGTTTTCTGTGTGCAGATAAAAAAAAAATCAGTTGACCAGTACCTCTTTCCACCACAAGGGGGAACCAAGATACCTTAATGGGTAGCACAGGCCTAAGATTCTGCTGATGTGAAAGAAGAATGGGTGATGTAATGTCTGCAGCTGCACACCTCATGGAACAGCTCATATTCGGCATGCGCGGGACACTCTATGGTTCCACATCAATGCGTAGACTGAGCAGCCATGAGCACGGATGAAATGGATGGGCGAAGACACAGAGCATATTCTCAAGCCCCCATCGCCACTATGTTGTTGTGGTGGGGCTCAGCCCTATTCACAAGGCAGCGTTATGCCACGTTAAGTGGCTTAACGAAGCTTAACGCTGCCTTGTGAATAGGGCCCAGGGCCTTCACGCTGTTTTTAGAGTGAAAGGGGCGTGCAGTGGGTGTTGCGGTGGTCGTTCCACCGCAACACCCATTGAATTTGACGCTACCGCCTATTCACAAGGGCAGCGTAAATAGGAGGTAGCGCCAAACTTAAGACCAGGAAATATCTGGTCTTAAGGTGGCGAAACGAGGACAAATGCTTTCTTTCTCCTCGTTTTTGCTTTTTCCATGTGTGCTGCCTTGTGCAGCACACATGGAAAAATCAAAATGCCATGGTTTGTTTATGTACACAAACCTTTTTTTTTTTTAAATGCCATTTTGTAACTTACATGTGTGCTGACATGTAAGTTACAAACTGGCATTTAAGGTTTGTTTATGTGCAGGAAGGGACACCTTCCTGTCCATAAACAAACCTTCCTGCTTGCAGACACCCTTGCACTAACTATGGTGCAAGGGTGCCTGCCTTGACGCTAAGTTGTGAAACTTAGCGCCATCGCAGGGGGAAACGAGAGGCTGCACCATATCCTTGAGAATAGGGTTCAGCCTCGCGTTTCCAAAGTGGCGGAGAAAGGCGTTAAGCCAAGAAGGCTAATGCCTCTCTCCGCCACTTCCTTGAGAATATGGCCCAGAGTTCCGACAGTCACTTTTTAAACTTAAGGCCAACCGTGTACCACAACTAGGGCTTCAGCTTTTTAAATTTTCTTTTCTTATTCATTTTAAGATTTTTACTGATAGTTTTGAAAACTCTACCAAATAATAAAGTATTATGTAAGGAAACAAACAGCAAATAATAAATAGTAATTAAGAATACATAAAAAAGGGAAAAAAATGTTTAAAAAAATAGCAATACGATTGTGGTAATGAAAACAAAACATTACATCACACATCCCATTTTCTTATTCATTTCAAGATTTTTACTGATAGTTTTGAAAACACTACCAAATAATAAAGTATTGTGTTAGGAAACAAACAGCAAATAACAAACAGTAATTAGCAATAAATAAAAAAGGGAAAACATGTTAAAAATAGCCATACGATTGTCGTAATGAAAACAAAACACCACAATGTATTTCATGGCGTGAATCACGCTTATCACCTCATAGGCCAACAACTGACTCAACTGGGAGGTACTCAACCTGTATATATATATGTGAAGCATTCTCGATACCATCCCCGCAGGGTGAGACATACACACACAGTCCAACACAATACAACACAAATACAATGCGTTTTAAGTCATAAATAGTTGCAACCTAAAGATTACATAGGGTAGCAATGTAGAACATACAAAGAAGGAGTATACTGTGAGGACTGAAGGCAATAAGACTCGGCCAGTCATGACGATAAAATGTGAGTCCATTCCATAGCATTTTTTTTTTTATTTGACGGTTTATGTTAATCCATATTTATTTTGTGTCCAGTAAAGATGACTTTTCCAGTCAAACATGCGGATTTCTGAATTTATCAAACAGACAATAACACACCCACAATGGGGTGCATGTCGAGGTTTAGCATTCTATGCAGTCACGTGATACAATACTCCTGCAAAAACATGAGCATCCTTAGAGGCTGGCCTCCGAAATCATGATTGCCAGCATGGAGAGTCACTCAAAAGAAGACGGACTTTCTATATTTCTCCGCTTTTAAATAACTACAAAGATGAAAATGCATTGTTTTCCTTCTGTATTTGTATGTAAACTGAACAAAAAAAGGAAATATGAGCGCTTTAAGTATAGCACATGATATCAAATGAATGGTGGAGGGTGTCCTGGTGCCTCTTAATTATCACAATCACAACAGTAACAATCATGACAGGCAGTTATTGCTGTGCAGTGACGACCCAGAGATTGGACGCACACGCACCTCAACCAGGGCTTTAAGTGGAATTAAATAAGGAGGGGGTCTCTCATAGGGGCTTGGCCGATGTAATTCAGGGCGTGGCTTGAAAATACGCAAGCTAAGAATCTGTGCTTAACATAGTGTGCTACCCGACTGGTATTTTGCTGCTTCTGTCATTGCATCCAGACATATATTATAAGTAATGTTACACATACAACAAGCCAGGACTATTGGCTTCAATCAATCAATCAATCAATCAATCAATCAAAGCATTTGTATAGCGCGCTACTCACCCGGAGGGTCTCAAGGCGCTTGGGGGAGGGGGGTCCGCTACTGCTCGAATAGCCAGGTCTTGAGTTGCTTCCTGAAGGCGAGGTGGTCTTGGGTCAGGCGGAGGTGGGTGGGGAGGGAGTTCCACGTCTTGGCAGCCAGGTAGGAGAAGGATCTTCCTCCCGTAGTGGCTCTTCGGATGCGGGGGACGGCGGCGAGGGCGCGGCTGGTCGATCGAAGCTGGCGGGTGGGGGTGTAGAAGGTCAGTCGGTCGTTGAGGTATCTAGGGCCTTGGTTGTGGAGAGCTTTGTGTGTGTGGGTGAGGAGTCGGAACGTGATTCTCTTCTTGACAGGGAGCCAGTGCAGGTTTCTCAGGTGTGCGGGAATGTCCAGGATGAGGCGTGCTGAGGCGTTCTGAATGCGCTGTAGTCGTTTCTGGAGTTTGGCTGTGGTTCCGGCGTAGAGGGAGTTGCCGTAGTCCAGTCGGCTGGTGACGAGGGCCTGGGTGACCGTCTTCCTGGTTTCGGTGGGGATCCACCGGAAGATCTTACGTAGCATGCGTAGGATGTTGAAGCATGATGAGGAGACGGCGTTGACTTGTCTGGTCATGGAGAGGGAGGAGTCCAGGATGAAGCCCAGGTTGCGTGCGTGGTCTGTTGGTTTGGGAGTGCTACCCAGGGCAGGGGGCCACCAGGAGTCGTCCCAGGCGGAGGGCGAAGATCCCAGGATGAGGACTTCCGTCTTGTCTGAATTCAGTTTCAGGCGGCTGTTCATCATCCACTCGGCTACGTCTTTCATTCCTTCGTGTAGGTTGGTTCTGGCGGTGGCGGGGTCGTTGGTGAGGGAGAGGATCAGCTGGGTGTCGTTGGCGTAGGAGATGATGTTGAGGTTGTGTTGACGTGCGATGGCCGCAAGGGGGCTCATGTAGACGTTGAACAGCGTGGGGCTGAGTGATGATCCTTGTGGTACGCCGCAGATGACTTCGGTGGCCTCGGATCTGAACGGGGGTAGGCGGACTCTCTGTGTTCTTCCGGCAAGGAAGGAGATGATCCATTCCAGTGCCTTCTCCTGGATTCCGATGTTGTTGAGGCGCTGAACTAGGGTGCGGTGGCAGACCGTGTCGAACGCCGCGGAGAGGTCCAGGAGGATGAGTGCCGCTGTTTCCCCGTTGTCGAGCAGGGCTCGGATGTCGTCAGTGGCTGCGATGAGGGCGGTCTCGGTGCTGTGGTTGGCTCTGAAACCGGACTGTGAGTGATCGAGGGATCCATTCGTCTCGAGGAAGGCGGCCAGCTGTCTGTTGACGGTCTTCTCGATGACTTTGGCAGGAAAAGGCAGGAGCGAGATGGGGCGGTAGTTTCTGAGGTCGGTGGGGTCCGCTGATGGTTTCTTCAGTAGGGCGCATCCATTGGCTTACAACTATGGCTTTGTTGTATAAAATATTGAAAATGCTTCCATTCTGAAATGCTGAGTGTTAGACCCGGGATCCCTGGTTGGCTGAGGTAGGTATCTTAGGCCAAGTAGCTACCCACGTTCCAACGTCAGGGAAGGGAAGGTCACCTTCTTAGATAGCTCCGCTCACCCCCTCGGTAGCTTGGCACGAGCAGCCAGGCTTATCTTCAAGGCAAATGTGGTAAAGTATTCACAACCACGCTCACAATAATCCAATGATGACACCACAAATAGACTCTACACGAGTTTTATAAAACAAGTGTAAACTTTAATGTAAAAAATATATACGATAAGACCACACAATATAAAACCAACATATGAGGTTGTGTAATATTTCTCCTGGCCGGTTGTTAGGCCAACCAGCCCTTGTAAGTTCTGGCGATGTCAATGAGCACTTCTAAACATTCTCCTGTACTCCTAATCACATGTCATACAGTTCGTAATGCTAGAATCAGGTACTTTTGCAATGTAAAAATACTGTAATGCATAACGCTGCAATCAGATTCTCTGCAATGAAAAGAATGCAATACTTAACGCAACAATCAGGCACTTTGCAAGGTAAAGCAATGCAATGCGTAATCCAACCACCAGATATGTCGTTCTGCAATAATGAGGCAATGCGTATACACTAATCAGGTA
This sequence comes from Triturus cristatus, assembly GCF_964204655.1. Classification (NCBI taxonomy): domain Eukaryota; kingdom Metazoa; phylum Chordata; class Amphibia; order Caudata; family Salamandridae; genus Triturus; species Triturus cristatus. Next base: position 837,534,254 of record NC_140583.1, read on the forward strand.
GTTCGTTATGCAGGAAAAAGGCAATGCGTCATACGACAATCAAGTAGTTCGTTATACAGAAATGTTGCAATGTCTGATACGTCAGTCAAGTACTCCGCTCTCAGAAATGGAATACTACGTAGTACACTCAGGCCCCGATCACCGGGCCTTAGGCGGTCTCTCCGCTTCCTCTTCGGACCTTCAGTCAGCCTCTCACATTTGCCCTCAACACAGTACGATGTAATTCCAAAGTGGAGCTTCGCACTCCGGCCCCTGTACGGCCACTCCCTTTGGCAATACGGGCCGCAATACGAGCCGAAGCAGAGACTCGTGCTGCCAACACGAGAGAGAGGCCGAGAGCGTCTCCTCCTGAGCCCGCCCCCCGCCCCCCGCCCCAGGAGTCGACACACGTTACCTGGGGGGCGCGAACCCACTCTCCTCTCCTCGTGCAGCGGCTGGGCCTCCAAGCAGCTTTGTGAAATGGCACCGAACGGCGGCTCGGGCCAGCAACACAGCTCCTCCGGGACTGCCGGTTCGGGGCGCTCCACTTTACGAAGATCTCAGGCTGCCACAAAGCACACGCACACAGCGTCACTGAGTCTTCCTTCACTCCGGGTGCATGATCACTGGGACTCCGCACACAGGTCTCAGGCTGCACGAAGATCACACGCACAGGGTCGCTGAGACTTACTTTACTCCGGTGCACACGACAACACTGCGAATCCTCACAAAAGTCTCCCGGTGTACAACGCACCCACACACAGAGGCGATGAGTCTCACGTGGATTCCGGTAAACACGATAACAAGGCAAATCCTCACGAAGGTCTCACAGTGTACAACGCACACGCTCACAGAGTTGATGAGACTCACTTGGATTCCGGTGCACACGATCACTGGACAATTCTCACAACGGGGTTCAGGTTGCACAAAGCACACACACACAGCGTCACTGATCTTTGCTTGGATTCCAGGTACCCCCGATTACAGGCCGATCCTCCTGAAGGTCTCAGTGTTGCACAAAGCACACGCACACAGCATCACTGAGACTCACTTGGACACCAGGCGCCCACAATCACAGGCAGTTCTTACGAGGGTCTCAGACTGCAACAGGCACGCTCCCACAGAGCTGCTGAGACTCTCCTGGAAACTTTTATGTTCCTGTGCTTCCAAAAAAGGAAGCCAGCTCACCTCAGGCTCTTGGGGATAGTTACTTCAGGACACAGCACACAGCAAAGTCCTTCAAACAGGGGGACACAGCACACAGCAAAGTCCCTTTAGCCTTTCCTTGGTTGAAACAGCAAACTGCAGGCCAGCCCTAGATCACACAGCAAGGGTCAGTCCTATCCTTCAGTCTCAGTCTCTTCAGTTGTTTCTTCCTTGGCAAAGGCCCTTTTGACCATGAAGTAGCTCCAGTCTTGTTCACACTTGATCAAGCCATTCTCCAAAGTACAGGGGCTTCAGCTCTCATAGTTATACCCCTCAATGGCTTTGAAGTCTTTGTGCTTCAGGGGGCACTGACCCCTGTTCAAACCAGTTCTGGGTCCCTCCCTGCTACTGACACCTTTCTTCCTTTGATTAGTGGGGGTCTGGATTCTCAATCACTCAGCAGGAGATGAGCCAATTGTTTTATAGCTGCAACCCAGGCCTCTTCACCTGTAAGGCTTCTCCTCCCCCTACACTCCAAATGCAGGTCAGCCTGTTGCTGCCTCACCTCCATCCCTGGGTCAAGACATTCCCCAGATCCTATCACCTTCAAATCCAGACAGTCAATCCACAGCCAGGCAGAGACACACAGAAATGTTAGAGCACAAAAACTCAGCCACTTCTAAAACAGTGGCTTCTGAACACACAATGCAAAAACCACCACCTACATAAAAAGATGTGTTATTACATTGTGAGTTCAGGCACACTAAACTTCACCTTTTCATCTTAAGCTTTTAGGAAGATAGGCTGGAAAACATATTACACAGCCTTCCCATGCTATCCTATGGGCAAGATGGCCTTTCAACTGTGAAAAACGAAATGGAGATTATTTCACTCTCAGGACATGACACACACCTTAGTACATGTCCTATCTTTCACATGCACTGCACCCTGTCCAGGGGGTACCCTAGACCTACCATAGGGGTGTCTGATGTACACAGAAAGGGAAGGGTGAGGTCTGGCAAGTGAATGCACTTGACAGAACAACATGGTGGTTTAACAAACTGCGTGCAGGCCCTGCAATGGCAGGCCTGAGTTCTCTTTTTAAGGCTACTTGTGTGTGTGGCACAAATAGTGCTGCAGGCCCACTAGTAGCAGTTGCATTACCAGCCCTGGCACACATAGTGCACTTTACAAGGGACTTCACTTAGTACGGCAAACATACCAATCATGGACAACCAATTACCATTACTTTATACAGGGAACACTTACACGTTGACACTGTTTAGCAGTGGCAAAGTGTCTAAAGCATCTAAGCCAGTCAAAAATAGCAGAGGTGGAGGCAAAAAGTCAGGGGTAATCATGCCAAGAAGTGCCAGGTCTAACAATGAGACTGTGAAAGGACTATAACGAGTCTCTTTGAAGTTACCTCAAAGGCAGTGAAATGTGGCACTGCTGCAGAGTAAGTTTTTTTTTTCACCCTGAGGACAAAAATGGAGAGCCTGATAGGGACCAATTTCAGTACCTGCTTTTTAGGACTGCGGGTGCTCAGCACCAGCAGGACACAGCCCACTTATAGTCCTGACCTCAACTAAAATGTTGCCACCCCCAGTGGCTTTCACATCTCCGAATACTTAAAAGTTTAAAAGATGGCTGAGGCTGGCACATACATCTCTTCGAAATGCACTGGGGTAGGCAGCATATTTTGAAAGTGGTAAAAAAGAAAACATATACAAAATTTTACACCTGACACGAAGGCCAGCCAATTTTATGTTCTCATTATGAGCAGTTCATAAGATTCCTGCTATTTCTCTGCCCCAGAATAACCATTCTCAGGAGTCCTGGGGCCATAGTACAGGTAGTGCTCCGGGGAGCAACGAGTGTGTGTGCCTGCTTTTTGCACCACAGAGCACTATGGTATTACAGAAGGAGCTGCAGACCCTTGTGTGGAGCCTTGTGTACTTCTGGCATACATGTAGCACCAGCTCCATTTTCAAAGGGCGTTCCTTCATTTGCATGGGGGGGTGGACCTATGCAAATGAGAGAATCACTTTGATTGTGTGCCCGCACCGAACCGTACCGCACAGAAGCAAACATGTCCTTATGAGGCCCACTGACACCCAGGGGATGCTGTTTGTTCACGGCTGCCCTGGAGATAGCAGATTCAGTGTAATAGGGTGCACTCTCCCTGCTTGAGCCCAGCACACCTGTTTAAACATGCACCATGGTTCAAACACATTGCACCTTATCACTAATGCGAACCTTGGTGTTTTCAGGTGTTAGAAAATAAAGGGAATTTAGGAGATTTGGTGAATGACACGTGGAAACCAGACTTACTATTCTGAATTCAACATCTCTTTGGCCGATAACCCGCCTGGACAACTTACATGTGTGCAGAATCAGAAATCTTAGGGTGACACACCACAGAAATGTGGTATTCTTTAAAAAATGTAATTCCAGCAGGAGTGTTAACTATCGTTACTGGTCTCATCAGAATTGTTGGACCACTCATAATGAGGGCATTGGCGAGGAATATTTGAGAGTTTTCAAAGGTTTTTGGAGTATTTTGGCAAATATTTTCATCTGGATGTGCCTTAGTAAACTTACGCAGACAGCAGCAAGAGGAGTATTGCTTTCCCTTCTCCCCACTGGAAGAGTTGAAACTAATACACAGCCATTACACAGTGGCAGAGATAGCATGTATGCTTACTATTTAATCATTAATTCATTTCCAGTCAAATGGCATGCTTCAGACCACTGATAAAATGAGGAAGTACGACTGTATGTAGTCTAATTTATTGATAACTGTCATTTTCATGCTTCGTAGACTTTAAGAAGTTTCCTAGCAACTGGTTTTGGCAGGTAAAGTTTTTACCTTTTTTAATGTTCTTGATTTGGTTCACAATTTGAATGAGGAGTCTTCATCACAACAATGAAACAGGAAGGTGGTGGATGAGTTGCTCACAAAAGTATTTGGGTCCTGTCTTCAGATAAGAGTTTAAAGTCAGTCAGTAAAGAGGAACCTTCCGATCACGTCTCACAAAAGTGGACGGCAAGCCAGACGAGACCCCGGTTCAATAACCATTTACAGGAACGCAAGAAATAGTTTAAAAGGATGGAAAGAAACTGGAGAAAAACCTATGACTTAAATTGTAAATTAGTATATAAGAAAGCAGTAAAAAAGATGTCAATATGCTATCAGAGGTGTGTGCGCTACTTATTATGCCACACAAATAGACAGTGCATCTAACTCAGCTAAAGAGGAATTTAAGTTAGTTAAATCCTTTACAAACCCAACATGCTTGGGCGCTGTGCTGATGTCATCAGAGATTTGCTGCAAATAATTGGCTAACTTTTTCTTTAAAAATTCCATGACATATATTCCTCATCTGAAGATAAGATGGAACAGTTAAAGCTTTCTGCTCCACCCGGACACACTATTCTGCTAGTGAAACCCTTCCTGCTTTTCCACTTATCGGGAAAGAAGACTTAACCGGATTAATGAAGACAACCAAATCAGCTCTCCACTTCACCTTGCTCCACCTTCTAGTCTTACTCAAGGTTCAGGAACAATTTATTCCATACTGGGAGAGATGTCAATGTTTCTCTACAGTTCCGTCCTCTTGGAAACATGCGGTCATGAGGCCTTATTAAAAAACATCAAATGCTAGATCCCACTCTACCATAAAGCTATAGCCCGATATCCTTGCTGCCGGGGGTAAGCAAGGTTCTAGAAAAGCAGGTTAATCAAAAGCTATAATAATTTTTGGAAAATCACAACAGTTTCCATTCTACTCAAATGACTTTCTGGCCAGGACATGGCATTGAGACAGTGCTCCTAGCTGTCATAAATGAACTGAAGAAAAACTTGATCTGGCTGAGTTGGCTTAAAAAAGTGTTACTGCTAGACCTGAGCTTGGCCTTTGATACCGTATCACAACCTAGCTTTATTGCAAATATTGGAGCAGGAAGTTCTTGTTAATCAAGCTTTGAAATGTCTCTCATTGTTTTTAGAGGGCAGGAGCTTGCAGGTTTATGAGAAGCCGTTTTACTCAGAGTCCTATTTATTGAAGTGTGCAATAATGCAGGGTTCTTCTTTGAGTCCCACACTATTTAACTTGTACGTACATCCCCTGGCTGAGATTGTACAATTCTAAAGTCTTTCAATAGTGTCATAAGCTGATTACGTCCAGATTGTTATCTCTCTTACTCCTGAAACATCTTCAATTTCCGTTCAGCTTGATTTCCGCCTGAAAGACGTAGCGGAACGGATGTCAACAAGTTGTCTTAAGCTCATTGGGGACAAAACCATGATGGTGGTCAGCAATGAATTTAAACACTGGTATGCGATGTGCAGGCCGGATCAGTCCTAAAACTGCAATAAAGAAACAAGGCATCGGTCTGGACAACAAACTCATCTTAGATGTCCAAATTCAGAGACTAGCGGCTAGTTGTTATGGCATCCTGAGAATGATTAGGAAAATCCTGGAAATCTTACCTTTTTTCTCATGGAGGCTCATGTGCCAGGCTCTAGTTTTGTCACATATGGACTGTAGCAATCCTCTTTATTTTGGTAGTCCCAAATATGTTACAAGAATATTGCAGGTGATACAAAACACAGCGCCATGCCCATTGCTAAAGAGTCCTAAGCTTAACTCTGAGTCAAGATCTCTGGCCGCTATACTTTGGCTGCCGGTCAAACAGATGATTCAGTTTAAGTTCCTCTGTATGGCCCATCAAGCACTACACAAGAGGGCCCTCGGCTCTTTCAACACCTGATACGACCTTACGTCCCAAACAGGACCATGCAATCTGCTGCTTCATGTCAACTGGAGACCCCTAAGGTCCAGAAGGCGAGAAGTGATGATCAATCTTTTTCCTACATGGACCCTAGACTAGGGAACTCTTTGCTTGTTAGCATACGCAAGACTGAAGATGCACAGAGTTACAGAAAGCAGTTGAAAACCTGCCAATTTGTCTATTTTTGTTTTTATAAAATAGGGTCTGGACATTTTTGTTCAGCGCTGGGAGACCCGTTAGGTTAGCAATGTGCTTTAGAAATTCCTAGAATAGTATAGAATAGAAAAGAATAGAATAAAAGAGACAGTCAACCAATGTAAATCTTACAGCACAGAGTTAAGACGTTTAATAATTTTTATTTACTACTTTCTATTTTTATTTCAAACTTAAGTGGACTAAAAACAGAACATCCATCACCTGACCCCCCAAGGTAATGAGGCAGAGGGGTCCAACCCTTATTCATTTAGGTTGTGTTAGCTTGAATCTCAGATCTCTGCATAGACAATAATAACACTTAGTAATATTGCCAGTCACACTAATGATTTCCCTGGAAAAAATATCTTATTCTGCACACAAGTAAGTAATGCACATGAAATTCAACAAGGCTGGATAGGAGTTATATTTTTGGTCAGGCTTTGTAAGGACTTGGTGCTCTTCATTCCACGTCCCACGTGCACTGAGAAAGTAAGGTTATTGTCTGAAAGAATTCCTATGTTTTTTAGCAGAGGATGCCGTGGATGGAGAACAGCATGGGGCAGCATGCCATCTGGAAGGGAGAGGTTGCTTTCCTTTTGAGCCCATTGGGAGGATCTCTGTTCTTGGATCCGTTTAAGGCAAGGCTGTTGGATTGCATCCATTTTTGTGTGTTCCAAACAGGAGATGATTCAGACCCAATCTTTAACACGAAATCTTCAGTTCCACTGGAAATGCACAAAACAAACTGCACATGTACACTCTATTTGTATTTATTTGTTAACATGATTGGTCCCGCCCATAATAAAAACATAGCAGTATTTACACGTGCTGCCACTCTCGGGTTTTGTCACTGTGGAAATCTCTCTGCACATCTTCCAGTCTGCGGGGGCCAGACGGCCTATCTCGTTGAATCCCCCAAGCCTGGTAGTCACCTGAATTGCACCCAGCCTACTTTCTGATCACAGTTAAACTTTTTTCAGTATCCTGTGCCCTTCAGTCCTGCCTGGCAGGTCATGTGCCAAGATGCAACAGCCAGTAACTGTATGAGATAGTGCATGTTGTCTAAAGCAAATCAACGTATTCCACTATCGACTCTTCTAAAGCAGTTCACTCAAAAGATTACCTGAACTCCAGTGAGCACCTACACTTCCCCTACACTCTCTCTCCAAAGCACTCTGAGGCTGCTTGCAGTGGCATGTAGTGCTTGAAAAATACTCACAAAGATATTGAAAAAACAAAACAAATGTAAAATGGCCGGGGATCTGTCAAAGGTCTTCAAGGGCGACAGGGAGAGCAAAATAATTTTAAGAAATAGGACAAAATCTACTATACTATATATTTCCTTGATATAATCTAAGGAAATATGTAGTGATGTTAATGAGTGAAATGGTATGATGGGAACGGAGATTTGAATATTATTTAAAGATCATTAAAACCATATTATTAAATTGCCTCTGAAATCATCCTATTCTGAGCCACAAATGTAATATCACTACTTCATATGGTGTATATTAACAGAACAAATATGGAGAATAAAAGGAATATGAGCTCACTACTTGGCTTTGATCACAAATTCTTAATGTGGAGTATAACAGAAGAAGTGGTGATTTGGAGTACAACAGGTGACACAATGCAAAAAAGTCCCTTCGTCCAATCAAAGCACTCCATTATTGACAGTTGCTTGCTCGTGGGACTCCCGTGAAAGTCCTGCGAACCTGACCGTTGCAATATCTATAAATTTTGAACCTTCATTAAAAAGTAATAAAAAGATAACTATAGAATGGATTTACACTAAATCACAAAAAACATGTTTTCTGCCAAAGTTGGTGAAATTCTGGAGCGTTGTCTAAAATTCCCTACTTAAATTGAATGGGGAAATTGTAATTTGGGACCTCCTTTTATTTGCCCTGGCTTGGCAGATCACCCTGAAACTTTCAAGGAAGGACAGCGTAAAATATACACAATGCAGTGTAGGCAAACAAGGGAAAAGAAAACAGGTCAAGCTAACTTATTGTGAGAGACAGGTGGCCTCAAAGTGGTTTGTATTGACAGCTTTTGGAGGTGTCAAAGGGGGCAGTGGAGAGCCTCGGGTCAGGGCTGGAATAGGTTTGTGAAGGAAGGGGAAAACACTCTGTGAAGGAAGAGGAGCACTAAGCTGCAGCTTGGAGCAACTGGTTCAGAATCAGATAGCTCAGTAGGTTTGAGATAATGCAGGAGAGATTTGGAACTGATGATCATATCTATGTGGTACATACATATGGATATATATTTTTTCTCCAACACTGGGTCTCATCCACAGAGGAAGGTGGACGAGTGACTTCAAACAGCTGCTTTTCTTATCCTTAATCTGCTGTTCCCATTCCAGGCTTGAGTTTGCATCTCCATTTGGAACAATGTACTTTTTGTAATCAGGCATGCTGTCCCGGTCTGCGCCAGGCACACCAGCTGCACCCAGTTAAGGGTGAGCAATGGCATAGAGTGGGACAGTTAGACTGACATGTAATTTAAGCCCTGGTTACTTAATTCAGTAGAGGATTGCAATGCTATTGAAAGTGGGAGGCATTACCAATTTCTATGGGCAATGCCACCTGCATATGAAGGTACCATCAGCAATTGCATGTTGCATAATCATTATCACTTTTCACTTCTAGCCTTCTGCTGACTTTTACATTTCAGTTTGTAATATACTGCTGCTAGTGGCCTTATGCCACTTTACGTAAAATACTACAACCCACTGCATCAGTGGGACGCAAATGTTGGTTTTTTGCTAGGTGGGTCAAGGTTTGCTAAGCTGATATGCATAGTGAACTACTGGTGGCTGATCTGGTTTCAATGACCCCTAAATAATGGTGGCTATGCCATTTATCTTCCGGCTTAAAAAGAGAGTGTGCTTAAATGAATTAAGAGACAAAGTAGTTTTATAATTTGAGCCTAAAAGGTAGCAAATTAGCACCATTCTGAAGCTCTACTGGGCAGTAACCCCCAGGTTAAGGCTTTGGCCATTGAATGTCCTGGTTCTCTATGTTCTGGGCAATTCTTTAATAACTTCTACTTAGTATGTATCTATAGGTCATAGGTATGAATTAATGTTGTTTAATGCATTTTCCATCATGGCCAATGTCAAAAGCGATATTTATCTTTTCAAACGGAACAATACATCACCTTTTGCTACCCTCAATTAATAAAGCAGCAGCATTCTGCTGAACCTGCAGACAATTGTACATTTTTGTGCATTCCCTACACAGTCATTAGAAACTTACACTCCTTAAGATACCACCTACTGATCACGCATGTCTTCAGAAACTTATGACAACTGATAGGCCAGTGAAACATTATCACAAGGAAATGGGTAGATGTTGGGGTGGAAAAGTCCTCTGCAAGGTAAGAGGCATGTACCCTGAGTGCCTAACTGTGCTGTTATCTGGAACCGTAAGGCTGTTTTTTGGCATAGGTGAACATGGATTGTGTGTGTGAGCCATGACATAGGTCTGTCTCATGGATTGCAGTCTTGTTGGACCGGGAGGGGAATCCAAAGCGTTGCCCTCATAGTGGTGGAAGGCTACTGCATTCACCAGGGGTTAAGCAGCACACGCGCAGGGCAGACAGCATACCATGTAGTGATTATCATGAGCACTCCCTGTGCGAGGGGTGAGGAATCTACTCTTGCACTCTTGCACCAATCAGGCAGCAGCTGGATTGTTTTGGTGACCCCTGTGTGCCAGTAGGGGCTGCCATGGACTGACCTGAGGAGCAAGGGTTGTTTGGAGGGCACCAGGCCTGCACGACCTCAAGATGGGAGACCCATGTGCCAGAGAGGGGACCACCATGAACATCAACGCCAGGTCAGTGTGACCGGACTTGTGAGTGCTGTGGTGGCAACCCGTATACTAGGAGGGGCCGTCGGAGATGCTGAGTAGGGGTGGAGGATTCCTGTGGAGTTCTGCCCACCACTAATTATATACTACTTTTGTTTTAAGGCTGTGGGAAAGCTTGTGTTGATGGAGAGTAATACCCAGTGGCAGCAATCGCCTTAAATGGGTCTAAATACCAATTGTGCATATTGTAGGAGTCACTCCCGGTTTGCACTTAGGATTGGAGTCTTTATAGAGTGAAACGGACATCAGCATCTCTGGAGGAAGGATACCCACCCACCTCTAACACCTCACCCTGAAGTGAAATAGCAACGATCAAGCTCATACAACAGACGGGCTCTCCCAGGCAGGGCAGCAGCTCTGCTTTGCACACACACAAGTTTTCCAAATCTTTGATCTTTTCTGCATGGACCAAACTGTTTTGGGGACACAATGGTATTCGTCCACAGACCAGGACTTGTCAGCATGTGGAAAGAGAGGTCTCTTTCCTGATGGCCACCGCCCGTACGCATGCAAGCTGAACACAATGTATGTGCCTTACAAGTGGTACCTCAGCTTTAGCCTGGGTTCACAAACAGCGCAAAATACATCAAGCAAAGAAAGAACACCTTTCAGGTTCAATGCAAATTAAAAAAAGAGTACGGAGATCGAACTGCATGCTTTTACCTGATTAATATGTGGCACTCCTGTTCCTCCTCACAGACCCGTTACGTATCATGTACAGGTAGGATCATGCCAACCATTTTACGTGTTAATAAACATGGACATAAATCCGTGCAGATATTAATTTCAAGAATTCATATAAACTCACAAATATTCAGTACGGAGTCTGCAAGGTTGACCGGCAGTTTTCAAAATTCGGAGGAATGGAGGGACTAGCGCTGTTGCAAGTCCTCAAAGGTTCTGATGTGGCCCCCAACCCAAACATCCCCCAGAAGCGAGATCCCAATGTGGTCCCACCGACGAAAGTCCCTGAGAGACGAGGCCTCTCGCAGCCAAATACCACTCCACAGGGGCGTCTGTCTGGTAAGTTTCCGGTCCCATTTTGTGTGGCGCAGAGCTGTGCGCCAAGCCAAGAGGACCGACCTAGTGATGGGGGGAGGACCTGCAGTATGGGGGCCCCATATAAGTAGGCCTGGAGCTGCGGGAAATCCATCGATCTAAGTTCCACTTGGTACACCGGGTCGGACCACCCGCCCGTCATGATTCATGAACCACGATGAGTCTCGTGGCCAGGTAGTAAAGGTGGAGGTTGGTTACACCCATGCCCCTGTCATAAGGAGGTATCCGGCAGTGTGCCAGGGACAGACGTGGTCTCCTGCCCCCCCATAAAAACTGGGTAAGGATACCGTCAATCTCACTGAACCAGCTCCCCGGGAGGGGAAAGATAATATTTTGTAGAATATATAAAAAACGGGGGAGGACCATCATTTTAAAAAGGGCCCTTCTGCCAAGAGGGTTAAGAGGAAGGGATTGCCATCTCCTGAGCTCCGCCTTGACCTTGGTAACCAGGGGCGTAATATTCAGGGCCCATTCGAGTTCTGGAAGTAGGGCGACCCAAACCCCCAGGTATTTGAAAGATTGCCTGCGCAGGGGAATGGTCGTTTGCCAATCGAAGCAGGCACGGGACGGGTGGAGGGGAACCAGAGTGGACTTCGCCGGAGTGAGCCGAAGGCCCTAGACCCGTTCAAAGGCAGAGAGGGCGTCCAAGCAATGTGGGCCGGAGTTCTCGGGGTCCACCAGGAAGAGGAGGACGTCGTTGGCGTAGAGGGCGACCTTGTCGACGTGAAAGGGGTTCCAATCCCAACCTCGGATGCAGGGATCTTGATGTATGAGAGAGACCAGGGGCTCCATTGCTAACGCAAATAAGAGCAGCGAGAGCGGATAGCCCTGGCGAGTGCCCCTCTGAATGGGGAATGTCTCCGAAAGCACACCATTAATGAGGACTCTCGCTTTAGGACTGGTGTATAAAACACGAACGAGGCGTCGAAATGGAAGGCCGAATCCCAACACCTCCAGCACGTCCCCCAGATAGCTCCAGTCAACCGTGTCAAATGCTTTTTCAAAATCAATGAAATGCAGGGCCAAATATGGAGTGAGATGATGGCGGTGTGTGAGGGCGAGGTAATGGCGGTGTATGCAGTGTCGGGTACCCCGGGCAGGCATGAAACCACATTGGTCGGGGTGGACCAAGTCATTCTCGCTTCTGGGGGATGTTTGGTCGGGGTGGAGACTTTGAGCCAAGGCTGTGGCAAAGATTTTCACCTCAGTGTTAATGAGGGAAATGGGGCGGTAGTCCGCACAGGCTAGGGAGGGCGGATGTGTCTTTGGGAGGACCGCAATAGTGGCCACATCCGTCTCCGGGGGAAAGGACCCCGTGTCCACCACATGCTGAAACAATTCCACTAAATGTGGGATCAACATGTCTGTCCAGTGCTTCTAATGGGCATAGACATCAAATGCACACTATAAGTGCTCCAGAGCTATCTAAAGCAATTCAGTTGTGGTGTAGGTTATATCATAAGCCATTTTGTCTACTGCTCGCTTTTTTGCCTCTCCAAAGTATCTGAATCTCCATTCCAAAGAATAGTTGGTAGCTGTCTTTCAATGTCCAATTGGGGATAAACCTGAAAATAAGATTGTTACCATCAATTTACGAAGCTGTAGAGAGAAATAAAAAATGATAATGAGCAACAGCACCCGCGAGAGAAAGCTTTCACTCTTGCACAGAAACTGCTTTATTTTGCAAGTGAGTTTAACAATATCATTTGGGGGTAGATTTTATGTACTGCGGGGATACCAATGTCTTATTTGAGGTGTGTCATGATTATACCTTAGTATTTGTGAACTCTGTTTTGAGTAAAGGGCTGATAACCGACGGCACATTTTGTTTCTCAGTAGATTTCAATCTAGGCCCTCATTCTTCTCTGGCCGGTATTTTGATGTGGTAATATCATACCTAGTAGATATGAGTTCTGTACGGTGCAGTACTATCTTTGGGATTTCTGTATTAGTCTGTGTTCTGCACTTCATCATAATGTTGTGTTTTCCCTCATTCCGAGGTATGACCCTCAGGTTAGAACACTGGAATGTTGAGAGTTCCACTGAACACCAGGAAGTGCCCCATAATGTCTGATACAGGGATTCTGCTCCAAAATTCCAAAGCTTGTCTTTTTGTTTCTCCCAATTAATTTTAGATCACTCCAATCCCAATGGGTGGGATGTTCTAATAGCCTAATGGCGCTTCTGCTGCAGGCTATAATGGTTGATAAATGACCTCCCCCTCGTTATAAACCCTCATCTGAGGCTCAGGTCTATAACTAAGGTTCGAAGCCATTCACAATTGTTACTGCCCCTGGTAGAGTCCAACAACACTTAATTGTTGAAGTTTGTTTTCCGTACAAATTTCTCTAGATTTTCAAGTTTTATCTGCTGAAAATCTTGTAGGCAAAAACCTACAGGGTGTATCAATTATAGCACATCTTGAAATCCTGTTTGTAATGAGACTGCTATTGGATGCACGCATGTGGTAGACTCTCTGGAAACCATGCTCCTTCACTCTGTTAAGCCAATATATAGTAGAACTAGAGGGTTTCCCCTGATAAACAGAATTTTAATTGCATCCTTTACTAATCTTTCTCTGAGTTAACACACACCTCATAAAATTAAAGAAAATGCTTTATTCAAACTTAATCATGAATTTTTGGCAGTTTGGCAATTTACCTGGTTGAAAAAAAAAACTGGAACCAAACATCATCAATATGTTCTGTATGTTCAGTGACTATCTAAAATGCCAATATCTGGTCCAGTAGAAATGCATTTTCTAAATAGATAGTTGTTTTTCCATCACATGATTCACTTTTCATATTGAGTGCAGACAGTTGAAGAGCATTTGGCTACAAAGTTAAAGAGAGTTATGTATACAGTAAAACTGCAGGACAGGGAGGGAGAGATGGGGTTGTTGCCAGTTTTGTCACATCATTTTACTGAGACCTGTAAGACTCTTTGTGAGTGCCAAAATTTAAGGTCAGAGTGTGACCGGAATATGGATTTTGGTCCCCTGCTGGCCCGTATAAAAATAAGGGCCTGATTTAGAGTTCGGCGAATGGGTTACTCCATCACAAACGTGACAGTCTGTTTATTTCAAGTGCATTATATCCATTTTCACTTATAATATGACGGACAAGCTATTGATCACATTTGTAACAGAGTAATCCATCCTCCAAACCCTAAATTAGGCCCTAATCAGATGTGGTGTTATGGCCAGGGGGTTTGTGGTTGTCATCAGTTCCCATCCCTCTAATCCTACCTTTGTAATCGGGCAGTACCACCACAGCACAGGCAGAGTGCAGAGCTCTAAGTGGGCCAGGGCCTGTCAGGATTGACTGCTCACAAAGTAAACAAGCATTTGCAAAAGCTAAAAGGCTCGCCCTGTTGGTGTAGTAGCTTTGTAAATGCTTTTTGCTGATGCTGTGCAGCCCTGGCAAAAAAAGAAAGAAAAGAGAAAAAAACTGTGATGATGTGGCTGCTGTTGGGGACTGTGTCATTTCGTAGGCTTGCGCTTGCTTGATGATTTATGTGGGTTACCCCACCAGTGTGCATCTATGGAATGACACAAGCTCCACTTTCTTTTTTTTCCGTCAGTCATACTAGACAGTGCATGCGCTGTCTGTTGTCAGATTATGTGGCATACCAAGAACATAGAAGAACTTAGAGCCCATCCACTGCTTACCATTGGTTGGCCTTCCTTGTCTCGCTTGTTTTTCAAGCAGCACATTTTTTCTTTTGTGTGTTAAGCAGTCCATTACAGTTCATGTCTTTTCGAGCTGTCTCCCTTGTGCACATCTCTCCTGCTGCACTCCATCTTGCTGTCTGTTGCTCAACTACTCCTCCCAGCTCCCCTCCCTTTTGCACTAGTGTTTCTCCCCATTGTTTCCCCAACCGGCACAAACTGTGTTGCTTTTACCCAACCATTGTGTTTAATTAGCTTCTGTCCTCTACTCCCTTTGTTTTCACATCCTCTCCAACACTCTCCCTGTTCCTTATGTATCCCCTCCCATGTTGCTTTGGGGTACACCACAATCTACCACATGTTGCTTCAGCATTCAACCCCCATCATCCCCCAGGTTGTTTCACTGTTCCCCTCACTTTCCCCCTGTCTTGATTCCATTACCCCCACCTGCTCTCTCTCTAAAATAAAAACAATGGTTTTGCGTGTTTTATTTTATTTTTTGTTATTGATCCAACATGGATTGGTAACAAATAAGCAAAAAGTGCCTGCCAATGTGTAGGCACACATGTGTGTGGTGCACATGCTTACAAAATGAAGCCAGTGGCCATGTCAACGGCTTTTATTGTTTTTATACTTTAGCCGCACGGCTTCACAGCTGCTGTGCAGAGAGGCTAACTCCGATTGGCAAAGCAAATAGGTCAAACAGGTGAAACCTATTGGTTTTGCCATTGCTTGTTTTATTTACCCATCAAAGACTGTGGACAATTAGATGAGTAAATAAATAAGATACCATTTAATTTGTGTGAAAACGCCTTTTGGATAGCGGAGCAGCCCGGAAGCCAATGGTAGATGCTGGGGCCTCCAAAAAGATGTACAATCCAAAAAAGATGTTTAAATGACCACAAAGGGAGGGAGAGGAACAGAGTTGCATGTGAGGATTGGTGAGTGGCAAGGAGTGAGGGTGCAATGAGAGCACATTAAAGCACTCTTTTGAATGCACTTCAGCCCCACAGCACATGGCAGCCGCCTGTCTCTCCAAAAAAAGTAAAATTAAAATATTTACTTCAAGGACTGTGAGAGTTAGGGATGCAATGAAGGAATGGGTGGGTTTCTGAAGGTGAAGCAACAGGTGCAGGTATTTAAGAGGAGGGAAAGAATCACACGGACAGAGCAAGAAAACACATGCAGTCTCATTTAGTGCTTAATGAAAATGGAAAAAGTAGTACCCTAAATGTGAGTAGTGGAAGGCTACAAGTCAGACAGTCAAAAAGATGCTAACTTGGGGGTGCTGTGGAGAGAGACAAACACATGAAGAGGAAGGCAAGCCTTTGAGCAAGAAGCAGGCAAATGAATATGTCACTGAAGCCAATCAACGGTAAGCAATAGGCGGGCTCTAAGCCCCCTCTAAATATTGATATGGTCCACGCGTGGCCTTTCACAAATAGACAGCTTAAAGCTGTGTGACAGCCAGACTTTAAAAACAACATTGAACAAGGGCTCTATGGTGCCCGCTAGTGCAATCCTGCACCATCTGAAGACAAGCATTGGCATAGCCAATAGGTCTCTCCTTTGGGACCTGGGCAATGCAACACTTGATGTTGCACCTGTATTTTTGGCAGATAACGCAATACCTTGTTAGCTGTCAAAAACAAATAATCTACGAATAGTTTGGATAGATTTAAAATACATTTGAAGTGATTTCCTAATTAAGTTATTTCAATTTAGGTTTCAAATTAGAAAATACTGACTTTTGATGGATTTCCACAATATTTGTTACTTATCTAGGCTTGAAAAATACTGTTCATGCGGGTAAAATACGGATAGGTGCCACTCAGTTTTGGAGAATGCTGACAAATGTCACCAAACTATACGACAAACTGGAAGATTTGCCGGAGTGAAAAACTTACTGCACATAATGAGCACAATAGAGTTTTGAATGTTTGCTCTTTGTTGGTGCGCTTCGTAAAACAACACTTTTATAACGGTTTCCATCAGGGGGAATGGGTTAACAACAGCGTACAGGTGTCTCTTCAGAGCCGTCTCCTGCTCTCACTAAATTAATATGTAATCCCCAACACCTGCTGTTCAGTGGTCTTTGCTAAACCTCTGCAAGTATTCAGCATTCCAGGTCCCCATCAGGTCACGTGCACATGGCGGGCTTTCACCTATATAACCCTGCAGAGTTACACGCCAGCTCCTGAGAAAATGTGAAGGTGTTCCAAGCGGAACGAACGCTGCACCCACGCCTCTGGCACTTAGCACAATGCGGCGAGATGAGTTCTGGGAAAGTATGTGTGAGGAAACCCAGAGCTGTCGAAACTCTGGTGAACGTTAACTTACTCTGGAACAATATCACTTTCACCTACCTTTTCAGTGTACAAACACCGGATATTACGTTTTGGAGCCCGAAATTCTTCACTGCTCCTCACAGCAGAACACAGCACGCACTGTGGTTGAATAGCGCGGTAGTACACATCCAGTATTATTATTACCCCCATCAGGACTGGAGATCAATTAAATTCCTACATTCGCTAAGCTGTGAACACCAGACACCAACAAACGCTCTGAGCGGGGCTGAAATCCCAAAAATTCATGAGCAATGTTTTCTTAAAATAATTGTCATGCGCTGTGATTAAAGTCCTCGACTCTGGGCACAGCAGCCACCAAATTAATAAAGATCCCTCTTTTCCACAAAAAAGTAAAGATGTGCCACCCAAAGTCAACCCAATCTTCGGAATGCTCAAATTAAGGCGAAAAACTAGTGGAAGGGAGAAACTGAGCCCGAAATGGTAGTAAAACCAGAGGAATGAATAACAAGCATTTACAATACCATAGGTGTCGCAATTGTGAGTTTGCAACCTATGGCATTTTAAACAAGAGTAAACAAATAAAAAAAAAATGGCGGGCCACTCTTTTGTTTTCTATTTGTTTACTTTTGCTACAATCGCGGCACCCGCGCTTTACTTTAACATGGTTGAAGGTAAAGTGCGGGTGCCGCGATTACTGCAAAAGTAAAGAAATAGATGTTTTTTTCTATTTCATTACTTTTGTAGCAATTGCAGCACCCGGGCTTTACCTTTAACATGGTTAAAGTAAAGCGCGGGTGCTGCAATTGTAGCAAAAGTAAACAAATAGAGCGCGCGCGCGCTTGGAAGAGCAGTCTGCCCATTTTCAAGCACTGCACTCATGCTTGTGGTGCGCCCTTGCTCGCTCCCGCAAGCCACAAGCACGAGTGTGTGCTTGAAAATGAGCAGAGTGACGGCTAAAGGCCATCCTATGAAGCGCATGCGCGCTGCGTAGGCGAGATCTAAAAAAACTGTCTCTGTCACACGCGGGAGATGTAAAGCGACCTTACTGGAAGTCACTTTGGGACTCGGAAGAAATACCATGGTGGATACTGTTATTTACCATAGAATCCCAAGTCCTAAAATGCTATTTCATTACAGAATATGCTAGCTAGCAACCAGTTGAGGAGACATTTTTACATTTTAAATGTTTATGGCTAAGGATAATAGTGCTATATAAATTATTAAATACATAGCTTGCCTCCTTTTTATTTTAATGTTGAAAATACAATTAATCAGTTTGCATTGCTTGATTAAACACGTGTAATTCAGCTGTACATAACAATAAGATAACACATTTCGAATTACGTTGTTTTCTTAATTCCTTAATCACTTAATTAGCTGCTTAATTGCTCCTGTTGCTTCCTGATGATTTGGTTATTCTTTGTCAATAAGACCATTAATTTGTCAAACACAGGATTGTGTTTCACATGCATTAGGCTGCACCCTGAGTTCCAGTGGCTCTTGAGAAGATTTCTTAGCCCACACCCCTTTCACAGTTCCCGTCTTTTTCATCCCATTTAAAGCAATGGCAGAGGGCATGATCTGGGCAAAGTCTCGCCCAGAAAGAAGAAATTTAACATTTAGGGATGCAGCAGCAGAGAGCTGAGTGTGACAGCATCTGCAAGCTCTACTTGCAATGGTAGTATAACACCTTACCAAGAAGGAAGAGCCAAGTTTGTAAACTGGATACATTTCGGTGAGACCCACAACAGGAAATCTACATTTCAAAATGCCACATACATTAGATGCAAAGAGTTATGGAACAAATACAAAAAAAATGGAGCCTAAATAGAGCTCCCCACTATTGTAGAAAGTTGTCAAAGAGGGGCACTGTGGGCTTGATGGCCATGTTCATCTCCGACTTTGCACACCCAGCTAGGAAGGAACACCCTCATTTACTTCCAGTGATCTTAAGCACGTGCAGTATCTATTTACAACCAACCCCTCGGTCAAAGAAAGGTCGAAAATGTGGATTCTCCCAGTTACTGTGCATTTTCTATTCAGAATCTCTCGACAGAGAGATGCAGGGAGAGATTGTGGTTTATCACAAGACATTTAGCTGTATATAAACACAGTGGTGTTAAAAGTAGAAGTTTTGGGCAAGATATTCAGAGTGTTTTTATCGTGGACACACCTGTGCCGAATGTACCAGAACCTGACACGATCTGACTACCACCCTTTCAAAATAAAAGACTTTCTCCTCGGACTGGCTAGTGTTTTCTCTCTCGGGCAATGTGGTTTCGAGGCCTCATTTCAGATTTCAATAACGAAACCACGCAGAATAGAGTGCGGACATCCGGGTGCCCCATGACTAGCCGGCTGTAAAAGATCAGAGGGTCTTATTACAAAATAGAAGTCAGTCTCAGTGATCTTCGGAGGGTGGGAGGCTCGTGTCTGATGTGAGTTATAAATAGGAAGACTCTAATTAGATCCGGGTGAATGCTGCTTGGAGAAACCGGCTTCACTCGCCACCGTGCACCTGCTGTTTGTCTCCCTTTGTTGCCTGGTAACTGTTGGATGCTGTTCCTTTCTGCTACTGTTCTGCTTCTCGCATGTGCTGCTGCTGGCCCTCTGTTCTGTTTGCTCATGACTTTCTTCTTGAGAGCGCCTAGAAATGTGATGAATTCCCCCCTCACAATACGAATCAAGCTCATCGAGAAATGTGTGTGGGTGTGTGTGTGCGTGTGCTCGTGCCTGTGTTACACAGATATCATTCGAAACAAGCCCTTATCGCGAGCAGGCTCGTGCCATTCCATTCTCCCTTTCTTTGATCGTCCACCTCACTAGTGTTCCCCGATTGCTCAGGTTTTTGGGAAATGTAGTCATCACTGTGAAGTGCATGTGCAGGAACTGCCAATTAAAAACATGTGCTTGAGAAGTCATAATTTATGCTTTTTATTTGATTTGCATTTTGCAACGTAGGTTCCAGACTCCCTCCT
Source organism: Triturus cristatus (assembly GCF_964204655.1). Lineage (NCBI taxonomy): Eukaryota > Metazoa > Chordata > Amphibia > Caudata > Salamandridae > Triturus > Triturus cristatus. The sequence continues at coordinate 837,554,262 of NC_140583.1, forward strand.
TTTGTGGTCACTACGAATGAAATTGCAGGAATCGTAGTTTCCCTTGGTAGCACTGTATGCTTTACACGTTAATTCCAGTCCTCTCTGTGGATGCAAACTGTTTTCCATCTTGGATTGCTCACAATCACATCATTTCTTTGGCAAAAATGTTTCTCATTCGCAATCACATGTGCATGTCTTATATTCCGCATCTGTATTGGTACAATTATTTTGTGCATGCATTGTTCATATTTCCATTCTGTTGACCCTATTTTGTGATTATTTGGAGTGGAACTGTGGGGATTGTAGTTTTTCTCATCCAGTGCTATGTGAGATTTGTTGATTGAATTCCAGCCCTTAAGTGGCCTATCCCCCTACTTGATTCCCTATATATTTGTAGTAACAACTTTCTGGGTTATGGTGTGTCTCTCAGGCAGTTGCTATTTTGTCTTGCTCTGGTGGTCTTACCCTCTTGAGAGAGAGTCTATTGTTGTACATGTGGTACATGATCTATATTTTACCATAACAACTGTGATGTTGATGATAACTTGTTGTTGTGGTTATGCAAGCCTCACAAACAGTTCTTCATCAATATTCATTTCTGTGGGCCATGAGTTTCTGAGCATGATCATAAACTTTGACCCCGACAGTCCCAGGTGTATTACTCTGTTTCCATCTCGATGGTGTTTTTTTCATTCAAGCTGTAGCATAATAACTCATTGAATGCCAGCTGCCCCTATGTTTTGCTTCTTTATGTGGGGCTGTGGCATAACTGTGATCTTTCTTGGTTTCCACTCTGATGTGTTCCAAAATTCTCTTCTGGAGTTGACAAGTAGTACTCCCCACATATTGTAGTTCACAGGGGCATGCTATAATGTAAACCACACATTGGCTTTTGCATGTTATTCAGGAGATTATGGTCTGGTACCCTATTGGTGTTATTGACTCCAATTTTGCATGTCTTGCCGGTTTGCATTTCTAGAAGTCTTTTCTATTGTGTCATAATTCTGGTTGAACCATGTGTTCTTGGAAGTGACTGTGTACCATTATGTCTCTGATGCTCTTTTCTCTCCTCAATGTTGTTGTTGGATGATTTTCTATTCTTGTATTTAATGTTTCTTCATCCTTTAGAAGACTCCAATGTGTTTGTAATATTCTTTTGAGTTTTTGGGATACCTGTCAGTAGGTGATCATGAGTCGAATCGGATAATTTCCTTATTGTGTGGCAGGTTTAGGATTTTCGTTCAGAATCTCATGCCACTGTTTTATTCACTCTCTTCAGACCTTTTTCAGTGATTTGTTTTGGATAGTGTCTCCCTGTTAACATTCCTTAATGGCTGCTGCATGCAGCTTGGTGTTCAAATTCTTTGTCAAACAGTTCATTTTTAATCTTAAGAAGTCACTGTAGGGTATCCTCCACTTGAGATTTCTTTGATGAAAACACTCCCCATTAATATACGTGTTCATAGCTGTTGGTTTACGCTGTAGGGTTTGTTTCAATTTTACTGTTTTGTATGAAGATTTTTGTGTCCAGAAAGATCACCTTCACTGAACCAATATCAAATGTAAACTTCAGATTATGGTCGTTATCGTCAAGTTTCATATGATAGTATTTGAATTCTTCTTCAGTTCTCTCCCACATTATGAACAGGTTGGCTATAAAACATAGCCACATAATTTTTAATACATTATGTTTGGTTCTTCCCAGGCTATCTACTTCTGCCACCAACCGATGGTGAGGTTCGTGTAGCTCAGCGAAGATGAAAAACCCATGGTAGTGCCTTTGATTTGTTGAAAAATGTACCCATCGATTAAGAAAATATTATTTTATAGGCATGTATTCACCATTTCTAGTAACAATCTGTTATGGTATTTGAATCCGATGTTCCTTTTGCTGAGAAAATATTCACAGACATTTAAGCCAGCCGTATACAGTTGGTGCTATAAAATGATCAATATATGATGATGTAATTTCAAATATTGACACTTTGGAGGAGATTATTGGTCTTCCTGGTGGGCTAGTTGTGATTTTGTGGATTTTAGAAGAAAGTATAGGGGTGGCATAACAGAATCTTGCGGACTCAAATATTTTTTTGCATCATTGTCTAAGAGTCCCAGATGTTCTCACTCTATCAGTTTTGACTGGTGGGTTGCTTTCAGGCTTGTTGTGGGATTTTCCAGAAGTTTAATACAGCAAGGTTCATCAAGGAGTTTTTTAAAGTTCTTTCCTTATGTAATCCTGCTTGGTCATGATGATGATGTTTCCTCCTTTGTACTCCAGTTTTATTTCTATTAATGGGTCAATTGTGAGTTTTTTCTGTGCTTCTCTTTCCAATCTCATGAGATTGTCTCAAAAGTTTTCTTCATTTTGTTGAGTTCAGCCACAACAAGGTAATGGAATATGTCTATCTTGTTTCCCGGTGGTAATGCAGGACAGTATCTGGATTTCCCCTTTAAGCCAGTGCACCCTGCTTCTTTTTGTGTGATTACTATTCTTTGTCTAATGTCATCGTCATTAGTTGAAATGTTTTCTTGTAATTCAAAGAACGTTTGTCGTATTTTGAAGTGATCTGCTTTACGACGCTCCCTTTCTTCTGTATTCGTGCCTCCCCCTCTAGGGTGATCGTCTTCTTGGTTGGCATATATTTTGGACAGTTTTAGATTAGTGGCCTATATCAATCATCAAGGCAGTACACATTGACAGTCAATGAATAAGGTAATATGCTCCCCAATTCTTTGGCTAGAGAGTCATCTACTCTTAGTATTAGACAAGCACATCAAGGATCTGGACAATGTGGTGGAGGATCAATTAAGTAGAATTTTTGCCTCCTCCCAGTACCTGACGCTGTCTAGATCGACCATTCCAAAGATTTGCAGTAAGTTTGTGATCCCTTACATGGGTCTTTTTCTTACAGAACAAATGCCCTTCTCCCAAGATTTTGCTCAAGGTTTCTGAAACAGGGAGCATTGGGAGTAAATGCATTGGTTCTATAATGGCCAAAGAAGCTAATGTTTACCTTTCTTCCATTTCAAATAATTCAGAGATTGTTGTTAAAGATCCAGCAAGAAAGAGCTCACACTATTGCAGATCTTCCCTTTTGGCCCAGAATAACTTGGTTTCCACTTTTCAAAGCGATAGCACTTCAGCCTCCTTGGGTGTTCCGTCACTTTCCTTCTCCTTTGAAGATGAATAGCCCTCTAATTCCTTTATAACTCACTCTATCATTTTGGAGGTTCAGAGGTTGAATCTCTTGAAATGAGAATTGTCTCCACATTAAATAGATGTTGTCCAAGGTTCTAGGAGACCTTAGACTCTCAAGTATTATTACAGACAATTGGCCAATTTTGATTCTTGGTGTTCTTTCCACAATCTGTCTTCGTTGTCTTGTCCTACCTCTGCAATTCTACAATAATTACTAGATGGATTCAACAAGAGTCTTTCTCTATCCTCTCTTAAATTGCAGTGGTATGCAATAAAGGCTTTTTGTGAGTGTGCAAAATCAATGAGAGAAGCAGAAGTTCTAGTTTCTGCAATGTTTAAAAGTTTTTATATTTCTCATCCTATTTACCTTTGTGTCAGTTCCTCCTTGGGTTCTCTCAATGGTCTTAAAATGTTACCATTTTCCCTTTGAACAGCTGGATACTGCTGATCTTAGCTTTCTGTCTTTCAAAGCATGTTCATGGTGGTAATTACTTAGTTCCAAATTTGGGAGAAATCTCTACTCTTTTATGTCGTCCTCTGTTCTTTAAGTTTGTGTATGATGCTGTGATCTTGAAATATTATCCTAATTTCTTACCAAATGTGAATTCAAAATGTCATACTTATCTGGAGATTATTGTTCATGTTTTCTTTCCTTTTTCCTCTTCTGAAGAAGAGAAGTTAGTGAGATTTTTAGATGCTAAGTGTTCTCTATCCGCTTATTTAAGCTGTTCCAGAGAACTCACAAAAAGCGACGCCTTGTTACCTTTCACCTGGCTGGAAAATACACGAAGGCCTCTAAAATGACTTTTGATTTTGAACTAAGGAAAATAAATGGTGTGCTATTCAAATCTGGAAGAATAGCCACCATGGTAGAGGCTAAGATGTTCCACCAGGAGTGTTGCTGCTTCTTGGGATGAAGTCCAGGTTGTCTCATCGGAAGAGATTTGCCGGACAGGTCTTGTGCCTAATACCACACATTCATGAGAAATTATAGACTTCAGATTCTGCAACATGTTCAAGAAAACTTTGGCTTTGGTGTGTTGCAGTCTGCAAGGCTGTGATTTTCAAGTTTTCTACTGTTATAATGGATTTTGATCACTCTTCAGTTGCAATTAAATCACTGGACATTGCATCATTTTGGTGAGCATGTTTTGTTTTTTGTCAAAGGACGTTAATGCTTTGGTATACCTCACAAGCAATGACTGGGATGAGAATGAGAAACATAGAGGTAACGCCCTGACTGCTTACCCATAATCTTCTTTGCTCTTAGTTCTACTTGTCCTTATTCTAGTAAATATGACCTAGTCATGCTTTCTAAGTCCAGGACTTTGACAGGGCTTTGGATTACAGGAAGTGCTAGGGGAATACTCACTTATTATAGCACTCAGCTGAGGTTGGGTGGGGTTTATTAGCACAAACATGTTTTGTTTCCTGATCCAGTCGGTGAAGACGAAGACTCGTGGAAGCTAGGCCTGGGCGAAGCACTACGCTACGCTCGCGTAGTTTGCGAAGTTCGCGCTACTTCGCGCTACGCGAACTGCACGTAGCACAGTGCGAACACGCGTAGCGTAGTGTTGCGTAGTGCTGCGGTCATTTTTTGCTTGCTCGCGGTCCTCAACGTCAAGTTGGCGACCGCGAGCAAGCAAAATGACATCCTGGCGAGACTTTTTCCTTGTTCGCGATCGCGAGCATGGAAAATAAACCTCCCGGCGAGATTCCCAACGCGAGAAGGTCAGGTTTCTCATTGCGAGGGGTCGCGTATGCTCGCGACCGCTCGCGATGAGAAACTACCAGTTCGCGTTGAGAAAGCTGCAGCTCGAGTAAAAATCTACTCGAGCAGCAGAAACCTACAGCTCGCACTGTGCAAGATGCCATTTTCAATGATTGCACAGTGCCGGTTGCTTGTCCGCACTGTGCAATCATTGAAAACAACATCTTGCACAGTGCGAACATGTTACTTCGCAGTTCGCGAAGTGCTACGCGTAGCTCGCGTAGTGCGAACTTCACTTTGCGTAGCTTCGCGAAGTGCTACTTCGCGAACTACGCCCACCCTTAGTGGAAGCAACGTTGGCAGCAGGAGTGCCAGAAAAATAAACTGAACAACTCGTAACACAGTGATCAAACATCCGATGGAAGCCCTGGAATTAACAGATGAAGACTCGTGAAAGCAGCGTCGGCGGCAGAGCTGCCTGGAACCCTGACGAAGTTCCATTTGGAACGAAACGCGTTGGCTGAGATCCAAGCTTTTAATTGAAAATTGAATAAAGAGTCTATTTTGGAATATACACGGGACACGTTGACTTCATTTTGGTGCACCGTCCTTTTTTCCATGTTTTGGTTCCTGTCTTTTAGACAGGGGCGTAACAAAGGCCTCCGCAGCTCCCGCGGTGCGGAGGGGCCCCAAGTTCCAGGGGGCCACTTCAGCACAATACAGACTGTCTTGACTCTGGGACCAATTACCTCTGCACGGTGGCAGCAGCATGAGCCAGCCTCCCATTCTTTTAACCCCACGCACATCCGCTGTTCCCTCTGGGAGTCCGATTTATTTACCTGACACATGCACAGGAAAAGAGGGTCTTTCTTATCGCAGTGTTGAGCTGTGCTCCTCCAATGGAGGCAGGGGCGTGGGGGGGGTGCTGTGTTTTGACTGGCTCTATCTGCTGAGCTGTATCTACCCTGTGACTCCTGCCTCTCCCTCGCCAGAGGTAGCTTATGACAAGGATTCAATGAGTAATAGAAAATGGGAATAACATTCAGTGAAACGCAGTAGCGGTCCGTGGAGGGAGTTCCGTGGGGCGGTGAGGCGGGGCATTTTGCGATGCAGCGCGCGCAAAGGAATTTGTTTTATTTATTTAAATGTGTACTTACCTCGGTTCATCCATATTCCGGTGTTTACATTTCCCCACCCTGCCCCTCCCCTGCCCCGCCTCACCGCCCCACGGAACTCTCTCCACGGACCGCTACTGGTGAAACGTGCAGTGAAAGCACAAGTTTCTGCTAAGAACTGTCTCCTAACACTATGTTGATGAGCATTCGCCATTCAGTGGTGTGAGTCAGTGAGACTAGGTTGGATAGTTGCAGGTTCTGTCCATCTCCAGTGCACTCAGTGTCCGTGAGAGTGAAACACACAAAGGCCTCACTACCTGGATGCTGCACCATTTATTATATCACCAAAGGCCCAGGCCCGGTTCAGGCCTCACTTCTTAGTCTGCACTGCTGTGCCACACCCGCAGCGTGGGTACAGAGGCGCAGCTGACACTTCTGTCACCCATCAAAACTGGTACTGATTTATGCCAACCCTAGCCCTGGCATGTTGCTACATAACTGCTGCACAGCCGGGTTGCACTGTGGGGCTGTAGCCTCATTGTTCACATGAAATGTCAAAAAGATAAAATCTTATACTTAATTAGGTGGCAGCAAATATCTAAGCCTTTGTTTTCTTGCAATATAACATTACATATTAACGTACAGTCACTGTCACGGCACGCATTGGCTGGGCACAGTCTCCGAGGCATAGGAGTGTTTTAATAACGATAATTGCCTGCCACCCATGCACCGCAACGGCTGGCTTTGTGCACGGGTGGCAGGCCATTATTAAAACGGTCCCTCGGCCTCAGAGACAGAGGCTGGGCTCACACGGCCGCGCGCCATCACACATTGCTCTGCAGGGTGGGGCATGGCAGGTCATGTGCGCAGTGTAAACTCTACATGCGACGGCACCAACCATCTGCGCCTCCTCCCATGGACGCTACCGAAGCAGCCTGCAAGCAACTAAGTTAGGTTACCTCTCCTTCCATCTCCTCAGGTAAAAAAAGCCTCTCTCTATTCATTAAAAAGTTTGCATTGCGCCGTGGCCACATTGTCAGAAATTCACATTTGGTGCTAATGCACATATTACCAGGGAACAAGTGGGGGGACTAACCTAATTAATCAGTATGCAAGTGGCATCACGGCACGTGAAATTGGGGCGCGTGAGGCGCGTGTCATCACAGGAAGGGGCATCACAAGAAGTGGCGTCAGATCTTAAGCCCTCACACATATGTTTAGCAGGTCTATCATGAGTACATTTGAGTGCATTTCGAATATACTTGCAAACCCTCATGATTTAGGCAGAAGATTCACACTTTTTTAAGTTTCACATAAACCAATGTTGACTTTTGTCTGCGTAAAGCCTTCTCTACCCATAGTGCTTTAAAAGAAAAAATAGTGATATTTAAATTATTACACCACCTCCTCAGGGGTAGTATGCGCTATATAAATGCTATTTATGTTGTGCAAATACTGGGAAAGATGGACACATCTGACGTTCGTACAGTGCATGCATATCTTCTAAACAGAGCCTGAACAAAGTGAAAAGATGCCTCTCTTATGTATGTGTGAAGTGCTAACAGGTGTGAGCCTTTGATTCCCATCTGGGGCGTTTGCTTCTAAGTGTGAGGCTCCTAACTGCTGCCGGCTAGGAGACTCGAACAGAAGGAGGCCTGATGACCCCTCAGAATAGACCATTGTTATGGGCCCAGCAGAAGTCAGAATAAGAAAGCCCAGTCTGCTCCTGCACGTTGTTGCTTGTTGCGATCGACACAGACAACGTGCAGGCGCTGCTGAAAGTGTCTCAGTGTTTGGAAATTACACCGGGACGAATTCAGCATCTTTTTTACTGGGACCATCTTCTTGGCAGGGTGGATGGTGTCCACCCTGTGAAATAACTGGGTGGACGCAGTCCACCCGCGTGTACCCCCGACTCGTGCCCTGCATATTACTAACTACTTTGCAAGTAAAAAGTACAAATCGTGTACTTTGAAAATTGTGAGCAAATAAAATTGCATATTAGTAAAAAATGCACCGACAAAAAGACAAAAAAAACACCACAACTAAAACGGTGTTAATGTATATTTCTACACTGCATATGAATATAGGGATCGCTTTTTGTTGTGGTACACAACTTGACACAATATGCATTCTTTTTAAAAGCAGGATAATAGACCTACACTTGTTAGTACTTCGTTCATCATGCAAGCATCATGTCAGTCCTGCATGCAGCTCCGGGTGGCACCTTGCCCTATTACACGTTGAATAAAAACTTTATTTGAACTATTAAATAACCCTACACACAAAGATTGTCCTTTCAGACTTATTAACTGCTTTAGTAAATGTTGGCTGGAAATCCAGGCTTAATCTAGGTGTTGCCAAAAGCAAAGATGGACCGTGCTATGTAAATGTCCAGATGTGTATTACACGCTGTTGTTTGCCTTAGTGTCTGGGTAATCTTCTTTCATTTATCGAGGCCATTTTGGCTGCACTGTGAACACCATAAAATGATCTGGTCACCTTTGTTGGGAAAATGATGTAAATGTCTTCCAACGGGCTGTATTATTTTAGGCGTACTAAAGGTCCTTTAACCCCTTCAGTGCCCGCCCCTTTCCCCGCCCAGTGCCGGCCGTTGCATTAGCGGGCGGGGTCTATGACGAGCTGGACTCGTCATGGGCACAGCGCCACCGCGGCCCATGACGAGTCCAGCTCGTCATGGGCACTGAAGGGGTTAAGATTAGATGCATACCGATTTCTGAATACAGAGAGCATGTACTCTTTAGGGAATGCTTGACCGTGCAGTGTTTTTTTTTTGTGGTTGGTTGTGGCTATCATTTGTATTTTACTTTATTTTTGTATGTACTGACCCTTTATTTAAGTTAAATTACTTAATGTGCATTGATTACTTAATGTGCTTTGAAAGTTTGTTTGGGACACTCATGCCATTGATTTGTCTATGTTCTGAGTGCATTAATATTGATTTTACAAACCATACAAAAAAGGAATGAATAGGGTAATAGTGTCTGCTAAAAGAGGACATTTGATGCACAACAGACTTAAAGGTTAGAGTGCAGATGGGTGCTGCTTTTAACTTGCAAAGATCTACAGAGCACCCAATTCTTCCCATTTACAAAGCTAGCAAAATTTCCCATTTCAAACCCACAATATTTGTCTCTGCATAGTGTGATCATTTTTACTGCATAGCAATAAAGTTTTTCACTTTCAACAAAGCTAGCCAAGATGAAAAATGTGTCTGTGAGTTTACCTTTTGCAGAGCTTTTCTATGTGTAATGACAATGCGGAAAGGAAGATACAGGCCACAATCTCTAAAGGTTTAGCTATGACTTAATCTTGTAGTACTCCTAGCTTACTCTTGAATTCTGTGAGCAAGGCAGGATCAAGCCAGGAACTGTCTACCTTACGTTTACTATTCATGATTACGATAGGAGTACTATATGTGTAAATCTAACCTACTCCAGAAAAACTTTTGTGAATTGGCTCATGGAGCTCAATTCACACATGGCCTGATTCACCAAAGGTTTGTTATGACTAAGTATGACGTATTCTTGCAGTACCCCTGGCTTACTTTGAAATGTTATTAATAAACCAGGAAAACTCCCAGCTTACTCCTGGAATTCAGACCCAAGAATACACCATTTTCTGGTCCCCTCCTACGACATCAGAACCCATTGCCTCTAATACCCCCTGAAGCCCTACTCACCCTACAAAGACTGACCTGGTCCTGCACCCATTTATCACCTCCTAATGGCTGGTGGTGAATCGAAACAGATTTGTCCACAGAAGGGAGGCTCCACATGCCGTTTTGGACCAGGTAATTCCCAGTTCACATGTTAATTCACATTCTAGGGACCAGTACTCGGAACAGCAGGATTTATATCTGCATATAGCATTTGGAATCACTCTTTTTAGCTAAACAGTATCCTGGCATCTCAATACGGATCACTTTTAATTGGGTTCGTAATGTTTCTTTGATTTAGACCCATTCATTTTCTCTGCACCATTTTTGGTGACACCTTGAATTGGATTCCCCCATGACTGCTGCATGTTCTGCTTTTATAACCATAGTGAGAAATACCACTTTAGATTTCAAAAGAGATTGCAAAGTATTTTAATCTTGAAGCAAAATATTAGTGCTCACCTCCCACAGCTGTTTCGAAGCAGGAAGAAACTCAAAATACACTATAAAGTAAGAGGAGATGATATAGAAAACCTAAGTGTTACCTCACCATGCCCACCTTCAGGCTTGAATTTAATTTAATTGATTTAATTGTGGGTTTATATAGCGCTAGAATCGACTCCCGGAGGAGTATCTCCGTGCTTCGACCGCTGGGGAACCCATCCTGGCTCACCCTGAGAGATGGTCCCTAATGGGTATCTCTAAGGTGCGACCAAGCATCCCTGGCGGTCTGGGGGGGCCGTTGTGAAGATGAGGCAAGCTAATGCCCAGAGTTGCCGAGTGTGGTCCCTGACTGGAGTAGGCACCGAGGCGAGAATTATCGAGCCCGCTGACCCTGGTCCACAACCCTGCCGCGTCGGGAATCGAACCCTGGTCCCGGGCCGTCCTCTGCTTACGGGTCTGCCGCCTCTAACCAGTGAGCCACACCACTCCACAGAAGAGAAGAGTAACAAGCTATTTGCCTATACTATTATGGTTTCAGAGAGAGGTTTTCAAAACCTACAATCAAGATCTTGATCCTGGCATTAAGTGCCTTAATAATTGCATACCAATGACGTTTCCCCCTTAAAGAATTTGGTATCTATCTATCTATCTATCTATCTATCTATCTATCTATCTATCTATCTATCTATCTATCTATCTATCTATCTATCTATCTATCTATCTATCTATCTATCTATCTATCTATCTATCTATCTATCTATCTATCTATCTATCTATCTATCTATCTATCTATCTATCTATCTATCTATCTATCTATCTTCTGGATCCCTAATGCTGCTTTTTTTTGTCATATGTCATAGGTAAGCACAGATCATGCAAGTGTGCCATGACATAGGCCTGTCTCACAGCATGTGGTCTTGTTGAACCAGGAGGGGCACCCAGAGTGCTATCCAGTGCTTTAAATGGGCCGGTACTGTCCGGGACTGAGTACCGGCACTTTTTTAGTCTGAGGGGGAGAGTACCGGCACTTCTCAAGAGAAATGTAATACTGTTTATTGGAGAGTACCAGCACTTCTCAGAAACAAGCATGTACTCTGGTGCAGAGTACCTGCATTTTTATTTTTCCATTTCAAGCACTGGTGCTACCCTTATAGTGGTGGAAGGCTACTCCCTTCACCAGTAGTTAAGCAGCACAAGGGAGGTGATGGCAGCATACTGTGTAGCGATCAGTAGTAGTGAACAGGTCCTTTTTACCTGTGTGAATGCAGTGAGGCCTACAGGCTCACTCACTTTTTTTTAAAGTTCAGCTGCTGTGTGCTTGGCTCACCCTTGGCCTACTTCAGGTAGATATGCAGTGCTGCGCAGGAGTAGTGAATCTGCGCTAGATTTCTGAGTGTCTGGGAAGTTTACGGTACGGGGATTTCTATATGCTGCTGCCTGCTGTACTTGTTATTTATTGTTTGACCGGTCACTTTGAAATCTTTGCGCCTTTATGAACACCAGAAGGGGGATTGTTTTCCAAAACATGCTTGAGTTTTGTATATTGCTGGATTGCTGATTGTTTTATTATGCGCTTTGAAAGTATTTTCACTTTTTCCTTTGCTCCACCAGCTACAGTTGGTATAGATTCTGTCATTAGGTACTCGCTGATATGGTTTGTTTTTATCCTACGTGATGTGTTATTGATGGTGTTGTTTGCACTTGTCTATAATATGCGCACCTTAAATCGTGTAAATAGCATTGTTTACAATACAGAAATGATAAATACAGACAAGCATCTGCATCAATGTTCTGATGCATCCAAGCAGTTTTCATCCTCAGCCTTGTTTACCTGCCCATTTATTTGTCCTGCTTACTAAGAAAGCCATGATGGTAGAAATTGAAATTGCTTCCTCAGTTAAATTTAAATACTATAGCATGGTTAATATCATACACTACTCCTGACAGACGCAAGTGTGTGGCATGCAGGTAATTCACACCAGTTTATTTCTCTTTGAGCTGGCAGGATACTGGGTTATATCTTGTATATTACTCATGAATATTGTCAATTGAGACAGTGAAATTGCAGATTTGGGTTTGCTTTTCAAAGTTTCAAGTTATTTCCCATCAATGTAAATTCTAATTCAGACCCTATGGTCGTTGTTCCTTGTTCTTCAGCGATATGCAGTTCCTCAAACAATACAACCGCTCCTTGTCATTGCTCTGATTCTTGTCTCAGTTAAATAATCTGCCCTTGACAATAATGTTACAAATGGCATAGCTTATATGTTAAGAGTGTTTCTCACTTTATTATTTGAACTTTGAGCACACGAATATAGAGGCATTTTATTAAATGTTGGAGGTTTCAATTCAAGATATACCAGATTTTTTGGTGCTGGGGCAAGGTGGTAGGCAGGGGCGGACTGGCCGTAGCGGGCACCGGGCAATCCCCCGGTGCGCCGCACGGGTGGGGGCCGGTTTTGGGCCCCTGGGGGCCGTTTTTGTTGCAGGGCTGTTTTTGCAGCAGCTGCAAAATCGGCCCTATGACAAAATCGGCCGAAAACCGGCCCTGGCAAAGAGCTTGGCGGCACCCTCAAGCCCCGGGGGAGTGGGAGCCGGCCGAGCACTTTGCCAGGGCCGGTTTTGGTTCCCAGTCCGGCCCTGGTGGTAGGTGGTGGGTCAGGGGGCCACCTCCATGTACTTTGCAGGGGGGGGCCCTCAGGTTTCGTTAAGCCACTGCTTTGAGATTGGTAGCAATCCTCACTAGTAATGACTGGCACGAGGGCAGATTGGACTAAGAGTAATGACGATTACTGTTAGTAAACAGGGCAATACAATTAACTCACTAAGCTGCTGAAAAGTCAGTATAAAAAAACAGCTGCGCAGCATGCAAGGCAATGCACACATGGGAAGACTCGACAAAGGATGAATGAGGAAGTGGGGCAGACTGCCAAGATGCCTGCACTGCAAAATCCAGAGGAAACTAAGCTGATCTGGAAATTCGCCCCCACCAAGCCCCACACTGCCTCAACCCAAGCCTATGTTGTCAGTACAGTTGTTCTACTCAAGGTGGCACAGCCTAGCAGCGCACATAGCACACAAGCAGCAAACCATTACCAAGAAGAGTCATGGAGCTAATAATCCAATGAATGTGATCATGAAATGTGTACATAAAAGACATAACAATGTATTTGATACAATAAAGCAGCATGAACCGGAAACAAATTGGAAATGTGAGATAAATGATAGGATTAAATTACATGGAGCAGCCAGGACAAGGGACTCACTGCAATGGGGGTATTCTAGCACTTACCACAGTATGAGTTTTCTTCTTTCTTTACTGTAGATTGGTTGCTTTTCCCATGGGTCCAGGGGAAAGGGGATTTTGCTGCTGTTAAATTAAAGCCAGGACATGCATGCACATCGGTTTGTTAAAACCAGAATGGAAGCTCCAAATCTCTCCATGAGACTGGATCCAAGTAGCATGTTTAGAATGATTATAACCAAAGGCTCTGGTTTTAATGTACCAACTAATGTAAGCATAGTCATTCACAAATGCTGTTTACGTGTGTTTCATGCACCAATGCTGTTTATCACATTACAGCCTGTCCTGTTTGCTTTTACAATGCTGGGAAAAAATAACACATACTGATTCCTTTCTGGGTATCATATCTTTAGAAAATAAAGAATTGAATATGACAAACAGCATGATGACTACGTTTACTTTTCAGTAGTAAAATAGTCCCTCATGCATTCCATTGGATAACATTCCTGGAAGGAGGATTAAAATACCAAACAGCCAATTGAATAAACTGAGAACATAATATTGCCTAGGTTGAGTCAATGCCCACTCTGTATATTTTAAAGAACTGTTAACAGTGCTTCAGGCAGAAAGCTATGCTATGAAGCCAGACCTGACAAGTGGGTCACGACCCTGAGATGGGCCTGTGCTTGATTTCGGTCAATAAACCAAACTCTGGGGAAAACAAAACCAGAATGGCAAGCTTACCATAGTGATGGCTATCAGTACAGTTCAATACTATTTTCTCAAAACGTTAGCGACTGGGACAGCAAGATATGGGATATGGACATAGATAGGCCAGGTGCATCCCAGATCCATTCCAAGTCTTCTTTATTTTCCATTTCTCCAGAATGTATTACCAAGACTCAACCCCCTAAAAAGAATAATCATATCTCCTTCTCCCAGTTTGTCTCTCTCCCTCCCTCTTCTTTGCACCATAATGTCTCTTTCCCAATGGATCCCCAATCTATACAAGCTCCTTCTAGTATGATATGCCTGTGTTTTGCTGAGCATGCCTGCAAGACCGACTATTCACCACACCAAAGCTTGCACATATATTTTCCATGTTCCACTGCTTTCAGTACTCTAGATTTCTCTCTGCCTTTCTTTTAGTTACTGTTACTCACCTAAGAATGCCGGGCTCTAAGACAAGGCAGTCTCCGGCATTAATGTATGTTTCAAACCAGGGAACTTTTTGGCAGCAGTAATTACCTTACTGTTGCTTGCTCAAGGTATATCATCGCCCTAGCCGATTACTTCTAGCTGAAGCAGTGTAATTGTGTAGTCAATTACTGGGACAGCTTATTCTCTGCCAAGGATGTTCTCCAAAGCCTTCCCAGGGACAGCTCCCACCCTGGGACAAAAACAAGCCATGTCTGAGCTTTAAAGACTTAACCATAAAATAAACAGTGTTTCCCCTTACTTCCAGTTAGACACTCTCCTGGGTGATCCCCGTTGACCCTTTTACTGTGGTAAATGTTGATTTTCTTGTCTTTCTCCGACTCCACTCATAGATGAACTCTATACACACTTTTACGGTGGCGCTTGTTGATTTCCTTGTACCGCACCATTGCTGTTCCTGTGCTGGCCCTATACACTGGTTTACTAGAGTACGAACCTCAAGGTACTTAGTCCTTGCAGATCCTGGACAGACACCATAGACCACATACTTGGTGGAGGGAAGCACGGTCTCCCAAAGTAATTTAGGACTTACATGTGTCTTGGACTTAGAACAGCTGGTGGGAAATGGTAACTTACTCTAGGTTGTATATCATCTGAAGCTAAATAATCATATTGAATCCTTTTATTTAGGTACTCTGGATAGCGATGGTCTCTCTCTTAGTCGCAAGCACCTGAGTGATCTGTAATGTGGTACCTGTGGAGTGGATTCTGCAACTCTCATTTGCCGGGAGATAAACTAAACTTTATGAGGTGAGGAGGCAGCAAACCAAATCTCTTCACTTGAAAGCAGAGTTTAGGCCCATTGAATGTTCCTTTCTGCGTCAGGTAAAATATGCACCAGTTTCATTGAGTAATAAGTGTTGTGCTTACCTAAACTGCTTAGGCGTCTACCTCACAATTTAAAGTGCTATATAAATATAAAAAGAGTTGGAGCAACCCTCATTGGGTGCTCCATGCACTGTCTAGTTCACACTTGAAGCACATAAACTTCACATTCTTATGAACCCTTTGTTATTCCAGAATGCAATGTAAACAACTAATGGCCTGACCCAGAGTACACCAAATCCTTAAACTGGGACACTAAAGGGATATACAATCCTTTCTTAATTCCCTAGAGTGTGTACACTACCACTACTCTAAGTGCCCTGGTGTGTCAAATGTAAAGGAATCGTCAAACCATCATACCTACTCCCACCCAAGAATATCCAGAAAAAGTGTGGAATAGGAGAGAAGGCACCTCACGGTAGTAACACCAAGAGGGGTTTCTGGCTAATGCTCGCCAGTATACCCACTTATCATCATTGGACACTCTCTCTCCATATAGAGAACAGGAATGTAATAATCAATTCTTTAACGCCAACATGTTTCGTTGCTCGACTCTTATGCAACTTCTTCAGGGCTGTTGGGGTTCCAATTATCAATTTCACATGAGATTCACCTTAAAACCAATTAGTTGCGAAGTCTCCTCGTACCTGCAACCATCTCAAATCGGTACACGTGTCTTCTGATCACGTGTCCATAGGGTAACTGCCCAATGTCTAGTTCCCCCTGCCGAGTCCCACCGGCAGGGGGAACTAGACATTGGGCAGTGAGGTGCTTTCTCTCCTATTCCACACTTTTTCTGGATATTTTTGGGTGGGAGTAGGTATGATGGTTTGACGATTCCTTTAAATTTGACACATCAGGGAACTTAGAGTAGTGGTAGTGTACAAACTCTAGGGAATTAAGAAAGGATTGTATATTCCTTTAGTGTCCCAGTTTAAGGATTTGGTGTACTCTGGGTCAGGCCATTAGTTGTTTACAATGTGTTGAGTGGGGGGCGGCCTGGCCCTGTTTTCCCCCTATAGCTCCTAGTGTGTGATTTTGTATTCCAGAATGCAAACCTACAGCTTATTTTAATTGAAAGTCTAACAAGGCAAGAAGGGTAAGTATATGCAAATATGGCCTGATCTCTCGAACATGACATTTCCTCATTCTGAAGCACTACCACAAGTTCTCTACAACACAAGTGAAGCACACTAGTGAACCAGATGCACAACCCCAAACATAATACTCATAGTCAACAAACCAACATTTTACCAACCTTACCAAACAAACTGAGTAGCTACTCACTAGTCCTCCCGGAAAGGGGTATGAAAGCACTATATGAGCAGTTCAATACAACAGAATACACTATACAGGGATGCATGCCACCCTTGCTTCTAGCTGCTTTCTGAACAGTAAATTTAATTTATATTTAAATAGAGCATCAACCTTCCTACAGATGAATATGTGTTGTTATTTCTTCTCATGCAGAACCAGCCTTTCACTAGGACCAATATTGCTTGGCGAACATGACTCATGCTGGTTATTTATGAATGATACAGATTATAATGGTGTTGACTTTCCCCCTGATGCTTTCTCGATTTTAAAACCTTATACCATGTGGTAGAGGACTGTTCTCTGCCAAAGGTGTGCTTCCCAAAGAATTTGCATTAAAGGGGAGGTTACTAAGTGAATAATTTATCAATTTTTTTCCATGAATTGCAGCATTTGGCTCGAGGGCTGGTGCAAGAATAGAACACTTGCAGCCGCCATCACCCACCTCCCTGGCCAAGCCAAGCGCCGAGACCACAGCTGTAGGGCAGTGTTACCAATAGCAAACAGGTCCACTCTGCTCAGGGCCTGGAGTGCTTCAGACAGCCCTGCAGCAGATCTGCAGGATGAGTGCGGAGTGGCAAATGATGGCGGAGTGGAGCATTGATGCCAACTGGTGAAGATACCTGAACTATTGCTTTAAGACCATGCTTATGGCAGAACGTGCACTATATAACGCTGTTAAATAGTGTAATATGGCCATCTTCCTCCCCTCAACACTCAGCAGTCAATGCAAGGAGATCAAAGTGGGCTTCATTGGTGCAGGGCTGCCTCCACAAGTGCTCCAGGCCTTGAGGTGATCAGACTCGCCTGCTATTGGTAACACTCTAATGCCTCTTGCAACTGCTGTGCCACCTGAAGAAGAGGAATAGACACTGTTCACCAATTGAAGGAGTGGTTGATTCTTCACCCAGTGCTTCCACAGCAACCCTAGTAAACAAGCATTTGCAATGCAATCGGTCTCGAATTTGCGCGCGTTTGAGCTATTGACATGGCACATAACAATACCTTTTATTATTGTTTCTGTTTTTAAAACATAAATAAAAGGCATTGTCATTTACAATGCCAATAGCTTAAACTTGCGTTAATGCGAGTCCTATTACATTGCAAATGCTCTTTTTTTGTCGGTTTATACAGCGCGAACTCGACCTGAGAGCATTGGTGCACTTTACATGAGTACGAGTAACATTACACATTCTTTTTTTTTTTTTTTTGCCCAGAATCACAGGATATTGAGCCAACGCCTAGACTCGAACGTGGTTAACCAGCAGCTTCAAAATCACCAGCCCTGTCTGTCGCATCCTCTATTCTTAAAACCTCTGCCTAAAAAATATAATACGACCTTATGTAATGTAACTGGTGCTCCTGTAAAGCGCTCACATACCTTTAGGTCAAAATCGCGCTGCATAAAACTTCAAAATTAACCTTTTGAACACATACTTACATTAGCTAAACTCAGGGACAGAGAGATAGATTCAGGCATTTTGAGATTCAAGGAGAGGCCTCAGGAGCCTGTCCGGCTCGCGCCAAGTCGGCACTTGTAAGCCACAGGGCATGCACGTGCACCCAGAGACTTTACATTGCTTTTGGGGCATTCTACTGGCTCCCGGGGAGAGGGGAATTTCACACTATGGCAAGAAGGTACACGAAAGGACCGTGGGCTACGGGGTAACATTACTGGACATGCCTGAGGCCGGAAGAGCTGGGGAGACGCCGGAGGGTGGGGGTATGACTATCAATGCTCTCTTTGTCCTGATCCCCATCTGGACTTGCTCAGAGAGGAATGGCGAACAGGGTAAACATGTGATGTAATACTGGGAGGTGATACCCTCCTGGAAGACATTGATGCAACGGGTGAGGGGTCTCCACAGTGTGGTATTATCACCAGGGCTTTAAGTAGGGTGAAAAAAACTGGAGGGTCTCTCAAAGGGGCTTGACCGGGCATTGCTCAAGCGTAAAATCTGTGCTTAGCATAGTGTGCCGCCTGTCTGGTATTTGCAGTTTCTAGCATTGCATCATGATATCCATATGCAACAAGTAACATTACACCTACAACAACCCAGGTCTATTGGCGTTGCCAATGGTTGTTAGTTGCATATGATAAAATTAGCAACAACTATGACTTAGTTGTATATAGTATTGAAAATGCTTCCATTTTGAAATGATGAGACCGTGAAAGAACTTTAACGAATCTCTTAGAAGTTGCATCAAAGGGAGTAAAGGGTGGTACTGACGCAGAGTTAAGATTTCTTTTTATCCTGAGGGTGAGGGCAAAAAGGGAGAGACCGATGGGGACCCGTCTCAGCAGCTGCTTTTTAGAACTGCAGGTGCTGAGCAACGGCAGGACCCAATCCACTTAAAGCCCTGATTATCATTCCATCATGAATTCTGCAGGTTGAAAAGAGGGATCGCACAGTCATTGCACATCACTCTTTCCAACTCTTTCCGAGCTTTCAAACTTTGAACCTGGCAACATTTTTAGGTGGGAAATTAAGTCCTTCCTGCAAACCCCTCTCAATAAACATCTCCATGGGGCGCCTGTTGTCCCTCCCCTGTCACCCCCCCTCACATTTCCTATACGAAGAACCCTTCCCGCATCAGCCTAGCCTCACCTGTTTCCTGGCTCGTGCAATTCAAGAAGCTCTAAGTAGCGCCCACTACAAACTGAAATGCCCCTTGGTGTTTAAACAGTGGGCGTAACAATTGCACCACACAATGCAACTTATCATGATAGCCTCGAAAACATGATAGGCTCAATTAAGAGCTGGGATTCCAACGGGTGACAACACGAGTAAAGTGTTGATCGCTGACGTGTTTGTTTGCTTGAGGTTGCGGGGTGTCTTTCTTCAAGAGAAGGACACATTGAAATGTCAGAAAATGCAGTGGTGAAGAACAGGTCCAAAAGAAATTATCAGCTGCGATATTATGGTGAAAATTCGATTTCAAAATTAGGAAGCAAAGGGAAAGAATAGTTACTTTTATTTAAGTTGAAGAGTTCTGGAGGGAGGATCCGACACTCTTCGCCAATCGTTTGCTTTTCTACAAGGGAGAAAAATTGTGATTGGTGCATGCACGACAAGCCCGCGAGATCCCTGCGAGGAGCGTGCGCCATCACAAAGCAGCGTCCCTCGAGTGGTGTGCGCCATGAAAGTAGTACGAGCACACCCTCTTACGTCACGCCAAACCAAGATGGCGTCGGCCTGTCCAGATGGGCCGTCCTAAAAATGGACAAGGCGGTAACCCAAAAGCCTGATTTTCAATCACACACCAGCGTTTAACAAACGATGACTCGTGCCAATTGACTACAAGGGTGGGGCTTAAAGTCCCTTCCGAAACTATATTGATTACAAAAGGCCCTCGCATGGCGAGAGCAGCATGCATGCGCTGCTAACGCCAGGCGAGACCTAAAAAGGAAAACAAAAACACAATCTCTTGAAGCTGCTTCACCAAGAGGACCAGCCTCCATAACACTCCCGAAACCTTGTAGCTCCAGGTGAGCACCTATGTGGCCATGTTTAGCTCACTCCTGTTTGACAGTCTTTTACTCCTCCTTCTTAAAATCACTATTGTATTGTATTGCATTGTAATTGCTTTTATGTAGTGTTTATTACCTTAGAGAGGCATTGAAGTGCTGTACACCAGATAGCATGCAGTTCTGGAACGAAAGGTTAGTGGTTAATCCAGTTGTCATTGGGTTTAATCTTATGATCTCAATGAGACTGTTCCATGCATTTACATTTACATTTACTCCAGTGTCCTTGTAGTGGATTACATTAGTAGTAGTTAGGTGTACTCATTAGTGGGGTGGATTTTCAGTCCATGCAAATGGTAGGTGTGATTTGTGAATGAGATTAGGTATTGCTATGTTGCAGTGTCTGACTTTCAAAGAAGGATCTGTTTTTCAGATGAGCTGTGGGGGATCTGCAGCTATACAATGATAGAGAATAAGGCACATGATTTAGAGTAGGCCGTACTCAGAGACAGAAGGCAAGCACTGGACAGAAGGTACAGAGAAGGACGTTCCAAGAAAAAACAGGTGAGAAAACAATTGTATTTTGTATCTAATATTGAGGACTTCATCCTGTTATCAGTTTCCTCTTTTGCCTCACTTCACCTACCTTTCCTCAACTTATATCTCACATTTGTTACTAAGCATCTGAACACAATGTAGGTTCCCCCTTCTTCTCTTTCCCCTTCTGCCTCTCCACAGTCAGTGGTAACCCCGCAATACACTGCCCAGAAGTGTTCAGCAAAGGACTCTCTATCTTTTCGACATGTCTGAGAATCCTTCATTATCCATTCTGAAATCCCTCTCCCTTATCTCATCTCTTCACTGGTGCTTGTCCCATGGTATCATAGTCGCCCTCTCTATGCCCCAATGTCAACGTTTCTCCTCTCCTCATCCTCCACCTGTTGTGGAGATACCCAGTGACGGCTATTGGGGAATAGAGGTGGCGGGCGGAGGAGGTGGGGCAGAGTGGAGTGTTTGAAGATTTCTTTTTTTTAAACCCACTTACCTTTTCTGCCGGCCGCATCTCTCCTCTGCTTCTCTGCTCTTCCTCACTCCAGTTCGGAAGAGGCTGCAGGAAGCACCCCGGCACACAGGCTCCTCTAAGCCAATCACATCACTGCAATGTAGCGTTGTGATTGGTCTGAGCGCTGTGAATCGGCGCTCAGATCAGGACAGGGAGCCTGTGCTTATTCCCTACCAGGCTGTCCATTACAGCCTGGTAGGGGAATATGCAAAGTGCACATGGCTGTTTGGCCGTCCAAAATGGCTGGCCAAAAAGTCCTGCACACTTAGTGTGCATAGACAATTCCTCGTCCCTGAGCCACCAGCTGCACCCTAACCCAGCTCCGCAGCAACCAAAAATAAAATGATAATAACGTTCAGATATTATCATTTTATTTTTCCCTCTTTCACTGCTCCAAGAGCAGTGGGGCGACGCTCCTCCACCTTAGCAGGGGAGCCACCACTGGAGATACCCACTGCACCCTTCTACTGACTCCTCTCCCCAACTCTTTTCTCTTGCAGTCCCTCTCCATAATATATCTTCTCTAGCTCACCCTTCCTTCTTACCAGTGGTGGGGTCGAACATCACTAGGTGCATGGCCGCGATTTGTGATCAGGCCAGGTAAGGAGCACTCCAGGGACTGCTCCTGAGCCCCCAGACTGGTGAGGCATGGGGGAGGGGGGCTTGTGGCAGGTAGCTCCTCCCAGCTCTTAGCTGCTGATTTTTAGTTCTAAACAGAGGCATATAATCTGCCATTATGACCTATAGCTACACATTAAGAGCTAAGTAGGGCTACTCAAATGTCTGAATCCAGCAAACCAAAAATAAATGTTAATAATTTACCTCATTGTGCTGCGTAGTTTTTCAATGTACCTTATGAAATGTGTCATTAACGGCCCAGGCTAAGAGTGCTATACATACTATAAAATACACAACTTGTTGCTTGCTAATTTCAGTTGTTCTCTCAGTAAAGGAAGACACTATTTATGAACTTGGTAAACACAGGATTCCTATTTGCATGTGCTATTTGTGCAGGTCATGCCTCTAATAAAGGTGTATTTGTAGCTCTTCTTGGGATGTATCCACTCCCCTTAGAGATAATCTCCAGACTATTTTATCCACTCTCAAAATAGTGCCATAGCCTCTGCTTCAAATTGCAACACTCTCCTTTAATAAATACTCTACAGCAGAAACAGAATGTGATGGTTTCTTAATTAGGAGTACAGGTTTGATTACATTTGAGCAGATAGCTTGCTGCTCTCTCTCTTCGCCGGCCTTGCAAGACTCCCCAGTCTGGCCAAGGTTCTCCACCTGCAGTTTGCTGCCAACCCGCATCCTCAAAAAATATTCTTCTATGCAATGCTTTTTAAAAGCATGTACAAGAGAAGAAGCATCAATGCTTTTTTTTAGGTTTTGCCTAGAGGCAGCTTTAGCTGCATGCCATTGAAAGACTTATTGAGTACAATGCTAATACTTACAGTGGGGGTTGTGTCAACTAAGTGCTTACCATTGGTTGGCTTTCTTGTCAATCCCACTTCTTAATCAGTGGCTTTCCTTCCTTTTCTTGTTTGTCCCTCCTCTGGGGCATAGCTTCTTTACCATCTTTTTATCTGATGGGTGACTTTTATCTTTCCAGGGCTTACATTCCGTAAACAACTTTTCCTTTTCTTTCAGCACTCCATGCAAATGCATGTGTTTTCTTGCTCTCTCTCCTGTGTGGCTTCTGCACTCACATCCCACGGTCTCTTTGCTGCTTCCTAACCTCCAACAAGTTATCCGTTGCTTCAACATCCTGCTCGACTTTTTCTCCTATTTTCATTTCCCTCTCTTCAGCTCCTCTCACTGCATTTATCCCTCTTTCTTAGGGGCATATTTACAAGGCGGCAATAGAAAATTATCGCCGCTTTTGCGGCCGAAAAGCGACGATAATTTCATCGCCTAATTAGCAAGGTCACGCTAACGCGTGAAACCTTGCTTTAGCGCCCAAAATCTTAACGCCCAGCTTTGCATCTCTAATGAGATGCAAAGTGGGCGTTCCTGACCTGACATGACAGGAGAAATGTCGATAAGCGACATTTCCCCTATCATCAAGCCCCACGCTATGAAGCATAACGGCAGGAAAAGTAGCGATAACCCCTGTTATCGCTACTTTCCTTATGCCTGCTTCAGGACTGACTTAGCCATGATAACCTATGGAAGGTGGATATCATGGCTAAGTTTGTGGGGCCCTATCAACAAGCTAACGCCACATTTCGTGAGATTATCGCTGGGTTTCCAGTGATAATCTCACGATAGGCAGTTAGCGCTAGGATTTTTATCGCTTTTGAGATAAGCGTTGCTAATAGGATGCTATCTCAGCGATAAAAATCCACGCTAGCCGGCAATAATTATCCTAGCGCTAAGTGCGTTTAGCGATAATTATCGCCGTTTGTTGCTGATATACCCCTACCTGTTTTGTATTTGTATTAAAACATTTCAGTTCCACCATGCCATTAGGATGCTTTTACTCCCCCCCCCCCATTCCTCTGTTGCTAATACACCCCATTTTTTAAAGTTTTCTTTTTCTGCTTTTCACGACATGCTAAGAGGTGCAATTTGCTACTGGGCTGCACCTTTTATGTATTCATTAATTTATCGCTCTAAAATGGGTCTGCGCCATCTTCGAACGATAAAATAAAAGTCAAACAAAATGGAATTTGCAGCATCATAACGCTATGTGTGCGTGAGTGATGAAGCATCCACAACTGTAAGTAATCACGCTGCACCTGCGTACACTGGTACTGATTGTGAATTTTGCCGTTGTTGTTCGACATCAGCAACAACCTTTTTTGACTCTTACTGTTCAGTATCGGCAAAAAGCACTGGCAAAGCGAAAATGGTCAGCTTTTGAGCTATTGGCTTTGTATTTTTATTTCTTTGCCTTTTTGGCCCACATCACTTGTGTTGACATCAAATCTTTTGCTTTTTCTAAACTAAAGAGACCAAGGGCGCAGAAGGGACACTATCTAGATGATCAGACTGCAAGCTGCCCTTTGGGCGTAGAGATTAGATATTAGGTGGGGGACAGGGACAAGAAATACATCAAGGGGTAGACATTCTTATCCTTATGTTCCTCGCTATTTGGAAGTCCTGTAGACTCTTCTGCAAATCCTCTCGTTTTGGTTTTAATATGCCGACTGCTATTTTTAATGTTTGATACTGTAATAGATGGTCGAACATTTTATCAATTGTCCGCCATATGGATAAATGTTTGTGAGATAGCATTTAGTGTGATGTATTGTGGGTTAGCAGCAGTGCTTAATTTGAGCCGGTGGTTTCCAAGTGCTCGGTACCAGCAGTTAATTCTCCGGTCCAGCGCTTGTGCTAGTTGCCACAAGGTGGCGCTATTTGGCTAATTTAGAAATGACCAAAACAACAGGTATTCATTCATTAAACATTAAAATTGGCTATTACCTGCTACCCAAGCCATTCTTACAGCTTTGTGGGCCTGAAGTAGTCCGAATTGTCACTCTAATGGGAGTGTGATGGTTAGTATTTGTGTTAGTATCCTTGGGAGGATGGCGGGGGCAATGTGCGGTGCAAGAAGCAGTGGCCTCCTGACAAGAGCTCTGGCACTTGTTTATTTTTTACAAATCAAGCACTGGTTAGCGGTGATGGGGTGGTGTCCGTTTCAGACAAGAAGGAAACGCACAACATATCATTAACCCCAAAAATAAAATATATGGAAATAGCGCGAGCTGATGTGCGAGGGAGACACATGTTCCGAGGCAGGTACAACGAGGCCTCGCCCTCGGCAGGATGCACCCCTTGTGTGACGCCTGCTCCGTTGGCCTCTCCGAAGGCGGTGTTAACATGGGGTTAATACAGCCTGTTACCATCTGCAGCCTTTCCGCATCCGCAGAGGTTATCTGGAATAACAAAGTCTGTGATGCCGAGTCAGCTATTTATTCACTATTCATAGCAAGAATGAGCCATATTGCTCCTGCACGTGATATGTTAAACTTTCGATATAGTTCACCAAACTATGTTTTTTTTAACAGCCATGTGTCAAAAAGCGCAAGTAAATAATTATTAACAGAATGTGCATGCAATGTCATTATAGCAACCAAGCCGATGGGGAGCTACAAACACAAGGCTGCATTCTTCCTGGCATCGCCCGGTGACTATATTTCGTAAGCAGTCAAAGGGATGCAGAGATAAAGATCAGTGCAACTGTAAGGGGCCAACTGGATCATGCAGTTTTAAAAAAAATGTATTTTTTTTATATGCACCTCTTCTTCCACCAACTTTTGTACTGTCGACATCTTCCGCATTCATAATCGGTTTCACGCATCTGTCGACCTATTCATTAAATCATATGATAATCCCTCCGGCCTTGGATGCATTTCTGGACATGATTATTTTATGGCTTGCAGTATATCAGTGGGCAATAACACAACTAACTTCTGACAACTTGCCAAAGGTTTTGTGGCCTTGTAAACACAAAAGTGCCCTAATAAAATTTTAGGAAGTGTTAAAAAGTCATAAAAAGAAAAATAACATATAGTACAAAAATGTACTGACCTTAGCAAATGGTGGAAATATTCTACGGTAATAAAATTAAATTGGCATGTAATAGGCACCATTGGCGGGGGAGTAATTGTTTAAGGAGGACCTCGAAAATAAAACATGCGGTCTTGGGCGAATTATGGGAAATTCATTTCCTGAGTTCCTTGCCCTTACACGAAAAAGCGCAGAACGGGAATCCGAGTTAAAAGGTCAGTGTTCTTCTCATGGAAATCTGTTCAGAGTTCAGTTTCAAATAGCTTGAAAGGACGGCAGTATGACGGCAATATCGAGCTCTTCAATTTGTGTCCGGTAGGTGGCGCTAGTAGACTGAGAATCTATGTGTACACTAAGGTAACAACGGTTTAAAGCTATTGGTACTATAGTGCGAGCACCTGCAGGTTAGCATTCATATGTATAAATCTTGCGAAATACTTTCTGTTAGCAATGGAGAAGTGTGTCGAGGAATGCGGCGTCATTAAGGCGCATAACCTCAAGGATCTACTGTGCCATCACCCTATGTCCCTCTCGACCACAAATATCAGGCAATTTATTTCAAATGTGATATCCTTCAACCCAGCTTTCTGCCACTGTAAAACCACAGGGCAAGTAAGTGGAGCTCACGCTGCATTTGTTTTTAACGAGCCATCGCCCAACTTGACTGAGTAGTGTACATAGGGCCGTATTTCTTCCCTGTTTGCTGGTATTTGTCGTTCTGCGTCTATTTTAACCACACAGAACAAACATTGGAAAGAAAAAGCCTTGGATGGACGAGCTGCTTTCTCGGACACGAGGCAACCTTTGCTCTTTCTGTGACGTGGACACATTCTAAATGTGTTTATTTTAGTTAAACATGTACATATTCAAAATATACACGATTTATCGCTCTTAAAGTAAACAAAATGACTCACCCTTCCCCCCCCCCCCAATCGTTTTTTATGTAGACACTCCAGTATAGCGTTATTATCTGCCTCGTCAATAATCATAGCGAATTTCAAATTTACAACTCACGTATTTTTTTGCATTAGGGTGAAATGCACGACCTGAGGGAGTGTATTAGCGTACAGAAAAAGAACACGTGACTTAAGAATGAGGGGGGCTGCGGCGACTCTGCAACGCCTATCACCTTCCACATTTAACTCACGGTGACGTGGCGAATACAGAAAATGTCTCAAAATAAAATTAACAATAAAATAAAAGTCGAGTATTTTTTTCTGGTGTATTTGTCAGAGATGGACAGGCACAGTTACGGTGTGACATTGGGAACATACACTGAATTCTGCTTCGCATTCTCTTGACTGTTTACCACAGCTTCCTCCGCACGCAGGTCACCGGGAACCGAGCTGCGCTTGCGTGGCCGCTGGGTTTCCCAGAGGGGCGATAATTCTCCGATGCCAGGGCTGGCAGCACAGGATGCAAGGCCAGCGGAAGGTTGAGGTGTGACCGCATGTGTCCGGGATGCGCCGGCCATTAACTGGAACTCGAGCCCTGGCAGTTCCTGCCTGCCTGCCTGCCTCCGAGGGAGCCGCCGCGGGGGGAAGGGAAGGAAGCCAGCCGTGACAGAAGCTTTGCGCATTAGAAGCTGGTCGTGCCCAAGATCAACGGTTGCTGTAGGCATGAACGATATCTAACGGCGATCCAACGAGCAGTAACTAGCATTTAGGAGCGCCCTTTTAATCTGTCCTGTCACGCCGAAGGCCGCCCCATGCAGAAAATGGTGTGGACGCCCCCGTGGTTCTTCCCTTGACTTGAGTGTGCAGCTATAAGCACGCCTTCCCTCCTTGCAAGAATCCCGCATCAACTCTTTGTTGACATTGGAGTACCCACTACATATTTGTGTACGTTTATTAGAAAGGTGGAGTCGTAAAGCGCATGAGATTGTAACATTGAACAAAAACAACACCTTGGATGGTCTCCCTAAGGGCAACCTTTTTGTGAAGTTAGTGCCAACCAGTGCATAATTTAAAGTAAGCTAATCAACTAACTGACATTTGGGACAGGAATATCCCCCTGCGCTGCTTGAAAGTAGGGAGATTCTGCCGGATCTCGGTTCCGGCACTTATTTCTGGGTGGGATCTGAGCTCAGGCTGACCCAGGGAAACATGCTGAATTTGTCCCTGTGTAATTTTTCAACAATGGGACATAATTCAGCAGCGCCTGCATGTTGTCTGCATTCCAACCAGAAGAGTCTGTCATGTAGGTTTAAAAGTTGCTTGAATGCAAGAGGGAAAAGAAATTGAACTGAGTTGCCCATTTAATCTGTGAGGCAACCTGAAGTAATATTAAGCTGTGCCTAATTAATAATTTTTGTAGTTTTATATTGCAGGAACTCGACCCGAAGGTATCAGAGCGCTTCACATGAGCACCAGTTGCATTACAGAAGGACATATTCACTTTTTATTTTTAAACACGGGGAGATTAAGTA
Source organism: Triturus cristatus (assembly GCF_964204655.1). NCBI lineage: Eukaryota > Metazoa > Chordata > Amphibia > Caudata > Salamandridae > Triturus > Triturus cristatus. Next base: position 837,582,474 of record NC_140583.1, read on the forward strand.
ATTTGCCCAGAATCACAGGATGTTTGAGCCTCCCGCCAGACTCAAACCATCGGGCAGATTTATGTTTCCTGGCGCATCCCTGCAAATCAGCAGGGATGCGCCAGGAAAGATGCGTCACGCAAGTTTACCCTTGCGCCACCACAGATGCGCCGCATTTACAATGCAGCGCATCGTGGCGCAAGGATAAACAGATGCGTGACGCATCTGATGGCATAAGGGCGGCACATTGCTGGAGTCTTGTCGCAATAAACGACGCAACTCCAGCAATGCTCAGGGGCTGCCCATACCTAACATGCTGCGTCATGCCTTACGCATGCTTCAAGCAGGCGCAGGGTTTTGACGCAGCAGCGTTGGAAAAGTGACTCAGTGAAATCTTGTAGATTTCACTGCGTCACTTTTCTGAGGCTTTTTCCGACGGAACGCCCACCCTGCATACATTAAACCTGACGCAGGTTTAATGTAGCGCAGGGCTTTACAACGTGACGCATCTCCCTAGATGCGTCACGTTGTAAATAAGGTGCAACATGGCGCATGGTTTACGCCGCCGCTGCGTCACAGAAGTGATGCAACGGCGGCGTAAATGTCTCGCAAGGGGCTTGTAAATCTGCCCCCATGTTCCCCAGCTTCACAGTCGGTCGCTGTAGCTGTTAAGCCATTTCCTCTCCCCATGTGTATGCCCACCATGTACGTTGGACTCTAGTAATTAGAAATCTCCTTTAGTAGGGAGAAACAATTCTGGAAGGGTGGTGTGGCCCCTTACTGAATATCGTCAGTGAGATTGCAGCCCTGTAGTTGCCCCTCCTATGTATTGTGTCTGTTGGTTGACTCCCACACTACCTCCCTGAGAGGCCTTTGACTGCTGGCCAAGGCTTTATTGAGAGTTAAGTGAGGAAAGGTTTGTACTTGGCCCGGTTTGCAAAGCCATATTAGAACAGACCCTAAAACAATAGTGGCACACAACCTCAGTCACCACCATTAGGGCCCAGTAGCCACTTCTTTGGCCTCTGGACGGGGTCTAACTTGCGCCGCCCCAGATTTCAGATGTCATCAGTTAAGTAATATGTGACATCATGAACTGTGCATCATAGTGGTGCAAGTTATACTTATGTCTAACTAACTAACTGGTGAATTTCAGTGTTTTTTGGGTTTTTAAAGGTAGAACTCTACTTTAATCATTCAGTTTTTTTCAGTGGATTGCAAAAGTTTTTTAAACATAAAGTAATATCTTATCAAGATATGTATATGCCCAGTCCCCCACCATGCAAATCTTTGTAAGGTGTAGGTAAGCATACACATACTTACCTTCATAATATTGCAGTTGTTGATATTTTTAATATGTTTTTAGCAGAGTCTTTTTGTAAATTATTCTGATATACAACTAAGTAAAAACTGTGCCTTGTTTTAGATTTTTTGCTAATATATTGTACAAGGGTGATTACATTACACACGACTATTGCCTGTGAGCGTTCAATCATGGAAAATAACCCCTGAGCATCTCTTTAATGGAACTAGCATACTCAATAATCCAGATTTTTTTTTTATCTACATGAAGATGTCACAACTCTCATGCTGAACATTTTCCCAAATGTTTGACAAGTGGAATACAAGATTGACAATTACTGAGCCTGTAGCAGCTTGAAAAATAAAAAACAAATGCATATGCGCTGGTGAGAAAATTACTGAAACACACTTTGCACAACTACTTCCCCATTTGCTTGTGAATGCCATTCTCTCTTTTGCTTACATCACAGCTGGAATGCACACTACCATGTGGTAGATAGCTGGAGTCTCTTGCAGGCGTGGTGTGTCCATTGGGGCGTTGGGTCGTTGCCCCCCCCGCCCGCGCCCGCAGCTCCCTCGGCGTCTCTGAACTTAGTTTACTTAAGTTCAGAGACGCCGAGGGAGAACTGACAATCATGTCAGTCAGCATGATGTCGGACCGCCCACTCCTTCAGAGTCTGAAGGGGGTGGGCGGTCCGGCGTCAGGTTGACTGACATGCATTGTCAGACCAGCCAGGGACAGGCAGCAGCACAAGTGCGCATGAGTGGGGAAGGTGAGCACATTTTTCGCCCGTGCCCAGTCATGCGCACTTGTGTTTCCACTGGCTTGCGCATGCCCATTAGGAGCCCCTCGGTCTCCTAATGGGCAGGCGGTGGGCGAAGAGTAACCGTGCCCTAAGCCAATCCTGGCGCTGCAGCAGTGCCAGGATTGGCTGAGGGGTTGCCACTCCAGTGCTGTTCCTGTTTGAACGCGGACCAGGAGCAGAGGCGGTCAGGTAAGTTTTCGTAATTTTATTCTTCCTTTGCCCCCCACCCCGCGCGACCCCCCCCCCACGAGTACTGCGAGCTACAACATTGTGAGTTAGCCTAAGACACCAACGGGAACCTTCCATGCCATCTCACCACACATTAAAAGTAAAAAATGAAACTAAATGTACGGTGACTGACTCTCAGTCCGTGGCCCCGGGTTGGTTAACAGTGCTGAGAGGGCTGGGCTACACACAGTTGGAACCCCTGGTCAGGCGTACCCTTTGCTTCTCCTCATCATCACAATTTAACGTGTTATTACCCTTCTCGCTGGCATTTTCCAACACATGTGTCTTTCCTCTCTTCCTCGCTGTTTCCTCCATACCATTTCTATGGTTTGCCCCCCAACCCCATGTCCAGCTCTTCGGCCATCAATTATTTTTTGACACGTCCTTTCATCTTCATTTCTTGTTCTCTCTCCGTTCTTCGTTTTTCATTCCTCGCCTTCACCTCTTCACTCATTTACCTCTCCCTTGTCTCTATTTCTTTAGTTGTGTCATTCTCGATCTTTCACTTTAAATAAAAAACTTCACCAAGTTCTCTCACCATTACCTTGGATTATTGTTCACTCCCTTGGATGTCTCTGCCTCACTATCTCATTCTCTGCAGCCACCCCAAGATATCTCATGTGAATTTAAACAGTTTGTATGCAGTGGGTGTGGTGCTGCCATTGCATTTATCTGTAGCATTTGCTGCTGTTTATTTATAGACTCATGGAAAATGAGTATTCGGAGATCGAAAGAAACTTTTGCCATTTCATAAACATGAATCAGACAGATCAGTCTTAAGAGTTTTCATTCTCTGCACACTGACATTAATAAACAGGTAAGGCAGACTAGAGGCAGGCGTCTCTTGGCGAGGTTTATACAATGCCGACAGCCAGGCTACCGCCAAGTGCTAGAGAAACAGCCTGTGCGCCGAAAGACATGCTGAGTTGTAGACAGCTGCATGGACGCAGTACAAGCGTCTGTGGTGAGCTGTAAAACAAAGAAGTAAAGGTGGTGGTTGAGAAACTGCAGTTCAACACCAAACCCAAAGCTATGTAACGTGCATTGGTCGTTGTTTCGCTTTCTCTATGCACCCAATGAATTTGCTCACCTTGGGGCTCGTAGTACAAGGCACAATGACACCTACTAGGGACTTGAGTAACACTCAGTTTGAATCAAACTTTACTATTTTTGGCAGGCAATAAATGGTTACTGCATTTTATGCACAATGCACTTATTATCTATTGGTAACTTGCTGCCTAAAAATAGTAAAGTTTGCTTTAATTTGAGTCCATAGTAAACCCTTGTTAATTGTAGGTCTAGCAGCAAGCAGTGCTTCATTTGAGCCAGTGGTTTCTGGTGCTCAGCACCGGCATTTAATCATTGGCACCTGCGCTTTTCGCGAGCACCAGGCAAGGACACATTCATTTATGGTAGGCATGTGGAGATAAATCACAATCACAGAATGTTGAGCCGACTGGCGCCGAGATTGAACCTGGTTCCCCAGATCCAAAATCGGCACCTCTGGCCAGTAGCCACATCCTCTCCCCACTTTCATGGTCAGTAGTTGGTTCTGTGTTAGGTGGCACTAACAGGAGAAATTGTCTGGTGCAAGCTGCCTCCTGGCGAGAGCCCGGGCACTTATTTTTTTACAAATTAACCACTGGCGGCAAACTAGACTACTATGCATCGTGCACCTCTTAGAAGCATACACACTGAGTGCTAGCACTGGGCCTAGCTTCAAAAACATAACAATAGAAATGTTTCTGACACTAAGCCCTGCTGGTACAAAGCGTGTATATTGCTCAGAGGTGCTTGGCACTGGCAGGGCCTAGCTTCAGAAACATTTCTATGTACATGTTGTTATAAGACATCCCTTTATTAATGTAATAACTGCACTTTCACAATTGCTTTATTAACCTTCTTGCTTCTCAAATTTGCTTGAAAATACACTATTTACCCACACTTTTTTTCAAACTTTTCTCGGGGGAGAACCCCCCTTAAGATGCTCCGGCTCACTTGCTGTGCTCGCTTGCCACGGTGCACTCCGACTAAAAGTTTACACCCACCACTTTCAAATGTCACCAGCCACCACTGGTCCCTTGCAACTCTGGAAAAAGCGTGCATCACATGCAGAAGATGAAGCACACAGACAGACTAATGTTTCATCAAACATACTCCCTCACACATGATCCATGAACAACACACAGGCTTTATCACACAACACATAGACTCTGGAGAGCATACACATATTCACACATAATATGCAGCCTCTCAGCACGTCCAGCCAGAGCATAACTTATTAACAAGTAGCAGAACCCTCCATCCATGGGCAGCCTTTTTGTTCCATAGAGGTGGAGGATCATGGTGCTGGAAGGGCTGAGCTGGGAGAACTACCTGTGTAGATAAAAAATTACCTTTGTCCCACCCAGATGAGCACCGTCCCTCCTCATTGGATGGCTGATATTGGCAGCAGTCATACAATAGAGACTCCTCTTTCTACCCTCTATGGATGGCTACTTCTGTCTCACAGGCCTCTACCATCCAATGAGAAGAGGAGGATAGGGCCGGGGGGGATTACTTGGACTCACTATACCCTTTGACCACGCAAACGTACTGCCATTCCCTTTCTCCACATGCTTTTACATGTGCACTATGAGGATGGGTACCAGTCAGAGAATCCCCTCCTAAATCCTCACACTTTGGCAGAGTGCATGCAGGGCCGTTTCTACCATTAGGCAAGACTAGGCGGCTGCCTAGGGTGGCAAAAGGGGGAGGGCGGCAAAAAACATGAGTTTGGGAATATCTAATGCATTAATTCTTCTAACCTGGATGACAGGGGGAGAGCATGATGGCAGTAAAAGGGAGGGGTGGCATTTTTCAATTCTCGCCTAGGGCAACAAAACACCTAGAAACGGCCCTGAGTGCATGTAAATCCACATAAACTGATAGCCTCATTATGACTCAGGGTCACTATTGCTGTGGGCAAAGTGGTGACTGGAAGACATGGTAGGGCCTGACTCCTAATTTAATAGGGGACTGGAAACTACTGAGTTTAGGCTTATTGAGTCCCGACCAATCCTGACTCACACTGACTTTGTGAACTTAGTTCAAGGAGGATGAGTTCCCTGACTCCCACATGATTTGTGTCCATTGTAAAGAAAACATATTGTGAACTTTGGAAGAAAACACCCCTGGACCTGCTAGAACCCACCTCTTTTTGGTCCATTTTTTTAATGTTCTTCTATTAATGAAGGTCCTGGAGGAAGCTGCCAAAATTCATTCGCTGGCCTATCTAATCAAAATCATATGCTCAACTTTCATGATGAGCAGGGTCAAGACGGATATGCATAAGGCTGGGTCCGAATTAGGGTTCATTCTTTGATATCTCATTCAGCGTAGCACATTTTTGTGACTATACATGCGCCATAAGTTTGGTTGCGCTTCTGTTACTTTACTTGTCACATGCGGTGGGTTGCTGCTCCTGTTTTATATTTGTGCTTGTTAAGTTACTTTTTGCAGTTGTACCTTTTCCTCCTTTTTGCTTCTGCTCCTTTGTAAAGTGCTCTGATACCCTCCCGGGTCATGTTCGCGCTTTATAAAACTTTTCAGATAAATAAATAGGTTGACGTGGTGACCAAAATAACAATGGATTAAACCCAGATCTTTGACTGGGGGTGAATGTTTGAAAATTTTCAGCACTCATTTTATGATGCTTTTATGCCCATCAATGCCAAAACTGCTACATGACTCTGGGTGCAATTTCATAATTAGGACTATAACGCTTAGATTATCTTTCCTTAACATGTGGTTAACAGTACCGTAGCAGTGTACGGTTGCCGATGCTTGACAATACTGTACCTTGATACTGAAGAAACAGAGCACCTTCTGGATGGGCCAGGCTGTATGTTCAACAATTCTATTAAAGTGGGCGACACTGTCATCACATTCAAGGACTGAGTAAAAAACTTTGTTGTGCTCTTTGAGTCCTTTATGCTGATCGATAGCCGGACAAATGCACTTGTTGCCGTCGCAATTACTATTTTAATCTACTACACAGAATTTCGCCATTCCTAGATGGACCGGATAGGGCAACCACAGCAAGGGTAAACACTAGTGCGAAGTTGGATTATTGCAATGCATTAATGCCCGGAACAACACAAAATAAAATGTTAAAGCTTCAAGAACTCCACAGTCGATGAAGTCAACTACATTACCTCCTGAGAATAAATCAATCGCAATAGAAGATGAATCCACTGACTCCTGGTGCAGGAAAGGGTACATTTAAAGTGATTGCTTAGACACACTGAATTATTCGTGGTGATTCACCAGAGTATTCACAAAATTGTATCACCTTATATTAGCCAAATTGAACTTTAACCTTTTTAGGAAAACACCTGCTGGATTGAGAGAGACATGAGAGGTGTGAAGGGAAAGTCTTAGGAGAGAAAGGGTGTAGAAGGAGATGTAGAAAGGAGAATAAATATGTCAGGGATAGCCAAAGAAAGAGCAACGTAGGTAGGAGGAGAAAATTAAAATTGGAAGAAAGCATGGATGACAGAGCCCGGTGAAGAATCTGGAGGCAACAAACTGGAAAGGCAATGCCTAAAAGGAGGAAATGTGATGAAGGGAGAAGTTGTGGGTTACAAAAAGGTGCGAAGCTGTTCCAATGCACGTGAAAGTGGCTCAACCAGTCCTGGTTTTTCTCTGCATTCCGATTTCAGCAGTTTGCATTTTATATTTCAATTCTAAAAGCCGGGGTGGACAGGTGGCATTGAGGATTGAATGCTTTCTCCCTTGAGACGTCCTTCAATACACACCTTTAAAACCTCCAGTTCATTTTCCAGTAATGCATACACATTCACATACAGGATATGCTTTCCTGGTCCTAAATTTTTTGCAAAGTCACAAGGTCACTATGGAGGTTTCACCTATGTGCTTCCTTAAAACTAAAAACACGATTTACCTCTTGCCCTACAATGCCTACAAATCTCTATTCAATACTACTTTGTGCCAGTGTTCCATTTAATCCAGATGCTACGCATTTTATATTTAATCTGTAAACAATACTCACCATATTCCTGGTAGTGAAAATAAACATGGATCTTCAAATTATAGTAACATATTTGTTTTATCTAATAATGAAGAGGACTACATCTGGTAAATCATGCTTTTTTATTGATGTAAAGCTGAATCTTTTTTTGGTTATCCACATTGTTTCCATCTAAAGTGCTCCCCTTCACAGAGTTCACTTTTATTTTCAGTGATAAATTGTGTCCATGTACAAATTGTGAATCAATATCATTTGCAGCAGTTTTTTAAATTAACAGCAGCTAAATGAATTTTCTACCATTCAAACGTCAAAATAAACAGGTTTTGCTGCAAAGATCCACTAGACAGGACTGGAGTAATTTTATAGCTTAGTCTAATTACCCATAATTAGCACTGTGCCTGAGCATTTTCTGATGGTATGCTTGAACATTTCACCACCTTCTTATTTTTATTCTGACAATATAAGCTGCTCCCTATGATTTTCAATGAGATTAAAGAACATTGAATGATCTCAACTTGCTTGGGTTCAATCTTTTGCAAACTGTTAGTTACCTCTTTATTAAAATGAAATTTCATATGATTTGTTTCACCCTTTTTGACTATTATTCAGGACTTTGCATGGAAGTATAATAGAATTAATTTTTTTAATCCCTCTTTTAAACCTCATTGAAAATTTGTAAGTTGATCTTCTAACCATTGGACTTCAGTAGCAAGGCTTTTGAAAGGAGCCATAGCGGCTGTTTCACTTGAAACTCCTTGTTGAATGACTTCAATTCTTTAATTTGTGTCACATTTCTAAAAAAAAAATTGCCTCAACTTAGGTCAGGAGCTGGTCATGCAACAATGGAATGTTACGCCCCTTACTAATGCATCTCCAACGAATTCAGGTGTAATAAACTTTAACTTAGATTGTTCTGTGCGAAATAGTCTTAGGAACTACCGGAAGTGTTGCATCAGTAAAAACACGAGGAAGCATATTATCAAGGATGGAGTTAAAATTATCGCCGCTTTAGCGGCATGAAACTGCTGCTAAAGATGCGATAATGGGCTTGATAATATGCCGCAGAGAATTCCAATAGAAGCCCATGTTCACAAGGGCATATTATCAAGCCCATTATCTCCGCTTTTAGCGGCAATTTTCTGCCTCTAAAGTGGCGATAATTTTAACGCCGTCCTTGATAATATGCCCCGAGTTTGTTTGAGGAAAGGGGATGAGGAATGCCAACTGTCTCCCAATCATCCGTGAGGATGTCTACAATGTTCGTCCTCTAAATTAGTTGAGACATGTATTTAGCTCCATTAGTTTGGGTCTGAAAAACTGCATAGTATCAAACTATCAACGTCTTCCTCAGATAGTGCAAACTATTGTTTGTAACCTTTGGTAGCCACACCAGTTAGTGTTGCTATCCAGTGGTGTCTGTGTGTGGAAAGTGGAGGCGAAATCCTCATCTAAGCAGGTTCTTGCCATGACAGAAAACAATAAATTATATCAATTATTCAATTTGGTATTTTTTATAGATTATATAGTACACTCAACTCCATGGTATCAGCTCACTATACATTTCAATTACATAATGCACAGTGTTCTACCGAGAACAGCATTTAGCTAAAGAATCATTAAAATATAACTAAAATCCAAAAGACAGATCTTTCAAAGGTAGGATTCAGAGGCAGCGATCTACAGAAAAGAGAGAGGGATGGAAAGAAATTTGAGGCGTATCTTAGAATAAAAGAAAGTGAGAAAGTGGGGTAATAAAGTGAAGAAAGTGAGGCCAAAGCAATCTGAGGACAAAATATGTTACTGCAGATGCAGTATGTCACCAGACACAAGGACATTTAGGGCACAATTACGGGTTTGGCAGTCTTTGGAGCAGGCCGCCACATCGCTGCCCTGCTCCAGGACCACCAATCCTGCGTGCTCACTGCCAGCCGAATTATGACTTTTTTAGTCACTGTCAGGTGGTTCTTTGACATTCCCACAGCAGTGCCTATAAAGTAGGCACGGCAATTGGAATGTCAAAGGCAGTACCTGCATGGCATGGACTGGTGCAGTGCATGCCGTGCAGGTACTGGGGTGCATGCACACAGGGGGGCACATGTGTGCCCCCCTGAATGCACCCCCTTGGCCCGAGGCAACAGAGGGCCCTGTAGGGCCTCCTTTGTTTCCTCTCCGGCATTGTTTTCATGGAGGAGGAAACGCGGTGAAAACAGTGGTGGAGAGGAAACGTGTAATATGCTTGGCGGGACCGCAGTAGTTCCGCCAAGGATATTGTGGCCTCAGGATCGTCACGCCACAGCGAGGGATCTCTGATTCCTGGTGGTTGCGGTGGCGCAATGGCGGTCTGACCGCCCAACTTGTAATGGGGCGGCCGGAACGTCACTGTGGCGGTGGCTGGACTCATAATCAGGCCCTAAGTCACTAGACATAAATTATGTGCTATAACCTGTAACAAACAAAACACGCATTGCTACAGAAATACGTGTTGCTCTTATTGTGTTGTAGAACTAGATCTGGTAGATTAGCAGCTATTAGTAATATTAGCAACAGCTATTGATCAATGTAGCCAGCAGGCTAACATCTTCTCGTTGCTAGATGGAGTCTTTTCCAAGCCAGACAATAAATGCTTCACATCCATATGCTATCTGGTATTTTGGACATGCTCAATACTGGGACACTCTTCTAATCCAATGTCTCACATTGTAGACAAAGACACATCTCCTATCTTTTTTTGTCCCCTGTCTGTTTTTTATATTTCTGTAACTGTTTGTTTCAACTTTTTCCCAGCACATCAACAGGTGCCATGCATCCCCATCCTACAACTTTATGTATTAGTTCTTTATAACTCTCCATGCTTTCCCAGTGAAGATAGCAACACAAAGCACAAGATCATAGGTGAGGGGTTTCTGTTGCAGGCTAACACACAGAGCTCTCCTCTAAAGAAGAGTCACTATGCACAGACTCCTTCTGAGCCAAAACCACCATCTTCAGTATTCACACATTCTATGGATTGTCTGTTACTCTCACCCATGGCAGGTCACCTCATTACTAGTATCTCTAGCAAGGGATATTTTATTTGCTGAGCTCTCTAGGGTGCTTGGCCTTTTACCTCTGACCATCTTTGCAGTACAGCACAATGTTCTCCTCATTATTTCTTCTAATTTCCAGTGTGTACAGCACAAGGTGAGGATGCAGGTATGTGTCATTCACAACCTCATTGTTTACACATAAGCTGTTTTCCCCTTATTTCCAAGCTGAGTCAGAAACGAGAAGACTGGTGGTGGTGATTGTTATTCTCCAGTGACTGAGAATTATATTATTACCTCCGTTCCGTCTGTTATGATTGGC